>NC_080672.1:288305486-288956819 GCF_030247195.1 Topomyia yanbarensis
TAGAACCATCACGTACTGCTCAATGCGCTTCCTTGTAGATTGCATAGATATATTAAATAATGATATTATATATAAATATTTTTTTTTAAACAACGAGCACATCAGCTTTATTGAGCGAGTTGTTTTTAATATCGATTTATTTATATTTCGAATGTATTTTACTATTAACTGAGGAAATACAGATTTATTATACTTTTAGTGAATATATTGTTCTATTTTACCATATAAAAACAACGAAAAACCAAAATTTTACCTTATCTTACTTTTCTGAAGGGTGTCCGTTTTTTATACAAGAAAAAAATCTTACACTTTGGTAGAAGTAATGAATTCTATCACAGTACTTTGAAGTATTACAATTCAAATTGACATTTATTGAACAATGATTCAGAGGTGACGCGTCGATACGTTCAACCTGTTCATTGAACAGGTAAACCAAATCAAACGAACCGAAACCCATTTTGAGTTTAAATTAACTGCAGAACCCCACAAAATATTTTCAATGATGGGAAAAATAAAACACTAAAATTACACATTCAGATTGGAACGATAAACCAATCTGGCGTCTCCAGTAGAATTTCAGAAAGTTTTCGCCGCTATTATGGTTTCACCAGTTCAACCTCAAACATGCACGCTTCAAGTACTCTCACCGCACGCTTTGAATAGAGCAGTAGCAGCATCATGGGTGATGGCTGGAACAGCAGCGTGAGAACCATGGGCGACGGTTTTTTCTATTCTCGTTTGCACCGGTTCAAATTAAATATTGAACACTGCATTGTAGCGATGTCCAATGCTCGTTAGAGCATTGTGTGCGAAACGCTTTATAATTTGCAAGCACGTTTTCAGCACACACGGCACACGTTCACAGATGTCGGTCGAACGCTTGTTTTCTTGGGTAGTCTAACCATATGCTTCTGCCCTTGAGACATAATAGCGCATAGATTTGGTTGGTTCAACCATAATAACGAACCATCTATTTTTGCTTCTTAGAAATTGTTTTGTTCTTTGCATTTACATATTGAAAACATGTCTGCTGAAAATGGAAAATAAACTTTAAAAAAGATTTGGTTCGAATCGCTTCGCTTTCTACTGTAATAATGTTAAAAATCTCTTACGACATTTTGCGAGGAAAACAAATTTTCTGGATTCATCGAATTGCGTATACAACATTTAAATTTCTATCCTATTTGGAAGCATGGATAGATGATTTCAAACAGGTTGATAAATATTTCAGCCTATCTTATACAGAGGGAGGAATAATTCTTGGTGTAAAAAATAAGGTTCTACATTGCAGGTTAATTCGAATCATAACATGATTTATGAGTATTCAATAAAGCCTTTAAACATGATTGTGTTGTTCAAATTTAAGTTGAGAAATCTTCTTCAATACGAAGTAAGTGGTTACCTACACGGATGTGTTGTATACTTTTTGCTTCTTTCTGCGGGACTCTCTTGAATTAGGTATTCCTCAAGATTTTTGTTTGACAATTCACCGATGGGATTTGACAACAAATTTGTTGTGCTCAACTCCTGCGATCAGAAAAACCCGCCCGACAAACTTCTTTCGTTGGTCCTATTCGTTTGATGTTAGAATCGATGATTTTGAGGGACTTTGTAGTATTGAACGGGTTGACGGTGAAACCACGCGTCGCCTCTACAATGATTATCTTTTCAGAATTAGTTTAAACAAACATTTGAATGAAAAGCATTGATATCAATAACTTAATCCGGGTGAACATATCGTCGCTGTTGTGCTATCTTATGACAAACGCCATTTTGGGGCAAACTGAGTTAGATATGTCAAATTAATTGTTTGAAAAATCTCTACTAAGTGGCGTTTTCAAAATTTTGAAATTCTTCTTGGTTACTAAGATATAGCGAGAAAGATTATGAGAAATTATGAATTTTTTGCTTCAAATCACTGTATCTCTAGATTTGCTCAAGTTATATTAAAATTCTAGACGTTTTTATATGTAAAAATGTCTGAGGAACACAATGGCATAAAATTTTTCGATAGGAAAATACACGATTTGCGAGTAAAGCACAGTATAAGTTTAAAACTGGACATATAGCATATTTGGCAACACTGTAACCAAAAGTTACTAATTTTTTGTAGATTCCCTGATTCATTTCCTTCAAAATGCATCTAACCGATTGTTTATAGACCAAATTAAACTAAAGAAATGAATAAAAGTTTATTACTGATGCTTTTTTTCAATGGAAAATTTTCTATGCACTATTATGACACGCCATACAAATTTTGTCATCAATACACACCTATGACACGTGTGAGTGTGACTATTGTTTATATTTTTAGTTAAAACTTGCAGTGTAGTTCACCGATCTTCGTAATATTTAGGAGATTAATTCAGAATAGATAGAAGCATCAATTGTCTTCTCTGAATTAATTCTACTATTTATAAGTTACAAGATATTCAATCTCGAACTTTAAAAATAGTTTTTCTCGCTTGTCATAAGATAGCACAACACCGACGATATAGGTTTTCAAAATCATTCAAGAACTTCGGGACTTCAAATTGAAATGTTTTGGAAAAATAGTAGCAAGCGAGCAATTTTAGATAAAACCGTAAGATTAAACTTGCCAGAAAAATGCGCTGTTTCTGAAAATAGGTAATTAATATTTCGGAAAGTGATCAATGTCACTCCGGTTTATGGTGCAAATCCGTTCGACATCTCTGTGTGTCCTGTAGCAGCTCAAAGAGTAAAGTCCTGGTCACACAAGCCACTCGTCCTTTGAGCCCCAGACAGGAAAGATTGTTATTGGTCTGTCAGATTGTAGCCCTAGCCCCGCAATTTACGTGATTTAAAAATCGGCTGCGAAGTTTGTGAAAACAGAAGGTCAAGTACCGTTACGGAGTGTTATATGCCTTGATTTGCTTCATTTATGTGTTACTTTAATGAACACATATACTGCCGCTATACGCATAACTGTCCCATGTGCTATGGGATTCCCTATACACATGGGACAGTTATACGTAGAGCGGTAGTATATACACACAAGCATTTTACGAAGTCAACTGATTAAAGTGAATGCTTTGTGAGACTTTGAGACCGAGCATGGAATAGAAACCCACGTTTTCATAGACTTTATCTAGGAAATGGAACCATTATAACGTATTTTATAAATTGATTGAACGGGCCGCCATATCATTGAGTTAAGCCACCCTAGTTCGCAGCGTTGTAATTTATGAACGATACTTACATGCTATCATAGGGAGACACAGACCTTGTTTTAGTTAGTGTGCTTCGTGCTGCTGAACCACGACATTCAAACTGCATATCTTGACTTGCATGATAACACACAGCATCTCGTGCATTTGAACCGCTTACATAGCGCTTATTTCATTCACACCATTCAACACACTCAGGAAAGTATCAGTAGTCCCTCAATGATGGTCTCGATGATGTTCATACCAAGGTTTTCGCGTGCCATACAAGCTAGCAAAGGCCATTTTTCTATATTTCTACCAAATTAACTGACGGCGCATCACTTTTTCCGACCAAGAAATTATATTTATCAAGTAATTAAAATTGTTTCCTTCCTTTAGTTCTATTCATTACGCCTACAACTGGATACTACTATTCTTTGCTAAAGAATATAAATGAATATTTTCGTTTCGCCACTATATTTCCATGTTCTTTTACAAATTTTCCCCTCGAAAAAAAACATAACACACTTGCAAATCGACCTTTGTTTTCCATTCTGCTTCCCTAAGAACAAAAAATAAATTAAAACTGAATGCTCCGATCTCGCCGATTAGGCCGTAACTTTTCAGATACAAGCTAAAATGCATGCCCCTCATCAACAGAATGATTGTAAATACGTTTGAAGACTTGCTGTATAATCTATTGTGTTAAATAGATACTATCTAAACAAGTAATGAAAGTTGTTTATAACTTCATTTTGTGCGTTCCTAGTACTACTTCGATAATGTAATAGAATGATGAACGTGTAAATAGCAAAATCAAATATCTACATATAAACTATAAGTTTTATCTTTGCTGCATCGTTTATGTTCTTGTGCTGATTTACCTTATTAACCGTTTGTCTTTACCGAAAAAAGAGGAAGTGACTGTTGTACTACTAAACAATTGTGATTTTGCAATGGTGAATATAATCTGGTGTATCAATAACATTTTTCTGAAGGCACTGTTAACTGTTAAAACTTTTGGTCTGCGCTAGTTGCTTCCGGTCCTATCCTAAGCTGCCCATATGATCTCGTAGTTCCGATTGTAGTGTGGCGAGATGGTGTATAAATATTTAGCGTGTTCACTCTCCACCCTTTTCGCTTCTTGGCTTGATGTATGAGTTTGTGCTTTCGTTGTATGCGATCTGCCATCATTCCCTGTCTCGTATGCTTGCCTGAGATTGAGAACAAAATTGAGCGAAATTAAAGCAGTTAGTTTTGGAACGTTATTTTTGGATATTTTACTTATTATTTAAAAAGCGTTTTGTTCCGAAAAAAAAGTGGAATAAATTTATTTGAGCACAAAATAAACTTTACATCGGTGAAGGTAGTGCCATTTTGAAAAATTTGGCAGCTTCCGATATCTTGACGGACATCTGCCAGCGGCCAGATTTGCTGTTTGTTTTTATAATTTCCATGTAAGAAAAGAAAGTTGAAAAGAGAAATGACGAGACACTATTGAGTGATTAAAACAGACCATCAGTCTATCTTCTCATCTCGCACAAAGTAGAAGCAAATAAATGGCTGCGCTATAGACACCAGTGAAGCAAGCAGACGCTTTGTTCGTTACCCAAAAAGAGTATTGTATCGTTGCCGCCGGCTGAGCAGTGAAATTAGTCAGTCAAAGGAAATAAAAGTACCCGTATTAGAGAATAACACTATTGCGATTGACTTTAAAAACTCGTATTAAACCCACAGTTCAATTAGTGCAACAACTCGTAACAGTTAGCATGAAGCTTAATCTCACGAAAATGACCTACACTCAGCTTAACCACGTTAAAAACTCTGTTTGGATCATGTTTAAAAATTCAGCCCAAGCAGAATTGCAAAGAACAACATCGCAATACGTAGAAGTGAAATCTGTTACGAATGACACCTTCAGATTAGAATGTATGCGGATCACAAGCGTGTAGTTAAACGCATCTTCATAACTAATTTAGCTACATATATGGTTCTAAAAAAAATCGCTGTGGGGAGAGAAAAAGCAGTTTTCTCCCAAAGTTATTTTCCTCTAAGCAAAAATGTATCATACTGCATTGGCTTGCCAAACCAAACCAAGCTTTTGTTCCAATAATTCTCATCAGCTTGATCAAAACTTCTTTTCTTACGGGACATCACGCAGGACTAGGAGTTTGCTCAGAAACACAAATAGTGTTTTCGTTTTTGGAGCTAGCGTCAATCCGGCGCTAGCTTAGTACGGTCACTAAGTTGGTATCGGATTCTGATGAGCGGAAATCGAAACGCATCTCCATAGCTAATGGCCCTAGGTTATACAGTGGTCCAGAATGCAAATTTAGCAGGAATTTCGAGATACAACTAAAACTACACCTAAGTGCGCGCCAGCCCTATTATATCTTTGTTGAAATTTTCGTGGAGCCCATTCCTTTTGTTAAAACAACAGTTAGGGTGGTTCTAATTTTTTTTACGAAAATTCGTTTTATTTAAATAAATTTTGCGGTATTGTAACTAAAGCAGCCTTCAGTAAACCTTACGATTGTTTTAAGGCGAATAATTTGTTTCATGTCGCCACATATCTAGCTATCATCGTTGAAAAGTTATGAGCGCTTTTTCGCCTTCGCCGACTTTTTCTTTGGAATACCAATATTACTAACTGAGGTAAATAAAAGATGATTCCTCTACAACTACATATAAGTCTTTCTTCAACAGCTCTGAAGAACATCTAAAGGATATATTAGAAAAAAATTAAAACTGGGAAAATAATATTGAAAATTTGGTTTTTCATAAATTGCCCCTTGATAGTATGTTTAAACCACTGGGGTAAATAAAATAAATAAAAGATGATTCTTTTTCAACTACATATAAGGTCATAATTCGAGGTATAATTAAGCAACAAATGGCGAGCATGATATTTCTTAAAATAGCGCAAAATTTTTTTTCAAAAACTCTGTTTTTGATATTATAAGTACTAATATCTTTTAAATGATAGAAGCTGGAGTTTTGATGAATTCGAAGAAAATGTTCTTTTTTAGAAGTTCTGAAAAACATCTAAAGGGTATTTTAAAAAAAAATTAAACTGCGAAAGTTATATTGAAAATTTGGTTTTTCATAAATTGTCCCTTGATAGTATATTTAAATCACTTTCACGGTTGACAATAATATAAAAGATACAACTCAAATCTCATGATAAAATTTTGCGCTTTACAAGACTTTTCCACTATCTTAAATAGTGGGTAGTGTGGTAATAAGTTTATTAATTTTTTTTTTCGAGAGTTGTCCTACTGGAGCTGTAGAGCTTGGTTCTCGGAAGGGCTCCCCATCAGAATCACATACTACAATTTGCAGACGAGACAGGCAATGTCGCCCACTAAAACACTGCATTAGGCCAATTGTAGCGGGCCGTGATTCTGAATGTGATAGTCATTGTACAGTTCAGGTATGTGCGGGCGCAGGGACTCGCGATCGCGTGTATCATCGCGAAGGACTCGAACATTTGTAAGCTAACGTGTTCGATCGCGTGTGCGTTTGTATGTCGCGTGTGCTAACGTGTATGTAACTTCGCGTGTATAAATTCTATTTCATAACCGAAAGGCACACGCATATTCGCGTGTGTTCAAGAATGATCGCGCGCGGACCGTGAATCTGATACTTAATTTTTGTGTACGGTTCAGATTCCAGAAGAAAGTGGGTTCTTACATATCATTAGAGTTCCCAATCATGTCGCCGTAGAACGCGTGGTCTAGTGGATATGAACTTTATTTTTTTTATTGGTCCAACTGAATGTATGGACCTAAATTGCTAGAATGAAGGCTAAAGATTTTCGGACGTGACCGATTCATGATCGCGCGCGTTTGCGGGTTCTCGTTTGAGACCGCCTTTGTAAGTTCGTAAGTACTAAAGCGTTCACACAATTGCCGGAGTGTTATCAAGTTTACGCGATGGCGGGCATAGGTGTGCGTAGATGATCGCGAAGGGCTCAAGCGTTCGTATGTTGACGTGTTTGTCGCGTGTGCTCGCGCGTATGTGACTTCACGCGTATAAATTCGATTTTGAAACCCTGCGACCATTCATATATTCGCGCACCATCATTCTGATCTTTAGTTTTCGGTGTACGGATCACATTCTGACAGGGAGAGAGTTACCCCATATCACTAGAGTTTCCGGTCATGTCGCCATGGGACGTTTTGTCCAGTGGATATGGGAGTTATTTTTCAATTTTATTATTTTTTTTATTAATTAACAAAAATCTAGATTGTTGGTACCGATGATAGAGACTTCCGGACGATCCCGATTCATGTTAGCGCGAGCGCGGGAGTTTGTAGGTTGACGCTTGAGATCGCGTTGGTAAGTTTATGAGTGCTGAGATTTTCACCTTATCACCGGGGTGTAATCATGTTTGCGAATTCGTGGGCGTAGGTTGCTTGGAAAATCGCGAGTGGCTCTAACGTTTGTGCGCTGACGTGATTTTGTAACGTGTGTTCTTGAATGGTCGCGCGAACCGTGAGTCTGATATTAAATTTTCGGTGCGCGGTTAGAATTCTGGCAGAGAGTGGGATCCCTTATATCGATAGGGTTCCCGGTCATGTCGCCATGAGACGTGTTGTCTAATAGGTATGAGCGTATTTTCTTAATTAGTCCAGCTGAAGGCATGGACCTAGGCTTCTAGGATCAAGGATAGACTTCCGGACGTGATCGATTCGTAATCGCGTGCGCGAGGGCATTTTTGTAGGTTCCCGCTTGAGACCGCGTTTGAGAATGTGTGAGTGTTAAGACGTTCACTATCACCATCTTTGTTGACCCAGCTGAAGGCAGGTGTAGAATTGCAGTATAGGACTCGAAAAGAAGAAATAAAAGAACAATAGATGGGAGACGTAATAGATTAGATAGGTACAAGATACAGCTGAATTTATGATCATCACATGAAAGACATACATTAGTACTTCAAACTCTACCAATACTTGAATAGCCAACCACCACACAGAGCACATCCTTTCTCAATTATCTATTTGTTACTGGTTGATTGTCGGCTATGAGAGGGTAAATAGGAAAGGTATAGAACACAAAAAAGGCTTATGTCAGCGCTCCCGGCCTCCTCGATACACCACTATCGAGGCGTATTGTAATCAACATCCTGAAGCGGACTTCTTATATAAATAAAAATTCTGAGTAGTCATAATGATTGGTGGATTATTAACATAACTAGTAGTAGAACTTGGAGCAAATAGAAACTAAAAAGAGCGAAGGTCCTTATATTTAGATAACTCTATTGAATCTATTGTGGCTTGATGATGTTTGCAATATCGTCAATCCCATCAACCTGCGAGAGCGATAAAGAAATAGATATTACATGCATCTAAACTACTTTTGGGTGTTTGGTGACGTGGTTCACGTGGATAGGATTTCTTCAAAAGCTACGTGTTTCAGTTTATTAAGTTGATCTAGTTGAGCATTAACTAGTGGCTGAAAAGTATGTTTAAGAGAAGGTTCCATACATAAGAGATTGTCATCTCTGTTTCTGAAAACAGCGAATCCGATTCGTTATAGACGAGTGTTACTCGCCATCTTCACGAGCCAGAGCGACAGAGCGATTTAAAAGATAAAAACACCCGCCTGATCATCTCTTCTAGATGACAGTCCATTGATCCGAATCGAATGACTCGATCACTATGCTCAAGATCAAATGAGTCCCCGAACAACCGAACCAGTATGTTCCCCCATTTGAAACGAGAAACATCCATATCAGCCGTCCGCCAAAACACTCGATCGAATGATTATTAGTCATGAGATTCAGAGATCAATGAACCAGCACTCGCTCGGATCTCCCACTCTTATCGACGAAGCAAGAGTACGCGCCCATCAGGCTCATCACCCAAGCCCACGGGGTAATAAGTTTATTAATTTTTTTTTTTTTTTTTTTTTTCGAGAGTTGTCCTACTGGAGCTGTAGAGCTAGGTTCTCGGAAGGGCTCCCCGTCAGAATCACATACTACAATTTGCAGACGAGACAGGCAATGTCGCCCAATAAAACACTGCAATAGGCCAATTGTAGCGGGCCGTGATTCTGAATGTGATATTCTTTGTACGGTTCAGGCATGTGCGGGCGTAGGGACTCGGAATCGCGTGTATCATCGCAAAGGGCTCGAATATTTGTACGTTAATGTGCTCGATCGCGTGTGCGTTTGTATGTCGCGTGTGCTAACGTGTAACTTCGCGTGCATAAATTCTATTTCATAACCGTGTGCCTTTCGCATATTCGCGTGTGTTCTAGAATGATCGCGCGCGGACCGTGAATCTGATACTTAATTTTTTGTGTACGGTTCAGATTCCAGAAGGAAGTGGGCTCTTCCATATCATTAGAGATCCCAATCATGTCGTCGTAGAACGCGTGGTCTAGTGGATATGAGCTTTATTTTTTTGATTGGTCCAACTGAATGTATGGACCTAAATTGCTAGAATAAAGGTTAAAGATTTCCGGACGTGACCGATTCATGATCGCGCATTTGCGGGTTGGCGTTTGAGATCGCGTTTGTAACTTCGTAAGTACTAAAACGTTCACACAATTGCCGCAGTGTTATCAAGTTTACGCGATCGCGGACATAGGTGTGCGTAGATGATCGCGAAGGGCTTAAGCGTTCGTAATGTTGACGTGTTTGTCCTGTGTGCTCGCGTGTATGTGACTTCGCGTGTATAAATTCGATTTTGAAACCCTGCGGCGATTTATATATTCGCGGACCGTCATTCTGATCTTTAGTTTTCGGTGTACGGATCACATTCTGACAGGGAGAGAGTTACCCCATATCACTAGAGTTTCCGGTCATGTCGCCATGGAACGTTTTGTCTAGTGGATATGGTAGTTATTTTTCAATTTTATTATTTTTTTAATAATTAACAAGGACCTAGATTGTTTGTACCGAGGATAGATACTTCCGGACGATCCCGATTTATGATGGCGCGAGCGCGGGAGTTTGTAGGTTGACACTTGAGATCGTGTTGGTAAGTTTATGAGTGCTGAGATTTTCACCTTATCACCGGGGTGTAATCATGTTTGCGAGTTCGTAGGCTGCTTGGAAAATCGCGAGGGGCTCTAACGTTTGTGCGCTGACGTGATTTTGTAACGTGTGTTCTTGAATGGTTGCGCGAACCGTGAGTCTGATATTAAATTTTCAGTGCGCGGTTTGAATTCTGGCAGAGAGTGGGATCGTTTATATCGATAGGGTTCCCGGTCATGTCGCCATGAGACGTGTTGTCTAATAGGTATGGGCGTATTTTCTTAATTGGTCCAGCTGAAGGCATGGACCTAGGCTTCTAGGATCAAGGATAGACTTTCGGACGTGACCGATTCGTAATCGCGTGCACGATGGCATTTTTGTAGGTTCCCGCTGAGACCGCGTTTGAGAATGTGTGAGTGTTAAGACGTTCACTATCACCATCGTTGTTGATTCAGCTGAAGGCGGGTGTAGAATGGCAGTATAGGACTCGAAAAGAAGAAATAAAAGACAATATATGAGAGACGTAATAGATTAGATAGGTACAAGATACAGCTGAAGTTATGATCATCACATGAGACATACATTAGTACTTCAAACACTACTAATACTTGAATAGCCAATCACCACACATAGCACATCCTTTCTCAATTATCTATTTGTTATTGGTTGATTGTTGGTTATGAGCTGGTGAATAGAGGAAAGGTATAGAACAGACAAAAGGCTCATATCAGCCCTCCCGGCCTCCTCGACACACCACTATCGAGGCGTATTGTAATCAACATCTTGAAGCGGGCTTCTTATATAAATCAAATCCTCAGTAGTCATAATGTTTGGTGGATTATTAACATGAGAACTAATTAACCTCTAGTAGTAGAACTTGGTGCAAATAAAAACTAAAAAGAGCGAAGGTCCTTATATTTAGATAACTCTATTGAATATATTGTGGCTTGATGATGTTTACAATACCGTCAATCCCATCAACCTGCGAGAGGGTGGTAATAAGTTTATTAAAATTAGACAATTAACTTTTTAATGGTTCGATATAGAGATTGCAGCCTTCCAGAAAATTGAAGAAAATCAAATTTTAAAAACTTTGTCGAAGACGCTGGAATTCTACCTATGCCTTTTACTTTTTTATTCTACAATAAATTCACAAAAAAAACAATACTGTGGTGTACTTTTTACTAAAAATTAACTTTTTTTAGTAAATATTGAAAAATATACAAAAATATCGTGTTTGCCATTTTTTTTCAATTTTTTTTCTTTGATTAGGATACTGAATATTTAATGTCAAAGCATGATGCTTCATATGACATTTAATGTTCAATATCCTAGTCAAAGTTAATGCTATTTGAAAAAAAGCGTAAAAGTTCTCTGAATAGTTGGTTGTGCGCCCCAAAATAATCTTCAAGTTGTCCAAAGGGTACTTTTTATCCCTTTATGGGCAACTAGGGCCGAGGGTGGTGGCTAGCGGGTTTTATACATCCTTGACCTGACGGACGAAGCTATGGTGCCTTGAACACAGGCAACGCAAATCCAAAGCCATAATTGAAATGATAAGTTCTGCGTTTGAGATGTACTTCCCACAGTTGCCAGACGAAAACCTGTAATTATTGCGTGTGACATTGTATGTAAAGTCTAATTATGAGTCCTATGGTGGTGTGTGCATGGAAGGTGGGAGTTTTAGCGTTCGAGTCCAGGGGTGCATATCTGTCTGTTAGCGTGGATAGTGTGGTCGCGAAGGGCTCCAGCGTTTGTATGTTAATGTATTTGACGCTTGCGCTAGCGTGTAACTTTGCGTGCATAGATTCGATGTTATAATCGCGTGGCCATTCGCATATTCGCATGTATTCTTGAATGATTGCGAGCGGAACGTGAGTCTGATGTTTAATTTTTAGTCCTAGATGCTAGAAGAGTCAGTTTCCCCATATCACTAGAGTTCCCGGTCATGTCGCCGTGGAATGTTGTCTAGTGAGAATGAGCGATTGGTCCAACTGAAGGTATGAGTCTAAGCTTCTATAACTGAGGGTAGATTTCCGAACGTGACCAATTCATGATCGCGCGAGCGGTGGGTTCCCTTGAGTAGGTGTAGATGATTGCAATTGCATGTTCACGTTTGTGGCCAAGTTTGTGTTATCGCGAAGGAACCGAGCGTTTGTACGTTTGGAATGGGAGAGATTGTGAGTGTATATGAGAGAATATACAATTAATTGTGTTAGTTGGTGTTAATATGAATCAAATTTAGGATATAGTAATAAAAGGGTTCCTAATATGCTGAATAAAGAAATAGGATGCAAAGAGATTAACTAGAATAGTATAAATTGACCGATATTTTTTTGATATACATCAGTAGTGGAACAGCAAACTAATAGAACTACAACAGAAACAGGATTTCATCATGCTATGCTGACCGGGAGTGGATGATTCACGTGCGTCGTTAAACTAATTATACCTTAATTTGCCACTCCAATCTTCAGAATGAATAGAAGCGAATGCACCTATTGAACACTGGGTTTACCAACTATTCGATCATATGCGCCAGTTCTGCATCCATTTCCTGATCCAACTGTCACAAATTCTCAGCCGAACACACACAGACAGACCTGTGCACGATGACGAAGCTGACCATTAGACGACACGCAATAACTCCCATTGCGAGTTGTGCCCATAAACACTACCATTAAGCTGTTGAACAATGTCTGCAAACACAGCCCACAAAAAAGGTCAATCCACGGCGATCCACCAGCCTGCCTCGCCAATGTGCACAGGCTGCTAGCTGACTGTTAGTTTGGGCTGGTGCGGAGTATGAAAAAACACAAAACATAAAAAAGGCCCATAAGCCCTCTCGGTCTCCTCGATGCACCACTATCGCGGCGTGATGCAATAACCATCTTAAAGCAGTTGTCTGTCAGGTGCTGCTTGATGATGTTTGCAATACCGTCAAACCCGTCAACCTAGGGGAGGGCTCATGTTGTCCAAAGGGTACTTAAGTGTAAAAAAATATTGCAAGTGTTATAGAAATAAAACAGTTTTTTAAGGAACACCCTAAAACGTACACTTTGATTTGTCGTGCAACGGAAAGTATAAAAGCTAGAGCTTGCGCGCATTCAGTAAATTTTTCTAAAAAGTGTTGTTCTACAACTCTTTTTAGAAAAATTGTGTTGCTTTCATCGAAGACAATCAAGCTCTATCTAAAACCGTTAAACAGTTCAATTTTAAATCATTCTAAAATTAGAACCGCTTCAGCTTCTGTTTAAATGAAAAGAAAGGTGTTCAACAACTTTCCTAAACATATTGTAAGGCTAAGTTATTTAGTTTTAGCAAAGAGTTAAAATACCTGCTAAATTTACACTGTGGGTTGCTAGGACCAAGAGTGGGGCTTGAAAGATTAATTATCGCGTACAAACGGACATTTATACGATGGTGCTTAAAACCATGGGTACATGGCTAACACGTTAACATTTGAGTTTGAGAAATTGCAAGGGTAGGATTGCGTAGATGATCGTGATTGCATGTTCGAATTTGTGATTAAATTTGTATTATCGCAAATCGCTCGAGCCATTATCTGTAAAAGGTGTTTGATCGCGTATGCTAGCGTGTATGTGTATAAATTTGTTGGTATCACCCCGTGGTCGATATTCGCATGGGTCGTTATTCTAATATTTGTTTATTTGTTGTACCCCAACAACAGACAGGTTACTTATACTAGTCAAATTTAAGGACAGACATAAACTTAGCTTTAATTGTATTTTTCTTCAAATGGAAGTCAAATACTGTGGCAACACTGTTGAAAACTCACTGAAGTTTGGAAACAGAGCAGTGGCGACCGTAGTTGGTTCTCCTGAAAGTCGCAGGACAGTTGTTACTTAACCCTCCGGTACTCGCGCCAAATTTTGTAATATGAGCACTCGCGCGTTGTACTTTGTACAGCACAGATAGTATCGTTTGGAGCACAACTTAGGCAATAGACTATGACCTTTTGATTGGGAGAATATGTCGAAATTCTACCGCCATGCGGTGCTAGTGAGCATGGTTTTTTCGATCTACTGTAACAAAAGTTTAATTTTTCAGCAGATCTGTGTCTTCAGCAACGTTTTGATTTACAGAACAAAATAGTTTGATGTTCTGCCACTAAGTAGCGCTGCTGAGCATGCCATTTTGGCCTACCGTATCTCGAATTCCTGATTTGTTAGCAGGACGGTATCTTCGATGATAGTATAACTCATGTCATTAGTGTGTAGTATTATTCTGTATTTAAGTAGGTTGTGTCATTATTTCTGTGCGTGTAGGGGCGGGCAGAGTGTAGTTGGTAAATCGATTCCCTTGTACGCAACTCATCTGGGGTCGATTCTTAACCCCGCACATAGGGTTGGAGATTTTTTTCAAAAGAGATTTCTCTATCCCGAAAAGAGGCGAAAAACTCTAAGGTTAAAACATCCTTAATCAAAAAAAAAATCTGTGCCTGTTGTAAGTAGCCCCTTTACCGATCACCATCGTGAGTGTAAGTGGTGTTACACAAATGGTTCACAGGAGTTTTACGACTTTCAAATATAAATTTCTATGCACGCAAAGATCATGAACAAATTTAATTTCATAAACATTGTATCAGTATGAAAAAAGTTTAGTTAAGGGAGAAAGAGAAACGCCATCTAACGATTTAGTGAGCCTATTTTCGGAATATCATCGATTTATTCTTTTCCTTAGTGACATTTACCGTTTTCGGTTATAGTTCGAAGGAAAATGAAAACAACAACCCTCCAAAGAGTCAGGAATAAGTAAAAAAAATGACATGCTCTGGTTCATTAGCGCTTCCCAGTGGAAGAATCCCATACTATTCGATATACCACCTTAAACGTTTTGATCTTCTGAGCAACTTTGACAAAAGCACTGACCCGCTAAAAAATCAGAAAATAAGAGCAATAATAGGAAAGTTACCTGATACACTAATACAGCTTACTGTAAGTCTATCCGCATCTACTGGTAATGATTTGACCAAATAGTGGCGGTCTGCTACATACATTTTTCAGAAGGATGTATTCTTTAGATTTATGCCATTTATTTGCGTAGTTTTAAAATCGACATTTCAATGTATTTTATTATGTCTACTTTCAAATAATATCTGTGCATAGTTGAGCGCTGTATTACCAATACTATGAAAGATTTAAAGTTACGGACGTTCTTACAAAAGTTATAACAACGCTTCAATGTGCGAACAATCATGATTACAACATAATTCAATAAGTAAATTGCACACCTTACTGTACTTTTTTAATATTCATTGTTGGCTCTTTCTTCGCATAGTCATAGAATCTTTAAATGCTTTCCACCCGAGCACTCCTCAATGGATAGGCCCAACACAATCCACTATTGGGAATATTCTAGTCTGATAAAGAAAATGTTCCTGACCTTGCCCTTTAACGGTTATTTTAACAAATAGATACACCATTCATTCAACAAGATTCATGTATCAGAATAATTACCTAAATAGTTCAAGTTAATTCGATATTTGAACATGTACGCTAATATCAATTTAAAAAATAAGTTTGAGAAACGCCGGCATTCAGCATATATACATTGAAAGTAAATACAATACATAGGTTGACTTAAAAAGAATAAAAAATAAATACCTAGTTCCAAACGCGTAAAAACGAATCCCATGAGCCGGTAGCTACAGCCATGCCGTTATCTGTAACGCCTAAGCAGGACACGCGGTTATCATGCCCTGCCAGGATGCCTGCTCGTTCCGCTTTCATCGTATCCCACACGTTACAGTTAAAATCGTCATAGCCAGCCAGCAACAGGCGGCCAGATTTGGAAAATGCCACTGACGTGATACCGCAGATGATGTTATCGTGTGAATACATGGCCAATTCCTGATCTGCACGGATGTCGAACAGCCGACATGTGGCGTCGTCCGATCCAGTGGCAAACGCTTGCCCACTAGGGAAGAATGCTACCGCATTGATATCGCTCTCATGACCTGGGAATGTTTGTTTACACTGACCCTCACGAATGTCCCAAAGTTTGGCTGTCGCGTCACATGCCCCCGATACAAAGGTCTTGTTTTGAGGTGCCAGTGAAAGGGCCATGACGTCTCCGGAGTGGCCTTGAAAAGATGTTGCCTGTTGTCCAGTTTCTATGTCCCACAACGCACATGACATGTCACCGGAACTGGTTACTATCTGATTGTCGTCGAGAAATCGACAACACGACAAATACCCCGTATGACCACCCAATTCTCTTGCAATTCGAACGTTTCCTTCGCGTGTTTTAAGATTATAGATGGAACATATGTTGTCCAAACCGCCGCAAGCAACGTAATTCCCGGATGGAGCATATGCACAGGTCATTACCCAGGAAGATCGCAACGGAATGGCATGAACTTTGTTGGTAGTATGCGAGTCCCACACTATCAGCTTTCCGTCTTGTGAGGCAGAAACCAGATACCGGGAATCGCTGCCCCAGTGCATTGCATAAATTTTGGCCAAGTGTCCTCGAAGGGTTCGTCTAGTTCGGAGTTGTATTCTTCCAACCGCTTCTAACTGGTTGGTCGCTTGAACGATCGACGTGTCGCAGGCTGCCTTGCGAGCATCGCGAATGGCATTTTTAAGCTGTTCCGCTTCGACTCTCAACGCCTCAATCTCATTCATTTTTGTACCTAGCTTCTTCGTCACAAACGCCAGTCGCGATCAGGGCCTTATCAGCTAGCAAACACCCTCTTCTGCGTTTATTGTATTCAGATTGCACCGTTTTTTCTTATTTCGCTATTTTTCCACGTCGAACCAATTAACAATTACTAGCGAGAGCAAATAAAAACTCCACTAACACAATTATCACACTGCCTCAAAATGATCATGAAGCTTCGTCCACATTACTCCATCAAAAACGGTTGTTGCTATATTTACTGGCAGCTAGATCACAATCATCACCGCCATAATCATCACAATCCAAATAGTAATCTTCTGCAAGCTCACATTCAGCCGAGTTTCGTTGTCGTAATTGAGGTTTCCGCTCCACCCCTTCCGAAGATCAAGCTTCTGACACACAAAAAAAACTTCCGTTCTCCTTTTTTCGCTTAATCTACTAGTATGAGGCGAGAAAGAGATAACACCCAATTATGGTGCTGTCATGAACTGGATATCATATAACGATGAATTTCTGTCGATTTTATGCAAAATTTCACCGCACAGTACAAGTAGATGATACGATCGCCGCCTACAAGTAATTTTCGTGGCTATTTAATCGAAAAAACAATGATTTTCCACAAAAATAAGCTACACAAACTTCACACTACACTCACTTCGCTGGACTGGAAACTCAGCGCAACTCACTACGCTCAGTCGCTCAATACGACCAGCTTTCGTCCGGCTTCAATTCGATTATCCGTCGCTTTCGCACGTTGCCAGCTGAGCAGCGATGCCAAATGTGAATACACGTTTTCAATTTGAACACTGAGAAACAAAAATATGCATTAGTTCGCATCTATTTTCGCTAGTATTTTCGTCTCTTTTATTCTGATGTAATTTTTATGTATTTTCATAAAAGAGATTACAACTACTAGAGGTCGCATGTCGCTGCTAACACTGATAATCTATTATCTCGCTCTTACATAAGCTTAGTTTGACACATATTGCCCCAGGCACGGCTTACATATACTAGGCTAGCTCGTTAGAGTGTAAACATTTGACGAGAGCACGTCATAGAAATCGTCGGCGAAAACAATTACATGAAATTCATATCAACGCTTTTTTTTGTGAAAAGGGCGATACTTACAAATGTATACATAAGGCTTTTTTCATACATGCGAATGGGGGCTTTGAAACGCAACAAATTAACCTAAAAATTTGGATTCTACAATATTGTTTTCTTAAACTACAGCAAAAAATACAACGGGCGAAACTGTATTTTTGTTTGTTTATTTAAAGTTTCGCCCTTCACGCTCCATGCAAACAAACAGGGCGATACTTTTTTTGCTAACAGTTTAGAGGCGAAACTGTTTTTATCGTATTTTTTTAGAATTAGTAAGCTGATACTAGCTGTAAATAGTAACAATGATCGCTATTGAAAAAACCCGGACTAAATCGGTGGTGTAAAACGGTAGTTATTGTAAAAAAAACGTAAGGGCGATACTTCAATGCTGATAGGTGGGACCGAAAAAGTAAACAATCGCCAAAGGGGCGATACTATCATTTTGACAATTTCAATAGCAAAAACAAATTTTAATTTAATAATTTCAAATACTTTATGAAGTTTTGGGTTTCGATAACTGAATCATGCAATCTAGGATGTAAAGAACACAATGGTTCTTAAATAGGAAATAAAACCAAGTCTGGAAATATTCACTGTTGATTTTCTTTGAATGGTGTCACTGCTAGTATCGCCCTTTTCAAGAAAAAGCATTGATATATTGTTTGCTGCTAACGAATGATCGGCACCTGGTAAATCACAAGGAAGCTATGCGGATGTCCAAAACCTTTGCTATGATCAGAAAATTACGGTGGGATATGTTTTCTATGGTATGCATCCAAATTCCCGATTTACGCTAATAATCACATATATGCACCAACGTGGGATGCACTGATTATCCACTATGTCTAGTATAATTATGGCGTAATTTACGTCAAAAATCCATTGCACACTATTTTTTCCACCGTACATCGTACATGGAGACAGTAGCGTTTGCTCCCTCTAGTAGCTATAATCTCTTTTATTTTCATGCATAAACTTCTAGTAAGAATTCACCTGGATAGAATTTTACCAGAGCATTTTCCCTACAAACGATCATAAAACAATAAATATTATAGTTATTACTGTTTCAACATAGTTCGACGCAGAGTTCTCGCAGTAGATTAAATCTAACAAATCTAATTTAACAAAATTTCATGTAACAATCGATTTTACTGTTCAGCAAAAAACTGATACAGTAAATTCACATTAAATTTAACTGTTTTCGAGAAAAAAATGTATGGAGAAAAATCGATTCTTTAATGTTAGGATACATAACCACCCCCCTTTTTACTGTAATAGATATAATATATCTAAATTTTAGAAAGATGAGCTCTATCGGTTTAGGAAAAAAAGCAGAATTCTATACCGTTTATTCAAAACGTCATATCTAACAAATGTAAACAAACTGAGTTAATTATGCCAAATAAAAACCAAGCATTGACTCTTTATCGTCCACAAATAGAGAAAAATAATAACTCTTTACATGTTAATTTAATCTCAAGTCAAAATGTCATATATAGTATACCAAAGTTTTGCTAAGATTTTGTAGATGCGATGTTTTACGTTGTGCTGTTTTTCCAAGTTGACTGTAATTAGCATCTTTTTTCAATGCCAAACCTCATATCTACACTCTTGGTTGCAATACAGCACATGAAATATATCACAACTACAAGCCCGTCTCTCAAAATGTCACAGTAAAATGTGCCATCTACAAACGGTGTTGCCAAGACCACATATGTAAAAGAGCATAATAGCAAAAGTGATCGGCAAAATGTAATAAAATAATAGTTATCAATCCATACTAAATTTTCAAAAGGGCGAATAAGATTTGTAAACAAACTTTTATTTTGATGGTTTCTCTTAATTTACTATAATTTCAAAGCAGAAAACAATTGAAATTACTTCTACGAAGGGTAAAAATTTACATTAACGTATATTTTTCATGAAATTCCACTCTGCAGCAGACTAATGATCGAAACAAGTTTGTTTACAAAAAACACTTTCGCCCCTTTGACGAATTAATATTGATATTACTCCCTATTATCTTCGCAAAAAACACTTAATATACTTATACGATCCTGCAATGAGTAAATGCAGAGGTGATAGTACAATTAATAGCCTTCTGTGTGCTTTAATTGTTAAATAAATTTAAAAGTCACAAGGAAATTTTTGCACGCGATTTTCTCCGTTTGACGTTTATTTTAGATATTATATAATGAAAAAGCGCTCTAGAATTTTATTCTTCAACCTTTTCATGCCCAACTTTTTTCTAGTGCAGGTAGGGTTTCAAAACTATTTTTCCTTGAAAACGGTGGAGTCTAGAAACACGAAAAGCCTATTTTCATAAAGATACACTGTAAAAAATCCAAACGTTTATTCTATTTGCTTCAAACCACTTAAAATTCATATGAAGAAGAAATGCTATTATTATCACGCGCACACATACCTTCTATGTGTCATATTGTTATAGAATGGGGTTTTATGTGCCTAATAGTTATGAAATGTGAATGTAAGATTAATATTTCTACACACATTGGGTTTATGTACCAGCAAATAGTGTCTATATGCCTCCGTTAATTGCAAAAATCTATGTGTAAAATCAATAGGCATAACGTTTACTTTTTTTGAGTGTAGGTGCTTCTCTCGCAGTGCTAGAATCTGCTCAATTTTTACCTTCCAATGCTCAATACTATTATCCTAGAATATTTACAATAGTTCACTTGCGTGGAAAACGTACACTGAAAAAAATCCAAACGTTAATTCTATTTGCTTCAAACCGCTTAAAATTCATATGAAGAAGAAATGCTATTGTTATCACGCGCACACATACCTTCTATGTGTCAACTGTATAAACTATGTATGCACACACATAAGTTATATGTGCATATTGTTATAGAATGGGGTTTTATGTGCCTAATAGTTATGAAATGTGAATGTAAGATTAATATTTCTTGTAAATGCACACAATAGGTTTATGTGCCAGTAAATAGTGTCTACATGCCTCCGTTAATTGCAAAAATCTATGTGTATAATCAATAGGCATAACGTTTACTTTTTTTGAGTGTAGCCAAAGACAGTCTAAATTGATAAGTTTTATCAGTTTTCAATAATATTGCAACATAACGAAGATATATGAAAAATTCATTTTCGGTCATCAAAGTAGACTGTCCCTAGCAGCACTGCTCCATCGGAATCCACACGGTTAAATAAAACAACCTGCAGAATAAGTTCTTTTAACTTACTTTTGAGTTGTGCGTCGCTTTCGCACTTATTAGTGTTGTCAAAAACAGATCGAGAGATTCGACTCAGTCGAGGTCTTCCGTGGAGGAAGGTACTTTTGAATTGTTTGGGGTATACTCAAAATTAGGTAAATTCAACTTAAATTTGAGTATAAAATACCTATTAATGAGTTGTAATTTTTGCCGTGGTTAAATGGAAACTACCTTCAAAACGGTTTACCTAATTTTAAGTTCCCCCACGATAACACGAGTTTGAGTCAAAGGAACTCAATTTTAGGTAGTTTTTCGTTTCAGTGCAATCAGACTAATTGCAATAACTTCAGTTCTAGAGCTAATTCTAGTACCTGTTAATACTCAAATAAAAGACAATTCAGCTTTTTGCTGGTGGCTGCGTTTTCAAATGCGCACTCTATTTTGACAAGTCGTCTGTACAGTGTCAACTTTGACAACTCGTCAGCAGTGTCAATTTTGACAAGCTGTCTCATCAGCCTTGAGTTTCACGGCTATCATGTATCCTGCTTATTTATTTTCTTAATAAACGTTAAACGTCAAATTTAAAATTTGTTAGTTTATTTTCAAACGTCTTTTTCGATGATTTTAATTTCTTCGGCAATTTATAAGCATATTTTCAGCTGTTTGAAAGTGTCGAGAGAATTGTGCGATTTGAACCTACCCTCTTACTTAAATTCATCACACATGAAATGACTAATAATAGCACATGAAACTTGCTTTTAAACTACCCGGAAAAGCATCTTCTAACGATACAGTATTTAAACATAGACCTAAACAATGTTTGTTTACACCTGATTTTGGATACAAATTTGTAGCAAAATTTAGCACCAAGAATTGACAAATGTCAGCTACAGCTGCGTTTACCGTAGAAATCGGTTGAAATCCACCTGACTTATTAGTATCGACTAGATTGAGTATCGCTGATTGGTTTTCCTCAGTATAATAATCGCCCAATTACATTATAAGACTGATTAACTGCCGTATTGGTCGACCGATTTTTGTATGCCGATTGCGAGTAGCGAATAGTTTTGAATAGCAGATGTTCTGTATCCACATTTCGAGTTGAGTGCCGCTGTTGAATGGGACTACAGTTGACTGTGCGGATCCGTACCGAAATCAGTTTAGTTTTTCAACTGAAAAACAATATTTTTTTGGCGTTCAATTTTAGTTGAGAGCAGAAGTGAACGCCTACCACGATCAAAAAATTGAATCTGAAGGACGGTTTGTCAAATTTGACAAGACTGATGATTTGTCAAAATTGACATTGGACGAACGACTTGTCAAAGTAGGGTGCGCATTTGGGGACGCAGCCACCAACAAAAAGCTGAATAGTCACATTCATTAGCCTTACTTGTCTTTGTGAGTAAATCTTGCCTCAATGAAAAGTTATAGCTGTTTAAAAACGTTGTTGTCCACAAACAACATGGGCATGAATGGGTTAAGTGACCCAAATCAGTACTTGCGTCTTAGGCCTCAATGAAAGTTTTGTCTCGATATGATGATCTCGAACAAAGGTCATCATTCACAAATCACAACAATCAGCGTTATCGGCTTGAAAGTTGGTTCGTTTTGAATGTGCATAGTTTCGCATTTTCTCAACTATTTACAAAAAGCATAGTGTTTCTCGTTTTCATAATTAAGTTATTGAGTATATAAATGTTAAAATGTCCCATCGAGCTTTGTTTGCACCGTTAATCATATTAACTATAGTGGCCGTGCACCATTCAGTCGAAAGCACACGGAAATTTTGGCGGGGCAAGCAGTTTTCCGTTGACGGTCCGAGTCGCCAGTGGTCGTTTCAAGGACTCGATCATAATGTTCAAACACTCTGGTTTGAACAACTGTTGGATCACAACGATCCGACCAATCCGGTGACCTGGAAACAACGCTACTATGTAAACGATAAATTCTTCAATTCGTCCATCGGCAATGGACCGGTGTTCCTTATGATCGGAGGGGAAGGAGAGGCCACCGCCCGTTGGATGAATGAAGGAGCCTGGATTCATTATGCCAAGCAGTATGGAGCTTTGTGTTTCCAACTAGAGCACCGTTTTTATGGTAAAAGTCGTCCTACTAAGAATCTAGCTACAAAAAACCTTTCTTATCTCACTTCGGAACAAGCGCTTGCTGATTTAGCTTATTTCATTGAGGCTATGAATGAAAAGTATGAATTGAATGAACAAAACCTTTGGATTGCTTTCGGAGGTTCATACCCGGGATCTTTGGCTGCCTGGTTAAGGGAGAAGTATCCGCACCTGATTCATGGTGCCATCAGCAGCAGTGGACCACTTTTGGCCAAGATCGATTTCGAAGAGTACTTTAAAGTGGTAGTCGATTCACTCGAAGAATATTCAGCGCAGTGTGTTTCTGATATTCGAACTGCAATATCGCAAATAGAAACATTGTTGAAGCATATGATTGGCCAGCGGAGCTTGAATGATAAGTTTAAGCTATGTGATCCGGTGGAGAAGTCGATTTCAAACTCATTGGACATTGCAAGTCTTTTCGAGGCAATAGCGTCGAATTTTGCTGGCGTTGTTCAGTACAACAAGGATAACAGTCCACATGCAAAGATTACCATTGACCAGGTATGTGACATTATGACTAACCAGAGTATCGGAACACCCGTTGCTCGACTTGCAACGGTCAATGAACTAGTTATGAAACAAGACGGTGCAAAATGTTTGGATTATGTGTATGATAAAACGGTCAAGCAGATGCAAAACACATCTTGGGACTCTGAGGTTTCCAGTGGAGGTAAGTTACTTGTTTGCAATTTTATAAAATATAACCGGAAGCGTCTATTTTCAGCCCGTCAATGGACTTTTCAAACTTGTAACGAATTTGGTTTTTACCAAACATCTAATCAACCGGATTCGGTTTTTGGAGATCGTTTTCAAGTAGATTTTTTTATTCGTCAGTGCGTTGACATTTATGGGGAAAAGTTTAATGAAAAAACACTGAAACGAGCCATATATCGAACCAACACAAATTATGGTGCGTTGAACCCTCTGACTACCAACGTGTTATATGTGCATGGTTCCATCGATCCATGGCATCGCTTAGGTCTAATCTATAGCAATGATAGCAACATCCCCACTATATTTATCAAAGGAACCGCTCACTGTGCCAATATGTACGAACCCAAAGATGATGATTTTCCCCAACTGAAAACCGCTCGAGTCGAAATCAACAAGTTCATCGGCAACAAACTCAAAAGTAACTCATTTCTATAACATCTATAATTAAAAGCCTTGCTCTCTATTGAGGAAAAAACTCGGTATAAAATAGAAATACAATACAATTATAATGTTAGCAATATAAATATAAAGCACTAAAATATTTGTGATTTCTGGGAGTGAACAGATCGTGTCTCCAAAAGTTCTTGATGCTCATTGTCATCAACGAGTGATGCCGTGTCCACGCATGGATCGATCGTTGGTTGGGCAGTGAGATCTACATCCGGGCATTTTGCAATTTGGCTGGATCTATCTGATCGGGCCGATTCTAGTTGGCGCACGTTTTCGTTGGACTTTTTCGCTCTTAACTGTTTCTTCGTTATGCTATCTGTGACGTCCATGCATTGACCTGTAGGTGACATTTTGATCTGGTATTGCTGAAAAATTAATTATAGCAAATTAGTACTTAAACATTATGCTATATTTTATGCTATAAGCCGGCGCTAATCTATTCCGACAATAAGTTAGTGTCGGTTTCTGATGAGGCGAAGCCGAAACGCAACTGAGTATGAAATAAGGATTTTTGCCCTCAAGTGCAAAAATTGGTTTTATCAACAAATTTTCACCCTAGTGATAAATTTTGGCTTTTACCAAATTTTCCTCCTTAGGGTAAAATATAGCATAGTGCTTTCGCATAGGCCTGCCAAGCCAAGACAAGTTTCGGCTTCACTGTGTCTCATCGGCATAAACAGAACTTCTGCTCGAACGGGACATCACGTTTGATCAGTCGTTCGATTGAAACACAAAGTGTGTTTTAGTTTTAAGGGATTTGCGTCAAGCCGGCGCTAATCTATTCCGACAATAAGTTAGTGTCGGTTTCTGATGAGGCGAAGCTGAAACGCAACTAAGTATGACTTAAACATTCTCGAATATCTGGTGCTTTGGTATTTTATTTGATTGGTCATTACTGATCTATACTAGCCAATCCAAGTAATGTTGAACGTATTTGAATTTGTATTACGTCATTCGGACATCATAGGGTTACCAGTTTATATAGCAATTTGCTGTGTGACCGCACTCTTCAATCCGTAACTCCGAAACCGAAAGTCCGATCAACTAAAAAATCAATAGTGTCTTACATACACACAGACATTTTGCGATCTCGACGAACTGAATCGAATGGGATATGACACTCGGCTCTCCGAGCCTCGGTTGAAAAATCGATTTTTGGAGTGATTGCACAGCCTTTCTTTATATGAGAAAGGCAAAAGGTCAAAATTTCGCTAAAATTTCTCTCAAATAACTTTAATTGGCAGTTCTAGGTCACTGACGGCCAACCAAACTTTCGTTAATCACATTGACCACCATAAACGGTTCCGGAAGTGCCCGGAAAAAGCAACCATCTTTTAATATTAAAAAAATCACATCAGTTTCTCGGAAATGGTTGGGCCGATTTTCACATAGTCCCAATAATAATATCCCCACAGTTGTCTGTAAAATTTCGTACAGATCGCTTATATGGTTCCGGAAATATAGACTAAACCGTCCGGTCACATATGGAATTTCCATGCAAGCCGAAACTCTATTTTTTTCAGTTCGTATTTTTTATGGCAAACATCTTTAAAATGCATGAAACGTCGAGTTTTTATGCTACCTCGAAATTTTTTTTATAAAGGTCGACTTTTTGGGACTTTTTTCAATTTAATATTACTTTTTGGGAGCTTTTTTCAATTTAATGTTACCGTGGCTGTTTTTTTCTTTTACAAAATTTTAGACATCGAATAATGATTTCTTTTTTTGTATATAGTTGAAATGTCGTGTATAATAAAAATGTAATATATGGGGCATTCCGCGCAAAATTCGCAGCAATTTTTTTATTTGTCCGGATCAATTTTTTTCAAGTATTCAAAAATATTCACCACGTATTTTTTTATTTCAACATAGTAGGCGAGACTTTCGAGATTTTTTGTGTTGAATTTCACCATTTGACTTTATTCGTATGATGTCAATGCTCATGTCCAGCCATTACACGTTTGATGAGCATCTCTACCGTATAGGGCTTGCTGACAGTAATCATTGTGTTTGTGAAAACGGCTATCACGACATCGAGTTTGTTGTTTGGTTGTGGGCAGAGCAGAGTTAAAAATAATCGAAGCTCTTTTTTGACGGCTGAAAATGAACCTGATGCGATTTGCGGTGAATAGAAAAATATTCATTCAAATATCCATGTTATTCATTCAGTTCAATATCGTACACTATATTCATTTCACTAATTATCTAGGAAAATGTTTTTAAATGCCGGTAAAGCATATGAAACAACAATCATCATCGCTTACATTGTGCCAGGGCCTACTTTGATGCGTTTGACTCGTTGCTGCACGGTCGCTTCGTGTAATAATCGGAGACGAATGACGATCTGCATGGATGAATGGGCAGTTTGTTCGTTTGACATTTTCAGCTGCGCAACTGCATATTGAAAATGAATGCCGCTGAAAATGATCAATTTTCATTCCATGAATTTGAATATTTTTAACTCTGGCGCAGAGTACTGTGTTGCCAGGTCCAAACTAATAGATTCCCTTCGGGCCCGAGGTAGATCACCAAGACCGGGACGTCCTAGCAAGCCGTGAGCACCCATACATTTTTCTTATCTACATCTTTTTGAAAACTATTGATGTCCCAGTTTAATATATTTTCCCCTCTTATTCACAGTAGAATCTCGTCAACCTCTCCCTGTATCTACAATATGGCATTGCTTCACGAGTCTACGATGAATACTATTCTTGATAACCATCCATCCAGAACATCATGACAACTCACAAGAACATCATGACAGCATCGGAGTGCCAATAATTATCCGAAATATTGACCCTTCCCTCGCACCTGCGATTTCAGGCTGGAAACCACTACAATAAATTGTGCAATATATTTTTATATTATTGGATAAAACTGTTTCTAGAAATAGAAATGATATTAAAAAATATTTTTATATTATTGAATAAAACTGTTTCTAGAATAGGAATACCCCCTTAAGAAAAGTGAAGACGCTAGCCATTTTATAGGCGTAATCCAGCCTCATAGCACTAAGCTGAAGACAACTTACCACGAAATCATCAAAGAGAGCTAAAATACTTTTGTTCACCATTTTCAGTTTGGGATCACGGTGCCATGTCTGACCCACACCTACGATTTCTCTCCCGAATTGACCTTTGTTTTTTAAATGTTCGTGGAAATTTGATCATTTTTTTTCATGACAAGAACCATTTCAGTGTATTTTAGATACTTGTCGCATTTGAAAAAAAAACGATTTCATCATGGTTTACTTTGATAATTTTGATGTAGGACTGATTTTTAGATATGTGCGACATCTCTCCCGAACTACCCTAGGTAAAATATGAATGAAAATATGCTTACCTCCGGAACTGTCCACACGAAAATTCCTCCGTCGGTCGAACCAGTGACTAAGAATTTACCATTTGGACTGTACCGCGCGGATGTGATCGCACTTGCATGGCCGATACCGACGGCCACTTCCTCACCTAGCTGATAATCCCACAATCGAACAATCTGATCCGTTCCGGCCGAAACAAAGTGCTCACCGGTCATGTTCATGTCGATTGCATTTATTGGTCCAGATTTGGATCCTTCCACTTCCCGCACCAAACTGCCATCGAATGCTTCCCAGTAGCCGATCAACTTGTCAGACCCAGCAGTCAATATCTGTACACCCGTCGGGTAATACTGCGCCGCAATGAATTGCGTGTGAGCAAAGATGACATGCTTCCGGGTAAGTCGAATCAAATCCCAAATCACACACGATCCATCTCTAGAAGCGGAAACCACTTCGGTATCGAAATTGTTGATATGAACGGATTCGATCGGTCCGTAGTGTTCTTTCAGCACACCGATCATGCTCTGCACGAACGGTTCGATCTTCCACACTCGCACCTGCCCCTCAATAC
This sequence comes from Topomyia yanbarensis, assembly GCF_030247195.1. NCBI lineage: Eukaryota > Metazoa > Arthropoda > Insecta > Diptera > Culicidae > Topomyia > Topomyia yanbarensis. The sequence continues at coordinate 288,333,759 of NC_080672.1, forward strand.
CACCACTGACCAGAATTTTCCCATTGCTCGTTACCGCCAATGACGAGCAACCCTTGTTGTGGGCATTCGGTATCGCATAGATTAGCTTTCCCGTCAGTGGAGTGAATGCTCGTATGACTCCATCATTCCAAGCAGAGATGATACTTTTTCCATCGCGGGCGAACACAATAGAGGAAGATGCGAAATTCGGAACGACAATGCGCAAAAGTTCCTGCATGCGTGACGTAGACCAGATTCGAATCGATTCGTGACTCGATGTGGCGAACACCAAGGAGAAGTTGCTAAAAGTAAAGTTTGTTTTATTGTTTGAGTTGCGGGTAGGTATTAGTAGGGTATACTAACTAAGGGAAGGCAATATCATACACTGCATTGGTGTGGCAAGTCTTCAGTAATCTCAGACTAGAACAGAGATTGTTCAGTTCAAGTGAGTAGATCTCGCAGCCGTTTGTACCGATTAATAGTGTACAGTTGTTCACAATTTGGAGAGATGTTATAACTCCTCCGACTTTAGTGGATTGAAGCTACAAGTTGTGTAAATAATTAGCACGTAACAATGATCAATTAAAGAAAAAGCAATGCAATATATACCGAAGTTAATTGTGGCCATGTGGGACTATTATAATTTTTAAAGTTAACATTCCTCTCCTGAACCATATCAATTGTCCCATCTCCTGCTCCAATTATCAGTTTACCGTCGCGTAAGATTAACAAATCACGCACACCATAGTGATACTTTTCGCAATCTTTGCCGACAGGTTTTCTTGCATTGTGCTTCCCGAAGCAACCCAACAAAATGGGAATCTTGTCCTGCATAGGACTACAACTGACGTTCAATCCAATTTTAACGACATCTCCGCTCATTGTTCCAACGTAGAGAATGTCATCGTTATCCGTAATCCGCATACCCGTGAATTCCCGTCTTAACTTACCAACAGCCACATCCAGCACGTTTAAACGCTTTTTTTCCGGGTCAATGTTCCAGACGCGAAGATTCTCTAGAATTCACAATGGATATAATACTAAATCGAGTGATGTCAAACTGAAACTTACGATCTCCTCCAGAGACAAAAGTGGTCCAACGCTTGTTCAGCGCACAAACTTTTGTCGCATCACCTGTCGTTTCTTTGGTTGCAATCGTCCCACAAATAGCCATACTATTATCATTAATTTATACGTTACACAAAAGTTAAATTTACATAAAAAACTAAAGAAAACATTCATTATTTCAGAACACATACTTCTGCTCAATATCCCAAACAATGATCGATCCACAGTCCTTTCCGCCCAAACTAACAAGATACTGCTCGTTGCACGTGAAGCACAACGACTGCACCTTAACCCGATGCAACTCGTACCGGGATATCTCTTGTCGACTCTGCCAATCCCAAATGATCACGTAAGCCCTAAATCCCATATGGTTTGTTTGGCCGGAAGCGACCATCTTACCACTTGGTGAAATATCCACAGTTGAAATCGTATTGGTGTGACCTCGTAAGAATGTTTGCCTGTTGGTCTCCAGTTCATAGATTGAGATTTCATTACCCAGTGGGAAGATGAGGTGCCTTCCGTCTGGATGGATCCGCAACCCAGCAATGACGTGACCTTTTAATGAACACACTATCATCTATTCAGGTTTATATCCATTACCACTTAAACATACCATCAAAACCGATAATCGCAGCTGGTTCTAAATTAAGGATCTCACCTACTCCTACTGAAGCCATTGCTTTATTTTTAGTTGCACTTTTGGAGTTTTTTAGCAAAATTATCAACTACAAAAAAGCTGATTGATTTGTCTGGAATCAAGGCACACGAAAAACAAACTTGCTGAGATACAAACATTATCCTAGCAACGGCGACCCTTTTGTTGATCATTACGAATCAGCCGTGCATGCAATTGCAAAAACCTGAAAGCAACATTTGCATTGAGGGAAATTGACCATCTCGAAAGCGAAAAAGGGCATTTTTTTTGTATAACAATCGGTAACTATATAAATACCAAAATTTTTATGCAATGGTTTTCAACCAAATGTCGAGGATCATATTTTTTTTAATCTATAGAATATTTTTTTAAATCGCGATAATATATTGAATAATTCAACAGAGACATGCAAGTTTAAAAAATCGGGTAAAAGCGCTTGTTCCGCCCTGCTTTTTGTACAAGCCTTTATCGTGCCATGGCTCAGACCTTGCTGCTCTGCGCACGTGCATCTTATCTCGTACGTTCGTATCAAAATGCTGTTTCTTCTAATAGTAGAGTAGAGTGGGGTCAATTACGGCAGTTTTCCTCGGCGAGCTCGTCCGATGGTATTCACTGATTTCGACAAACAAGCACTTGTTGAAAAAGTTATACATCTGGCGATGTTTTGGCAATGATGATTATATGCCTGGCTAAATATTTTTCAAGCTAAATATAATAAGGCGAAGGTACTTTTTTCGACATTTTTAAAATCTGTGGGTACGATAGGTCACTATATTTGAGATTAAATTAAACAATGTAAGCACTTAGAAAATCACCGGTTCAACTTTTATTTGAAGAGTAGTAAGGTTGCACAGAGAATGCGCAAAATTCGCAAACGAAAAAAGCAGTTTTTTCCACACCGTATGTTAGATTTTCATAAAAATCAATCAGCAGTACTGTAACAACATTCGACACACGCTGATTGATTTTTATGAAGATCTGACATACGGTGTGGAAAAAAACTGCTTTTTTCGTTTACGAATTTTGCGCATTCTCCGTGCAACCTTAATATTGCAGATTATTTAAAATTTGAATTGACGTCATTCAAGTAAGAAAATGAGAAGTGGCCAATGGTTTGCAAAATCATGAACCGCGAAAGGAAATGTTGAAAAAACATGTTATTTCGGCAGCTGCGTCAGGCTTTGTACTTGCAAATGACTTCTTCGGTATCCGCCTCGACGCCTGAGTGAGGAATTGAAGTTGTTCATTCCGGTTCACCTGGTTGCTTAGCTGTGAGACGCTCGGTAGTGAACTATTGTGCTCCCAAACGCCTGACATATCGTGTCCCTAAGCGTATGTTTCGTGTTGATGATCGTATTTTTTTAAACAAATATATCGAAAAACCAACACAACTATCGCGTTCAGCATTAATTTTTACGTGCGAACATCATTTTTTTTTGGTGTGGTTCCATTTGACATACTCAACGAAAATGCATATAATTTTGATAACACGTTACTTTTGTTTGTTAAGTATTGAATATACTGCCTGCCTCCATGTAGATAGGAAATGCCATAGAACATGGGGCCGACAGGCAATTATGGGCAGTATAGTAAAGCAATGTGTGTTCTTTTATATTCATGCATATATAATATCTTATCGCAAAAGATCTAATACATATAACAATTAACAAAAAAAGTGGATCATCTATCCCCACTCCCCCTATTAATGGTGTATGTTTGAGTGCTGAATTAAATGGCGTAATAAAATTTTGTGTGCTAGGTACTAGCACTCGTTGTTGATTTGTGAGCTTGAATAGTGAAGCAAAGTAAAATAAATCCTCGATAACTTTTACACGGCTACGATCACATACATTCATTCGAAGCTGTCAAATTTCGATGTTAAGTATTGTTGAAGAATTTTACAAACAATCTTCAAGTTAGATGGCTTCCGTTTAATTCCACTCCAATGATAATAATGAAAAACAGTTGCTTTTCGCCTTCAATCTGATACTAGTATTTCAACTATTACTTATAGTCTTCTTAAGTGTTTCAAAAAAATACAATTATAGAGTATTTAATCTTTAAGCAAATTTACCTCGAGACTTGGTGTTCTTAGCAAAGTTATCGAAAATGCAATTTTAAACAACTTTGTTGAAGACATGGATACTCCATATGTTCAGTGTAGAGAAATATCAAAGATGATAAAGTACAAGATACAGTGACACAATCTCATATTCGTACACCTCTAGTGTTTATGTTTAATATTATTTCATAAATGTTTGCGCTATTTAATATAGGTATTGTTTTGCAAATGTGATAGTAGAATCATCATCTGTCATTTTCTTATCATTTGTAATCTAAAGTGTGCAAGTTTCTGTACACTACACATAAAAAATCATGACTTGGTGTGAAAATGGCACAATTTCATATTCGTACACTTTTGAAAAGTCACTTAATTTGTCAATTTTAAGACCTGTTATTTCTTTATTTTTTGTTTTACTTAGAAAAATAGATTTTATGATTACAGAAAACTGTTCATTGGCACAGTTTCCTTTACACTAGTTTAAAAAATTCCCTCAAGTTAACGTAATGGTTAAAAAAAGTAAACTAGCTGCCATTATGGGAGGAAAACTAATTATTACTCACCAAAATGAAGGTAAATCACTGAAATCTTTGAAATTGTTCAAAGGTTGCGTCCCACTATTTAAAATGTCGTTAACAGCTTTGATGTGGTGAATGGTAGAGCATATATTGCGAAAAACTTGAACTGTAAACAATTTACGATGAGGGATAAACGATTTTTAATTAGAAAAAATTGGGAAAATTGAATCATAGCATTTAAGTATAAGTCTGCTCTGGTACGGCTCGTAATGTATGGAGAACGGACAATTAGAATGCCTGTGTTCTGAGCAAGAAACTGTTCATCAATGAGAAAAACAAAGAATTGATTTTTTATTTACTAAACAACAACAATATTGCAAAGATTGTAAACGTTGTCAACGAGTCCAAATTCAACATCTTTGACTCAAATGGCTGTTGTTTCAAGTGGAGAAAATCGAACTCGGACCTGGATGTAAAAGCCTTATAACAGCAGCCAAGCGCAGAGACAGTGGACTTTTTTGAATGGGGTATTATATGTCCACTAGTGCTAGAAATATGGTCTTCATTGATGGAATGATGGATCAGAATGTGTATTTTAATATGAATATCTTAAAATAAATTTTAAAGCAAAGCTTCCATAAAATGGTACTTTTACGAAGAAATGGTGGATATTGGAAATTCGATCAGGAGAAGAACCTAAAGCATAAGGTGTGCAAAAAGCGTTTAGAGTAAATTTATAATTGTTTGAATGTTATGGATTCTCCACTGTGGACCCCGTTTATTAACTGATTAGAAAAATAAATGGGAGTATTTGGATAAAAAGTGCGAAACTATCCGGATTATAATGAGAATGATCTTAGAAACTACTATTTAGGAGAATGGGATAAAATTTAAGTTGAATGCACACAAACTAGTGGTTAGCATTCCAATACGATTGAAAACTGTAATTACAAATAAAAACTAGCACATTGAATATTTATTATAGAAATTTCAATTGATTTTTGAAAAAATATGTGTACTGTACGAATATGAGATTGCGTGAATATTTGACTATCTTTAGAATTATGATTATTTTTTTAAAAAAATGAGCATTTGTAGTGCAAAGATAATTATTGTATCATTCCTATGCTGTCTAGTAAACTGTTTCTACATATATAAAATGTCTCGTAAACTTAATTTGTACTTGTAAAATGCATATAAGTATTCCACATAGCGGTGTACGAAAATGAGATTGTGTCACTGTATCCCATTGTCAGATTACACGAACAAACCTAGAGAAAATTTTCAATAGGACGTAAGTAACATTGAGAGCCTCTCTTTGTTTACTTTCTCTTTCGTTTATTACAACGTCACTACAACACTTTGCACTAATTTTCCAGTACATATCGAAAGCCGACAGTGTTAACTACAATATTATGCAAAGACTAGAGTAGTAAATGTTGAAATGGCCGAGTAATGAACAGAAGAGAAAGACCCCAAAGAGAATCTCTCATTGTTACTTACGTCCTATTGTAAATTTTCTCTAGAAACCTTCGTCAACATCATCTTAGTGATTCCAACACCATCTTTCGAGTTCTCATTGAACCAGCAGAACGCACTTGCACAAATTTCTTTCAGCGTGCACTTGCGCGAGCATGTCAGATGCCTTCGGAAAAGTAGTTCTTTTCATGAATGAGAGTGAGCTGAATGGCTAGTGGAATGAAATGATCAATAGGAAAACCACTGAAATCCTTTTGTACTTGATCGAAACTGAATTCGGAAAGATTATAATTTTCGTTTGGAGAACTTTTTTCTATCGTTCATGAAATATGCGAGCATATCGTTTATAGTGAACATTTACAACGGAAATTAAATCCAAAAAAGCCAACCAGTTACTATTAAAGCGCTACAGATTTTGGAGGCAGCATATAATATTGGTTTCAAGGGAATAGGAAAGATTTCGGCGTGCAGATCTTTTAGGAACTGACCGAACATTTCATGATTAAAAAAAATAATGAGAGTCCCGGCAGACTGACTCAGTTATGGACTCGGCTATAGATCTCTCTAATCTGTATTGGTAGCCGCAGAATGAAAACGAGAATCGAAAAATATTTTTCAAACAGACTCTTTCAGTATACTTTTTCCAGTTGCTACCCGTCATTCTTTACCGCTTAGCTAATGCGCTTCAGAAGGGTGTGCTCCTTTCTCTTTGATGATGTCGTTTTAGCTGTTCGCTCACGAGACGACAGGACACACGCCACAAAAAATATTCACTATGGATTTTGTTCTACCTACTCCAACGCTGTTGCTGTTGCCGCGTTGGAATAGGTAGAACAAAATTCATAGTGAATATTTTGTGGCGTGTGTCCTGTCGCCTCGTGTGCGTACAGCTTTTATCTACCGTTCTCTTCGCTCTCATGTCGGTGCGAACAGAACGATATTCACAAACGCGCTGTGTGCATTGGAGCGACGAAAAAAAAATTACAGCTCTCACATATGCGCGCGCTTTGTGATACTCTATAGTAGTGTAAGTGTGTGAAATGGGTAGATGATTAGTTCTATGTGAACACGTTCGATGGCGTTGCTGAGCTGAAGACTGAATTTTATCAAAGTGAACAGGGTCTAGAAATATAGTATACTATATGTAAAACGAACCTTTGAAACAAGTTATTTTGATATTACTGTATTTGATAAATCTCTTTTGCGGTTTATAAACAATAAAATTTACCTTGAAGGTCTCTGAAATTTACAAAAAAGTCATATTGAAGAGAACTGGCTTTAAAAAATTTCCTAAATATTGTTTTATAACTCGATATGCTGCATTCATGTAGCCTTCTTCAGATTTTCAACAAAATTGTTAAAAAATTATATTATCAACAACTTTGCTGAAGGCACCAAGTCTTTTACTATTTTTGAAGAGTTAATTCTCCACAATTACTTCTATGAGAATTAATCACACGAATTTGTATATCAACAGATGTGCTGTTTTCTATTGTAAAACTTCTTAGAAGATGTTAAACCTTCAGCATTGATGATTTCGAAATTATGTGATCTTGACTGGTGAAAAGTTTTTGAGCATTTGTACGACTTTAATAGTCCACATTCTTTGACTTCATTGTCATATTATTCAAGATAATAATGAAGGTTTTAACTGTTCCCTATTGGTTCACCTTGTTTGTAGGCTGGAATGGCATCTATTAAGGTTCAAGTTACCTTTTTTGAGCATGTGTTAGATTTGAACGCTGGGTAGTATGGGTAGGAAAAATTGTGTTCAGCTTTGCCACCGGATTATCCATTTAAACCTTTTCAAAACTCCAAAAGAACAATATCAGCCGATTTATTAGATCACAACGATTCAAATCATACAAAATAGCTGCTGGAAAAACTATCGGTTTCGTTAAATGGTGCTTTTGAAAAAGTGGCTATGATTTTTTGTCACACTACCACACCGTACTGGGGTACGCAACACAACTGCGCAATGAAAAAACCATAGCCACTTTTTCAAAAGCACCATTCAGCTAAGCCGATAGTTTTTCCAGCAGGTATTTTGCATAAATTGAATCGTGGTGATCTAATAAATCGACTGATATTCTTCTTTTAGAGTTTTGGAAAGGTTTAAATGGATAATCTGGTCGCAAAGCTGAACACAATTTTTCTTACGCACACTACCAAGCCTTGAGGTAACTTGAGCCTTAAACTACTTGTGTTTCTGAATTTGCAATAATTGATCAAACTCTTAATAAATTTTAGCATTTTCAAAAAATCAACAATTTTTGACAAGAAAAACCCCCCCTACCCACCAAAGCAAATTTCGCGCTACACACTTGGTTTGTGGATTGGTTGAATTCTAAAATGAAAACCAGAATGCAGAAAAACAAGTTTTTTTTCAGTTGTCTGGTAAAATTTCTATATTTAAATCTGGCTCTTGTCGCTAATGTCAGTACAATCATTAATCGTAGAACATATTAGTTACTACTTTGTGTTTAACAAGTCTGCAAGAAGTGAATACAGTAGATTTTTATGAAGTGTACAGAAATCGGCTTTTGTGTGATATATTTCTATTTATTTATTTATTCACTTTTCGTTACAAACATTTTTTGTGGCTTCTTTCTAGACTTTTTCATGCCACTACGAAATTTTTGCACTGCATTTCGGCATGTACATGTCGCTGTCAAGGTTTTCAGTATAAGAGGAGCTTTTTCTTCATACCTCTAAACTGCGATTTATTTTCATAAGGTTATAAGGATTTTTATACTATTTTTGACTCAAAGCAGTTTTTTTCTGTTCGATACAAATATATTTTACTTGTTACAATTTAATAACTGAATATTTCGCGGTTTTGCACTTGCACTTCTTTCATCTACAGTTCCTATCATTTTTTATAATCAAGTTTGCACTAAACTATTCTGTCTGTTTGCGAAATGTCATCAGATCGTGTATCCTTCACTTGCTCCACACTTGGCGATTTTTTCTTCTTCCCGTTTCGGCCATTTAGTTATACTTAAAGTCTATATAATAGCGTCCACCAATCGTAAGAATAATTAAATAAACGCAACATTTTAGAGGTGTAGAGTTTATATATCACTTGAGACAACGCTCGAAGTAGGTCTCCCCAATGTAGCTGCCACGCATTGCCTTAAAAACATTATGCTCGAAAAGACGTCGATTCGTCTGTAGCACTTCAGCTGCTTCCCGATTCAACGGATCTTCCGGGTTGGGTTCCTGCCAATAGATATTATGATTAGCTCAAAACTATTGTAGCATATGTTAGGCCGTAATAGACGGTCCATTACCAAAAACAAGTACTGCAGTCCATAGACTATTGAGTTGATTGTGAGCACAGGTTTCCAGTCTTCACGCAGGATGTTGAGACACACGTTGCCCTCCAGATCGATGTTGGGGTGATAGACCTGCGTTTCACATTTGACCTTTGGGGGCTCATGGGGATAGTTGGGACCGACCTTCAGTAAGGATTAGAGGGAATGATTCATTTACAACGGCTATTATGGACTTCCTGTAATTTAGCTTGTAGAAACAGTACTATGGTCGTTGAAATATATAAGAGACAGTAACTAAGCCATGAGAAAACAGCAGATTATAAAACTCGACCTTTTCCTACTCGATGAAAATTTTGCATTTTTTTGCCGTTTATGAAGCTCTATCGGTTCAATTTTGAACACTTTTTTCCGAATAACTAGGGAAATTTCATGAGTAACTCGTTCAGTATTGACCTCTAGCTCATCAATTGCTTGTGGTTTGTCGGTATAGACAAGAAAACTGAAAACTAAAAAATCCAGGAGCATGAAATCGCAAAAACGAGGTAGCCAATCTACATTACAGTTTTTTGATAGGATTCGTCTATCGAGCTTCCTTTTACAATAAATTAATGGTGGCAACGTCCGTATGGAGTGAAGCCACCAGGAACACTAGAGTGACAGAAAAAAATTGACCTCTATCGGCCCACCCCTAAGTCGATTCCTAGTCCAACCAGAAGTATTTGCTTCAAATTTGAAGCAGATCGGACAAGTGTAGCTACCGGACCAACGTGCCTGAAGTTTGTATGGGCTTTTTCGACAATTTACATAGAGAAAACCCATTAGCTTGCATTTTCGCCGCTAGGTGGCACTACATGCATCGTATTATCGCTGTAAGTGAAATAAGAAAGATAATTTAATTGTCTACAACTTTGTCGAAGACTGCTAGTCTCTTCTATGAAAAAATAGTGTTGGCACCCTCTATGCGGTCACAGGCGAAAATAAATTTTTCTAACCAAAACATAACTCGTATTATTTATTATAATTCTTCTGAACATACTATTGAGCTAAACCTAACGATTATTTCACAAAAATGTATAGTTCGTGGGAATCGAGCACTGGTACACAACCATGCACTGCTAAGCCCCATGCAAAAACTGATTCAGACATCACTTCGTTAAAAGTTTAATTTCGAAGTTAATTTTCGACAAAGTTGTAAACAATTAAATTATCTTTCTTATTTTCACTTATAGTGATAATACGATGCATGCAGTGCCACCTAGCGGCGAAAATGCAAGCTAGTAGGTTTTCTCCATGTAAATTGTCGAAAAAACCCGTGCAAACTTCAGGCACGTTGGTCCGCTAGCTAGACTTGTCCGATTTGCTTCAAATTTGGTGCAAGTACTCCTGGTGGGACTAAGAATCGATTCAGGAGTGGGACGATAGTTTTCAAAAATTCATTGTTTTTCTGAACGGTCTAAGGAACACAGGAGGAATTTAGCAATCCGGAATCTAAATCGATTGCTGTAGCAGCGAAAGCCAGCGCAGACTGGCAGACCTTCTTTCAAGCTTCCGGTAAGTGTGCAAGCTGAGCGAAGGACGCCCTTGGTACGTGCGTTTCCTTAATTAGTTTTACTGTTGATTTGATTTGCCAATTCTTGCGTGTTTTTTTAAAAAGGGCCAATTAGCATACTGTCAAAATTCACTTTGAGAGGAAAGTCTGGACAAACCATTAATCGCCAATTATAAATCACAACAGCAGACGAAAGAGAAAACTTTTCTATTTCATAAAATGTTAACATCCATTCTCGGTGAGCTATGGTTTGTCCGGAATTTTCTCTCAAAATGAATTTTGACAGCATGCTTATTGGCCATTAACAAAAAAAACGCGAGAATTTTAATTTGGTGCAGGCATGGCGAGGAGGACGACACTCCGTGATTTGTTGATGAAATGAACTTATAATTTAAAATTCTAAATCGATTGATAAAGATTGGCATTTGTTGGTTCGGATCCAATTGCCTGCATTGCTTGATAATGGTTTGAAGCAGCCCGCTGTCAAGAATGGTGTCTCTGTACAGCCAGCATCACTGCGGTGAAAATCAAAATAATTTTGGATCGAATCATTAAAAGCTGTATTTGGTTACTAAGTACCGATTTTCTGAATGATATGGCATCTAATCATCCTGCAAGATGCAAAACGTCGTGTGGAATGCTTCAATATTGTGCATAGCGCCGAACAAAATTCTTTGTTTGGGGCTTTATAGCGATAACGTCGCTGTCAAACTCCATATGTTGGTATAGGGTTGCCAGAGGGCTGGTTTAGCCCTCTGGCAACCCCATACCATCATATGGAGTTTGACAGCGACCTACATATATGGGGCGTTATAGCTATAAAGCCCCAAAGAAAGAATTATGTTCGGCACTATACACGATATTCAAGCATTCCACACGACGTTTTGCATCTTGCGGGATGATTTAACACCGTATTATTCAGAAAACAACATTTAGTAACTAATTACAGCTTTTGATCATTCGATTCAAAATTAATGTTTCGATTTTCAAGGCAGTGATGCTGGCTTTACCGAGACGTCGTCCTTGTCAAGGGGCTGGGCTGGTTTGAAGCGTCGCATGAAAAAAAAAATACTCGAAATTCACGTTTTGACAGTTTCAGTACTCGATGAAATCAAAACAAAATATTTCCAGCAGCATAACTGCAGGGACAAATAAAAACATAAATTGTGTTGCCAGAATTATAGAATGATTCGAAAATAGGGAAAATAGAGCATGAAGAGTTGCCAGTTACATCAAATTGGTCGAAATTCGAGCAAAATTGGATAAATTTGTTGTAATTTTTTCGAATACTCGATTTCATAGAAAAAGGTTTAACTTTTCTAAAATTACAGCAAAAATAAAAGTTCATGCAAGATCGAACGAAATATAGCAATTATTTTGTAGTGACGTTCCCCTAGTAGCATGATGTAGATTGGTAGCATCGACTCGTATGTCATACACCGAGAAAAATTTACATTGAATTTCCATAAAAACGTCTTATGACATTCAGACATAAGGATTCTAAATGGATTTTATAAATCTGTCTTATGATTTAGAGGGGAAATTTTCAAAATCCATCTCTTATTATTTTCATAAGGCAGTCTTATAAAATTTATGAAAATGTCCGAATGAACGCCATAGGTGCCCATTTATGAAGATTGCCGACATTTATAAGAAGAAAACATAGTAGAAATAATGATTTCCATGTCTTATGAAATTTATCACAATGTTGGAATGAATTCCATAATTTTATATTCATGGATATTATTGCGCTTTTATTTAAAAAATAGAATATTGTTGACATTTCTCGACCATTTTCAGTAGACAAAAAAGCAACAGTAAAAATCAACCTTGATAGGTTTTACACCAACTGACATAATCCCACAAAATGAGCCGGATGAACTTTGTTTGACAATTCTCGGTGGTTAGTTTACATGAAAGTTACGTGAGTTTAAATGTAATAGTACCCATACCCGTTGCACTCGAACTCACGGAACTGACAAAGTAAACAAACCACCGAGAATTGTCAAACATGAACGTCATTCACCATGTTCATTCGTGTGGTCATCTTGTAGAACTCAATTCGGGACAAATGAACCACCAGGTGTAGATCCCTTCAGAAGATTGAAGAGAAAACTCTCATTGAATATTAAAAATTTTAACATAATGAGCAACGCTTCGTCAATATTTCCTGGGAAACTGGTTTAAGACAACTGGGAAACTGGACTTGACAACTGAATGCTAATGATTGCTACTTCTTAAATGATTTTGATAATTATAAAATACGCGTCAGACAACTTATTTCATTTCAAATAATCGGAACCATGTAAACTGATGCAATGCTCACAATAATTCATTGAATAACATAAAAAACAGCTATTTAAAAATTTTGTTGCAATTTGACTAAAAATCTAACTTCTTTTGTTTCAAACAGCGGTAACCGAAAAGTGCTGGCCTGAAACTATTAGCTCCTGGTTGGCCGTCCAGGCCAGTACTGAATTTATAAGAAACAATTATGAACTTTTCACAAAAGTGACGTTTATGAAAAACAAAATATAATTTTTCAGAATCTATAACAGATCTCATATGGGTTTCATGAGAAAAACTTATAAAATTCTTAAACGGATATATTGGAGCGAAGTCATAAGACTGTTTTATGAAATACATTATTTGTACATCTGTGGAGTTCATGAATAAAGATAAATGAATTCATAAGCCTGCTTATGACATTCTAAAGCGTTCAATGGCATCGTCAGAAGGTTGGTTCATATGCCGAGACCTATGAAATTCTCAGATGCTTTTTGCTCAGTGAGGTGTCGTGACCAGAGCTTTACTGGCTCATACCCTACAATAGGCACGTCTTTTAGAAATTATGTATAGTGCTTACAGCATTTTTCTCGTAAAGTATCACTAACGAACGAAAGAAAAACATTTTTATGAGCTTTTCCGGAATGCACATTTTCAAAGAACTAAAGTTGCTTTATCCAGGCACAGATTTGAAAACGTAAAGCTATGACACCATTACAAAATAACTAAAAGAAAGGTTCGACAATGTTGAGCTGGACACTGTCCTAAGATTAAAATTCAGGTGCCGGAAACAAGGACCGACGGAGTCCGGGGAAAATTTTATTTTAGGAGTAAAACTTCTAGCTGAGCAATGTGATTTCGCGACATGGCTATTAAAGATCAACTTGTATTTTGGTATTTGATAAAAATTGCAACAACGCCTTTTAGACGAGGAAGAATCGACTATTCGGACGGCAGAAAAAAAATAAAAATGAGCTTTTAAATGCGGATGTTAATGTTAATTCTATAAAGCACCGTCTAGGGAGACGGGATGCTAGATACGAGACGCGTAGTAATGATAACTTGCGGCGTAATAGATCGAAGAGTAGGAATGATCGGGATAGCAGATTTAATCGATATTCTTACAGGGGAAGATCGCGTTTCGCGCCTAGGTCCTCCAGTCAGGGAAGATACGCTAATTTTATGTGCAATTTTCGCAAACAAAAAGGCCACATTCATAAAAGCTGCAATCGGTTAAAAAATCAACAAAAATACTGTTAAATTCATTGAGGACGCTAGTGAGGAGACCGACAACATACATGACTACTTCAAACGGCTCCGTGTTGACTATAACAGTGAATCTGACCCTTCAGGTAAATATACTTGTGAAGGCGGTGAATAAAATTAGCGAACCTTATTTCTTTGGAGCCAATATCGAGAGCAAGACGATTAGAATGGAGGTGACAATGAATCAGCTGTATCCGTAATTAGTAAATCAGATTTTAGGACTATCACTTGAGTTCCCGGTCGGCCTGGAACGTGTTGTCTAGTGGATGGGCGTCATCTTTTATTGACCAAACTGAAGGCACGGACCTAGGCTGCTAGGGCCGAGTAGTGACTTCCGGACGTAATCGATTCATGATCGCGCGAACACGGGCGATAGTAGGTGCACTCTTAGAACCGCGTTTGTATATTTATAAGTGCTAAACCGGTAACTTAGTCACCGGGGTGTTTTCATGGTTGCGAGATCTCGGGCGTAAGTGTGTGTGGATGATCGCGAAGAATTCAAGCATTTGTACGTTAACGTGTTTGCCGCTTGCGCTAGCGCGTATAATTTCATAGCATAGCATAGCAAAAACGACCACACTCATCATGGGTGGCTGATACAGTGAAATCTTTTTATACAATAGTATAGTTCATTGCACACCTGGCCATGTCCTTACGATCGCAAAAGGGATGGGAAAGTTAGTTGAATACCTACTTAAGGAGACTCGGGGAACCCACGCAATCTCCATAGGTATAACGGATATTTGATATTGTTAGTAAGGAAGGAATTTGGGTTGTGGAATTGGTGTGGTTTACATAATATACAACATAATGGATAATAAAAATTACATTGGATTGATCTCACCAAATGCGCTAGCGTGTATAATTTCATGTGCATAAATTTGCATATTCGCGTGTATTCTTGAAAGGACCGTGAATCTAATGCTTAATTTTTAGTGTATGGAACGGATGCTAGAAGGGAATCAGTTTTCCGCATATCACTAGAGTTCCCGGTCATGTCGCCAAGAAACATGTTGTCTAGTGAGCAAGAGTGTGATTTTTTTATTGGTTCAACTGAAGACATGAGTCTAGGCTGCTAAGACCGAGTATAGACTTCCAGAGGTAACCGGTTTATGATCGCGCGAGCGGTGGGTTAATGCTTGAGACCGCGTTGATAAGTTTATAGGTGGTACAACGTCCACTTAATTACCGAAGTATTTTAATGTTGGCGAGATCGCGGGTGTAAGTATCTGTAGATGATTGCAATTGCATGTTCGCGTTTGTGATCAGGTTGCGTTAGTGAGTACTATTATGAGTCTAATTTAGGCACAAGAACAACACTATTGTAAGTCCCGTAGTTAAAAAATAAAAATCTTTTTGTGAAATATATTAGTTTAAAGACATCTTCGTGTTGAAATCGTAACCAAGACATATTTTTAAAAGTTGAATTTTCTTGGCATATTGGTTTTTATAGATTGCCCTAGCGTTATGCATGGTGAAACGGAAGAGACAAACGAAACCTCGGCGAATGCAATCTTTGATTTCCATTAGCTCAGTCCGAAGTACAACGCATCAAACTGAGCGGTATCGATGTAATTTATATATATTAGATATTTTTCAGCTTTGCAATTAAAAGTTGTTCTCGAAATTATTGCACTACGTAGAAGGCGTAGTCAAAAATTAATTCGTTATCCAAATTAAGAAACGATTCAGATTGTGATATGTATTATATAGTATTATCTGTAACTTTTCTCTCTCAGCTATCTTCTATTCGCGTTATATTTTCAGCATTTTTAGAAACTTTTGATTTTTTAGTTGCTTCTTCGTAATTACCCAGTATCTTTCCATTAGCGAATGTTCCGGGCCGTGTAACGTATTGTAGTCTTCGACCACAACATTTATTTTCATGCAACTGTAGAATTTTGCATAAAAGGCACGGAAGCGATTAGAAGAAATGCAACGGATTTTTCTAACCTTCAATCATTTTCTTATCTTTTCAATTGCCATTACAAAATGTTACATTTTGGATTCCTTTGGACGCTTAACTCTTAATCTGTTTATGTCTGGACAAAACTGAAATGAAACTGATCAATAAGACGACCATAGAGTTAAGCCATACATTAACGAACCTATGTACAGAAAGCTATAACTTGAAGATATTTGATTGTTCCTAACCCATAATGGCAAGGAGCTAAAATCTTTATCAGTAAGGTAATTTGTAGTTTTATTGCGTACGAAAATCTGTTAGTTTACACTGTACATCAGGTCAAGAAAAGGTAGTTTTGGTTAGAGTTAACATTAGGAGCGAGTAAGATTCATTATTCCTTCATAGGAAAGTGAAAAATCCAAGCTTTTCCTTTCAGATCAGGAAAATAATGAAATTATATGGCAAAGCGCTACTCTTCGGAGTAAATTGCGAACGTGCCCATGTAGGTAATTTGTACACAATGGGTAGTAGTAAATGCGCCAAACGAATCAACACAAGCTAACATGTTTATAAATGTTTGCAAACTTCTAATCTCAATTATAACGAATCGAATGGAATGCACAATATAAAAAAGATATCTTCCGGAATATTTATTATTAGGTTTAACTAAACCCAA
Organism: Topomyia yanbarensis; assembly: GCF_030247195.1. Lineage (NCBI taxonomy): Eukaryota > Metazoa > Arthropoda > Insecta > Diptera > Culicidae > Topomyia > Topomyia yanbarensis. The sequence goes on from NC_080672.1 coordinate 288,350,481, forward strand.
ACACGTAGCGATAAATTCACAGCCAGTTTCTCCACAAAGTTTCGACCTTGAACTTCTGTATCAAGACTCACCTTGAAGTTGAACACAAATCGACCACCTTTGTAGAAACCCTCATCTGGGCAAATGATCAGTTTGAAGTTAAGCAGATCGTCTGGGTCAGGGAACTCAGTGGCACAGGTTTTAGGTAGGTTTAACTCGTTAATATCTGAAATAAAGCACACCAACAAATAATCAAATAAAATTAATGCTATTTGCAGATAAAGACAAAATATATCATTTTGTTCACTTCCATTGTTTACCTTTCGTAATCCTTAGCTGTGCTGCAGTGAAAGCTTTTTTCTGGGGACCAGTTTTTGGCGTTGCCTCACCATCTTTCTTCTGTTGCTTTAGCGAGAATAATTTGATCATTTTACCCTTCCAGAAACAAATTTCACAAAGCTAAAGATAGTCTGCGCCTGTTTTACGACCGAAACACCGATGATACAGCACCAAAAGTGCTTCTTAGACTATTTATTCCTCGACCTATTCTTGATGCTGTAGCCCAAAACTTTCGTTCGATCTCCTGCTACTGCTATTATGTCAAACTTTAGGATCTCACTAACTTTTGTTCTGTGTACCGTGTCGGAAGATAGCTAAGCGACAATGGAGCTATCCCGATGCAATTATGTCTCAAATATTACTGCGCTATACTTCTTCACGATTTTAGACGTGAAAAAACTTATTGCTGACAAATTTGGTGGTAACTTGTATTTTTCATCTACACAAATTTTCTATTTTCCCTACTCACCATCCCATCACCTGCAATAATAAACTCACTCATACACATGAAATCAGGGATGCCAGGTAATATTTCTTGAAATCTATATGCGCAGCCTATGGGTAAAAATCTGGCTTGAAGAAAACGTACAAGTTTGTCTCAAAACATTAAGTCGCGACCTTTTTAATATTAATTTGGGTTTTGCACGTGGTGTACATTGAGCGCGCGGTCAAAAATTGAGAAATTTATGTCGGACTGGTGGTATCCAACGGGGAAAAACGATAGAAAATGGTGAGTGAAGCTAAGCAATCATGTGAAACAAATTCCTCCAGAGGCGATTTTCACATCATTGCTCACTCAGTTTCGAGATCAAGCAAAAACGCCATTTATCTGTGCTAGTCTGCAGTGCTTTATATCAGAAAACTGTGGAAATCGGTGTATTAAGGTTGAACAGAGAAAGGGCAAAAATCGAAAATGAAAAAAGCAGTTTTTTCCACACCGTGGGTTAGATCTTCATATAAATCAATCAGCAGTACTGTATCAACATTCCACATAAGCTAACACACGGCGTGGAAAAAAACACATAAAACTGGAAATCTGTGCAGAACATTGAAAATCTGTAAAACACAGATTAATCCCTGTACCTGGCATCCTTGCATGAAAATTTGCCAATCAGCAGGGATGCCAAATGTTTTTTTAGAAAATTATGTTTTTAAGGTCTCAAGATAAGACAAAGCAAGGTGGGGTCATTTGACACTTTTGAGTATTGAAGTAAACATAGCCTAATAAACATCGTATGATACAAGAGCCTGACGACCTGTTCAGGGTATCATCCAAACAATATTTGGAATCGTTGCACTATATGGGTTAAAGTTCATGTTTAATTTATTTTTATTAGGATAAACATCCGAGCGAGTATCCTGATTCTTTGGCGCGTGGTGCAAAATGAACCGAACCGAAACAAAACTTATGGCAACAAAAAGGCCCACTACGTCATTTGTTTATGCTTTCCTTTTTTCATATCCTCTTGTTTTTTCGGCTTCATCGAAGAAAAATGATCGCACTCACACATAGAAAAATGTGCCCACCTGTATCCGTCTTGATTTACACTTCTCGCGTGTTTTTTGTAAACGGCCAATAAGCATTCTGTCAAAATTCACTTTGAGCGCAAATTCCGGACAAACCGTAACTCGCCGAGAATGGATGTTAACATTTTATGAAAGAGAAAAGTTTTCTCTGTCGTCTACTGCTATGACTTATAATCTGCGATTAATGGTTTGTCCGGAATTTCCCTTCAAAGTGTATTTTGACAGTATGCTTATTGGCCCTTTTCAAAAAACACGCGTGACTTGATAAACATTATACACTGTTTGCCTTTTTGAAAGGCAAACAGTGATGAACAGCAGCAATCATCATTAAGATTGATGCTAATCGTCGACAGGTTTTCAGTGGTGATCTTCGTGGCTTAATTTTTGTCGGTTGTCATGGTAAGGATAGACACGTCTACCTTTATCAGGACACATCTTAGTGAACTCGGGTGATTCGTAGTTATTCTGCCTAAGCTCGACCCTCATTAACAGAAGACAAAGATTAAGCCCGTACGATATTAAGCCTGTTCTAATGACCCTGCCAATTCTAGTTTTCCGATCTGTTTACTTCACATCCTTGCTCTCACCTGAGTACTATGGCTCTAAGTTTCATAACTTTCCCTACCCAGAAATCTCTAGCTAATTGAATGTCGTTAAAATGTAAAAAAGAAAATGTGACTAACATAGTCGAAATAAAAAAAAGGATTGTTTACATATTTTTGGTTGTCAATACTAGCAAACCGTGTGTTCTGCCACACCTATATATATATATATATATATATATATATATATATATATATATATATATATATATATATATATATATATATATATATATATATATATATATATATATATATATATATATATATATATATATATATATATATATATATATATATATATATATATATATATATATATATATATATATATATATATATATATATATATATATATATATATATATATATATATATATATATATATATATATATATATATATATATATATATATATATATATATATATATATATATATATATATATATATATATATATATATATATATATATATATATATATATATATATATATATATATATATATATATATATATATATATATATTGATTGGACTACAGCCACGTTCCAAAAACGCCAAATCCACCGAAAAACTACCTAAAATTCAGTACTTTTGACTCAATCTCGTGGTATCGTGCAGGCAGGTAAAATTAGGTAAACCGTGTTGAAGGTAGTTTGCATTTAACTACAGCAAAAATAATAACTCAACCTTGAGTTTGATTTATTTAAATTTAAGTTGAATTTACCTAATTTTGAGTATACCCCAAACAACCTAAAAGTACCTTACTGCACGGAAGACCTCGACTGAGTCGAATCTCTCGTTTTGTTTTTGACAACACTAATAAGTGCGAAAGCGACGCACAGCTCAAAAGTACCTAAATTTAAGTTAAAAGTACTTATTATGTAAGTTATTTTATGGTTGCGTGTAGAGAACAGTTGCGCAAAGAGTGAAGTCAAAAAAGGCCTTTGGCCAAATCTGGTATAAATCAACGCATTGCTTCGATAGGTTGTCATCGAATCGATCTGTCTATTCCCTCGTTTTTTGACAAACTTTTGTTTTGTTGTTTCGTTCGCGCGCGCAATTTATACGGTTCACGTCGTCAGTGCAATAGATACTTTTTATCGATAGTTTTAGAAGCAATTCAATATTAATTCTTCAAAAGGGCTAATGAGATTTTTGTAAACAAACTTCTTTCGCTCATTACTCTGCTGCCGAGTTGAATTTCTTGAAAAATACACTTGAATCAACACATTTACCCTTGGTAGAATCGATTTCAAATGTTTTCTGTGTTGAAATTATAACAAAATAAGAGATATCAGCAAAATAAAAGTTTGTTTACAAATCTTATTAGCCCTATTCAAAAGTTGATACGGAATTATAACTAGCAAAATACAAATGGTTTTGGGGAACTCTCTAAGCTGATATTTGTCATGGAAGATTCAACGTTCCGTATCAGGTACCAAAAATACAAGTGCAAGGTAAAACTATGGGAGAAAGATTTCCGCAAAAAACATGGACGAATTCCTTCCAAGGTAGTGCATCTATGGTGAGTTTGAAATACTGTTACAAAGTATTTTTAATGTGTTTTTTCTGCAGCATGATATTCGGGACTCTTCGACGGATGTGCGAGATGCCTATAGAATGTACTACAAACTTAAAACATCACTGTTGGAAAACACTTTACAAGATGCACTGGATGATGATGAAGATTTTGATTGTTCTCTAGTGTCGCAAATGGAATCGAGTCTTTCACAGGAGTGTCTCGTCGAAGAAAACTTTTCAAATTTAAGTGAATTGAAGTCGGCAAATGTATCTATCAGTAATCTACTCACAGATCAGATTGCAGGAAAGGTGACAGTGTTTGAAGCGGAGCACGAGTTGGAGCAGAATACTAAAGCATGGGGCAAGGAACTGAACAAGAAGAAAATGACACCAAACCTATCGATGGAGAAAACTCCCGTAAAACTTAAAATAAAAGCTCCCACAAAACTGTTGATGGGTACTACTAGAATGCTTCCAAAGAGGAATCCCCGCAAATCTCTTTCCAGTCATCTTTCCAATAGTTCTTTGTCGATGTCAACTGCAAGTTTGAATTTATCAGTCACGCCAGACTGGAAGGAAGCTCTTCCTGATCTGGAAACATTGTTAAACGAAAAATCAAAACAAGCTCAAGAAACGTCACCGATTCAGAGTACTGGACTGAAACAGCAATCGAAAGAGCCACTGAATCAATTGGATGAGGGTTGGCTTTCTCGCCAAACATCGGATGCAGAAACAGTTACTCCGGTGGCTAGCAGTTCTCGAACCAAAAAGTATGGACTGAGTAACATCAGCTTGCCCTCGTTGAATAGTTCGGTTACGGCGACCGTTGATACATCGAACAGCTTTGGTATTTCTGCTTTAAGCATGAATTCATTCAGCGAAGTAGCTAGTGCGCATATCGTCGCCAAAACTACAGCTTATGATCGATCGATCCACCCGGATTCTGATGAGGTGGTGGAGAATAGCGAGGATGAATCCGGGCGCAACGATACGCTTATTGCCAGCAGTGTTCGTCATGTTGTCAAAAAGAGAAAGGTGTTTTCCAACACCAATATAAAATCAGACGAAGGTGACGTTAATGCGATTGAAGCAGTCAAAAAGGATCTGCTGGAGCCAAAGGAAAATGATGGAGTTGAAAACCAGAATCCTGAAAATAATGTCGAGCAAAAGACTATTTTGCCGCGAGCACGTAGGAAAGCTCCTGTAGCTAAATTGAAAAAAGTGAAAAAGATACCAGTGTCTAAGGTAAGTTACAAATGCACAATTACATTACAAAAATTACATTAAAGGGAGGAGTTACTAATCCACTCTTCCGACCATCACGTCATACATGAGGTATAGGTATTTATTATGTATATCTATTAGGGTGGGGCATTGTTATATCGAAAAACGTAATCAAAGCCACATCAACCGAGCACAGCACTTTTTTGGTTCCTTTTGGGGTCCCAAACAACTGTGCAAAATTTGGGGTCGATTGGTGTTGACTCGGCGTAGCGCATTGCGTTTGAAATTTGTATGGAGATTAGTATGGGAAAACCTACATTTTTGCATTTTAATTCTACAGACTACAATTATTCCTGTAGTGTGCCAACAAATAGATAGAAGTATAGTCCAGGATATGCTGAACAATTTTGCCGAAGGATGTATGGCGTTAGAATGTCTCTAAGCCAAGTTATAGCTGTTCAAAGTTCGATACATCGAATTAAATGCCAAAAATCATTTTTATTGCCAACACTGCGGGTGTACCAATGGTATTTCATATAGCATTCCAAAATAACATTATGTATTTTAGTTTTACCACATTGGTATGTTTGGATGAATTATTCAAAAGCCTTAGCTCAATTTCATGAGCGTAGGTAGTTGAGCAAAAGGGCGTAGTGAGGGGTGAGGGGGGATGGGTACGGTAATTTAATATGTAGAAATTATGAACTGAAATGTTGTCGAGTTGGAATGTTCAGATGAATTATTTCAAAACAATTACCCAATGTCCTACGCATAATAGTAACGATGAAATAAAACCTACTGTCTCCCATTGCCTTGACTTATATCAATAAAAGTTACGTTACAGACTGAATCAACTGATGTCGAGTTGATATGTCAGAGGATTGCATTGATTATATTTCAGTTTAATAGGCACTATGATTTAATGGGATGCTCATTTCGATGCTGTTCGATCACCTGAAGCAAAAATTGTTGTAGGGATCTGGTGGATTTCATGTTCAAATCCAGAAATTAACTTCACGCCTCGTGATCGGACAGCATAGAAATGAGCATGCTATCAAATCATAATGCGTATTAAACCGAAATATAATCCTCTGACATATCAACTCGACATCAGTTGATTCAGTCTGTAACGTAACTTCTATTGATAAAAGTCAAGGCAAAGGGATACAGTATGTTTTATTTCATCGTTGCTATTATGCGTAGGACATTGGGTAATTGTTTTGAAATAATTCATCTGAACATTCCTACTCGACAACATTTCAGTTCATAATTTCAACATATTAAATTCACGTACCCATCCCCCCTCACCCCTCACTACGCCCTTTTGCTCAACTACCTACGCTCATGAAATTGAGCTAAGGCTTTTGAATAATTCATCCAAACATACCAATGTGGTAAAACTAAAATACATAATGTTATTTTGGAATGCTATATGAAATACCATTGGTACACCCGCAGTGTTGGCAATAAAAATGATTTTTGGCGTTTAATTCGATGTATCGAAGTTTGAACAGCTATCGCTTGGCTTAGAGACATTCTAACACCATATATCCTTCGGCAAAGTTGTTCAGCATATCCTGGACTATACTTCTATCTATTTGTTGGCACACTACAGGAATAATTGTAGTCTGTAGAATTAAAAATGCAAAAATGTAGGTTTTCCCATACTAATCTCCATACAAATTTCAAACGCAATGCGCTACGCCGGGTCAATACCAATCGACCCCAAATTTTGCACAGTTATTTGGGACCCCGAAAGGAACCAAAAAAGTGCTGTGCTGAAAAAACGATCATTTTGCCCCACCCCAATATCTATGAATGAGATGTGATGCGAGGTCCTGAAAGCACACCAATTACTTGACAATCCTTATGTATCATACCTTCGTCTGCTCTATTGGCGAACTCTTCTGTTACTGCAACGCTGTCCAAAAGGCAAGCTAACTTGCTTGAAGAATTAAAAAAATTCAGCCTTTTGTAGTCTGCATCTATTTATTTATTTATTAGTTTAATACATCCACAGGCATAACAAGGCCCCTATGATGGTGACCTTAATATTAATCTTATTTCTAATAATCAAGTCGTGCACAAAAATAAATAGGTCCAGTCAGATAAAATACGCGTAGTCGTGACTGGCCTGAAACAGGCCAACGATATCGCTAGCAATAGCCCCTTCACGATGGATTATCTATCCATCAGACTCGTTTCGCGTGACTTTGCCGAACTACGTTGATGGGGCTCGTCTACCTGTTCGTCTGTTTGTACCGCGGGTCATGAATTGTTTTAACTGCAAACAGCTATAACATACGGCCACCTACTGTAGCAACAAGCTGCGGTTCGGCAATCTATGCAGGAAGCCTGCTGAAAAGTGGGTTTCCCCGGTGTACAAACCTCGCGCAGATAAACTAAAGCGATCCGTCAAAGATCACTCCAGACGTTCTTACGGTGAAATGCTTAAAAGAGCTTCCCTACTTACATCGGAAAACCCGTATGCTTTCTCGCCAACTGACGATAATACCTCTTACAACTCTTGCGAGGGGCTGGAAACTAGGAAAAGATCAAGTGCACTGGACATACCTTTATGCTCGACATCGCTACGGTTAGATTGCAAGTGGAAGGTAATACCTGATCCTCACGGTAGTGACTACCTGCCGATGGTTCAGCATCATTGGAATCAATGAACGTCTCATATGATCTCACACGGAATATTTACTGGAATAGCTAAGCGACCGCGATATCCGAAACTACCGAATCAGTACTTCCTCCAAAGGAAGAGTACAAGTTTCGGTCCGACCTGATTCTCGGTACCGCGATTCAATCTAAGACGAAACGAGTACCAAGTGCGAACACCTGAAAACGTTCCGTAATGGGACTAGGAGTGCTCAGACGTATACACGAAGAAGGCTGCCGCGTATAAAGTCTTCCGGGACGACGGGTTAGCCACTAGCAATCGACAGTACACGACGGCAGAACAGCGAATGAAGAATTTCATGAAAGCCAAGAAACGTAGTTACTGGCGCCGGTTTGTCGACGGGGTAACGAGAGAAACTTCAATGAGCACTATGCGAAACCGAAACGGTACTAACGAGGGCGAGGAATATTCAAACCGATGGATATTTGATTTCACCAACAAGGTTTGTCCAGATTCCGTACCGGCACAGAAGATCTACCGCGCCGCGTCCCCCCACGATACCGCAAACGAAACACTTTTTTCGATGGTGAAGTTCTCACTTGCTCTCCTATCATGTAACAATTAGGCCCCAGGGCCAGATAGAATCAAATTCAACTTGTTGACGAATCTGCCAGATTTGCCAAGAGACGCTTGTTGAATTTATTTAACAAGTTTCTTGAGGGTAACATTGTTCCTGTGCCATCCAAACACCAGAAAAACCTGCCTCCGACCACATCTCGTATCGACCGATTACCCAAAAGTTCTTCGAGCAAATGTTCCTATCTCGCCTCGACAATTGAGTTGAAGCAAATGGCTTACTGTCAGATGCACAATTTGGCTTCCGCAATGGCAAAGGGACGAAAGATTGTCTTGTGTTGCTCTCAACAGAAATTCAAATGACCTATGGTAGCAAAGGCAGATGGTATCAGTTTTCTTGAATATTAGGGAACTTTCGATTTAGTTTCTTTCAAGATTCTCTGAGAAGCTGTACCAGCATAGTCTTTCACCGATTTTAAGCTTTTTGCTAAGCATGTTGTCTGAAAAACGCATGAATTTTTGGTAAGGTGATTTATCGACGAATTAGCTAAATGGGTCTTTCCCAGGGCTCATGTCTTAGCCTCCTACTCTGCAACTTTTACGTGAATGACATTGACGAATATCTTGTCAATTCCTGCATGCTAGGGTAGCTTTCGGACGGAGCGGTCTCTATTACTGCTTCCAAAGCCGTCGACTTACAAGGACCACTGCAGGATACCTTGAACACTTTGTTTGTGCTCTCCAGTTGGGTATTGAGTTCTCAACGGAGAAAGCTGAGCTAGTCGTATTTTCAAGGAAGCGTGAATCAGCGAAACTACAGCTTAAATTAATGGATTAAACTATTGCTCAGGTTTCAATATTCAAATTTTTCGGGATATGGTTCGACTCCAAAGGTACCCAGTGCTGTCACACTAGATATCTGAAACAGAAGTGCCAACAGATGATAAACTTTCTCCGTACAACAATCGGAACATGGCGGTGCCATTCCAGAAGACCTGATCAGGCTGTACCAAACAACTGCGAACATATATTTCATCAAACTAGAGAGAATCTAGTATCGTTGTTTGCGCATTACTTTGGGTTGCATGCACTTGATCCATACGATGAGTTTAGAAGTCCGTTGAAAAATCAACTGCTCATTCGATGCGATATCTTGAACCCACTTGGTGATTGAAAATTGCGGATGGTTTGTCGAACTGAATTCTCGAACCCAATTTATGTCCTTGTACTTCGTTTACACAGCACAGATCATCAATTCATCTTCGTATAACTTTAACCGTTTTCATCTCTTGGATAATTCTGATTCAACTGTATTTTTCGACACATCCTTGAAGGAAGAGATTTGTGGAATCCCGGATCACATTTGCCCACAACCGATCGCAAATATTTTTTCTAAGTTAACTGCGGCAAAATGTTCTACACTGACGGATCAATTCTCAACCAATCAATGTTGCTGCTTCTTTCAAACTCAGTTATCCTGCTTCATTTTGCGTCCCCGAATTAGTTGGCATTCTTGGAATCATGGACACCTTGCCCGTCGACCATTATTTCATCGTTTCGGACAGTCTCAGCTCCATTGAGGGCCTCCGTACGGCGAAGCCTGGAAAGCACTCACCGTTTTTTTCTGGGGAAAGTGCGTTATCTGAAAAATCTTACCAGATTATCTTGGATTGGGTCCCATCACACTGCTCTATCGCGGGCAATGAGATTATGGACGCTTTAGCCAAGATAGGCGCATTAAAACATTTATGATGGATAAATTTGCTTCAATGAATTTTTCAGCATTTTTCGTTAGAGGACGCTCGATAGTTGGAAAATTTCGTGGAGCAATGGGCTTCTGGGACGGTGGCTACATTCCATTATCCCAAAGGAAACCGGGACTTTATTTGCAGGATGTCAAGGCTCATGTCCAACCAATACACGTTTGATGTGGGTCTGGGTCAATCGGCATAAAGTCATTGGCATAAAATTATTAGGTATAAGCTCATTTAGCATAACGGACATTTGGCATAACGGTTATTTGGCAATGCTCATTTGGCACAATTTTGAGAACTGATTACACTGAAGGTCATTTGTCGTAAACGCCGTTCGCCGATCACCGCCAGCACTTTTACTCGTAGTAGTGTGCAGGCCTCTTGTATTCTGTCGCACTCGAAAAATTTGTGCTGTATGTATTTCCACTGGTTCTACGCAGTACGCACAAATATCACCGTCTTTTTTTACAATGGGGAAGACCTTAACGTCCTAGCCCAGTACACGTGCTATTGGTAGGGTCCAAGCTACCGCACGGGGTGCACTGGGGGCGTGTCGGGCTCGAATGGTGACGCTGCCATTAATACCGACTAAACTCCATTGGGCTCCGCCATCGTTCCTCCCAGGAACTACCTCTCGGTATTACTTCTGGGGGGATGGCTGTACTTAATGTACTCATTCACTCTCACTCACGCGTTCATACGTCCTGTATGAGGCTTACTTGGGTGCTCTCTCTATCGCACCTTGATTCACTCTCAAACACTCCCACATGAGGCTGACTTTTGTGCTCACCTTTTTCGTTCCTTGCGAGGCTGGCTTGCGTGCTCACCTTACTCATTCCTTGCTAGGCTTACTTTTGTGCTCGCCCCACCCATACCATGTGAGGCTGACTTGGGTGCTCACCCTATCACCTGGTTCACTCTCGATCGTGCCACTCTATTATACTGTCACTCCCCCTGGCATCCCATGTGGGACATTTTTTTAAGGCCCCACTTTTGACATACCATGCGAGGCTGACTTGTGTGCTCATCTTTTTCATTCCTTGCTAGGCTTACTTTTGTGCTAGCCTCTACCATACCATGTGGGCTGACTTTTGTGCTCACCCTTAACATACCGTGTGAGACTGACTTGGATGCTCACCCTTTCACTCCTCTGCCACGCCACGAGGCATCGATAGCCAAGTCCCAACATATTATGCTACGACCCTCCCATCTTGGCATGAGGCAGTCCACTTATACGCCTATACACTCGCTCTTCTGCCTTGCTTCGGGGAGGCTGGGTTTACCCCTTACGCGGTTGTCAGTCACTGCGCCAAACCTGCCTCAGCATGAACAGACCATTCACTCCTTTTTTTTGCGCTCGGCCTTTTTCGCTCCAACTAACCAATCACTAGTTAGCCGTGCCCGTCGTTTGTTGCTCGGTTCGCCAAATTACCTGTATCCTACAGGCAATCTGGGTGGTAGCAGCCGAGACTGCGTTCCACTTCTCCACCGATTGACACATCCGCTGAATAAGGGTATCAGGGGTTGTGTCCCAGCCACAGACGTCAAGCATTGCTCTTCTTTCGACGTCGAACCGAGGACATACGAACAGTATGTGTTCGGCAGTTTCGTCTACACCTGGGCAGTCCGGGCAGGCTGGGACCTCCGCGTGCCCGAACCTGTGGAGGTACTGTCGGAAACAGCCATGGCCTGACAGGAATTGTGTCAGGTGGAAGTGAACTTCCCCATGGGGTCTTCCCACCCAGCTTGATATGCTAGGTATCAGCCGGTGGGTCCACCTACCTTTCGAGGAGTTGTCCCACTCACGCTGCCATCTGGCGACCGAGGTCACCCTGGTGCGCTCGCGGGCTCCTCTATTTCCACGTAGCTCGAAACACTCCTCATCTTCCCGAATGACGAGGCCGACTGGCATCATGCTCGCTATCACGCAGGATGCATCGTGTGATACCGTGCGGTAGGCAGATATCACTCTGAGGCACATCACGCGGTAGGTGCTTTCCAGTTTCTGTAGGTAACTGGTTACCCTCAGTGCTCTTGACCATGACGGGCCGCCGTACCTGAGGATAGATACGGCAACGCCTGCCAGTAACCTAGGTCTGTGTAGCTACGTCTACTGGCGCACACCTTCGAGCTGTTGGATATCATCCTCGATAGAGCCGCAACAGCAGCTCTCTTGCATGTATAGTCGACATGGCTGCCGAAGGGCAGCTTGTCGTCTATAATGACTCCAAGAGACTTCAGACTTCGCTGTGAAGTGATCGCGACTTCTCCCACATGGATAACTGCATGTTGTGCCGACTTGCGGTTGTTGACGATAACTACCTCCGTCTTATGATGAGCGAGCTCCAGGCCTCTCGCGCTCATCCATTCCTCCACCGTGTTGATCGCGTGTTCTGCGGTTAGTTCTACCTCAGGGATTGACTCCCCGTAGACCTCCAAGGTTACGACGATCTTGACCCCCGGAGGGAACTTCAGTCTCAGAACCCCGTCATACATGAGGTTCCATAGCACCGGGCCTAGGATCGAGCCCTGCGGGACTCCGGCGGTAATAGCAGTACGCGGTTCTGGAAGTAACTTTCCAGGATCCGGTACAGACCCACCGGTAGGCTAAGCCGGTGTAACGAGAGCGCGATGGCATCCCAGCTTGCGTTCTTCTGTTGAATGCGTTCTTCACGTCAAGTGTCACTAAGGCACAGTATCGACTGCCTCGCCTTTCCCGTTGGATCGCTATCTCGGCAGTTTTTATCACTGAGTTGAGAGCGTCCACTGTGGACTTACCCTTCCGAAAGCCAAACTGGTTGCTTGACAGGCCGTCCGTACCTTCCGCGTACGGGGTTAGCCTGTTGAGGATGATCCTCTCAAGCAGATTGCCAGTCGTGTCGATCAGACAGATTGGTCTGTACGCCGATGGGTCGCCTGGCGGCTTCCCGGGCTTCGGCAACAGCACCAATTTCTGCCTTTTCCATCTATCGGGGAAACGGCACTCGTCAAGGCATCTCTGCATAGCTAGCCTGAACATGTTCGGGTTCGCTATGATCGCTGCCTTGAGAGCGTTGTTTGGAACTCCATCCGGACCTGGAGCTTTGTTCATTGCTAGGGATTTAGCCACTGCGAGTAGTTCTTCATTCGTCACTGGAGCCACCATTTCCGCCGTGCCCGCACTGTCTCGTAGTGCACGTGGCCAGGGGCTTGTGGCTCGAGACGGGAAGAGCACTTCGATAATCGTTGCCAACCGGTCCGGAGACCGTTCTGGGGGTAAAGAGCCCCCTTTGGTCTTGGCCATCACTATCCTGTAGGCGTCACCCCACGGATTCGCGTTGGCACTTTCACACAGGTTGTCGAAACACGCTCTCTTGCTGCTTTTAATAGCCTTGTTAAGGGCCAATTTCGCAGCTCGAAACACTTCACGGCGGTTCTCTCTTGCATCCTCGGTGCGAGCTCTTTGCATCCTACGTCTAGCTCTGAGGCAGGCTGACCGTAGGGCTGCAATCTCGGCACTCCACCAGTATACCAGGTATCTGCCGTTTCTTGGCAGTGTTTTTCTCGGCATAGTGGCGTCGCACGCACGTGATAGAACAGCTACCAGCGCATCCCCGCTTAGACTGTCGGTGTTGGCCTCCAGTCCCAGGACCGCGGTGAAAGCTTCGCTGTCGAAGTGATTGGACTTCCACCCGCGTACCTGACAGGGATCTCCCGCCCTCGGATACTGCACACCATAGTTGATCCTAAAGCGGATTGCTAAATGATCGCTATGGGTGTAGCCTTCGCCTACCCTCCATTCCATGCCTGGAGCCAGACTCGGGCTGGCAAATGTTACGTCAATCCACGCCTCCACCCCGTTTCTACGGAATGTACTAGCGGAGCCATTATTAGCTAGCACAGTATCGAGTTTCGCAAGCGCCTCCATTAGCGCTTGACCCCTGCTATTTGTACAGTGGCTGCCCCACTCCACTGCCCGAGCGTTAAAGTCTCCCGCTATGACTACCGGTTTCCGGCCCACTAGGTCTGACAAGAGCCTGTCGATCATCTGGTTGAACTGTTCTATTGGCCACCTTGGTGGAGCGTAGCAGCTGCAATAGAATACACCATTGATCTTGGCAATCGCAACACCCTCGGCGGAGGAGTGTATTACCTCTTGAACCGGGAACCGTCCCGTTGTACAGATTGCCACCATTCCAGACCCGTCCGACACCCAATTGCCGTTGCCGGCAGGAATGCTGTACGGGTCTGATAAGAGGGCGACATCTGTCCTCGACTCCGAGACCGACTGCCATAGCAGCTGTTGGGCTGCTGCACAATGGTTAAGATTTAGCTGTGTGACGTTCACGGCTTCTTCTTATTTACCTCACCGAAGAGACACGAAGGTCCGCCCATAGCATGTTTATGGGCTTGCTTCTTAGCGGTGCAGATAAGGCACTTGTGCGCCTTAGTGCAACCCCGCTCCTTATGCCCCTCCTCGCCGCAGCGACGACATAGTTTGTTCCTGTCTATGCCCTTGCACTCGTAGGATTTGTGGCGATATCGTAACCAATTAGGTACAACCGAGGTGCGATTATTACTAGTTGAAAACTAATACCAAATCCACTGAAGGCGGCTGGGGTATGCTAATTGGGCATACCGACCAGCCGATCTTCAGCTTACCTTTCTCGGTTACCTTTTTGGCATCCGCTTTCAGTAGCCTGAGGTAGGCTACTTGGGTGCCAGAGGGTCCCTCTCTAAAACGCACAGAAGTTCGCTCGATTGTGACGTCGCATTGCTCCTTAACGGCTGCGACGACATCTTCTGCGGTCGTGAACTCGTCCAGATGCTTGCATTGGAGAGTCATTTCCGCCCATAGCGACCTGATCTGGGGCGCCTTCACCAAGGACCTCTTGGGCCAAGGCCTTGTACACCGCACTAGATTGTGCGCCTCGCTTCAGCACCAGAAGCATTTCTCCCGTGTTGGTGCGTCTCACGCTGCGCACATCTTGCCCAAGGGCCGAAAGGCTTTCGGCTGCCTTCATCGACTTTAGGACGTCGGCGTATTTGTCCTTGTCGGTTTTTAACCACAAGGCCTCGCCTCTGTCCTTGGCCTTCTTCGCGGGCCGCGGTACCTCCGGTTTCGGTGCCAGATTCTTCCTGGTGACCAGCGTCCAGGGGTTAACGCCCCCCTGCCCCGGTCGCGCCAGTTTGCTGGTACCAACGCTCTGCTCAGCGAGGTCACTCTCGCCTTCGCTTACCTCGACCAAACGGCGTCTGGCCTTAACGGTTGCACGCCGTGTGGTGTCGGTTTTTGCACCCTCGCCTTGCGACTTCCTAGGGCGCTTCGCGTTCGGCGCCGTCTTACGATTGCCCTTGCCCTTGCCTTTTCCCTTCGAGGGGAACTCGGCCGCCGCTCCGAGCGACGTGGTTGCTCCATAGAAGGTGAAGGCCACTGTCTGAGTGCCTGTATCGACCTTCTCTCTTCCCTCCCTCTTGGAGGCATCGACGAACTGGTCTGGAATGTTTGATCTGATTGCTTCATTCAATGCCAGGTTTAATTCACGGTGGATGACGTCGAATGTTCGCAGGTAAAATTCTTTCTCCAATCCATCAGGGCCTGGCGATTTTCTGGAGGCACTGGTGCGGAAGGCAGTTAGAATTTCAACAGTCGTGATTTCATTCATTGTGGCTTCATTTTCGATATCGTGCTCTAGGATGATTCTTTCGCATCGGAAGGGACCGTCGCTTTGTAGTTCTTCCACATCGGCTCGTGCGTGCAGGTCGGTAAAATACTGAACCATTTGATTCCGGATGGCAGTTGAATTGTCGATGATTTCGTCTCTCTCATTCCGTAGTTGTTCAATGATTGTTCTTCATCTTTCTCGCTCCGCAGGCTGGTAGGTTGAGATAGGTTCTCCCGACAAAATGACTTTATTTTAAGTTTGGCACACGATAGCCACCACTTCATCCACGACGGAAAGTTACAGCGCTGGCGAGTACAATATTGCCACTGAATTTAAAACTCGTCGATATTTGCGGTGCTCAAGAGATGGGGACGGAAAGACCAAAACACACGACCATGTGCTCGATCCGGGAGAGGAAGGCATATTCTCGCTGTGACTGCTTTGTGGTCTGAGAAATACCAGACATGAACTGCTGTTGTTTTCAGATGATTTCGAAACCCTGCGCTGACATATATGCGATCGAGTCTGGAGAAAGAGTTGTGTGTAATGTAAGTGTATTCAATCTCTCGGGGTCGGAGTTGCTGCCACACGTCTTGCAGATGTAGCTGTTGGACGGTCGCTTGTAGAGCGGGCTGGAATCGCATACTCGCAGCACGCTGTTAAAATCGCTTCCTAGGATTGTGTGTGCGGTTCGGTGGCTAAAGTAGTAGGCGATCGTTGTATTGAAGAAGCGCTCGCGTTCGGCTCGTTGGGCAGATCCCGTCGGGGCATACAAATTGCACAGTGTGATGTTATTTGCACGCAAAGCTAGTAATCTTCCGTCTAGGCTAGCCAGGTATGGTGAGTTGTACGTTTTCAACCTCCTGTAGGAACACGATGTCGAGGTCCATCGAGCAAACGAATATGCGTAGGGCGTTGAGTTTGGTAGTGTTGGTGATTGTGTTGATGGTTCCGATGTTACAACTGATGAAGTCTACCATTGTTTACATTTCTTCGTCGGAGATCTGGACGCGTCCGTGTTCGATGGTGGTGAAATCGTCTTCGTCGTGTCGCATTTTCTTCCCCGGCAGTAGCCTGCGTGAGCGTCGGTTGCTAGCCGAAGCTTGGGATGCTTGAGAGCTGTCTGTCTCGTTGCCATCGCTTTTGCGCTGTGTGATGACGTTTCCGATTGTGGCTAGGGCCGAGAGAGGTTGGATTGTCACTTGAGTCGCTGTGGGTTTCTGATTCGTGATGGATGGCGCCGCACGAGGAGGTATGGTGTTTTTCTGCTGTGCGGCTGCAGATCGTGTCCCGATGGCTTTTCGAGGTTTTGAGGTTGGTTGACTGGGTGGCATCGACTCTCGTGTCGGGAGCTTTGATCCCGGTTGATTGTAGTGGTTCGCCCAATTTGGTAGGTTTTTGTTCGGTTCTACCGGTCCTTTCTGCTGTGCATGCATTTTTGTCACGTTTGCGCATGACTGGTCGGCTGAGAGTTTCTGTATAAGCAGTTTTTTATTTTGCACGCATGGAATGCCGATGTGTGCAAATTTTCGACAGTGTAGGCAAGTTTGCCGCTGCTCCTTGTAACCGATCGCGGTGTCTTCTTCCTGGATCGTGACGAGACAAGGAATGTTCTTCTTCACCACCATTCAAGCGACACGAACGCCGGTCTTCACACCTTCGAAAGGACCATATCGGTTGTCCCACAGGAGGTCACGAATATTAAGTACTTCACGGTATTCAGCTAGGAAAGCAGATATTGGTGATGTCTTCGGGTAGATCAAAGATCTGCACCTCCACCGCCCCGTCCTCCATCGTAATCCGCAGTTTGTGTGTTTTGCCGTCGAGTATAAACTCGTGTTTACTATCGTGATCTTCGACGATCTTTTCTGCCAGACAAGGTTGTTGACCTTCAAAAGGTACATCCCAGCCTTCTGCTTGGTTGAATTTGAAGCACATTTTCTCGTGTGAGACCGAGTTCTTTTCCGGCGAGTTTCAAGATTACATCGTGGGAAAGGTGTTTCGGAAACTACGAATAGTCTACGCGAAATGTGTTTTCGCGCAATGGGGAAAGGCACTGTCGCGACGATAGCGCAATGCTTCAGAGCGCCGATGAAAAATTGTCAAATAAACGATTGGAATAGTTGAAAATTGGCAAATAAATTATTGGAATAGTTCGTGAGAAAGGCTTCGGTTTAACGCGTCCGAGATAAATCGACCGATCAGCACGGAAGCTTGCTGCTAACTGAAGGGCTTGAATGCTAGCCGGGACTTTATTTGTAGGATGTCATGGATCATGCCCAACCAATACACGTGTGATGCGGGTCTGGGTCAATTGGCATAAAGTCATTGGCATAAAATTATTAGGTATAAGGTCATTTAGCATAACGGGCATTTGGCATATCGCACATTTGGCATAATTTTGAGAAGTGGAGGTCATTTGCCATTTTTACAACTACAGAGAAACACGTACTTTAAGACTGTGCGAGAAGTCGGCATAATTTTGAGCCGCGCTACTGCTGACATGTCTGCAAATTGGCAGACTTTTAATTTTAGCTGCAGATTTTTTCGATGACGCAGATATTTGCAGATTTTTTAGTTTGGTTGCAGATATTTGCAGATTTTTTTTGTTTGGTTGCAGATATTTACAGATTTTTGAATATAAAGGCTTTTGGTTACACTAGCTTTTCTGACATTTTTTGTTCTTCCCAGACTTTTAAACTTATTATTGCAGACGTTTGAAAAAAGTATTTGGCATCTCTGATGCTAAGGAAAACAGTAATTTAGTATAGCGGTCGTTTGGCATAGGGATATGTAATGATAAAGTTATTAATTACCAGGATGTTTTTTTGGGTATATCCCTTTCCTGTATGTATTACGCTTTTTTATTGTATATTGACAATAATGCACATCGTTCGAGGGAGAATTAATTATGCAGTTGTAAGCAGTTGGCTTATAGCTCAAATGTTTAACCTACGAGCTGGTAGCTACCTAAATATTCAAATGAATTTTTTATTTTGATTGTCATTCGCCTCTTTTTCGTGTCAGAAAGATCTCTTTAGAAAAATTTGTAACCCTATGTGTGGGTTTGGGAATCGAACACAGGTGAGATGCGTACAAGGCAATCGATTTACCAAATACGCTATGCCCGTCCCCTCGAAATAAATTTAAATGAGTTTGTTTACCAATACTAAAATTGAACTTGGACCAAAATTAATTATTTAAGTTTATTCTTCTTTACAAATTAATAAATAACATTTACGCCCAAGTCGCGTGTTGTTCGACATCGCTATCGCTTCACCGGACTTAAATTAATTTATAGCCTTTATGTTTGAGTAATCCGGGCTACCGGGTGGATCACAGGTTTGCTTGTGAGGGGCCGCCGCTTCGCCGAAACTCAAAAGAGCTGCTCATATTTAAAAAATGCAAAATCAGTTAATAAAGGTATTTACTCGAAATATAATCAATATCAGGTAATGGACACGTTATTGTTATTGCTTAGTGCAGCTTTAACCTTATCTGTTATTCACCTGATAAACTGCACATTCGTCTCTTATTCTAAATGGCCTTAAGTGAGATTACGCAAAAATAATAAATTATGCTAAATGACCGTTATCTTGGAGATAAAACAAATTATGACAATGTCCATTGTGCCAAATGACCTTCAGTGTAATCAATTCTCTAAATTATACCAAACGACAATTATGTCAAGTGTCCATTATGCCAAATGACATTAAGTGTTATCAATTATGTCAAATGATCGTTATACCAAATAGCCGTTATACCAAATGCCCATTATGCCAAATGGCTCGCTGCCGTTTGATGCGCATATCCATTGTATAGGACTTGCTGAGAGTAATCATTGCATTTGTGAGAATCGACATCGAGTATGTTGTTTGGCTGTGCGATGAGAATTGTGTTGACAAGTCCCAACTAATAGATTCTCTGCGGGCCGGAGGTAGATTACCTTATGTTAAGGTCCAGGATGTCTTGGTAAGACGTGACCAACCCTACATTTTTCTAATCTATATATTTTTGAAAACTATTAATACCCAAGTTTAATACATTTATCTTCCTATCGTTCACAGTAGAACCCTCTCAACCTTTCCCAGTAGCTACAATATGGCACCGCCTCACGTGTCTGGATTATGATATAGAGAACATCATAGCAGTATCGGAGTGCCAATAATTATCCGAAGTATTGACCCTCTCATTGCCTCTGCCATTTGCAGGTTTGAAACCACTAAAGCCAAGTGTGCATATTCGTTACAATGATCAACCAGTCAACGACAATATCAATTATATAATGTATTCCACTTCCTACCTATTCCCTTATTCCCTATTATAGAGCAACTTATCGATAATTTCGGAGAGACAGTTTAATAAGGCGATAACTCTGTAATTTTCTCCAGAATTTTTCCTTAAAGAGGATTTTGACAATTGACCTTTGAGCCCTAATCATGAGTTTGTCGAGTATTGTTGAGAATTGTTTGAAGATAAATGGCCTGCGTTAAGCCAAACCGAACTGAGCGCCTTAATTTTTTTCTGATATTTTTATGTTAAAATGCATTTTTAGATAACTTACCATTAACATAGCAAATTAAGAAACACTTATTTGTTTTCGTTTACTATTTGTGTTCCCAAAAATAAATTTATGTGGGTGTTGCTAGCGCTATGTTGCAAGCGATAGCGCTTTTAGAGCATGTATCTTAAAATGGCGCTTGGTCCTCTTTGGCTTAACACAGGCTAAATGTGTCTAAGACGAAGTTCATGCTGGCTGGCGAACCGATCGCGATAGGGAACGCTTGGGAAGTAGTATTACGATCGACGGCGACGAGTTCGAGGGGGTTGACGAGTTCATCTTCTCTACGGGCACGAAACGTGGACAATGCTCGGGGAGGATCTGCAAGCACTCGACGTCTTCGAAAGAAGGGTGCTGAGAACGATCTTCGGTGGTGTGCAGGAGGATGGCGTGTGAAGGATGAACCACGAACTTGCGCGACTCTATGGTGAGCCAAGTATCCGGAAAGTAGCTCAAGCTGGAAGGGTACGGTGGGAGTGGCATGTTGTGAGGATGCCGGACAGCAACCCCACCAAGTTGGTTTTCACCTCCAACCCGACAGGTACAAGATGGAGAGGAGCGCAGCGTTCCCGGTGGCTGGACCAAGTGGAGCAGAACCTGGCGAGTATCGGGCACCTGAGAGGTTGGAGACAAGCAGCAACTGACCGAGTGACGTGGCGGAATATTGTGGAACAGATTAAATTATGATAATATGATGTACAATCAGGAAATATAATATAATAGACACTAAATACTTGTCAATTTCATGCGCACATTTTCGTGGCAAGGAATCGAAAGTTTAATAATAATAGAGGTATGAATTTGATACTCGTATTATATTTGAGCGCCGACGGGAAAATGACCTCAGAATGTACCGCTAAGTCTTTGTCATTCTGAAATGGGTCATTGGAACTAACACCTACTAAATCCCGAGATTAAGTTGGGGAAGCTAGACCATATGCAGGAAACTTTTTTCATAATGACGCTGCCGGCCAGTGGGATTTGGAAGGTTAACACACACACAACAACTAGATAGCATTTCTCAAATTTTATCGGCAGAAATTTATCGAAGACTATGCCAAACTCTTATAGACAGAATGTTTAACCCTAGAACATTACACTTACTTTTTCCACCTTAGATCGTTGCACTGGGGTACAAATGTACAAACCCACGTGTTTGATCACAATTTTCGCAGGCAAAAATGAAAACAAAAGAAATGTCTAATATATTCTTCGTTTTTATTTGCGATACTGTGTAAGTGAAAATACGGGATTTAATTAACCAATGATACATCAATTGGATTGAACAAAAAAAAAGTGAAAAAAATCGTTGCTTTGAATATTTTCACAAAAATTACCATAACTGCAAATTTTCAACCGATTTGAAAAAAAATCAAATGATTCTAAAAGTTCCCGGAATTGTCTAGAAACGGTATAAAATGAAATTTCGAGATTTTTGAAAAAAGTGCATTTATTTCGAAGATTGAAAGATGAAAAATCGGGTTTTAAAAATTCCACGAAATTGGGTGGAAATTGAAATGAAAAAAATATTTCTGACCAGTAATACATTGTTAACATGCAACGTTACGATTACAGCAGTTCTGTGTGTAAATTATACTTGCAGGCCATTATTTTGAAAAACTACAAAAAATAAAAAAGTTCCAATCAGCGTAAATGAGAACAAATTTTTTTTTCTACTTCAAAATTAAATTAAATTAATTGAATAAATGATTAAAAACGATTATGCTAATTTGGAGAGAGAGATGCTGCACATTTCTAAAAATCGATCCTGCATCAGAGTAAACCATTCAATATTTGATGAAATCATTTCACCAATTGCGACAAGTTTCTAAAATGTTTTGAAATGGTTTTGTAGCGAAAATATTTTTTTAATAAAATTTCTAAAAAACTTTAAAAAAAGGTCATTGCGGGAGAGATGCCGTATGTGCATAAAAATTTGATAGTCAAAATATGTACATACCTTAAAAATAAATAGAACTTCAAAATCTTTTCAATAATTTTTTGCAGTATTATCCACGAAAACGGTTCGATTTCGGGCCTTGAGAGTAGAGGACCCCCTTAAATATGTACATGATTTATGAATGATCCCTAACATAGATATTTTAATGTTTTTTTCCACACCAGAATCCCACCAGGAGAATTCTAACGCGCGCTCGCAAAACGGTTAGTTATACGCACGCCATTAGTGAAGATGAAGCATCCCGAGATCCGTATGAAAACTTGGACGATGAGGACAAGGACCCTGATTTCATAACCGATAAAAAAGATTATTCGGCCGAGAGAGACGAGTTCGACGAAAGCAACAACGATGTATCCGATGCCCCGGCTGTCAAACACACGTTGGCCAAAACTAGCAATAAAGAGTCGAAAACAACTCGTAAATCCAGAGCTACGGCCAAGAATGTAACAACAGTCTCGCCAGTGGGTGGTCGGAAACGACGTTCAGGGAGTGTCAAAAAAAGTCCAGCTTCTCCTCGAATCGGCGGAAATACTGGAAAGGGTAGAAAAAAAGTTGGTAGGTCTAAGAAAGAGAAATCAGTAGCTCCAGAAGATCTGCCAAAGCCGGAAGAAGATTTCAATGAGTATGTTTTGGAGTTCGGCATTGAAAGTTTGAGTAATGTTCCTCGAATTGATATAGGAGAACTGAAGAAAAGTACAGAAACTATCAAGGAATTTATTCAGGGTGTTCCAGCAAAGAAAGTCGGTTCGAGAAGAAAAAATGATGAAGTGGAGTCGGCGAATGCAGCCGCTTTGAGGAAAAAGGTCGCGGCCGGAAAGTTAAACGAGAACTTCGTCAGAGTTGATCTTAAGAAGAAAGTTTTCGTAAGAGGTAAAAAAACTATTAATTATAGCAGGTACAAGAAATCGTTGTGGAAAAAGAAGAAGGTAGCTTCTCTCGCCGGGCCGGATATGGATATGGGAGGATGCGACGGAGGTGTACTCACCTGCTTTCAGTGTGGTGGGGTTGGTCATATGGCACGAAGTTGTAAGGTGAAAGGTGAGAATCTACTTCCACTGGATGCAGTTGTAGAAGAGGAGTCCCCATTCCCTACGTTGGAAGAAGCAGATTCGATGGCCAAGGCGAAATCCTTGGTGGTTCATGCCAATAAAATTGAAAATCTTCCTGTTGTCGATAATCCACTGTGGAAAGAAGATTCCGTCAGTACCGTTGAAACCACCGCAATAAGTAATGTTGACGAAGATTACGAGGATCTACCACCGAAAACCCAGCATACTACCTATATTGGACACGCCATACCGGACGATTTTATCAAGAAGTCCGGAATTCTAGAATACACTGTTGGCAACAAGGATCAAATTGAGCCGATTACTCAGTTGCTGTCGGATGGGTCTCTACCACCGACACCAAACGAGATATTTGATGCGCTACGCATGTTTGGTCATACTCAGTTCCGTGCCGGGCAGGAGCGTGCTATAATGCGGGTTCTCAGTGGAATTTCAACGTTAGTCACGTTGAGTACCGGTTCCGGTAAATCGCTTTGTTATCAGTTACCCGCGTATATTTATCGTAAGCACAGGAAATGCGTCGTTTTGGTTATTTCACCACTTGTTTCTCTGATGGAAGATCAAGTACACGGAGTTCCGGACTTTTTGAATGCGCAATGTTTGCATACTAATCAAACTCCCAAGTAAGATTATTTATTTTCACTCTTGTGTCGATTTCACAAAGTTTCATACATTTTTTGCAGGGTCCGCGAAAAAACTATGGCTGCCATCGCATCTGGAGAGCTAGATGTGCTTCTGATATCACCGGAAGCCGTTGTATCTGGGGAAAAATCGACGGGATTTGGTTCTCTATTACGACAACTACCTCCGATCGCGTTTGCGTGCATAGATGAAGCACATTGTGTTTCTCAGTGGAGCCACAATTTTCGGCCTAGTTATCTGATGATATGCAGGGTACGCGGTCTGCACTTGCTGTTTTGGAGTTACTGTCCGTTTATTTAATTTTGATTTTTTTCTCCACTAGGTGCTGAAAGAAAAGCTTGGCGTTCGCACGATTCTTGGTTTAACAGCTACTGCCACTTATCAAACGAGGCGAGTATTATAAAGTCGAACCTTTGTTGGCAATTGAGTAAGACATTTTTTTCACACAAGAAACCAGTGATGTAATACCGTGTGAAAACGATCTGAACTCTCTCATATTAGAAGTCGTTCTAAATTCAGCCTTTGTGTTATTGACAGGCATAGTATCGTGGAACACTTGGGCATCCCGGACGGTACAAATGGCATTATTAGCGATATTCCTCTGCCGGATAACTTGATTCTCACGGTATCGAAGGACCCCAACAGGGATGCAGCTCTACTAAATTTGCTACGATCGGATCGGTTTAGTGTATTACACTCAATCATCGTCTACTGTACCCGGCGAGATGAGTGTGAGCGGATTGCAGGTTTCCTTCGAACTTGCTTTCAGGAGACGCAGAGAGCGGAAATGGAGAGTACCGCCAGCAAGAAACGCAAGAGATTAAACTATACGGCCGAACCGTATCACGCTGGATTGCCGTCGTATAGGAGAAAAACCATTCAGAATGCGTTTATGAGCGGCGATTTACGAATAGTGGTAGCTACGATCGCTTTCGGAATGGGAATCAATAAATCAGACATCCGAGCGATCATTCACTACAACATGCCGAAAAATTTCGAAAGTTATGTGCAGGAAGTCGGTCGCGCTGGTCGCGATGGGGAAATTTCTCATTGTCATCTATTTTTGGATAATAAAGGAAACGATAAAAATGAGTTGAAGAGGCATATCTATGCGAATTCAATTGATCGGCACGTCATCAGAAAATTGTTGCAGAAAATTTTCGTTCCGTGCGCTTGCGTGAAAAATTTCAAGGATGAGTATGATTTAAAAGAAATACGTTATCCCTCAGAATGAAACATTGCTAATCGTAGTGCTGTCTCATTTTGAGGAGATGTATAACATATTCACCGATTTGCGTTTATTGTTTTCACAGGAAGTTTTCCGAAGAACATCAAAAACAAATAGAATCACTAAAGGATATCGATTGGTCCGACGAGTTCCACGATACACTTGGGGACAAGGTAAACTCTTTGAACAATGTTCAAAAGAAACGAATCTGTCCCGGACACGAGGTATGTTTCTCAATAGAATCAACCGTTCGTCAGCTTGATATCCCGGAGGAGAATATTTCAACGCTCTTGTGTTATCTAGAATTGCATAAGGAACGTTATATTCAGGTACTGAGTCGGGCATACCTTATGTGCAAAGTGATGTCCTATGCTGGACCAAGAGCTCTCAGAGCTGCCGCGAAGCAGTGTCCTCCATTGGCGATGGCGATAGCTCTGGACTCGAAAAAAGGAATTTCACATGAAACGGCCACCTATATTGAATTTCCCGTGATAGATGTTGCTGCTTCTATCGGGTGGGACAGTGGTGTCGTCAAGTTTCAGTTAAAAAATCTCGAGTGGACCGTCGGTAAGTTGTTGCCAATGGCACTATTATGTAATGACATACTGTATTTAATACTCTTTAGCTGATTTATGTGAGGTTTTTAAATATGGGAAAACGCTTCATTTTACCGAATAAGGATATTTTCGATTAAGATGGACGACTGTGAACGTCGCATAACGTCGATGATAGATGATATTAGGATGGGGTATTGTTGCACAAAAAAGGAAAAGTTTGACCACTTCAAACGATAACAATCAGGGTTCGAAATGAACTGTGCAAATATTGGTATCATTATGTTAGAACTCAGCAACGTGCACTGCGCATGGAATTTCCATAAAATTAGTATGGGAAAACTTGTTTTTACCCACAATTTCACTTAAAGTATGCTATCCATTATTTAGATGTATAGTCCACAGTCTGAACATTAAACATTGTTGACTCATTTTGATTGGTGCGTATTTTTCATCAGTGTACATACACGCTGTACTCACAAGGATGCTTGAATCGACCTTTGTATAAGAGTACACCGTTCGCTCGGGTTCAGTGTTTGAGGTGAAAATGTCTACAGAGACACGGTATGTTTTGTGGTTGCATGCGTGCTATACATGTTCAAACTTATCCATGCTCTAGGGAAGACAACTAGTCCATGAAAAAAACCTAAAAACACCAAAGCCCTGAAAACTATTCTCCAGAATTAACCAGAACCCAGAAAACTTTTTGCTAGAAAGTACCAAAAGTAAAGACATTATTTGACCGAATTTTTTTTAACCTAACTCGTAACAATCTTCATTTAGATTATATTGACTTAAATGTTTGTTACGATCATAATACATAGCGAGAAAAAAGCACAAACAGATAAATAATAGAATTGTTATCATTCTTTTGATTGAGTTATTAAGAATTGTTCTCTTGTCTAAAAATTGATGTCAATTGTACTAATATTAGTGCATTGTATTGCGAATAAGGTAAATGCGATTTTTGTTTCCATTGGCTCTCAATGTACTATACGGAAAGAACTTGTCTATGACTGAGTAGTTCTTTGGGTATGAGGAAAGTGCAGTTTTGAGTGATGGAACGTGTAAAGTGGTATGTATTATTTATGAAGTTTTTAACTTTAAGGGTCACTCGCCTTTTATAGAAATAATATACATTTCAAAGAAACAAAAAATATAATTCATGAAAAGTAAATAAAAAAATAACCGAATATTATAGTTGCCGTCTCCGGTGGGGGTCAATTTAATTTATAACTTGTTGAAGCAGACACAATAGTCGATAAAATAAAACACCCCGGCAGGCAATTAGCAAGGGCAAAAACAAGCTCATTCAATGAGTTTCATCGTCGCAAAACGCTTAGGGTGGAGGTTTTCTATGACTTAACTTTTTGTCGGTTCCGACAGCATAAGTCATTAAAGTGACTTTACGCTTGTCCGGACATGCCGCAGACTCGGGTGATTCGTATTTAATGCCAAAAGATCCTGACTCCTGCGCTGCAGAAGACTAAGAGTTAAGTAGCCGGGAAACTCTAAGTTTGCTCATATGACCCTACTCCACGCTTTTCTAAACTTTCTTACTTCAAATCCTTGCTCTTCCTTGAGTACAATGGCTCTTAATATTGAAAAATATTTCACACCTTCCAGTCCCTTGCTAATTAAATGTCGTTACAATATAAAAAAGGAAAAAGATTGATTCACTCTAAAGCTGTACGCACACGAGGCGACAGGACACACGCCACAAAAAATATTCACTATGGATTTTGTTCTACCTATTCCAACGCGGCAACAGCAACAGCGTTGGAATAGGTAGAACAAAATCTATAGTGAATATAGATATGCTCAAAATGCTGTACGCACACGAGGCGACAGGACACACGCCACAAAAAATATTCACTATGGATTTTGTTCTACCTATTCCAACGCGGCAACAGCAACAGCGTTGGAATAGGTAGAACAAAATCTATAGTGAATATTTTTGTGGCGTGTGTCCTGTCGCATCGTGTGCAAACAGCTTAAGTCGTTAATAAAAAAGGAACTCAAACGCACAACAACAACACAATAAGTATACCTAACACATTAAAACGCCTGATAGTCTTCAACCAAAGTACTCAACTTTAGCGCCTTCCTATATAAAAAGAATGCTAAGTCTCAATATAGTTTTGCCCAGCTGCTAGCGGCCAATCGTAAGTTCGAGCAGCAGATTTAAGAAAACTATTAGGAACTCGAACATCGTTATTTGTTTATTTATTTTCATTTTTCATCTGACGGTCTACTTGAAATTTAATGTTGTTGTATGGGAAAAGCCCATTTCAAGGTTCACTTCAGAAGCAGACCTCGAATGCGCGTAAAAACCCATAATCTTTTCGCACGTTTTTTCTACAATTACAATGATCTTTACAAATTAACAAAATTACATACAAGGTATACAGCATTGCAATAACATTACAGAAATATTTTCACATAATCTTATAAGCTAAGTCTATTCTTGAAAACATCACTAGAAACATAAAAATCGAAATGGTCATACACACTATTGAAAACATTACACATCGCCCTTATGGGTTCGTTCTGACCGTACTCGGTGCACTGAAAGTCTAGTCTTAAAAAGTTACGTTATCTAAGGTTTCTGGGGGGTACGTTAATGTTGATTTGTGAGAGAATATCTGGGGCATCAATTTGGCCAGTCAATATTTTCCCAACAAATACCGCTCTGAATGTATTTCGCATTTTTGCCAGAGTTTCCATATCGAGCAGACGACAGCGATCATTGTATGGTGGTAGCTCTGTTGGGTTACGCCACGGCAAAGTTCTAAGAGCGAAGCGGAGGAATCTTGCTTGTACTGCTTCAATTCTGTTAGTCCAAATGCTCGTATAAGGACACCAAATGGTTGCGGAAGCTTCCAGGACAGACCGAACAAGTGAAAAATACAATGCCCGCAGACAATATGGATCAGTAAACTCGTTGGCTATTCTTATTATGAAACCAATGTTTCTATTTCCCTGTGCTATAACGTGAGAGTAATGGTTTCTGAATGTCAGTTGCGAGTCCAGGAGTACACCAAGGTCTCTGATAACTGACACTCTCTCTAGCAATTGGCCGGCGATGTTGTAGCTCCAGAGAGTTGGCTTTTTACTGCGCGTAAATCATATTATAGAGCATTTGGATACACTGAGAGCCAACAAGTTGCGATTACACCAGTTACAGAAAGCATCTAGATGTCGCTGAAGTTCGATGCAGTCCTCTATTCACCGCACAATGAGAAAGAGTTTGAGATCATCAGCATATATGAGTTTGCACCCTGGGGGTATAACATAGCAAACGTCGTTGAAGAATAAAGAAAAAAGCAACGGTCCGAGATTGCTCCCTTGAGGTACACCCGACAAGTTGATGAAGCTATATGACACGTTACTTCCTAATTTCACAGACAGAGAACGATCTACGAGGTATGATTTAAGCCATCCTGTAAAATTTGATGGAACACCCAGCCGCTCGATCTTTGCCAGAAGAAGAGAGTGGTCTACACGATCGAAGGCAGCTTTAAGATCAGTGTATATAGTGTCTACTTGTGATCCATCTTCGATGTTTTAATACAGTACGATGTAAATTGGGCTAGATTGGTGGTTGTTGACCTGCCTGCAAAAAGCCATGTTAGTCCTTCGATATGTATGCTTTGGTTTCACGAAAGAGCATATTTCCTACTAGGATCTCAAACAACGCAGAGCGAGGTTATGCCACGATAGTTCGTAACATTTTGCTTATCACCTTTTTTAAAAACGGGAAATTCATTTGATGTGGTTCAGCGTGATGCACTGTGGCGGATTTCCCTAAAAACCTGGCCAAAAGTCGAAAATGGTTTTGATGGACCTGCAAAAAGGCATACCACGGTTTTTTTGGGTCGCAAATTACGATTTTGATGTCAGATTTTCAAAAGTCAAAATGGCGGATGCCAAATGGCCGTCATTTTAAACTAAATAAAAGTAAATTTTTGCGAATGAAGATTTAACGGTCCCAGTGTATGCCAATAACGTTTAAAATGTATCGACTTTTAAATGGTGTGTAGTTAAATGATAGAATTTGTTGATTTGCACGCATTAGGACGTTTGGGTGTCTGGATGATGTAGCTATTATGAAAATTGATGTTATTAGTCATTCTAACTATGTATTTGGAAATATTGTACAACATAGTTACAAAACTTTTAAACTCTGTACGATTATTATTCAATTGCTGTCTGATTCACATATTTCTCTAAGAGCGAAAAATAGTATTTTTCTAAATTATAGAAAATAAGCCGACTCTGCGACGAAATCCATGGAGTGGAAACTAACAACAAGTTTATATGCAAATTTCGATAACTAAAAAAATGAATATGACGAAAATACAAATACAAGGGAAATGCACTAAGATTCATAGTTTTATTTAAATTGTTAGACCGAGGATTTGTTCAGAGTCCATTATTACGATGAAGTTATACTGCGTTATTCTTGGTCAGAACATGCTTGTGCTGCTTCCTAGTATAGTTTTGAGCAACCACGTTTTGTTGTCATTCTTGCTGACATACTACAACCGACAACTTTTTCACAAACAAATTCGCCAAGCTAAAGTGTACGCCAAAGTGAGTTTTTCGGCCAAATCACGGCTTGAGATTCCAGTATTCTTTTGCACTACTCTAGTGATTTTCGCTCGTAGTATCCAGTCATACATTCCAACTCTAGATTTGTTTTGCTTTGCATTATCGAACATCAGTGTTTCCTGGTAACGTTTAAGCATAGTATTCATAATAGATTTTTGAAATTTGGAACCTTTGGCGATCACTTCTGTTGACCTCGTTGGTTTTCAATATGAGCGATCAAAATTATTTACGTCTTTTGCGTTCCACTTTTGATAACTTTTGATGAATCTCGATGAAATTTTCACGACTAAATACGCAATTCTTCCTGCTCAAAATGCAGTATTGTGCAACTCGCTACGACAATCGGAGCTGCAGTAGTAATTAAAAGTACGAGTCTAAATTTTAAGCTGAAAATCTTGTAATCCATCTCCGTCTCCACTTAGTCAAAGATTACTCAAAAACGGGCAAATTCGGGCAAGAACTCTATAGTGTTCCTAATGGAGAATCGTTCAAGGACCACAAATTGCCTTGAAACATAGTGGACATACGTGGACAAAAAAGTATTTCAATAATTTAGCAAAAATGTGTGCTTAAACCGTCTGCTACAAAATCGTGAAAGTTATTGACTTTTCTCTAAACAAACAAAAGAATATCTTTTGACATCAATACATATAAATAAAGTACATACCGTCAGCATAACTTTCCATTATTCCAAAATTTGAAACTGGCACTTTTATCAAAATCCAGCTACACTTGAATACTACTGATATTTCGAGCGCTCGGTAAAAAATATGTGCAAAACGCGATGGTTTAAACTGTTTGGATATTTCAACACCTCAAATTTGGAAATTTTGGAGCGTTTCACTTAAAAAAGCATGCGGTAGCATCATCTAAACGACAGGCCAGGTTTTTAGGCAAATCCGCCACTGTGTGATGTCCCGAAGGAAAACAAAATTGCTCTAAGCTTCATAAATACATTACAAGGTTTGCCCTCTGTTACTTGTTGATCGTTCCGTCTGTTTTCTCCCTCATTCGTGTTTGAATCCATATCGATGTCACTAGAGCGGCTTTGGTTTTCGCTGTTATACGTTTGGTGCTTTTTATGTTTTCGAGTGATTTTGGTATAGACGTCCTCTTTTTAACCCATTATAACCCAGCTAAGTTAAAACTTTTGGTAATTTATAAATTACTTCGTGAGCCCTCATATTATACCGAACTAAGTGTGGGAAAAATATAATATCCACTTTGGAACGTTTTGTTGCGAAAAAAAAACAAGCGTATGAAATTTCATACGCTGGGCTGATAGGGTGTCAAAAATCATTACATAGAAAATTCGACTAAAATGTTTATATTTAGCATAACATCGAACAATATCTTCAACCTTGCGAGATCATTCATTTAGCAGCTTTTTTGAAAGCTTTTAACACTTCTCTTTCGTACCGTTTCGTCTCATGATTGGTTCGTTGCATCAAACCATCTTTCCCTCAAACTTTGTAATTATTTTAAGAAAAAGAACATTTTTTATGAGAATTTACATAAAAAAAATTCTGGATACAACCAGGCATGATTTGCAACGTATGAGGCATTTGTTAGCCTTGAATGCACTGATTCAACGTTAAAATTAGCGAGAAAGTTATGAATTCTCTCCCGGTCCTAAACAGGAAATAATTTTGCCTTAGGAAAAAAGATATCGGTTCATCCTAGCGTATGAAATTTCATACCTTGAACTATCAGCAGAATTTTCGCAATTGTTTCACCAATTTCTTCCATTTTCTCGCACTGAGCCACATCTTTCACACCTCTCATGACTATTCGTTTATAATCCGAAACAAGAATTAGTAATTTAGAAGAGAAAATTAATAATATGTATTGTTCATATTTTGGTTTGAATTTGTCCAACTTTGACATTCTAAAACACAATGGAATTTTATATAAAAGGTTATTGAGCATACACATTATAAACTATAGGGTATTAATTAATGTTCACAGAAGACCAGAAGTTTGAAAACGCCTTTATTGTATAACAAGTATGATCCTGAAATGTGTTGTTTTTGCGTATGAAATTTCATACGCTAGGACATAATGGGTTAATGTATGTTAGTTGTTGGAGATACCGTGGAATATTGTATATTCGGCATTTATTTCTGGCCGACTCTCTGTGTTGTATCAGCGAATATCAAAGGCTGTTTGATGGTGTTGGATGGATGTAGTATATGAATTTTCTTTAGTTTTTTGGCGCATTCATATACTACATCCCCCTCCCCCCCCCGCCTTAAGCGTCTGCCCAGGGTATATGCATAGCGTTCTTTGGTTGTAGTCCTTGAGATACTATATCCTCGAAAGTCAAAAAGTTATAGGTTGGTTCAGCCGCATTTGCATTATCCAAACACCGATGAGAATGCCATGGAAAATGTTTCTCCAAGTGTCATTTGAGACTTATTCCAATTCTCCATACTTTGACAGAAATCCTTTAATATAATCCGTGCTAGTACGTGTTGTCAAATCGCGTAAGCGAATTTCCGTCAGGTCGTTGTCCATATACACAGGGATCTTGGTTTTGATGTTTTCATATTCTACGTCATGTTTCTGCCTAGAATAAGAAGTTTATCTGTATTAGTACTACAATTTTCGTAAGATGTAGTTGTATGTAAGGCACTTCTCTAAGCACAAGTTCCATTTCACCTTGATCAATTGTTACACCTCGCGCACTGTAGGTCTAAGACAGGTTTGCGTAAAGTCGCGATTGTGTTCTACTGTAATGGTTAAAATTTATTCTGTGAATCACTCATTTCACACGAAGGGCAACGGTACTTTGTTGTTTCTATAGTGAACACGTACAATAGGGCATCGTATTTTTTTATTTCCTCCCTTTCATATTGCGTCAAATGTCAAAGTAAGCTCAGATGCCAAATTTAACATCGTTCGGGTATTTGAGACCCCCGCCCACTTCGCTTGAGGTTTTTGACATGGACACTAAGGGAAAATATGGGGAAAAACCCGTTTTAATCCTAGTGGTGTAATTGTGCCTTTCTCAATTGCCCAAACAACGATTCCTTGGCTGGTTGTGTTCAATATAATGGTGAAAATGTATATTACATATTCAGTACGATTTGCACATACATACAATGGATCGACAGCCACGAACTTGAGATGCTGTGTGTTGAAGCTGAAACACTTGAAACCAGTGGCGGATCTCAATGTTGTCTTTCGGCTAACTTGTTTTATCATGTGTGTGTGTGAAAGGGATGAATAGCCCAAAACCGAACCACCCTACAGTCTATCTTGGTATGTCATACTAGGTGAGGGTGATTGGAATGAGAAAGGGGTCTGAAGAAGAGGGTGCATGAGCTGGTCATTTGAAGGTCTCGACGTTTCAAGCATTTTAAAGACATTTGGCATCACAAATACTTATTCGATTTTGAATTTTTTGAGCATTTTTCAATTCCTGCTTATATGGAATCAAGAACCGTCTTAGGTGGCCAATGTGGTCAAAGCGACTTTGGTTACTCATTACTCATCTAGACTGGCTAATCCAAGTAATTTTGAAGCCTTTTTAATAAGTTTTGCATCATTTTGATATCATGGTGGTACCAGTTTATATGAACATTTACTGTGTGGCCACACTTTTCAACCCGTAACTCCGGAACCGAATGTCCAATCAATAAAAATTCAATAGCAGCCGATGGGAATGTTGTACCACAGATAACAGACATCTAGGCTCGAACGAGATTTCTTAAAAAACCTACGTATACTTTCAAATTGATAAACGTTGGAAATCCATGTTTCACTATTGTCACCTACGCAACTACACGTGTTTGACAACTACACTCCAACTGCATTGCGTCGATCGCTGCGCTACCTACAAATATTTGCCAAACGTGTTTCATGGTCTGATTTATTCGGAATTCCAGTAGCGGGTATTTACACACGTTTCAAATGGAGCGTAAACGTCTATTATCTGTGGTTGTACCTTTCATTTGAGACTAAGTTTGTGCAAATCGGTTCAGCTAGCTCTGAGAAACATACACGCAGATATTTGCCGATCTCGACGATCTGAGTCGAATTGTATATGATACTCGGTCCTCCAGGTTGGCCGTTTTCAGAGTGATTGCATAACCTTTATGTATGAGAAAGGCAAACTTATATTAAATGCTACTACTTTTGAAGCACCCGAGAAATTACAGTTTATAACTTTTTTTAGGAATATATTCTTGGTATTTAAATGGAGATATTTTAACAGATTAGCAATAAGCTGCGGACTTATCAGTTTGCTAAAAAAAACAATTTCTTCCTCTCATTCATGAACTAAACCATTTTCATTGGTTTTTCTTCATTTCAGAAAACAACATCCGTAAGCGCACCGCGATTAGCGTTAGCTTTTCAGATTTGGGCTTTCGTATGCGTGCCCCAGGAGATTTAACGGACGATGAATTGGATACTAATCTAGACTCGTTGTACGCACGCGTCACTAACCAGGAAAAAACTCAACTCATACAGTTGCAGAGCGTTTTCTCCGCTCTTTCTTCAGTAGCCTTTCAAACGTATGTGCCGGTTAGTAGAAGTGATTGTCCTGAAGGCCCTTCACACAAGCTGAAGAAAATTATTCGAGAGTATTTTCAGACAGATATCACAAATGAAAATATAGAGTTGATTCCGGAGGTACACCTCGAGAAGAAAAAAATATGCTAAGCCTAATTATTTTCATTTTTTGTAGGATGATGATACTCCCGATACTCAGTTGATGAGTGATATCCGTACCCTGATTCAGCGCTATCCAGAAAATAACTTTAGTGGAAGGACAGTAGCCAGAATATTCCATGGCGTACAAAGCCCAAATTATCCAGCGGTCATTTGGGGCAGGTGCAACTTTTGGCGGGCTCATACCAGTGCCGATTTCAATCGGATAGTTCGTCTAGCCAACGCTGAAATTGTGCGCATGCGTACGTAGTGAAACTACCTGATAAAATAAGTTAATTCCCGATACAATTGTAACAAGGCAAAAGTTCGAATTGATTATAATATATGTGTTTGTTTACTTTCAAAGTTACCTACCAGCTTTTTTTTTTCATGAATATCTTCGCTAGAAAGTACCAATTTCTAAAAAATAAACTGTTACTTTTTATTATTTCAGGTCAATTTGGTGAAATATGCCCTGAAGGAGAAGAAAAATAAGAGTTTCGAAAAGAAATCCAATGTGAACAGGGGTGATATTTTCGCACAAATTAAGATCTACAGATGGCATTCCGTCAACAACTCGGGTTGATTGTATAGGATAATGTTCTAGCTTCCTCAAGTAGCAGTTTCGTGGTTCACCTGCAAGGTTAGTGTGTTGAAAAACGTATTTTCATATTTGCTCATGTCAGATACATGGTTAGGCAGGGGCGAGGGGTGTGTGTGGTGTAGGAGTTATGTTGTGGCTCTCTTGTATAATGTCCTTAACAGCCTTAATTAATGTCCAAAATGGCGAACATATCACAAAAGCTGACTAGCCATGTTCCCGTTTCATATCCGTTGAACCATACTGAGAGGCCAACATATATGTAATAATAAATTTATTTCACTCATGCATGTCTATATCATTTTAGTATCTTTTTAACCTTGGAGAAGCGGAAACGCCGGGTAAATGTAAAGAGATATATAGCCAAAGTCAAAAATAAAACATAAGTGCGCGAACTCCGGGAACTCCTAAATACACTGATAAATAACAGAAGTAACGCAAGGTAGAGTACAAATGATGAGTAAAAGAAAGCAGAAAGTGAAATTTAAAAAAGGAAATTAAAAAGAAAGTATGATCTACAATAGCAGAATTTATGGAAAACAGAGAAGAGAAGCCAAATGATTAATATCTTAAAATCAAGGAAAAAACCTGTTTTAATCCACCTAGTGGTACAATGGTGCCTTTCTCATTTATCAAAGCTATGGTTAATTAGCTGGCTACGTTCAATATAACATTGTGAAATATATATTACATTCTTATTACACTTGGTAAGTGAGTTCACGACTGCCACGAACCTGATGAGCAACATGTCAACCCTAACACACTTGAAACAAACAAAACTAAAATATTTAATTAGCTTAATCAGCGTGAGTGTAATGTTATCTTCATGTTAGCATATTTTGAAATGCGGTGAATGGGGGGAGGGTGGCGGAATAATTATTGGGAGGAGAGGATGCGTTGGAAATAACCTAACAAATTTTGGTATACGGGTGGGTGAAGGGAATGTGGGTGTGAGGTTGGTCTGCGATGGGGGGAGTGGGTAAGACATTTGCGAGGGGTGTGGAAGGAAGAAGGAGGAGGGCTGGGTGGGATGGTGCAACACAGTGCAGTTCTGGAATATGGGACTTCCGAAATTATCGATAACCAGGGAATAAAATATCGATATTGGACAATTTATTCGAAGAATCTTTGATTTACCATCAATGATCTAGGCCAGCGAAGTATTTTGATGTTCATATCAACAGACTTTTAACCTATGAGGTATTACAATTGTACCGGTTTATATGAGAAATTCCCATGTGGCCGTAATAACTTACTTGTAACTCCGCTTGAGCTTGACCTTGCGCGACCACCCCTGGCTGCTACTCCGTTATCGATCTGGACTAACTGAAGTTACACAGGGAATAAGTAGATAATTATGCTTGGGGTAGCGAAACATCTTTCAATGTGCAACTCCTAGTAAAGTGTTTATTGAACAATACCGGCGCCGACCAGGCACGAACGTAGATCGCGGAATGAAAGGGAAGGAATGGTAAGTACGATACTTGTTTTTGCTAGAGGCCGTATATACTACTGCGCACTCCGCAAGTATCACGGGAGGAGGATTTTTTTGCTATTTTTTATAGAAGTTGGATATATACTTCTTCTTTACCGACGCCAGAGAGGTTACTCCACTATCTGGACTAGGTATCGATCCACCAAACGGCTTTAATTCCCTTCCGAAGGGAGACATGACCACAGATTTTTTCGCCACAGAAAAATCTCAGCGACCTCGGCTGGAATTGAACCCAGGCCAACTGGAATGAGTGGCGGTCACGCTTACCACTCAACCACCGGCACCGTCCGTAATAACCTACCTGTAACTCCGGAACCAAAAGTCTGTACGGAATAAAATTCAATTGCAGCCAATGGAAGTATTATAACTTTCATTTGAAATTAACTTTGTAAAAATCGGTTAAGAGTTCGCTGGAAAATAGGTGTGACATTAGCTTAGGAACTATGCGAGTTTCTCGGGGGCATAAAAGAACCGTCATAGGCGGCCAATGTGGTCAAAGCTACTTTGATTGGTCATTAGTGATCTAAACCCGCAAATTCAAGCAATGTTGAACCTATTATAATATGTATCGTTCGGACACCATGCTGTTACCAGTTTATAAGGGAATTTGCTGTGTGACCGTACTCTTCAACCCGTAACTCAGGGACCGGAAGTCGGATCAATAAAAAATTCAATAGCGACCGATGGGAAGTTTGTACCTTTCATTTGCGATTAAGTTGCAGCCATCTCTGAAAAAATCGGTGAGATTGTTTGACACATACGCACATACACATACAGACTTTTTCCGATCTCGACGACAGAAACATAACTGAAGTGAAGTAGAATACACTTAGGATGTTAATTCGAATGCTGCAATTTTTGCTACCTTGTGCATTAAAATCATCTATTTCCATATTTGTTATGATGTATTGTGCCCGTTGTTGTGGAGCAATTTATGATTTTAAAAAATTGTATATTTTCCATTATTCTGAATATTTTGTAAAGCGATTGTGATTTCAGAGTAATAAATGTGGGCTAAATGATATCATTAATTAAATTCTCCCAATTGATGGTCTATTGCTATGATGATTATATTTTCTTATATTTATATTTTCTTAGGGGTGTATTTTATCCCATCTACCCCTACATACGCTTGCATTACATTCACATAAGACACTTGCGACGCGTTTGTGCAAATGGAATCTTGGACATACCTCGAAAATTTCATACGTGCAGCCGAGACACATGCGTGGCAAAATTAAAATGTTAGGTTTGTTCGAAAGTTTCAAGTGGGTAATTACCAACTCGATTATTTTCAAGTGGATAGTACTATCTTTACTACCCACATTACCCACCGGCCCTGATTATTGAATATTTCATTACACATTTGTATAGTAGGATCAAAATGAATTCGCCTTGCTGAATGTTTTTAGAAATAGGCCACTTTAAAGTATGGCATGTACAAATAAAGTAAATTAAGGGTCAAATCAGGTAACAAATAGTTTTTGGACTTACTGTAAATTTAACTCACTCTACAGTTAAGAGCCAGCAGAAGGGCATTTGCGTGTGGAATGTCAGCATTGAAGAGTTAAGGCGAATGCCCTGTACATAATATGTTCAAACCTGCACCAAGCAGGTTTCTTAGCGTGGAGTTTTCGCAATAACCCTTCAATTGCCACGTATGATAATAACCAACAACGAATGTAGTGCCAGGACATTACTTCTAATGGAACATTTCACTAGTTGAACTGCGAAATAAGTAAATTTATTTAGCTGAACATGAAATAAATCGGTTCTTATGTGGATGTACAAATCCCGTCATACATGCAGCAGTTATACAATTCAACTGTGTTTATAGCAGCATACACATAGATGATATGTAAAAAGTTGTCCCAGTTTGCCCCGAGTATCAAATCAACGGCAGAAACATATTATATCAGTATCCAATAAGCCAACATCATCTTCTTCACACAACACAACACCAATGCTAATCAAATCGTTATCGTCAATCGCACTACCGCTTGCCAAAAGAAAATTAACCAAATCTAGAGAAAATTTTCAATAGGACGTAAGTAACATTGAGAGCCTCTCTTTGTTTACTTTCTCTTTCGTTTATTACGACGTCATTACAACACTTTGTACTAAGTTTCCTGTACATATCGAAAGCCGACGGTTTTTACTACAATATTATGAAAAGAGTAGAGTAATAAATGTTAAAATGGCCGAGTAATGAACAGAAGAGAAAAACCTCAAAGAGAATCTCATTGTTACTTACGTCCTATTGAAAATTTTCTCTAGAAATGATTAATTTATCTGAGCCCGCCAGGCATCATTTAAAGAGCAAGAGAGCGGGGTCTCTGGCACTCAACCGCCCCTTCGCACTCGCACACTTGCAATCCATTTATTGAACATCAGAGATGCCAGATTTGCAGACATGTCTGCAAATTCGCAGACTTTTAATTTTTGCTGCAGATGTTTTCGATGACGCAGATATTTGCAGATTTTTTAGTTTGATTGCAGATATTTACAGATTTCTTAGTTTTGTTGCAGATATATACAGATTTTTGAAAATAAAGGCTTTGGTTACACTAGTTTCAAATTACAGTTTTTTCTACTTTAGATTTTTCTTCCATAAGCTATTTCTCTCTACTTATCTTGGGCTGTAAATGCATTATTTTCATTTAATACAACGCATCATTAATAAGCCATTTTTGATCGAGAATAGTTTTCCTGACATTTTCGGTACTTCCCAGACTTTTAAATTATTGCAGACATTTGAAAAAAATATCTGGCATCTCTTTGAACTCCGAAAAAATCGCGTTCTGCTTTTTCTGCGATGTGTGCATAATATAATATGCATGAAACTGGCACGCCTGTGCATCATTGGATGGAATGATGCCTGGTGGCAGTCATCGAATATATTCCAAACGAAGAGTTTGAGCTGACACAAAACGTAACAGCTACTACGTGGTCAGAAAGCAAACTGACGAATTTTTTCTTACATGCCGTTTTTATACCTGGCGAAGTTCATTGGATAACAAAGAGGCAGTCTTACGCTACGGTAGAAACGCTCGCTGCTTGGTTGAATTGTACGGACCAATCAGCGCAGATAATTACCACCTTCGGAATATACATTATTTTCGTTATCTATAATAGACGTACATTTTACGGAATCAAATACAATGTACGTGCACACATTTCCGATCAGATAGTGCAAAAATATAGCGATTTCGATCAGTACATCGGAAGTTATTCGTATTTGAAAACTGGAAAAATATCTCAGCAGAAATTTTTGAAAACCCCCATATTTAAACGTTAGAAGTAATCTACTTCAAAACGAGATTTTCGAATTTAATTGTTTATAACTAATAAGTAATTAACAAATTCACATAATTTTGGTGATAGTTGTACTTCTTACATCTCTAAGAGTTGATTAATAGAAAGAATTCGTTTTTATATGTCAACGCTAACTACAAATCCAATAAAAATTTAGAAGTAGGCGAGACATATACGTCCCACTGCGTCGCAAAGGGTTAAAATCGTCTCGTCGAAAAAGGGTGTGCATTCAGAATTGCCAGAGGGTTTTATTAAAAATTGGTAGCGCCAGAAAAATACAGTTTTTACTGTTAGTAAAAACTGTATTTTTCTGTATTCAACGAACATAAGTGGAATATTTATAATGTATGAACATTCACAAGTTTAGGACATTGTTTGATAATAATATTACAATTTCATTACAAAAAAAACCTGTTTTAATCCACCTAGTGGTGCAATTGCGCCTTTCTCATTTATCCAAACTATGATTCATTAGCTGGTTTTGTTCAATAGAATTGTGGAAATGTCTATTACATTCTTATTTCACATAGCACGTGTCTCGACTACCACGAAAGTAGACACAGACTTACTTTAAACAAAAAAGTATAGGGGAGACCGGGGCTAGTTTGCGGTGTTTTTAGTTTCCATTTTTTTCCCGTATTGATGTAGATAGATCTTACAAAATAGAACATGCAGCTGTTGCCAACATCCCTGAATTTTATCAAAGTGTTTGTTGCATTGTCTTTGTTTTTATAGACAAAAATGTGTGACGCGGAAACCCCGGGATCCCAGGGGTTATATGTCGGGTGGGGGTTTAGTAGAGTGGGAGTAGAGGATGCGTCTGAAAAACCTTCATCTTATTTCGGTATACGGGGTGGATGAAGAAAATGCGGATGTGTGGGTGGTCCAAAGGGAGAGGAGAGATGAAGGAGCGAGGTGTGTTATGGCAAGGGTGGGGAGGGGGGTTGCTGAGTGGCGACACAATACTCAACCGCAAATATTGCCTTTCATTTGAGACTTGGTTTGAAAAGTCAGTCAGTCTTCACCGAAGAACCGATGTAACTTAAATTGTGGAATATTCCCGGAATCCGGGACTTCCGGAATCGTCGATAGTTGACAATATATCCAAAGAATGTTTGTTTGGCAATC
This sequence comes from Topomyia yanbarensis, assembly GCF_030247195.1. Classification (NCBI taxonomy): domain Eukaryota; kingdom Metazoa; phylum Arthropoda; class Insecta; order Diptera; family Culicidae; genus Topomyia; species Topomyia yanbarensis. The sequence goes on from NC_080672.1 coordinate 288,392,102, forward strand.
AGCGATCTAGACGTGCGAATCGAAGTAATTTGGTGACCATTTCAATAGTTTTTAGCCTCTGCGGTGTTACGATTGTACCGATTTATATGGGAAATTCCAGTGTAACCTTACTAACCAACCTGTAACTCCGGAACCAAGAATCAGAACCGAATGAAATTCAGCAGCAGTCAACGGCATTACTGTATCTTTTATTTGAAATCAAGTTTGTAAAAATCGGTAGTGAATTCGCTGGGTAATAGGTGTGATATTAGCTTAGGAACTTGGCGAGTTTCCCGGAGGCATCATGAACCGTCATAGCTGGCCAATGTGGTTAAAGCTCAAGGTCTGGTTAAGTGATCCAGACCTGCAAATCGAAATAATGTTGCACCCATTTTAATATGTATTACATAATTTAGACATCATACCAATTTATATGGGAATTTGCTGTGTGACCGAACTCTCCAACCCGTAACTCTGGAACCGAAAGTCGGTTGAACTAATAATTCAATAGCAGCTTATGGGACCGCTATAGCTTTCATTTCAAACTAAGTTTGTGTAAATTGGTTCTGCCATTTCTGAGAAAATTGTGCAAGTTTAATGACACACATACATTTCCGGTATGCGGGATTAGTGAAGAGAATGCGAGTGTGAGGGTGGTCCAAAGGGAGGTGATGAAGAGGTGAGGTGTAATGGTAAGGGGTGGGGCAAACAAAGCAACACTAAACTGCATAATATACCTTCCATTCGAGACTTGGTGTGAGAAAATCGGTTCAGTCATCATCGATGTTACTTAAATTGTGGAATATGTCCGGATACCGGGACTTCCGGAATTGTCGATAGTGGACAATATATTCAAAGAATGTTTGATTTGCATTCAGTGATGTAGACCTGCGAATGGAATTAATTTGGTGACCATTCCAATAGATTTTTAGTCTCTGTTGCGAAAGTAACGATTTATATGGGAAATTCCAATGTAACCTTACTAACCAATCTGTAACTCCGGAACCAAGAGTCAGAACCGAATGAAATTCAGCTGCAGTCAATATCATTGCTGTATCTTTCATTTGAAATCAAGTTTGCAAAAATTGGTTGATAATTCGCTGGGGAATAGGTGTAATATTAGCTTAGGAACTAGGCGAGTTCCACGAAGGCATCATGAACCATCATAGGTGGCCAATGTGGCCAAAGCTGTTTTGATTAGTGATCCAGACCCGCCAACTAGAGTAATGTTCAACCCATTTTAATATGTTTTACGTACTTTGGACATCATGGTTGTACCAGTTTATATAGGAATTTGCTGTGTGGCCGCACTCTTCAACCAGATCAACTAAAAATTCAATAGCAGCTTATGGGAGTTTTATACCTTTCAGATGGAACTAAGTTTGTGAAAATCGGTTCAGCCATATCTGAGAAAATTGTGTGAGTTTAAATGACACACACATACATACACACAGACATTCGTCGATCTCGACGAACTGAATCGAATGGTATATGACACTCGGCCCTCGGCTGAAAAGTCGATTTTTTCAGTGATTGCATAGTCTTTCTTTATATGAGAAAGGCAAAATTGAAAATGATAACTTAAAGACAACGTTTATGATGATTCATTTGACGATAGTTTACTAAGGTAGTTAGTAAAGGCAAACGATAGAAGGGAAGGTTCTGCAAAAATATGTTTTCCGTAACAATTTTTATAAAATCTGCCAAACTCTGTACGCTATTTTGAAAAGCTATAATAAATCTGTATTCTATGAGGTCTATATTTGCGCTTATAAATATAAATAATGATAAATCTGTACCAATGGTAGCTCGCAATATAAACAACATGTACATCTCCCCATAGCCACCTGTTCTATCCATAATCGCAAGTCAGTCCCATGTTCTATTGGATCCGTTATCTATATGAGACTGACTTGCGATTACAGGCAGTGTTGTGCCGAAACAGAACAAGAGACACAAACAGCAGTGGATTGCAACGTTCAAGTTAAATCATGTTGTATAGGAATAGTGACGGATCACAGGTAGAACAGCAAAAAAATGAGCTGTTCGCAATTTCGCATATACAGCCAATGTATAGAGTTCTATGCAAATTATTTTACACACACTACCCGGGGGGTTTGTTTTGCTCCAGCTGTCATATGTAAAACTGTCAACCAAATTAAACGTTTCAAAAAGCTCGTTTTAAGTATTCACAATGGTGTTAGAATACTCTACGTCGCTGAAAAACTTATTCCGAACGCGTACATTACCGATTGGTCGGGTTCCATCGTGCAAATAATCCGACCGAAAAGTTATTTCCGATTTGTTTTCCTCGGCCTGTTATCATTGAACCTACTAATACAGTTACAGATTATCAAGTACTCTATATTATACACTTAGAATAATGGAATGCGTATAAATTGAGACCATCAAATTTCTTCACCCTGGCATAATTTTAAGGTTGGAGAGAGAATCGGCAAAAATCGAAAACGAAAAAACCATTTTTTTCAAACCGAGCGTTAGATCTTCTTAAAAATCAATAAGCTTATGTAAAATGGTGTTATAGCACTGCTGATTGATTTTTATGAAGATCTAACACTCGGTGTGGAAAAAAACTGCTTTTTTCGTTTTTGATTTTTGCCGATTCTCTCTCCAACCTTAAAACCAGGTTTAACGCACCGGTATTGCGAATCTTTTCTAAAATCCACATCGAGACATTTCAGCCATGCGCCACCAAGCCGTGCGCTGAATTACGCGCTAGGGGCAGATCACTCTAAGAATGTATAACAAATTTGCATCAAATTAGAAAAAATGCATTTAATTTCCATTTTTGCATCAGCTTGGCACTCCCTCGCAGAAAAGTTTGTTTAACAAACGTCATACGCTGATCCACTTTGTTCGACGTTTTGTTAAATGTAGGGCTAGTTTTTCTGTAGGGTTTTGACGTCTTACACGCAACGCAAACCACATTGCAGGCAACGCAAAAACATTGCACGCAACGCAAAATACATTATGAATTTCTATTTTGATGGAAATAAATGCATTTAATTTCGCTGATTTTTAAAAATGCATCACAAGTGATCTGCCCCTAGATTACGCGCATGTTCACTTTGCACTAGTTTATTTTTGTTTCGTTCGCACTCAATTGTGTCACATATAGCAACAAATCAACGAAACGCTAGTTTATCTCGGGATAGGCAATACATCTGGTTTAAAAGTTGAATGAGGTTGAAGAAAGCGGTCTTTAGTTTGATTAGAATTCGTTGGAGCAGCGTTGCCAGAGAATATTTTAGTTACCGATGAGAAATGAAATTTTGTTATAAACTACAATTACAGACAACGCAATAAGACCCCTGCGCCGTTCGCTTTTTTCTTGCGCCACTAACACCCAAGCTATGATTATGTAATCTATCAGCGGACACGAATAACGATGCGTAAATAAGCGCTACCAACTTTGTGGCATGAACAGTTCTGGTATGCAAATAGATTTGACATTTTAACGAAGATGTCATGAAAACTACTCGACATAAACATAGGATTCGTCATCTGATCAGAATTTAGTTATTTCTCATCATTTTGGCAGTTTAAATGGCGCCCAGAAGAGGCTTGTGAAGCATTAACTTGTTTGGTAGGAGCCCCAGGCAAGTTCTACCAATACCTGGAGATTACACAGTGGTTCGCCAAAGAACAACTAAATTGGGTTAGTTCCAAAAATTCAAAAAATTGCAAAACATCTTCCAATGACAAAAAAGGTGTTAAATGGTTGGATTTAATGGGCAACGATTGGTTCGAGGTTCAGAAATTTCTGAATGTTAGTCACAATACATTCAAACATGGAGGAGAGAATATTATGGTTAAGGGTTATTTCTCTTGGTCCGGATTAAAGCTATTATGGACCAATGGCTGGACACTCAAATTTGAGTTTTTATGAATGAGCGTGTACAAACGCTTTGACATTGTGCATTTATGTCATTTGATGGTATTTTATGAGTCAAAATTCGGTCATTCACATCAAGATGGCAAAGGTGACCACATTTTTATGTGTAAGTGCGGTTTGTGATTACGGACTCTACACACAGAATTTTATTTATGCATCGATAGTATACTTTTCTATCTGTCTCTCGTTTCTTCAGCTGTAAATTTTATGCATTTGGCATATTCGGTCTATCCACTCATTGAATGCTTATTAGAAGTTTCTGCATGAAAATGCATAAAAATCACAGCAGAAGAAAACAGACGGGAATATAAAGTATGCTAACTATGCATATTTTTGTTTCTCAGTGTACACGCAAACGAAAAACTACCTAAAATTGAGTACTTTCAACTCAAATTCGGGGTATCGTGCAGGAAGGTAAAATTAGGTAAACCGTGTTGAAGGTAGTTTCCATTTAACGACGGCAAAAATCATAACTCAACCTTGAGTTCAATTTACTTAAATTTAAGTTGAATTTACCCAATTTTGAGTATACGCCAAACAACTCAAAAGTACCTTACTGCACGGAAGACCTCAACCGAGTCGAATCTCTCGTTTTGTTTTAGACAACACTAATAAGTGCGAAAGCGACGCACAACTCAAAAATACCTAAATTTATGTGAAACGAACTTATTCTGTAGGTTGTTTTATTTTTGCGTGCATACAGACTTGCGAAGAGAAAACAGTAAAACTAGCAACCATGAATATAAACTGGCATCACAGACACAGACTATCCCATAAGTTTAGCATTGGAAAGCGATTTTGACCGTCAAAAGGGATAGAACATTTTCCAATTATCATTGCAAGATCTGCTGCCCTGTAATACGAAAATAGTTTTACCCGTATGTGTGCGATCAGAAATTCTAAAATTTGTCAGCTTTTTAATATATTACCTGGTTTGAAGGATTATTGTTCTCGAAATTAAGTAGTTTAGCTATCTATTTAAACATCAATTAATATAATAAAATTGCAGCTTGTAGCTTCACCGAACTGCAATCCACTCCGGAATGGTATATGACTTTTTTGCTGTTACTGACCTGTCAGATAGTGTAATCAATCAAGCAGGCTGACATAAATATACGTTGGAAAGTAGTTCCCATCTTAAATTAATTAATCCCTTTTGTGAATTGAGAGCAAACCTGAGGAGTTATGAGTAACTCTGTGTAAAACGAGTACCTTAGATCAAAGCTGTCTTGCTCCTCTGTTCTAGTGTCCTAAAAAAAGATTTTATCGTTTGGATTGTTTTCTGTGTAGATTAATTCTGTCACAAAGTTTGTGACGGATTCTGGTGAAATTTTATAACTAATTTAGTTATTTTCCTTTTTTTATTAATTAATTTTTCCTTTTTTATGTTGTACCGACATTTAATTTGGTTCTTTAATTTTCAATGTTACCGATTTGAATGTTTGGATCGATTTTCATACAAATTTTGTTCTAGCTTAAATGTCTGTTACCTGTGATAAAGCTAACACACTCAAATAAATGTCAACACCAGTATTTCTATTCATCTTGATTCACACGGCACCGATTAATATTTCTCATATTCTCATCCGATCCGACAGAGTGAGTCATTCAGAACAACAGCAATAACAATAAAAGAGCTCACTGTCGAGGATGAGAAATTACTACAATCCTGACAGTACTGTGTTCAACGTCGACCTTATCGAGTCGTCTTTTTATAATTTGTTGGTTCAACGCTGCACACGTCCTACCTGGTGCGATGACGGAGTGATTTTTCCTTCAGGATAAAGGTAGTTTTTCACATGTGATCTGGAAAAAGAAAATATCCCTAGGATATGGTTTTGTAATGTAGTGCTAATTTACATCTTATGAACATTACATTATGAATAAATAGAACATTCTTAAAGTGCACGGAGATTGGAAAAGATTGGATCTTAACACAAATAATTGTTTGTAGTGGGGTGTCAGAAGGAAGTTCCTGTATCAGAATTTGATCCATCCCAAGGACAAACGACGCAGTCGAAATATCGAGATGAGTGTTCGATAACAAGGGAACGATACTTTTTTTCTTGTACCTATCTATGGAGCTTGAAATGGCTGGAGCTGGGTGATGAGTAATTTGATTAATAATTGGTACCATGATGTAAAATGGAAATGATCACGAAAAAAATAGTTTTCATGCAGATGAAATGCCTTGGCGAATCACACTTTTTTCACTGATATTTTTGTGCCAGATTTTAGTAGAAAACTTCGCCTTGAAATCAGCTGGATTGGTGTAGCTAGCAACGATAACCGCAATATTGATCAGAGAAAAATCCCGGAAATTGTAGAAGAAACAAAGTGAGTGTGCTGTTAATGATTGTGTGCCTGGGGAATTTTGCTCGTGATATTAAGTTCCATTGAATAGTTCAAAATTACGTCAGATAGCATAGAAGTATATCTGGTAAGCGGAGTATGTAAAAATACGTACTGGAATTAGTCGTATCTGGCCATTTGTATAGTTTATCTAGTGTGCTACGTTAGAAGTCATTCAATCGTTTAAATCATTGCCTGTGGAGGACAAAGGCAGCGATTTTGTGTGTCTTTATTATAAATGTTTTCAACACGTCTTCCAGAGAAATTATTCACGGACCAAACATGTTCATCATTGTGTTTTAAGGTAAGCATTGTTTATAGTGCTTTGTTCATGTTTCTTGATGGCATCCGACGGGAAGGTCATTATGTCTATACATCCCCAAAAAAGTGGAGTATGCCATTCGGCAAGAGCGAGAGCGGACACAAAGAGTAAATTAGGGCGAATGGGTGTATAAACGTGTGTCGAATAGTGAGACGATACGCAACGACATGTTAGGGGAGCTGCGCGTAAGATGGACATCTTGAGGTTAAACAGTTAATTCGACTCATCCAATGACGCATTGCTCGCAAATTGTGCGTAAACCGTTTGAGATCATATTCCATCAAAATAGTAACTTACAAGCATAAAATTTCTTACAAAAATATATATAAAATGGATATGAAAAACAGGCACAAAATATGTAGTCATTCCAAAACTGGGATGGGAAAGCTGGACATCTGGCATTGATAAGATGGACATGTGGCATTTGTGAAGATGAACATTTGACAAGGGCAGAGCGCACGCCCAAGGGATTGCAATTTAACGACATTCTACTTTGCATTCGCATAGGAAATATCCATATCAACATTTGAATAGGGCTAATAAGATTTGTAAACAAACTTTTGTTTTGCTGATTTCTCCTAATTTGTTATCATTTCAACACAGAAAACATTTGAAATTGATTCTACCAAGGATAAAGATGTTGATTCATGTGTATTTTTCATGAAATTCAACTCGGTAGCGGAATAATGAGCGAAATAAGTTTGTTTACAAAAGTCTCATTAGCCCTTTTGAAGAATTACTATTGATATGTCAATTTTCCCCTACCATACTGTTAGACCACATTTAAACCATGTAACAATATTAGGAACGAATTTTTTTGTTTTTACAACAGTCAAGTACTGAATAACCAGTACGCTATAATGCTGAATCTAAATTGAGGTAAACCCCTGTATTTATGCATAGGTAACCTAACTCAAATTTAGTCATATTTTTTGTGCTTCGGATTCACTTCGTCAGTAGCTAACAGCGGACTGGGCCGCTAGCTAAACACTAGATCCAAAAAAAAATACACAACTTATGTAAACTGTAACTTATGTAGGGCAAACGACTGATCGCGACTGATGTCCCGGTTAGCACAGAAGTTTTTTTCTTATTAACGAGGACCAAATTGAACCGAAACTGTTTGCGGCTTACACGCTAATGTATAGTAGTTCGCATGGCAGGTTCTACTGAATACTATAAAACTGGACCAACAAGTCATAACATGGATTTATAGCAACCTGTGGAAAGTACATGAAACCATAAGGTAGGCATGGACGGTTTTAAATATTAGTTTTATTAAACTCTATAAAACTTCAATATAACCAAAATTGTTACTTGGGTTCTGTATCTATGTGAAGAGTGACAGGTTTTATGTTGGGATTAATCACTGCCTGTTGGTTTTGACTATTTTGACAGCGACTTTGGCCAAGATGGTAGAAGTTTTTTCTATGTAACGGTGCTGTTGTCAAATTTGAGCAGCAAAATAGAAAACAAGACGGAAAGAAAATCAAATATTTTATTTTTCTAAAGGATGATTTAATATATGTGAAATGTTCTAGTTATCATACAATGGATATACATTACCAGAACATTTAACACTTGTGGCAAACGCACAAAAACAACAATTGCATGCTAAATAATGCGATGCACTACTGAAACATTATTAGTAGACTATAAGATTAGAGCAAAAGTCAGCTATGTACTTTTAGATAATGTCAGAACACGATAAATTTGATGTAGCCAATCGAATAGAGTATCTCCTTCTGGGATTTCGTTTGGGAAGTATTGTGGTAACCGACTTTGAAAATATCCACATTTTCCTACAGTGCATCAAGGGACTGATAAAAACGGTTCTTCACTGTATTGTCCGCAGCGCGCAATTCCTAAGTTGTGTAAATGTTAGCTTACTGTTCAGATAACAGCACTCTCCTATCTGTTCTGTACATATATACACATACATGGGACTGAATGAACTAGTTGAAAATCACACGGCCAGTAAACCGAAGTTGCTCAGGTCATGAGCGTACAACTGGTAGGGATGAAATGGGGTTATTAGAAATATCCAGGGTACACGTGATTAACGATTTCAACCATTCGTGTAATCGGAGCTAAACAAAGTTTTCTTATTTTACTACTGTTGTTCATTGTGATGCACGAAACTTCAAAACATTGATATCCTCAGGTGAGCTTGAAAGAGGAACAATTTTCAATTCGTGTCCTAATGCGTTTAAAATCATCTTTTAGTTGTTTCCTTCAACATTGATTTGTTCAATGCAGCGCATTTATTCAATTATGTTCGGTTCACATTCAATTTTGATTGCAAGCTTTCCAGGCTTGCTCTGAGTAAGATTATCGAGCAAGCATTTTTGGTATCATAACATGTGATATTCATTGCGCAAATCTTCCTAAGTAACATTTGACGTTTTATAGCACGCTACAAGTGCAGTCTAAGTTTTATTAGTGGCTATAAAACTACCATATAACCTCAATTTTAACTAGGGTTAAGTTAGAATGGCAAATAAAGAATTTTTCTGCGCAATACGAAATTTTTGAAAATATATAATGCACTTTATTGAATAAAAAACTATAAGCAATGTCCTAGAAACTTGTCTATCACATAAATACGAGCATTTTGTTACCATAGCATCATATTCATTGTGTAAATTTTACGTTACAATGAAAAATAAATAATCATTCTGTGTAGTACGTAATTTTGTGAAGTGCATTGAATTAAAAGCTAGAAATAATGTTCTAGGAACATGTCTATTATATTACATAAATACGAATATTTTTGTATCATAACATGCAATATTTATTAATCACATTTCTAGTTACAATGGGAAATAAAAAAAAGTTCTTTAAGTTACGCAATTTGGTGAAGATATCGCAGGTCATTGAATGAAGCTATGAAATACGAAATATTTCCAAAAATTGCAGTTTTCTGTATTGTATTCATTTTTGTAAAGATATTGTAGTTCCTTCTATCGGAAATTATCAATAATGTGCTAGTAGTTGATTGCTCACATCAATAAAAAGAATTTAACATAATAAAACACATAGATCATCGCGCTAGATTCCGATATTTTCACACATATTTTCAATTTCCCGTTTTTGTAGTACTCGCTCCAACTTTTTTAGTCGTGGAAAGTTCAATTTAGGTAGGTTCCAAAATCATTTACGCGTAAATAAAAACCGTGTAAATTTCAAAATCCGCGTAAATGAAAATTTACGTAAAAATGTCAAAATCCGCATAAAAAATTACCGCTCAAAAAAACCGTGTAAAAAAACCTGAGTGTACCGTACCGACTTTTTTAGGCATGGTTGTTCGTATACGTAAAACTGGCATGGTTTGGAGGAGTGTTAATGATCCAATATCATTGATGAATACAACAAATATCAGTAGTCATTATTATGCACTTGCTCAACAGCGAACAAATTTTCATCGGAAAATACAGTTGCGTTATTCAGTCCAGAGTTGCGGTTCGCTTTTAATTTTTTAATTATTTTCTTTTTTATAGTTTTAAATTTATTTTATTCAATAAATAAAAGCTGAAACATTGCACAACAAAACTCAAAGCATTTGCAGGCATAATCCATGAAACATGGTTTCTTGCATGTTTCCAAAATCATTTTAAAAATCTTACTTACCTTACCTTGCCGTTCAGACTAGAGCCTTGTTGTCTCTTGCTGTATGCAGAAGCCGTCTCCACTCCGCACGGTTCATTGCTGCTTGTCGCCAGCCTCGCAGTCTTCGAAGGGACCGCAGGTCGTCCTCTATCTGGTCGATCCACCGTGCTCGCTGTGCGCAGCGTCTTCTTGTTCCTGTAGGGTCGCCCCCAAGAACCATCTTCACCGGGTCGTCGTCCGACATTGTTACGGCGTGTCCAGTCCACCGCGAACGTCCTATTTTTGCGGTATGCGCGATGGATGGTTCTTCTAGCAGCTGATGCAACTCATGGTTCATTCACCTGCCGCACGTTCCGTCTTCCATCTGCACACCACCATAGATGGTACGCAACACCTTTAGTTCGAAAACTCCAAGGGCGGTCCTCCACGAGCATAGTCCAGGTCTCGCGACCGCAGAGGACCACCGGTCTAATCAGCGTCTTGTAGATAATCAACTTTGTGCGACGGCGAATTCTGTTCGACCGCCTGATCGACTCCTGAATCCAAAGTAGGCACGATTTCCCGTCTCTGAATTTCTCTGCTGGTATCCTTGTCGGCGGTTACCAGTGAGCCCAAATACACGAATTTGTCGAGCATCTCGATTTCGTCACCGTCAATCGGAACTCGGGATGAGAGGTTCACATTGTCGTCTCTAGAACCTCTTTCTTTCATGTATTTTACCTTCGAAACGTTGATGGCAAGTCCAATCCTGCTGGCTTCAGCTTTCAGTCTGATGTACGTTTCCAACATCTCCTCAAAGTTCCTTGCCATTATGTCAATGTCGTCGGCGAAGCCAAAAAGCTGGACGGACTTCCGGAAGATCGTGCCACTCGTGTCTATCCCCGGTCTCCTTATTACATCTTCTAACGCAACGTTGAACAGCAGGCACGATAGACCATCACCTTGCCGTAACCCTCTGTGAGATTCAAAGAGACTCGAGAGTGTCCCTGATACTCGAACAACGCACATCACCCGATCCTTTGGTGATGCTTTGGTGATAATCGACGGCAGGAAATTTGGGAGAGGACCTTGTAGGCGGCGCTAAGTAGTGCAGCAATCCAATTTGTCACCCTTTTTGTAGATTGGGTAAACGACACCCTCCATCCACTCCTCCGGAAGAATCTCCTCCTTCTTCACCACCGTGGTTTAAAAGCTCGCTGGGTAGTTAATCTACACCGGCAGCTTTATTGTTTTTCAGCCTTGACTTGTTGGAGATCAGGGGGGGGGGGGCAGCCTATCGTCTTCTGCGCGTGCTCCAAGACCCGTTGCCATGCCGCCTTCGTCCTATGCTGCTTCACCGTTGAGGTGCTCGTCATAGTACTGCTTCCACCTCTCAATCACCTCACACTCGTTCGTAAGAAAGTTGCCGTCTAAGTCCCAGCACATATCGGCTTGCGGAACGTAGCCTTTGCGCGAACTGTTCAGCTTCTCGTATAACTTCCGTGTGTCGTTTAGGCGGTACAGTTGTTCCATCGCTTCGCGATCTCGTTTCTCCTGTTGGCGCTTGTTTCTCCGGAGGACCGAGGTTTGCCTGCCCCGTGCTTGTTTGTATCGCTCCACATTCTGTCTCGTTCCGTGCTGCAGCGTCCTCGCCCGTGCTGCATTCTTCTTCTCTATTAACTGCTTACATTCGTCATCGAACCAGGTGTTTCCTCGATTCGGAATCGCTGTACCTAGTGCCACTATAGCAGTACTTCCTACGGCAGAACGGATCTCGTTCCAGCGATCTTTAAGAGTTCTTCCATGGGAAGTGCTACTTCCAGTCGCTGTGCGTAGCCTTGGGCAACCACGGCGTCCCGAAGTTGCGACATGTTGGGCCTTTGCGTCCGACGAGTATTGTACACCGTCGAGAGTTTTGAGCGCATGCATACTGCAACTAACTAATGGTCAGAATCTACATTCGCACTGCGGTAGGTACGAACGTTGGTGATATCAGAGAAGAATTGCCCGTCGATTGGATCGTGATCGATTTGATTTTCGGTGCGTTGGTCAGGTGATCTCCACGTGGCTTTGTGGATATCTTTGCGGGGGAAGAAGGTACTTCGGACTTCCATTCCATTTCATATCACCGATGATGATTTTCACGTCCCGTTACGAACACCCGTCGTGCACCTCCTCCAGCTTCGCATAGAACGCTTCCTTCTCGTCGTCGGGTCTCACATCGTGTGGGCAGTGTACGCTGATGATGTAGTTGATGAAACGGCCTTTGATCCTCAACTTACACATCCTTGCGTTAATCGGAGTCCATCCAATCACGCGTTGACGCATCCTACTCAGCACTACAAAGCTAATTCCCAGTTCGTTGGTGGTGCCACAGCTCTGGTAGAAAGTAGCCGCCTGATGCCCGCTTTTCCATACCTTTTGTCCTGTCAGGCAAAGTTTCTGCAGTGCTACGACTTTAATGTACCGTGGTTGTAGTTCGTCATAGATTATCCTGTCGAAAGCTAGCACGGCAAAAGAAAATGATTCGGAAATAGCATTTATCACTAACTTGCACGGAATCAACATATTCCGATGCGGCTTCTCAATGAGTGGCACACCTACCCTGCACGTGCGTTCTGCTCTGTGTCTGACACCCGTCTGGCATTGAAAAAAGCTGTAGCACATATGAATGGCTGGCGTCCAAACCTACATCCACATCTAACTAACCTAACCTAGGCTAGTTAGATAAGAGGCTAACCCACATTTTTTTTTTCCGAAATCGACATTTTTACAATATTTTGATAGTAATCCAAGTGTACTGCCATTTAAGAATTTTGAAAATTATTTTCAGATTTTTTGTTATTAGCAATTAACGTTGACCATGGAGATAATCCCAGTACTAGCTCATCGCTGTTGTGCTATCTTATGACAAGCGCCATTTTGCACATTTCGAGAAAAACGATTTTTAAAGTTTGAGATTGAATATCTTGAATCTTATAAATGGAATAAACAATTCAAAGAAGACAATTGATGCTTTTATCTATTCTGTATTAATATCTCAAATATTTCGAAGATCGGTTGACTATGTTGTGAGTTTTTACTATGAATGTAAACAAAAGTCGCACTCACACGTGTCATAGGTGTGTATTGATGACAAAATTTGTATGGCGTGTCATATTCGTGCATGGAAAATTTTTCATAGAAAAAAATCATCAATTATTAACTTTTATTTAAATCTTTGGCTTAAGGTTGGACAGAGAATGCGCAAAATTCGCAAACGAAAAAAGCAGTTTTTTTCCACACCGTATGTCAGATCTTCATAAAAATCAATCAGCGTATGTAGAACGTTGTTACAGTACTGCTGATTGATTTTCATGAAGATCTGACATACATTGTGGAAAAAACTGCTTTTTTCGTTTGCGAATTTCACCCTTTCTCTGTCCAACCTTAATTTGGTCTATAAACAAACGGTGAGATGCATTTTGAAGGAAATGAGTCAGGGAATCTAGAAAAAATAATTAGTTTTGGTTACAGTGTTGCCAAATATGTTATATTTCCAGTTTAAAACTAAAATTGCATATTTCTCACAATTCGAGCATTTTTGATTTGAAAATGATTATGCCATTGTGTTTCTCAGATAGTTTTACATATAAAAACATCTTATACATCAAGATAATTTTAGCCAATTCTCAGACACAGTCATTTGAAGCAAAAAAATTAAAATTCCTCAGCACGTTTCTCGCTATATCACAGTAACCAAGCAGAATGTCAAAATTCTATAAACGCCACTTTGTAGAGATTTTTTAGACAAGTAATGTGGCATATCTAACTCAATTTACCCCAAAATGGCGTTTGTCATAAGATAGCACAACAGCGACGAGCTGACGTCCAAAAGAGGGTAACCCCACATTGAGTCTTATGGAAATTCAAGTTTTCTCGATCGTTTTCCGAGGTTTTAAGAAAAAGTAGTCAATCGATTCGCAATCAGTAAATTTTGTGTTGTAGCTCACATATCGGTGAACTCGATATAAAACTGTTTTTAATAGGATTGCATTGTGCGTTGACGTTTCGGCCCAAACAGTCGTTCCTGAAGGTAAGGACCGCTCACTTGCACTTACAATGTATGGCTAGTTTCTATCTAATATCAACGGTTTTTTGTGAAAAGGGCGATACTTACAAATGTAAATCGTATGGTATCGCCTTTTTCACAAAAAAGCGATGATATATATTTCTTGCACAAATGTATATTATTGAGCATATTTAATCGAAAATTTCATTGAAAGTTCATCGAACAATAAGGGATTAAGATAAAAACGGTACATTGTGGTCGGAATGTTAAAAACCTGTTTTAATCCACCTGGGGGTGCAATTGTGCCTTATTCATTTATTCAAACAATGATTTAATGCCTGATTATGTTCAAAATAACATTGTGGAAATGTCTATTACATTCTTATTACCTTTGATAAGCATATATATAAGTGCACGACTATCACAAACCTGATAAGCAACATGTCGACGCTGACACACTTGAAATAGACAAAAATGTAATATTTTATTAGCTTAATCAGCGTGAGTTCAATGTTGTGTTCATGTTAACATATTTTGAAATGCGGGGTGGTGGGGGTCCAACAACCAACTGCATTTTATACCTTCCATTGGAGATTAGGTTAGTTAAAATTGGTTCAGTCATCATCAAAGTGGCTTTAGTTTTGGAATATACCCGGTACCCAAGACTTCCGAAATTATCGATAGTGGACAATGTATTCCAATAATCTTTGATTCGCTATCAGTGATCTAGGCCTGCAAATCGAAGTAATTTGATGTGCATTTCAATAGATTTTTAACCTATGAGGTATTACGATTGTACCGGTTTACATGAGAAATTCCTGTGTGACCGCAATAACCAAACTGTAACTCCGGAGCCAGAAGTCCGAACCGAATGAAATTCAATAGCAGGCAATGGGAGTATTATACCTTTCATTTGAACTCAAGTTTGTAAAAATCGGTTATGAGTTTGCGGGAAAATATGTGTGACATTAGTTTAGGAACTTGGCGAGTTCCCCGGGGGCATCAAGAACCCTTATAGGTGGCCAGTGTGGTCAAAGCTACTTTGATTGGTCATTTATGGTCTAGAGCCGAAAATCCAAATTATGTTGAACGTATTTGAATACGTATAACATAATTTGGACATCATAGTGTTACCAGTTTATATGGGAAATTGCTGTGTGACCGTACTCTTCAACTCGTAACTCCGGAACTGGAGCATTATACCCTTCATTTGAAACTAAGTTTGTGCAAATCGGCTCAGCCGTCTCTGAGAAAATTGAGTGACTTTATTTGACACACACATACATACGCACACACAGATATTTTGCGATCTTGACGAACTGAATCGAATGGTATATGACACTCGGTCCTCCGGGCCTCGGTTGAAAAATCGATTTTTGGAGTGGTTGCATAGCCTTTCTTTATAAGAGAAAGGCAAAAACGTGGAATCAATTATTATCTTTCGTTATAGAGTTATGGTGTCTTAGGAATTCAAGTTTTGGTATCCCATCAACCCAAATCTCATTTCACTAAAATGCGAAAGGAAAAGGGAAATCACTACAGTCAGAAAAAATCAACCAAAGGTTCTAAGTATTGATGCTCCCATCATGATTACCTAAGAATAAAAGTACTTTATAGGAGAACAATCATTATAGTGAGGGAAAAATCAAATTTTGACAAGATAACTGGAAGAATGATGCTTTGAAAGAAAACTGATCTTAGAATAGTAGCCTGCCTAACAATTCTAGAATAGTAGCCTAACCTAACAATCAAAAATTTCGCAAGTCGATGACCCAATCCATATAAAAGCATTCCGTCTCGTTGGAAAGGCTGTCCATGCACGACAACCTTCGCTTCAATAAACAATCGATTACATTAGCTAACAATTCACAGCCCGTATCAAACGTGATCGTTTTTCTGTTCGTGTCAGTTTGGCACATCGGATACTGCTTTACCATTGCCAAGTTGCACGAGGAAACACAGTAGGTACACGTCATACCCGCATCGCAGACAGAGACACAAATACCAAATATATTTGTGTTTGATTAGTTAGAATCGCAGTAGGAGTTTCAGTTAACTTCAGCTTATCATGAATGTACGTACCTACGTCCCCTACGAGTAGCCTTAACAACCACACTGTTGATCGGCTGCCGCACCGAGTTTATCGTTTGTTTGTGAGCCCCTCCACTCGGTAGTCAGACAACACGAGCGGAATATTAGTGGGGTACGTTTTGTTTTATTATTTATGACAAATTGCTCGCGAGATATTATCGGATTCTACCACGTGAAGCAAGTGGCGCTTGTGGTTCGGTTTCCATGACCGATTGTTATCTCGATAGTCAAACGATTCTTGCAACTGGACTGAGGTTGGTTTTGGATAGTGGAAGCATATTGGGACCCAACTTTGTTGAGGGATACGACAAAAACTAAAGGCTTTACGATACTTCATATTTATTTCCGTACTCAAATATCGGGTCAATTGTAAAATATTCTAGTCTAGTCTACATATTACAAAAGTTTCACGAGCAATGTGCCAAGCGTATAGATTCTATAAAATAATTTAAACCTATTTTGAATTTCAACGATTCTTTACTAATACTTAAATCAAACAGATGATAAATGCTGTTGAAGAGCTAACAACCAACATGCAGTGGATTATTCTGGTCGTACTTTTTGAATATAATAATTGTCTTCCGAACATATATTTAAAATATCAAAACAAACAACTTTTCTAACGAAAATGTTTTTCTGGAACGCTAAAATCCTTTCATGAAAAGATAGAGAAGATTTAATTTTAATTTTTCATTGAACCGGGGACTTGGCGGTGAACTCCACACTACAATTTTTTATGCTTGGAGATTTGTAGCTTGGACACCTTGGATTCTGGTGGTTCTTAGAATCTAGTAGCAACACGGCGCATGCTTCAGGTGGTGGATAGAAGCAAAGGGATACCTTTTACTGTCAATTCAACTGGATCCAGACCGATGCAGTATCCTATGGTTGTTGGTTCATTACATATAATCGAAATTAAATATTCAATTTTCTCAATGTTTTAAAACTTAAGTGAATTAGCCAAAGTATTGGGATTATACCAATTCAAACCCAAATCTAAAGTAAACATCATTCAATTGCACAATGTATTAAATTTAAGTGCGCTTTCCAAAGTATTGGGATCATATCATATCATAATTCAAATGTTCAAAATCTGCCTAGTAATCTTGAAGAACCACCTACGCGAACCAAACCATTTCGATTGTTTTTCTATTCTTTTAGTCGGCATGTTATTTTTCCTTTATTACTATATCCTAAGTTAGATTCATACTAACACTCACTAACACAATCAATTGTGTATTCTTTCATATACACTCACAATTTCTCATCTAACACGTACAAACGCCCCTATCCTTCGCGATAACATTAACCTGGTCACAAACGCGAACACGCAATTGCAATCATCCACACATTCCCGCGATCTCGCCAGCATTAGAACACCCCGGTAATTAAATAAACGTTTTAGCATTTATAAATTGATAAACGCGGTCTCAAGCATCAACCCACCGCTCGCGCGTTCATGAATCGGTCACGTCCGGTATTCCCTGTCGTCGTTCTTAGCAGCGCACACCAAAAATTAAGTACCATATTCACAGGCCGCGCGATCATTCTAGAACACACAAATATGATATTGACCACACGGTCGGCGTGTAAAAACACGCGAAATAGCATTCGCGCTAGGACCCGTGACAAACACGTTACCATACGGATGACTGACAGATTGACATACAAGATGACGACACTACGATCGAATAACCTTTCAAATACTCCCCCGCCCACCCATCTTCCTTTCCAATGGAGTGCATGTAGTCCGCATGGACCTGCTCAGCTATTACCCAAACTATCCACCTGACCCGTACGAGGATTGACTTAACTGTTCCACCTGGTTTCGATGAAAAACAAAGTTTTAAAAATAAGGCTTAGTTTTGTCCGAGATAATTTACCAAAAACTTAAAACCTGTAAGATTGCATAATGCATACCCATGTCACTAAAGGTTCAGCTCCACAAAAGTAGCTTTATGTCGCACTCTGCGACGTGAACTGATTTATGATTCGTTACATCTGAATCACGATATGGTTTTTCATAGTTGTGAAATTAATAACACTCATATATTTGTTCGTGAACTATTTCACAAAATTCAGATTTCCGGTCATGGAGCAATTACCGCGTCGCGAACTGGGTCCAGATTCATAGTACAATGCTCACGATTCATTATTAGGAGCCGGTATTTCAAAAATAGGCATCCCTTTGCGCTATTAGTGTTATATTGGTGTGCTCCGATGTTGAAGAAACATTCAGCCTTTTATGTTTATTTTTTTTAATTCGATTCCAGATGTAATTGACCTCTTTTTTCGCGTCAGAAAAATTTATTCAGAAAAGCCTCTAACCCTATGCGAGGGGTTAGAAATTGAATCCAGTTGGGCTGCGTACAAGGTAACCGAATTTCCAACTGCGTTACGCAGAGTTTTTTTTTCCCAAAACCGTGAATTAAGTGCCACGAATTCTGGAACAATCACGTTTTTGCGTTACGAAAACAGGACCATAAACAAAAATTGTGTGTTTTATAATTAGGCTCAGCTTCCCTTCAGTAACGCCTGCGTAACGCTTTTATTTGTGGAGATATTTGTTTTTGTTTTGTGCACTTCAGTGAACTTTCCGCCATGCCATCAACAAATCGATATCCGTGCTCGTGAAATAGTTCACAAAATCATAACATTTTGAAGAATACGTCAACTAATTCACAAATCATGCCCGCGAAATAGTTCACAAAATCATGCAATGTTATTCATTTATTTGTTAACTGGTGCATGGTTCCTAGTATAATAGTCAAGACTGCCCATTCGTGCTCTGGATTACAAAATCATGAAATATTATTCATGGATTTTTGAACTGGTTTATTCCTTGTACATGATTCGTGTGCTTGTGATATTTCGAAGATATCCTTAATCATTTTCAATGTCATGGAACTCTGCATAGGGTCATGAAATTTTCACGTGAAATATTTCACAAAATGCGGAAAATTCATAGAACCATTTTTGTTCAATACATTTTTTTCCTGAAATATCTTACAGTTGGCTGTTGAAGCTGCAAAACTTTAGTTTAGCCAGGAGATATCATGTTTTATGACCGGATCAAACTGATGTTAAAACCGGACTGTCTGGTGTCTCACTGATTTAGTTGATTACCCATCGGACTTCGGATTTTTGGCCTAAAATGAAGCTGTCGAATTGCACAAAAAGTTTTTTGTGTGGCAAGCGCTCTGTAGATGTGTCAAAATAAGCCAGTTTTTTAACCCTATGGCACTCGCGCCGTTGTATTTTGTGCAACACCTTCAGAAACTCTGGCGAAACCTTCTTTCAGCACCAGCGGCTGCTCATTCGGGGAGCCATTCGCGCGTGTGCCGGAGGAATCTGGAACTGTCTACCGATAAATT
Organism: Topomyia yanbarensis; assembly: GCF_030247195.1. NCBI lineage: Eukaryota > Metazoa > Arthropoda > Insecta > Diptera > Culicidae > Topomyia > Topomyia yanbarensis. The sequence goes on from NC_080672.1 coordinate 288,411,775, forward strand.
TCCATTGATGAATACCTCCGAAAGTGACTTCTTGAGGTCTTATGAAGGCCTCACTTGTACTGCTTTTGTTTTTCTAAACAGTGGTAAACATTTTAACACTCCAGAACTTCACCTTGTCATGGTATTTGCCATGGTAGTAGGTATTTGCCATCCATCTTCTTCTGGGCCGCCGATGGGTCAAAAGGCGCCTTGTCGTTGTGTTTATTATATTTATTACGCATAATAAACGTGTCGTTTGCAATTTGTCATTTAACCCCATTATGGAAACGTGTCTGATAGGGGAAGTGGAGATTCCAAGTTGTCATTAACATTTCGCAGAACTTCACATGCTTTTTGTGCGCTTGCTTTGGAAATGATCATTGAAGTGTTAAGTGTTATGAAGCAATACTCCCGATTGCCGGCTGTTCGGAGTTCAAATTACTCGTTTCGAATTATCGGATATTGATCGCGAGCGACTTTCTTACATATTGCTAAGATCATATTGTCTATAGATGAATACCTCTTATATATTCCACGCGTCTTTATCCTTTTATGTAACGCCCCGCGGAAGAATAATTATTAAAATGCCGAATGGCATTTATATTTCTACTGGAGCTTGCACACCTGAAAACTTTGATCTAAAATGAAAAGACGAAGCGCATGAGTACTTAGCTAAATCACAATATCTAACAGGATATATCCTGATTCATTTCCCAATCCTATCCTGCGACACTTGTGGATGATGCAGAGAATTCCTCGGTCATAATAGTCACAGTAGTTGAACTAACATTCCTTCCCATCCCAAAATTGACCTACATGAGCGTGGCCATCTACGTTATCGTTTCACGTTGATGATATGATGTACTACTCCCAAGTATCATACAATAGATTCAATATGCAATTTCAACAGGCTAAATAATCACAGGAAACTCACGGGCGGTCAAGGAAACTAAGCTAAGCTAAGCTTTTTGTGAGACAAGTAAGTTCATACGAGATGTCAGTCTCGTGGTGACTGATATCAGCCTTTGAGATAACCGCAGGAATTTCCAGATATTTTTGAGTCATGTTGCACGTTTCCTGCGATTATCATCTCTTGGCGCTACATATTGGAGCATAGAATGTGTGCAAAATGCACACGAACCACCAAACGCTGGTAATCATAAACGATTCGACTGATTAGCGTCAAATCAGACAACCAGCGATATGGGACTATCTCAGCTCACATTGATGATTACTTCATTGCCCAAGTTCTCATTTCTGATGGAGACGATAGGATCGTTGTTAGTCATTTACTGCTTGATTCCTTAGGCTTACGGTGTGTCCAAAACCGCTATGAAAATATTCCGTCTAGGAAATTACAAGAGGAATTGAAGATTTGAGTCGATATGTGGGGTCCAGATGGTGAAGTAATTTTTCCGGCGCACAGAGGAGTATTTGACCGAAAAGCTGGCTGAAATTCACTACTACTACTGTATCTACTAAAATTTGGCAACACCGTCAACTGTCAAAAATAGTGGTTTTATATTCTGCTTGGCTGGTTTGAAATCGCGCGCGGAAACAAAATTTTCTAAACATCAGTGATTTGAATTGTTCCGACTCAAATTGCCTATATATTTAATAATCCAAGGTCAGGGTAATATTTTAGTGTAGATGAATCCATTTACTCTTAAAAATATCAGTTTTATAAAACTTTAATATAATAGAAGAAAAAATCCGCGAATGATACCACGTCAAAATTGATAAAGTTTATGTCTTCAATCCATCCCAGTACACTGATTAAGTTCAACCCAAATACTACTAGATCGGGAGAATAAAACTTGCGCCTAATTCCGCCATTTTGAATTCGAGTTATTTGAATTATTAAATATTTTTGACATTTTACGTCGTTTTACTACAATGTCCAGGTGAAGCTCAACTTTAAAAAGGATATTTCTTTTGTACAATTCTAGGCAATTTTTTGGGTTAGTTAGCTGCGAAAAAAACGGCTATTTTATTAAACAAGAGCGCTTTAAAGTGCGTAGGCACCAGCTGAGTCATTTCTAGACTCAGTTGAAGCAAAATATGTGGTTCAATTTTGCACGAAAACAAATCGATTCATAACTGGAAATAGAGAATGGCTTCAGAAAACTATTTTATTTGTATGTTGGGAGATTTTATAGCACGCTGGGTGTCCTGTTAAAATTTTGGAGAAGGAAGCAAATGTAGCGAAAGAAAAAATACATATTTAAAAATTATTACTAAATCATTGATTTCATGTATAATATAATAATTTCTGCTGCAAACAAATATTAAAATAATTTCAGCCAGGTTTTTCAATCAAATACACCTATGTGCGGCGTGAGTGATGGACATTCAGTACGGATAAAGGCAGACGGAAAACACACGAATAAAAAACAATTAATTTTCTCGATTGGTTCATTATATGTTAGGGTGCCGATAGAATTTATCATCTTGAATTTTCTAAACAAGCAGTGTGCAGAAGCAGTAGATCCTTCAAAAAAGTCGCCATGCAAAGATTGAACTCAATCAAAAATAATAAAGGAGTGCAACAAAACTGTCAAAATTCGAAAATGTTCAACCGTGAATAGAATACACCGAAGGGATTACACTTTTTGAGTTATCGGTATTTTAAGACAAACAATCATGAACCAAACATTTTAAGACAAACAATCATGAACCAAAGTATTTTAAGACAAACAATCATGAACCAAAAAATCAAGAGTTTTTTCTTCTTTCAAGCTTCTAATGCGCTCCATTTGAGAAGGTTATAGGTGTTCCATCCCGATCAGAAAAACAATGAAAAGATTTCAAAACTATATCTCGCGTTATTACTGGTTATTATTTTGTGTTATTTTATTTACTAACGTGAACAGATTTATAATGAAAATTGCGTTTTGTAACTATTTTGACATTGCATTCTGATCAGGATATTGACGGCTCTGTCATATTGAAAAGAGATCCCTATATTGAAAGGTTAGTCATAGTCACGACAAATAAATCTCGTGCTTTATTAATTCACGCTGTACTGCCGTGATACGCATAACAGTCCCACCTGCATAGAAAATCTATATCAAATGGGACTGTTATGCGGATTACGGCAGTGTACTTCATTAATTCAATCTTACATTGTCACGTCTAGTCTTAGGTATAAATCCTAACTGTTTACTAACGGCTTCAAGTTCGGTCAACGTAGTAGCCTTCTGGTGTGAGTCGGCACATACAGGCAAGATCGCGGGTTACCATTACATCCCGTACCGGAACGTTGAGTGGTCTTACTCGGATCCGAAGGAAATCCATTAGTCGAGACCTGACGGAAAGATACTCGATGCACGCACAGATATCGTGTTAGTCGTCTACACAAGCGCAGTTGCGCGTTCAGTGTGTAATGATTTGACATGAATCGGGTAACCACACGAATGATATCACGTTCCCTTGAACCTTGGTTTCGTCGATATCTCCGTATTATAGAATGTTATCACCGTCCTAGTTCTCCACGGCTCCACGAAGTTTGTCATCTTTCGAGAGTCTTTTGATCAATAATACTGAAAAATTAGTTGAAGGAAATTGGTGTTTCGCAAATATCACCTTCTTAAGTACACCCACCTTATCCCAGGGATGGTGCAATTAGAAGGGACCCTAAATTAAAGTAATCGGGAAAGATAAAGCACTCAGGAGCTCCCCAGATAATAAGGAGTGTGCTTCTCATCTTTCATTGAATGAATAGCCTCCATTTAACTGAGGCTATCTGAAACGACGAAGTATGTGTCTGTGGGCAAAGTGTCAATGACCGCTAGAGTATTCTGAATAGCAGTTAGCTCTGCGATGTAAACTGAAGCAGGATAACCTGGACCCTTCGAGGTTTGATGTATCAGTATAAAACATCTTACTGCAGTCGACCTCTCAGAATTTGTTATGAAAATGTTAAGGGCGTATATGGTTCGGTATTCCACGCATCTCATCTTTCATGGATATTTCGAAGAAAACTTGACGTGTCTAAGATATGAGCACAATTGGTATTGCGTGAAGAAGGGTTAATATTATTCGGCACGTAGTCAAAGTAAAAGAATATAAAACGGGTTTGAAAATTGCGCTCGATAAGCCTTGTGAATAATGGTTAATTTGATTGAAAAGACCATTTTTTTTAAATTGGGTTGGGGACACAGAGAAGAATAATACATTAATAAAATACTGATAATTGAGTGAGTAGTAGTGAATTTCCGGAGACACCTCGAAAGAAAATGGTTTTACCGTGTACCTAACTCTTAATCTACTGGGTTAAAATTTTGAAATTTTGATCTGTATTTGCCCACATAATTCTTCAGGTAACGCTTTCTTCCATCTTTTAATTTTTAATGCCAAAAATTCGAATTGTAAGTTTCTGTATTGCCAAAAAAATAAATTGTTTTTTATTCATCGTGAAAACATTCCCTACCCCTACGCTCTTGAGTTTACTATATGGAGCAATCTTTGATAACAACGAGCAGCGCTACAGTGTTGCAATATCGCATCGAAAGAAGATTGAAATTGGATGCCTTCGGATGATTATTGTAAATTAAGCTTCAGCAAGGCAAGGTAACAGAGCAGTGAATACTCAAGCAGCAGATAAGCCACAAGCAATTGTAACCACAACGATTGTTATAAATGATAAAGTTCCAGTTCAATTTATGGTTTCAACAGCTTTAGGAATCAGATGCACGTTCCTGTATAATCTATAGTGACGATAACTGTAGGGTCTTATCTGTAGAAGCCACCTACCAGAATGGAATCAGGTAGATCTCTGTCAGGGTCGTGGTATCAATAGTACCGATATCGAAATTGCAGGGAATACCGACCCATTTTTGGTTTCGAAATACCAATATTGAATAAAAATAAGTACCTGTATTTTTGGTAGTATTCAAAACTTTTGATAAAGACTAAAATATAAAGTGTGTGTGGAACAAGAAAGCAAATTTTAAACGATAACAATCTCCCATCCTGAGCATACAAAAGCCCATAAATCTCCTATGTTAATGGTCCAATTTAACCCATACGCACAGTGATGCAAAGCTGGCTAAAACCTTAAAAATGAAATACAATATTCCTCATCAAAAATATTTTTTCTTCGGTTCCAAATAGCCTACAAAAATTTTGGTGTTTGAAAATCTTTAAGTATTTTTTGGATGTTAAGATCTGATTAGGAATGAGGTATTTTCAGGATTCGATCTGTTTTAACACGCCTAACTCATAATTTAATTTAGAACATGTTCATCCAAAGTTAATTTCAAATATCTTTATAATTCATGCACGTTAAACCATTATGAAACAAAAATAAACATTGGATCAAGGAAAAAAGCTAAAATGTTTGATAGAGAATTTTCTCCAACCATAATATTGCAATTTTTCCATGAAAGTTATGAAAATTACTCAACATTCTTCTAAGGAAGCATTCAATTACGCATCCAAAGACCTATTTATGATCAAAATCGGTTCAAAAATGATTAATTTTTAACTTGCTCGCATGAACTCTTATGGGGTTAGTGAGGTATTGTCTCGCACTATAAGACGCTATAATTGTATCTTCAGTTACTTTTTTCAAATTTCAAGCTCAAAAATCACACGCATACTTTTGAGTGCATACGTAATCGAGCAAAAAAGAATCTATTTTTTTGAAAATTTTATATGAGACTGTCCTTAAAAGTTCATGCGAGCAAGTTTCTAATTTGGGAAAAAATAATAACTGTGACATTGTGCAAATTCCCGAATGGGAAAATTTTGGTCTATTCCAATTTTTTTGTGCATAAGGACACAAGACCTTACATAAAGTATGGTTTTTATTTTGTTGTTTCGGACTCTCCTCGTCAGTAACTAGCACTAACTAGGTGTCTAGTTAGACGATGTATCTAAACTAGTACCAAAATTAGCACTACCCGAATAGAAATGCACAACAGTATTACAGCATATTCTATTGTTACATTACAACGAAAAACAATGTTATTCTGGAAAATTTGCAATGGAAATATAATATCATTTGTTGTTTCTACATCCAATTTCATTGTAAGCCCGATTTTTACATCGAAAAAGGGGGGTCGTTAAGGGATGTAACAATGAAAAAATTTGTCTTCCCATATATTCTGAAATCAAAAACATCGATTTACATTGTTTTTCCGTTGGAGATTTTGGAGGCATGAAGGACTGCATCATAAGGGCATGTTCAGGAGCGTTTTATTTTATATAGGAGTTTCAAAGTAGAACTGAAACATTCACATCCTCAGCAGAGCGCTTTGTTTTATTATTTCGACCAGTTTTGTTTCAAAATTTAAAACTGTTATACGACGCCGTTCTATTTGTTGCTGATTTTAAAACACGTTTAGAACTGTGTTGTAAATACATGCAAATTTTTAGCAGAGACACTTAGAACCGATAGACTGGGGAAAAATAAATTTGAATGCAGTAACGCTGAAGCCATGGCTAGACATGAATTTTAAACTGAATAGAACACCCGCTAAAATTGCTGCTGGGGACAGAAAGTTCCAGTTTTAAAATTTTCCGTTTTATTTTATAGAACTGTCAAAATTATAAATCTAAAACTGAAACTATCCTGAACATGCTCTAAGTACATTGATGTTACAAGAAAAGTTGTTGTTAACAAATAAAACTTGTAAATTCAACGTTTCTACGATCAATTTTGATATTACTTTCTGTTCGGGTAGTTAGACACTAAAATCCAAAAAGTCACACGTCTTGTGTGAACACTAAACAACTGGCTTATACCATACTTTATGTAAGGTCTTGTGTCCTTATGCACAAAAAATTTGGCATGGACCAAAATTTTCCCATTCGGGAATTTGCATAGTTCCAGGCGTTTGGTTCTTCAAACCAAAAGACAGTTTCGGTTCGTATTCCTCGTCGGCAAACAGAACTTCTGTGCTTACTATCGAGACATCACTCGGTATAAGCCAGTTGTTTAGTGTTCACGCAAGACGTGTGACTTTTTGGATTTTAGTGTCTAACTAGTGCTAATTTGGGTACTAGTTTAGATATATCGTCTAACTAGACACCCAGTTGGTGTTAGTTACTGACAAGGAGAATCCGAAACACTAAAATAAAAACCAAACTCAGACATTTTCCAACCGATTTTGATCATAAATAGGTCGTTGGATGCAGCATTACCTGTTCTCCCTAATTCTCTATTTAAACATAGACGCTTTCTAATAAAAATGTAGGGTAATTTTCATATTTTTAATGAAAAAAATTGCAAAACATTGGGTACTCGCACATTTTTGATTCAAAACCTCACAGTTCTTTTAACAAAAGTACATGACACTGCATACCGTTGGTCAAGTAATTTATTCTTCTTTCCAAAACACTTAGAGAATTTAAAATATAATGAAAAAGGACCGCGTAGAAAAATTTTCGTGCTCAAAATCCTGAAAAATGGATTTTTTGCTATAAATCAAGATTTTGAGGGTATATTGAATTGATCAAACGTGGTTTTGTGTTGTATTTGAAGAGATCTACAACCTTTATCATACCACTTTAAAAGAACATTCATTTTTTTATTTTGTGCAACCGTGTTATTTGTGAAATGCTATGCTACTTTTTTCTCATATTTATTTTAGACGTGTACGCCAAAATCATTGATGTTATACAATCAATAATATGTTGCTATGTTGACCATGGGAAACTCTAACAACGTTTGTCATAATACTGATAGTAGCCTATCACAGGTTGTTACATTTTTGATATATACTAGAGTGAATTCCTGTTATATTTTTTGTTATGTTAACTCTTCAGAAGACCAGAGTTATTATTCAACTTGTAATGAAAAATCTTTATAACAAAGTAACGCATTTTGTAATAATTTTGTTTTTACCTTCTGATCAGATCATTGTACTGAATGGAATTATAGTTTTGCGTTAATCAGTAAATTATGTTTGATTTTTTGTGTTTCGAATTAATATCATCAGTCACTAGCACCCACCGGATACTATCCAAAATCTCCAAACGGGGAAATTTTGGGTAAGACCAAATTTTTTTCTGGGCATAAGGACAGAAGACCTAACATAAAGTATGTTTTTTTAGTATTTCGAATTCTCCTCATCAGTAACTAACACCAACTTAATGCTAGTTAGATAAGTCTAAACCAGCACCAAATTGGCGCTAGTTAGACACTAAAATCCCAAACGTCTTGCGTGAACGCTAAACAGCTGGCTTATATCAAGTGATGTCTCGATAGTATGCACAGAGGTTCTGTGCTGGGTGTCTAGTTAGACTGATTAGAACAATTTGTGTTTAACAGTTAGGTGTCCAACAAAAAAAAAACACCTTTAACAGGACTACGAGGGTACCCGGGTACCCACAAATTGAAATACTCATAACTATGGCTTCCTTTAACCGATTTGGACACTTAGATGTTTTGGATTCAGGAACTCGTCCACTATTTGATCCTCTGAAATAGAACCGGATGAATGGATCTGTTTTTTGGTAATCTTGATTTTCCGGAGTTATGTTCCAGTACTAGAGTATGATTTGTAAATTTTAATAATGCCCAAGCAATATGAGTATCAAAACCCTTCAAATTATCTCGGAAGTCTGTTTTTACGGGATCCTATGAAGATTTGAAAAATGGAATTGGAATGGAATAACCACTCACGGCCCCACGGGAACCTGCTCCGGAATGTCCGTTCCGGGGTCAAATCACCAAATGGTTCCAAAACCACGCAATACAGCCTACTGATACAATTCCAAGAATTTTGATACCCATATTGCTAATATTCCATTGAAGTTCGCAAATAGTACCCCAGCACTGGAACCTGCTTCCGGAAACCCGGATTCCCGGGAACCGAATGAAGTTACCCGACTTATTTTTACCAAGTCCAAAAGTGGATGAGTTCCTGAATCCAAAACACCCAAAAGTATCGAAATCGGTTGGATATTACCTTAGTTATTGGCATTTTAGTTTTGTGGGTACCCGGGTACCCACGTCGGCCTGTTACGTAGTAAAAAAATTGAGGAGCCCCTCCTCACTTCCCTCCTTACTATATCAACAATATTATTAACCCAAAAGCTTAACTTAGTGAAGTTCTAAGATGTCACAAAGTTTCAATTTCCAGCTATGGATAAAACATGGGAATTTCATTAATTAAAACTCAAAAAGGTACCCGGGTACCGCGTCGGACACATAACGGTTAAGGGGTTTTTGGCAAATAATCTGTTATGCCTCGATACCCTGAATACATAGATGGTTGCAACATTAATCGCATGTTAGTTTTGGACAAACGTCCCTTTAATATTGTTCCTACATTTCGTCTAGTCATTACAGACTTTTTAATATTAGTCCAACATTGTCTTTGCATTTTACTACCTGCATTTGTTTTGCACATTGCCTGAATGATTGCAATAATCATGAATTAACAATCACTACGGTTAATACATGATTCTCTTCCCATGTCGGGATTATTCTGGGTGTCCTGAACGAATGCTGATACTGTGACAAATCACTTAGCTGCGCAAGCAAATTACGTATTAACAGTGAATAGCCAAATCATGAAAACAATAGGGATAGCCAGTATATCCTACTGGGAATGTAATATAATCCAATATATAATATAATGAAATTTTATATTAGACAAAAATTAGTTATCGTTCATAATGAATTTCTCTTTTTGTTCCCCGTAGCCTTTCGTTTTCTATAAAAACTAATTAGGTGACGTTTATTCTTGTTTGGCATCTTAGTCCGATTAGACATGTAGGTTTGTGTGCGATCGCAACTTTTGAAAATGCTACCCAAACATAAACTTCATTAATGAATGCAACATACGTTAATGAGGTGTGAACATCCCTCCTATTTGTGTGCTAAAATACCTACCTGTTGTTTGGTCTAGATTACCATTAAATTTATCAATAATCGTATGGAACTGCCCCGAAATCTCGAAGCCGAGTGAAAACACAATCCATAATATACCATGTCTCGTCTTCGCCCCATAACGTTATGCTGATACAATTTGTTGCATATAAGCTTGTGCATACGCTATGCCTATATGTATGCTAGAACGACTCATCTTTTTGCCTTTCTCATATTTTTCGTAAACAGCTACTGAAGTTCATTTCACTGATGGAACTACAAAAGATATCGCTTATTAGCATCGATATATGGATAACGAAGAGTTGCCGATTGTACACTAAATTAGACTAGCACAGTCATTACAAGCGCGATCAAAGTGCTCGAACTTACGTCGAAACGGTTGCGTGTCTTTAGTGCACTTATCCATTTTTATCACACTTTTGAGGAGTTTGAACACTTCTTAATAGTATATGATTTCCGTTTCACATATAGGAGATGATGTATGTATACTGTAATTTGAAACAACCTAACATACATGCAATCGGTTGTTACCTTTAGCTTTGGCATTCCCGCAACGCTCTGATCAAGCTATACTCATTGGAATATGACAAAAAAACTGCTAACACAGTCTTTTGAGTAAATTTGATTTTGCCTGTGATCAAGGTTGCATTGCAATGGTTTCGAAAAAAATGTGACGCTGATTTCAGTTTTTGGACCCGGATCACATACATTCCAAATATCTTTGTTTAGATGCTTTAACAATTATGCATTATCGTATACATATTATAACCAGTTTGCAAAGTTTTCAAACATAGTTATTTCTTTTATTTGCAGAGTATCATCTTAGTAGCAACGGACAACAACCCCTAGCGTTACTTCAATATTGCTTCACACTTTTGAGGACAAGTATACCCACAAGGGTATAGACGTAGTTGCTAAGTAGACGAAATACAATAAGTAGTACACAAAGGCAATAAAATGGCCAAATTTAGCGGAAAAAAGTGCCGCCTGCTGACGGTGATGACTTTGACGGTGTTTTTCTTCTTCGTGGAGATAGTCGTCGGTTATCTGACCAATTCGATGGCCCTAGTGGCAGACAGTTTCCACATGCTGGGCGACATTGCTGCATTAGTAATCTCGTTTCTATCAATTAAGGTAATAAATTGGCTTTTGGCGGTTTTATGAGGTTGCTATAAGTATCATTTCTCTAATCTATTCGACCAGATGTCACCAAAGAAATGGTCCAAAAATACGTTCGGTTGGGCCCGAGCGGAAGTTCTTGGCGCGCTGGTGAATGCTGTGTTCTTGGTAGCGCTTTGCTTTAGCATAACGATAGAGGCCTGTAAAAGGTGAGTAAGAACGACGTGCGTTAACACGGAGTCAAACGTTAGGATTCTTTATAGATTTTTATGCGACCTTTGAAAGCAAATCAGCTTAGCTTAAATTTGCAGTGTCATTATTTTTATAACTTTCATAAATGTATACCGGAGGATTCCATAATAAATTCCGTCTGTGTCTTGTCTTGTTGTAGAAGATAATTTCAAAGTTTGCGTTTGATCATAAAAAAGTGTTTAGATGCAAAATGATGCCTCTGAATAGCAATGATTTATATTTTCTTTCCGCAGATTTATTGAAGTGGAGCATATACACGAACCGGAATTGCTGATTTGGGTTGGTGTCATTGGACTTATAGTCAATTTGCTTGGAATGTGTCTACTGCACAGTAAGCATTATTCGTATACTTCGTTGTTGTCATTCGGATAATTCCTACACTTTCTTTCCTGTTCACAGAACACGGAGGTGGTCATATGCATTCACATGGGGGTTTGACACATCAGCACGGACTTGGAGGGTCTCACGGCAATCTCACGCATGTGACTAATTCGGACGACAATGAGAATAAATCGTTTATGTATCAGGTTTGTATAGTTGCCATCCAAAGGCAATGTTTACTATTATTTTGAACGTTGAGTTATAGGTATGAGCGACCGAAAATAAAAGTAGGAAGGAAAGAACGTGCTTTGTGAACCCTGCATTACATACATGTAATGGTCGGATATAAACTTCACGCGCAAGAATCTGGATTCTTCGGTTAAACGTAGAAAAATATACTTTTGACCTACTTTTAATCCTGGCATTGGTTATGGAATTTGCGTTTCGATCGTCTCATCAGAATCCGACACTAACTTAATGGCGGGACGAAGCTAGCGTCGGATTGACGCTAGCTCAAAAAAACGAGAGTTCAGATTAAGATGATTAGATAATGAAATTGAAACTTGGTTTGGCTTAGCAAACCAATGCAATATGCTCTATTTCTTTTTAGTGGAAAAAATTTAGATAGAAACTAGTTGTTCTCCATCTTTGCACGTGAAGAGCACGAAACCTATAACTAAATTAGTTGTGGAATTTTTGTTTCGACTTCGTCTCATCAGAATCCGTTACTAACTTAGTGACAACCCTAAGCTAGCGCTGGATTGACGCTAGTTCCAAAAACCCAATCCGGCGCTATCTTAGTCTTGTTTACTAAGTTAGTGTCAGATTCTGATGAGACGAAGTCGAAACCCAGATTCCACAACTAATTTACCTATAAGGTTTTGTGCTCTTCACGCGCAAAGATTGCTTTAAACAATTTTCAATGGAGAAAAAAATAATTTTTATCTAAACCTTTCTCCACTAAGGAGAAATATTTTTTTCGGGTGAGAACTGTATAATACAAATGCTATGCAGAAAGACTTTAGTCGATTTTTGTGCTTGAAGTTTATATCCGACCATCAGCGTTGCCAACTTTATTTTCAAAAAAAAACTGGAACATCACTTTAAAAAAACTGGAAAAAAACTGGATGCCCAGAAAACCAAATTTATCCATGCAAACAGGGATCCAAAGTTCTTTTTAAATAAAATTGATCTATTTTCAATAAAACTGGATTCTGAAACATGAAGCCAAAGATTATTCAATATAAAAATGTTCAGCTATTAGAAAAAATAAGAAAATATATAAATATATTTCATTAAAAATTCAATTACGTAAAGCAAAGTGAATAGCAGCGGATTTTAAGTTTAAGAAATATAATTTAGTGATCTATTTATGATTTAAATACAGTTGGATTTTGTTTTTCGAATTCAGCTTGTCAGCAACCAGCATCAACTTGGGACCAGTAAGACGATAAATTCAAAGTATCTAGTTGCTACCGGTTAGACACTAAATCCAAAAAGTAACACAACGTGCATAAACGCCAAAAGCAACTGGTTCATAATGATGTCTCGGAACACAAGCAAGGCGGCTCAGGTGTAATTCATTTTTTCTCTCACGAGGAAAATTTTGCATTGTGCCAGGTGTTTGTTTCCATAGCAAAAAAAAAAATAGTTCGTTTTCGCTTTCTCAGCAAACTAGAGCTGTAGTGAATGCACACTAATTCATTTATTACTCGAATTACTTTCAATGGTTTATACATGACTCTGTTTAGGGGGGCACCTGGTAGTGCTCAAACCGAAGATAATTTTATTTTGCGACTTTAAAGGCAAGGCAACAATGGACCTCTTGTGTAATGTTAACGATTATTTTTACATTCATTATACACGAGAAAAAATTTCAGTCGCGCAGAGCCATTCATTTGAGCGTTCCAAGTGTAGATGTCCAACCGTTTCCACGTCGAGGAGCGCCAATTTTATTGACAAAAATTCTATTAGACGTGTGCCCTACAGAAGACCCATGTAGCTTAATCTCAACGTTGACGAATCGCTATGTGAGAAGTATATGTGCTTTTCGGACAACAGAAAATCATTTCAATCGGGCGATACAAGTTGTGATCGGAGGCTGGGTTTCCTAGTTTTTGGATGGTGATTACACACACCTGTCATCAACCGTGTGAGGCCATATTACCTCCAAGAAAGTTATTAAATAAATTCAACAAGCGTCTTTCGCCAGAGTCTGGCAGATTCTACAACAAGTTGAATTTTATTCTGTTTGGTCATGGGGCTTTATTGTTTCATGATAAGGGAGCAAACGAGAACTCCATAATCGAAAAACGTGTTTTGTTAGCGGTATCAGAGGGGGACGGAGAGCGGGAGGTTTTCTGTGTTGGGTCGGAATCTGGACAAACCTTGGCGAAATCGAATATCCAATGGTTTGAATATTCCACGCTCTCGTTAGTACTGTTTCGGTTACCCACGACTCACCATTCGTGCTCGTGAAATGGCCTGCGTTAAGCCGAACCCAATTAATCGCCATAATTTTTTTTATACCAAAATTCATTTTTCGATAACTAATCAATAAGTTAATAAACACTTATTTGCTTTCATTTGCTATTTAAGTTCACAAAATAAATAGATGGATGTTTCTAGTGCTTCATTAGATGCAATAATGTTTTTAAAGCATGTATCACAAAATGGCGCTTGGTCCTCTTTGGCTTAAGGGGTTACATACCTTTTTGTGCGAAAAATGTCAAGAAAGTTTAAATTTACGTAAAGGCACAACGTAATGATTTCATTACATCAAACTTATGGTATTTTGGTAGTACATTTTTCAGTGAAATAAACAAGCATAAGTTTTTTAAAAAAAATTTATAATTGGCGGAGTTATAGCTTGTTCCCAGAAAGTTTTTTATTTAAAAGGCTTGCGGTTATCACGATTGCACGCCAACAGATCAACTAAAATCCCAAAACTCAAGAAATTCCATTAGTATTTGTATTCCTCGTACCTCGCACCTTAACGATTAGTTGAATAATTTTTCCTGTATTCGGGAACGTTTTTCCTAATAAATCGCTTTTTTAAACGTTAAAAATTGTATTAAAAAATTCTCATCTTCAAATCAAAAATTTATGCATGAAAAAGGAATCGTTAAGGTAGGAGCAAAATTATTTACGATCAAATTGAAAAAAAAAAATTGAAGAAAATCGGTTGAGTGATTTTTCGCCAACCGTAATCACGGCAAGACTAATTTTGGAAAAACGACATTTTGAGATAATCGAGTTTAAAATTTCAAGTTACCGCTGCTCTTGGTAGACGAAGCGCGCTTGGAAGCGCTGTAACATTCGATCTATTTGTCGGATCTCTATAAAAATTTGGGAAAATATTCTCTACGAGTTGTACTTTCAGATAAAACATTAAGTTCAAAAGAGTTGGAAGATTTGATTGAACCATTGGCAAAAAAAAATCGACTGCATCATTTATACAATTTACTGCTTTCGAACCCTTCTAGAATGGCAATTCCATAGAGAAAAGGACATCCCATCACGGACACTCTCACGATTCCCAGATGAACATGCATGGCGCGTTCCTACATGTGATGAGCGACGCTCTCGGCAGTGTGATTGTGATAATTAGTGCACTTGTAAGTACTGATAAATGCGTGAAGCAAAAACAGAATTTCACAACTTCTTCCATCCAACCAGGTCGTCCGTTTTACCGATTGGGAGTACAAATTGTACATGGATCCAGCCCTGTCAATTCTTCTGGTCGTATTGATTTTGAATTCAGTGTGGCCTTTGCTACGTGATTCAGCGTTGATTTTACTGCAAACGGTTCCCACCCACATACAGGTTGATGCAATCCAGCGCCGACTGCTGGAGAAGGTGGACGGTGTTTTAGCTGTGCACGAGTTTCACGTTTGGCAACTGGCTGGCGATCGGATCATCGCTTCGGCTCACATTCGCTGTAGGAATCTGTCCGAGTATATGAAGATTGCCGAAAAAGTGAAGGAGTTTTTCCACAATGAAGGCATCCACTCGACGACGATTCAACCGGAGTTTGTGGAAATTGAGACCATTAAAAGCTATTCGGGTGAGTGTTTGGGCGAACGTTTCATACTTCTTGATGTTCGATAATTTGAAATATGCATTTTATTTATGTAGGTTCTGACGGTTTTTCGAACAGCCTGAATGGCAGTGCCACGCAAGATTGTTGTGCGCTAGATTGCCCAACTACCGACGAAGCTAGCTGCATTAAAGCAACGTGTTGCCAAAATAATAATACGATTAAGGTAAGTACCAGTAATATTTGCAATAATGTCTTTAATTTTACAAAAAATACTTCGGATGCTGTCTCTGTTAAATAACATTTAACTGCCTTGTCGTAAAATGTGTCCACAGGGTCAATAGAATAACGCTTTTGTACAACTAAATCTAAAGCGAAAAGCAACAATTGTATTGTAATTGCCAGATGGAGAACTTCTCAATGAAAACGTTTTTCTAACGATTACTCTATACATGTTTTTAAATTTCATACTAATTGACAGATAACATTGTAGTTTTATTACAGAATATGATTCTAAATGTCATTTCAAATCAAAATGCATTTAACAAAAAATCTTCCAAAAACAATTAATTCGTGAAATTATGCCCTATTTAAGGTTCAAGAAACCATTTTTTGAGCTTTTTTTTTTTATTAAATATGATTCTAAATTCCATTCCAAATCAAAGTGCTCATTGCAAAAACCAAAATGCTCATTGCAAAAATTTTAAAATGGATGTTTTAATAACGTAAAATAAATTGTTAGTAGAATAAAAGTTGACAAAATAGGCGAATAAGTCTTCATTCGTGAAGCTAGTACCAGCATTTAACATTTTGCGCCGTCATAAGTTTCCGATGTGTGTATCAGGACGTTATGGAGCGTGCAGTTTACAACGTATTTTGTACATATACGATTCTATATGACACATATAAATATTATGCGTATTTTCAATACCAACTTTTTGATGACATCACTAACTGAGCTTGAAATTATTTCTATCTGAAATCTTGAATCTTTTGGATAAACGGGTTCGAATATAACCTCAGCTTGAGTTCATTTAAAATTCTTCAATTTACTCGTTTAACAGAATTCTGACAGAGTATCCCTTATATATTATGAAGCAAGCCATAGGAAAAATTAGAATCGAGACGGTTCAATAAGTTGACCCAGAGAAACCTAAAAATTCCCATTCTACAAAAAAATTAATAACTTTCGCAATTTTCATCCGATTTAAACTAATAATAGTTTAATTTCATCGGTTATGAGCTGGCTTTAATTTGTCATAAAAATATAGTTTTTAGAATTGCTTTATCTTGCCCAAAATCTAGACTAAACGCTCATTTTTCTTAAAAAATAAGGAAAAATTAAGAAAAAGTTCAATAAACTCGTAAATTACGTCAAAACCAGTAGTCGCACTAAAAAAAAATGTTCAAACGACCGAAAGTGAATTCAATTACCTTTAATTCAACATAATAATATTTCATTTCGATGCACTACAACCGAAGATATTTGAATTTTACAGAACGTACTTTTTATTTTAAAGGCGAAATTCATTTTTTTACTGTAACTCGAAAACTTTTACTGTAATTTTTTGGACTTCATTTTCGGATTCAGCACACGATTTTACATTGAAAATGACCACCAGCTTAACTATGAGTTCAGAAATGCTGTAAACTAGTGTTATTAACGTAACAAGCATTTCCTTGTGATACTGAATGTCTAATAATTCATCCCCCTAAAAGTGAGAACTATTCGTTGAAACGCAATCAAAAATAATCATCAAAATGTTAAAAAAATGTTCTAGACCCCCCATAAAACATTTCAAATTTGGTCTCAGATGAAAGAGGAGTATCTAAGCATGCGATTGTTGAGTATTTCAGCGATACTGATTTTTTTTGTTTAAATATTGTTCTGATAGAGACATCGTGTCGGGGTGTTATAAAGTTGGCGCGATCGCGGGCGTAGGCGTGCGTGGATGATCGCCAAAGGTTTAAGCGTTCGTATGTTAACGTTTCTGTCGCATGTGCTTGAGTGCATATGACTTTCCATGTATAAATTCGATGTTGTACCTGTGTGGTCATTCACATATTCGCGTGTGTTCTTGGATGGTCACGCGGACCGTCATTCTGATATTAAGTTTTCGGTGTACGGTTCAGATTCTGATAGAGAGTGAATTACCCTATATCGCTAGATCGATGGTCGATATATTTGATATATCGGTCAAGTCGCCATGGAATGTCTTGTCTGGTGGATTTAAAAGCGCTATTTTTAATTGGTCCAATTGAAGTCATGGGCCTAGACTTCTGGTACGGAGGATGGACTTCCAGAAATGACCGAATCATGATCGCGCGAGCACCGGAGTTCACCTTTATCGCCAGGATGTTATCATATTTGCGAGATCGCGAGTGTAAGTTGCGTGGATGATCGTGAAGGGCTTAAGCATTTGTATGTTACCGTGTTTGTCACGTGTATGTGACTTCGCGTGTAAAAATTCGATTGTTGTTTAATGGATATGAGATCGCGATTATATGTGCTAGAACGTTCACTTAGTCATCGGGGTGTTAACCTGTTCTCGAGATCGCGGGCGCCGGTGTGCGTGGATTATTACGAAGGACTCGAACGTTTGTACATTAACGTTTTTGTCGCGTGTATTATAATTTTTTTTCATAAACGTGTGGCCATTCGCATATTCGCGTATTATTAAATGATCGCGCGCAGACCGTGAATCTGGTGTCTAATTTTTAGTGTATGGTTCAAATGCTATAAGAGCGTGAGCTCTCCCATTTCACTAGAGTTCCCGGTCATATCGCCATGTAACGTGTTGTCTAGGAATATGAGCGTCATTTTTTATTGGTTCAACTGAAGGCATGAATCCAGACTGCTAGGATCGAGGGTAGAGACCAGAGCTTAAAAAGATTGATATCCCCACGTGAACTTGAAAGAAAACGAAATTCAATTCATGCCCGCTGCGATGAATGAAATGTTTGGTTCGTTTCCCTCGTCATTTGTTCTCCCGACGCAGCACATTCAGGTCCGGACATGCGTGGTTTCAGAAGCAAACTGAATTTTGTTTCTATGCTAGCTCTGAGAGGATTGAGCAAAAGTGCACCAGATATAGTTTACGCAGTTCACTTATGCTTGAAAATGTAGAAGATGCCAACTTCTGCCTTCAAACTGTCTATATAATAACAAATGAATGCTTTGTTTGGTGAATGAATTAATATTTCCTCTGCACTCAAGCATTCGATTCTGCATGAAATGACAGTCAGTTGGAAAGTGAATGAATGAGGGAGGCGTTGAATCTGAATGTCGATTTCGGTAAATGCAAGCAGAAATAGGTAACTGATTTTGAAATTTCGTAGCACTGGTAGAGACTTCCGGACATGATCCATTCATGAAATTGCGTTTGTAAATCTATAAGCGCTAAAACGTTCGTTTAATTACCGGGGTGTTTTAATGTTAGCGAGATCGCGGGCGTAAGTATGTGTAAATGATTGCAATTGCATGTTCGCATTTGTGACCAGGTGTGTGAGTGTATACGAGAGAATAAGCAATTTCTTGTATTAGTATTAGTTTTTTTCATGCCATGCTGAACGGGAATGGATGATTCACGTGCGTCGGTGAATTAATCGTACCGTAATTTATCCAATCCGATCTTACCGAATGAATAGAATAATATGCACGAATTAAACATTGGTAAAAAGTGACCAACGAATCCTAGGAAGGGTTGCCCACTAATCTATCATAGACGCCAGTTTTGCGTCCATTCCCTGACCCAGCTGTCACAAATAATCAGACGAACACATGCACATGTAGTCATAAGACTAACACATAACAATTGTACACTGATACTAAAACGTACGATAGGGATCTTTAATTTGGAAAAAATATGTCGGTTTTTCATACGTATTGATAGTGGGTGTCCTTATGAATATACTCAAATTATTTTTAAACCTTAATTATTCTTTTCTGACTTTTAAATTAAAAAAGCATTCAGCAATTGGCGATTTGCGGCAAAGCCAAAATTAGTCATGCGACACCTATGATTCAGCTCATGAACTGGCAAAGTGATACAGTTTGCTTTTTTTCACCCGTAAGTGAGTCGTAGCTTACAACAAAATCTTCATTATCTTCTCGGAAAAAGCTTATAACTGCCAAAATATGAATGAAACGAGTAAGAAATTTAGTTTTATTTGCGATTATTCTGAAATTACAGCAATTTGCAACTATTTCACTCATACATTTCTTCGAAATGTAATCGGGGTATTATTGTGGTTATAAAAAATCGTTCCATAAATAAAGTTCCAACTCGAAACCGAGACCCAATCAGCACCAATGTCAAACTCCTTTATATTTTGAACTACGTAAGAGATTCAGTGAAGACTATCGGAGAGAAGGATCGGCTGTGCATGATACAAAGCTGACACTTTCCTATTAGCCGGATATATTCTTTCCTCGCGTGATCTGGAGAGTTTCATGAATTTACACCATCTCATGAAGGTTTAGCTTAACTTAGGACGAACGGGAAATGCTGTTGCGGCGGCTACGGTGCTCAACAAATTACATTTCGAAACAGCGCGCATATAGCTCTGCGAATAATATTAGAAACCACTATGTTTTACACTCTTTTCGCAAGATGTTTACTCATCATCTGATAAAATGATGATTTTCCTCTATTTTCATAAACAATTATCAACAAATTGATCGGTAATTTGGTGTTTAAAAGTCATTTTTTACCAATGTTCACAGAAAATATATGCACTATGACAGAACAGAATAAAATCAACAACACTTTCCTCCCAGCGCTATCTGCGAGCGGTTTCAACGT
This sequence comes from Topomyia yanbarensis, assembly GCF_030247195.1. Lineage (NCBI taxonomy): Eukaryota > Metazoa > Arthropoda > Insecta > Diptera > Culicidae > Topomyia > Topomyia yanbarensis. The sequence continues at coordinate 288,432,134 of NC_080672.1, forward strand.
AGAATCACCAATCAAATTCAGCCAACAATCTGACAGTTGTCCTACTAAATGACGTATCTGCAAATATCTCGTTCACCTTATTGTTAGCCGGGACAGCACCTCACACAGCATGATCTTGTACTTTTGCAATCTGCTAATGGTTTGCAATCTCATGTTTCATGTGCAAACTATGGTAGATCTGATAAGGCAACCTATAGAGTCGTGCGAGTCGCATGGGTTTGGAGTCCTAAAAGGAAATAATCTAAAACTGTTTTTTTCAATAGTTTCGGGCTAAACTTTAGAAAGAAAGAAATAGAAAAAGGATTGACATATAACTCACAGTACTAATCTGCATCAGTAAATGCCGTAACCCGCAGTCAACATTTAATCAAAACTGGCCTCTACAGAGCAGATGACAACATTGATTGGTGAATGAAAAAGCATCAATGAATCAATCAATGAAATGAAGATGCACGGTTTAGCCATGAAAATCCCGTCAACTTGAAAGTGAATGATTAAGGGAGGCTTTGAATTTGAGTCACGGTTGAAGTGAATTGAACTGAAAGTTGGCATTTTAAAATGAAAATTTGGATCACTGACCCGCACACCCCTAAAAATCCCTATTAGTACAACACAACCACTAATATGCTTCTACTATTACATTTTTTAAATTAGCCTGTGCACGGTGACCGTAAATCGACATACAAAGACTCTCACTGCGAGCCGTATCCTCAATTACTGCTATTAACCAATTGAACAATGTCTGCAAACACAGCCCACAGAAAAAGGCAATCCGCGGTGATCCGTCAGGCAGCCAAGCCAGCGTGCACAGGTTAATGGTTGACCCGTGTAGTTTGGGCTGGCGCAGAGTATTAAAAAAACACAAAACATAAAAAAGGTCCATAACCGCTCTCGGTTTCCTCGATGCACCAATATCGAGGTGCAATAACCATCTTAAAGCACTTGTCTGTCAGAGGTTCTTTAAACCTGCTGCATAAATATGCATGATGATGTTTGCAATACCGTCAAACCCGTCAACCCACGGGAGGGTAAAATTTTTTTTTATGCAATTTATATGAATATATAAATGATTCAGCTGTTCCAGGGTAATGTGCGGTTAATTCTAATGAAGTGAAAAAAGGTATATATGGAATCTGTTTCCGTCACAGTAGGATCAGCATCACTTCGAATGTACGAACTGTGAAATAGGTGAAGTCTATCTCGATTTCTTGTTACGGGCGAGTATCTGGATTGCTTGATCTTAGGGCTATTTTAAGAAATACTGCATCCTTTAAAGCGATATTAACAGAGTTTGGTGTGCAGGATATTGGACAGACACGGCGTTCTGTATTTCTTTCCATGCATCCAAAAATTCAAATATTCCGGCATGCGAAATTGTATGCATAATTCATTACAAAATTGATATTACAGCTCCAGTACAACACATTAGATAAATATGGATTCGATGAACCAACCCAATATTTCTGAGGACGCTGTAGCAACTTTTCTTATTTTGAGTAGCATTTAGATCTTTGTACGGTCCTTGGCTCTCTGAATAAAAAACTTGGACAGATTCATCTTTTTGGTCACATTTCTGAACGAACCGGATATGTGTAAGTAGTGCTTTAATTACACGGCTCGCCGTTGACTGCACGATTCCGAGTTGTTTTCAGATGTCCCGATGAGAGAGTTGAGGATATTCCAGGTGCTTGCACAAAATCAATTCGCGACGTTGCTTTTCTAGTGACGCCATTTTTCCAGTTTTCGAAAAACTGACAGCGATAAAAAATACACTCCAAACTACTTCTACCCAAATTTTCAAGAGAAAATACCTAATGGGTTGTTTTCTATAAAGTTTTTTTCCGTGATGCATATTGATGTGGGACACCCTTTATTGCATTCAGGTATCTGCAAAGTCGCCATGATTTCAAAGTCAGAACCTAATCTACAAAGGACAAAATCGCTTCCATGCGTCTGTTTTGTGATTTATCGGCATGTCGAAAACAACACACTTTTTTAAGTTGCTGTCCATTTTTTTCAATTTTATTATCAAATTTAACCCCTTTCCGTAAATATCTGATTGAGATAAGCTTGCTTTTCCCATTTTCCATACAAAACTTCGTCCCATAAGTGAGTGTGTATCGAGTTAACGGGACTATTAATAGATTTTGAATTGGAAATTAGTCATAAACGGGGAGACATTTATCACTTTTTGTGATATTACTCGACCGGTTTTGAAGTCTTTTTGTCAGTAAATCTTCTTGTTAAATTTTGGGGGAATTATGATCAGTAATCTTTGATCCGGAAAGAGAATTATTGCGATTTCACAATTAAACTTTACGACATCCAGAAAGAAAGACGAGTGCATGAGTAAGATATATACGACTTTTACCGATTTTTTGGGGAAAATAGTCGAAATTAACCATCAAATAAATCGACACTGATCTTTCATTAGGGCCTATGTCTCAATGTACTCAAATGGAAATCAGTTTCAATATTCGACGATGCATTTCTAAATGCAGCTTTTATTGTAGTTATAATTTACTTTATCTTTGGTTAAATCTTATAACAATATAACAAAGAATTTGATGGCTATGTGTTTTTAGTGGGTAGAAACTAAAAGAATGGTTACGCCCAATTTACATTCCCGTCGTGATTTCGCCCTTCAGCAATCGCCATTTGCGAGAGTGCTAAACCGTGAACATGATTTTCAGAAGGGTGCGGTAAATGTGCTGAACTGACTCTGTCTTGCTGGGTAGGGCTGGGTAAATAGGCGAGCTTGACAGGATATTTTCTAATAGGGCTCAGCAAATGGGCGCATAGAAACCCAATGCAAATGAAAGGGCGCCCGTCTTTTTTTCAAATTTCATGAAAATATCAAAATTTTTGAATATTTATGTGCAAGAACCACGAAGTAGACAAGATCACAGTGGATATTAAGTATCGTTTATATAATATAACCATCGTTTACAGAATAATTTTGTGAATAATAAGCATTCGCCTCTGGTTTGTCAAAAAATGTTAGATTAGCCTTTATATTCCATATGAGAAGAAGGGCCTTAATCGAAATCTCGAAGAAAATGTATGTTTCGCCGTTTTGTTTTCTTTAATTAAAAATAGATCTATGAACCATTTTTAATAATTTTCACCTAAATCGCATAATGCCATAATAGCGAAAACGCAGTTTGTTTACATTTGCGATTTATGCCGTAATGAAAGATCTATGTCGAAATGATCTAGATTTTTGTGGCTTTATTGACCAAAATGTTTGCAGTTACCAAAAAAATTATTGATCAGTTTGATTAAAGAGAATTTTTATCATGTATATATGTACACGGGATTATTTAAAAAATAATAAATTATATTTTTAAATTTAATAAAATTGTCCCACATGAATGCCTAAGTAATAATTGAGGTTTTAAGGCGCCTCTTGGAGAGCTTCTTAAAACTCAGATTGCACTTGTAGCGTGCTATAAAACTTTATTTGCTACGTCGGTAAAGATTTATGCCGAAAGCTAAACTAATATTATGATAGCCCGGGGCTAGTGAGTGGTAGGGGTGCGTTGGTGGTGTCCCCTTTTCTCCATTTTATTTGACAAATGCGCTGTGTCTTGTTTTTTATCTCATGTAGTGCGAAATACATGCTCGAATGTTGCATCACTTTTTGTAAACTAACAAGCACTTTGTAGAAGTTATAATGTGTTTTGGAACGTAATAAATGATTTTGTGTTATTTACGTTGTTATAATCTATCACAAGCACGGTTATATTTTTGGAAAGTGCACGATAGTCAAAGAGATCAATAATGAGTACATTACCAACTAGCTTCGGGCTCTCCTACTATTCAGGGTCAAATCCATATCCACTTTTGAATAGGGCTAATAAGATTTATAAAAGAAGTTTTGTTTTGCTCATTTCTCTAAATTTGTTATATTTTCTACCCAGAAAATATTTGAAATTGATTCTACTAAGGGTAAAGATGTTGATTCAAGTGTATTTTTCGTGAAATTCAACTCGGCAGCGGAATAATGAGCTAAATAAATTTGTTTACAAAAATCTCTTTAGCCCATTTGAAGAATTAATATTAAAATACGGTTGAATTTCTTTGTTGAAAATCGGGTTCGGGCGGGTACGTACTACCTGGTGAAATTATGAACCCCTTTTTAGAATAACAATGTAACATTGTGTATAGCGTATGTTTCCACTTATTTGCCAATCTTGAATCTGGTTCACGTTAATCCGGCATTTCCACGTGTCTTTCTCGTCGCCTTATTGTAGTGCTGACAGTTATCTAGTCCTGCAATAGCGGATTAAAAAGGATATACTGTGTTCGAATAGCAGAGCGCGGAAATAACTACTAGACAGTATCCGTCGGCTCCCCAAAGAACATGCGCCGAATACCGGCTGTAACATGTGCGCATGCCTATACCAGAACCAGGAAAGAGGAAAGTTCGTTTTTTTGTTTACATTCTATTGTTGTTGTTGCAGTCTGAGATACATCAATACACAGACTTCTTTCCTGTAACATGGTACATGATTTTCTTTGGAAACTTCTGCTGGCTGCTGGCACTATGATACGGGACATTTATTTATTTAAAAAATTGGACAATGATCGAAAAGGTACAATATATTGTATTGAAAAGTATTTCCATAGGATTATTGAAACTGACATATGAATGGTAGGTAGCCAGCAATAAAAATTAACATGATTTTATGTATTTATGTAGCTAGAACGAATATTGGCTTTTATCGGAGCTACTTTCAACAATTGCTTCCACAAATGTTATGAGTTTGTTTCGTTGCTTCATAAGAGATGTATGTTCAAGTTGTTGTTAAAGTTTCAATTATATAATTATGTTACATTATGCTCACTGTTATGTCCACTAGGTGACGTTAAGAAAATTTGAACAATGGCACTTGGTAAGGTGACTGTGGGAATAGGTCCCCAGAATAGGACTCTTCGAATAAGTTGAATAATCATCAATTGCACAAATGAGCTGAACTGTTCGTAATAATTGCAGATTACAAATTTGAAACGAATTGTATGACAGTGTTCGATTAATCACTTTATGTCCACTCGGGTACAGCTTCTATAAATCTTCTACCACATTGTTTATTTATTTGCTCGCAGTCAGGGAAGTCTGTTGATATTTATTTAAACATCGATCTATCTCTACAATAACTTGTTGGACACTCGAAAAAATAAGAATCAACATTTATTTTTTTTGTCAAATATTTGATGAGCCTACTACCGGCTTTAGTACTGCAAGAGGGATGACTGTAATATATGTATGCACCACAAGGGTGGGTTTTTGGGAAGTTGCGCATGGGATGGTGGACGCAGCAAATTCCGGCACGGAAAAGCTTTCTTTTTCTACAGCTCGTCATTGTGTGCAATAGCTTCTCACTGCCTGCATCGTTCAGAAAAGAAAATTTTCATTTTCCCAGAGCTGATAGAGTTTTAAAGACTGGTTAAGCATAGGACAGAGGTTATTCGTTTGAGCAATATATTATAGAATTTAAGAATATAAGCGTGCAGTTCAGTGTTTTCAAAAGAAAGAGTGCCAGCAAAAACTTTGAAAAGTGGGGATCCATGGCTGTGAATTTAGTCTCGTCGCCGTCAGTTAGTGCGACTGCAGTGCAGACAGTGCAAAAAACAGGAAACCGTACCCGGGCCGGCAATGCAAATTTCCCACCTAGTCGGTTGGAGGAATGCGACGACCGTCTGCTAAAGGATTTTGTAGCCGTACTGGTGTCCTCGAGTACGCAGCAAAAAACAAGCAATTCTAAATTATCACCAAGCGCCATTTGCAGCAGTCATAATTTGTTGGAAAAATGCGACCCAGACGGAATGCACCAGGCAGTTGCATCACTCAATACTGCAACGCAGGAGTTTTCCACTATGGCCGAAAAGCTGATTACGATAGCGCTAGCAGAGACTGGTCCGCAAAACGATGATCACACTAACAGCAATAACACTTTTGTTAACGAGAAAGAAAAGACTGAAAGCTGTATTTACAATGAAAACGATGATATAACATTAGATGATAGTAAAACGCCTAGTCCACTGCAGCAATCATCGTCTGCCCGGCATGATGGGGTTGGGGTGGAAGACGAAAACAGGGAGGTTTCTATTGACAACAACGATGTCGCCGTCACAGCAGTCTGTCTCCCTCTGACTGCTACTGTTAATGCTTCCAGGGAGGCGACCGCACAAAATGAGCCCGTAATGAAATTTTGCAACAATTCACGTGGTCCATTGTTGGAGGAAAAGTTAGACAAACTGTTGGATAGCGTAGTAAAGATTAAAGCCGACATGCATCAGAAGATTGATAGGCTGAGCAGGCGTGTCGATCAGATCCGGCTCGACGTGCAGCTGAACATCGACACGACGGACCGTGCAGTTTGCAATAATGTTTTGGAACTGGCGGGCGTTCCGTACCGAAAAGGTGAAAACCTGAAGATATATTTTCGCCAAATATGCTTGGTGTTAGGTTATGAAGAGGCCAATATTCCTCTGGTGGATGTACGTCGCAAACGAACCGACCGCACACATGATAAGACTGAATCAACGCACAACACTGTCACTAGCACCATCAGTAATAATAACAACAACAAGAACAGTAACGAAACAGGATCTAATAGTAAACGGCAGGAAGAGGCCGACAACGGCCAAGAGCATCCCATTATCATTATCGAATTTATCTTCAAGACTATAAGGGATACGTTCTATCGGGCATACCTGAAGAAGCGTACCATCCGCATGTCCGATCTAGGCCTACCAACGGATCGGCGAATCTACATCAACGAATCGCTGACCAAGTTGAACCAGAAGTTGAAAAGTGCAGCGTTGAAGAAAAAACGAGATGGCTTGCTGCACGCTGTTTACACAGTAGATGGAGCGGTTTACGTGCAACAGCATCCGGGCCAGAAAGGACGCCGTGTGAGTAGTGTTGCCGAACTAGAGTGACATCAGAAAGCGCCTACGAATACTAGCGAATCTGTATCATCCACTAGTAGACAGCTTCTACGTTGAGTTGTTGTCCGAATCTTTATGAAGCAGTTGCCAGAAAAAAATCAAATGTGGACTATGTGGTTTGTGAATTATTTCGTTTTGCATATTTAAGGCAATTTTGTGTAAAACACAGCCAGGTGACAATGAATCAGTTTCTGTTCGCAGTTAGGTTAGAGCTATGAAGGGAAAACAACTGCAGGCCTTTCGATATTTATTTATATTTGCGGGAGGTTTCAAAGCTAAAATGTTTGCAAAATCGATTGTCTTGGGAGAAATAGTACATTTCAAGTCATGAAAATCGGATCGGATCCCATTCATAATTGTTTTTCAACATAACATGTTCCAATTTAGACGACTCGGTCTTTTTTGAACAACAAAATCTGAAGCACAATTGATCTCTGATGTGCAGTTTCCCGACTGAACCGTGGTAGTACAGATGTAGGCTGGTAAAGTATGAAGCATATCAATAATCACCATGTTTTTAGCCGCAGCTTTATTCGAACAAAATCTGTATCTAAAACTTCAGGATAACGATATTCCCCTTTCATTTGTGTTCAAAAGTAATGCAATCGGTCGGGGGTCCAGAGTACTTTTTTAGTTAATTGGTTTTTGTATGAAATATTACTAAATGTGTGAATCTAGCAGACAATTTTGCTGTCTAATACTAGGAATTGATCGAAAATTGTTCAGGGGAATTTATTAAAGTTGTAGAAATCAGTTTGCTTATCATTCAAAAGGCATATACGTTGCAGTGCACTGATAAAAATGATACCAAGATCGGTTTTAACTTCAAACACTTGATCATATTGGTGGTTTACCGCTATTGCTCCGTCTAATCCAACAATTCAATACAATGGATGAATTAAAAAATTAGAGTTACTCTTCGTTAATATTACCAACAGAAACTGTTTTCTATCGTGTATTCGTTTCTTCTTTTCAATTTCTTCGATTATTCTAGAGGATGGCGGATGTAATCTTGAATTACCTTCCTTCCTCGTCAGCTCGCACCTTGTTTAATTGAAATTAACTATTTCACCACTAGGCCCTGCACGAAACTAAAAACATTCATGAAATCTTAATAACTTCTTCGCAAGATTTTAAATCGGATTGTAGTTTTTGAGAAAGTTGTAGACAATAAAATTGTCTCAAATTTTTATCTCAGTACTATTGTAAAATCTAAAATGCTATATCAAGTGGAACATATGTGCAGAAGTTTTCATTAAAAAACTACTTTTGAATAAAAAGTTGCTCTGAACCCCTCGACCAATTATATTAGTTTTTTTCAGTATAAATTTTGAGGTTTTTATCGAATGACGTCTTTCTAAGATCATTCTCGCCTAAACAGATATTTTGGACTTTCTATATTTATTGCTTTCAAAATGCGTCTACACCATCGGTGCATATGATCACCAAGCCAATTTCTTGAGATCAACAGGCGATTCTCTTTGGTAGTTTACATCCTAGAAACAATGAATCAGTCGCTTTTTGCAATTAGGTTTAAGCTATGAAAATTTGCTAGTATCGTGAAAATTGAAAGGCTTCAGATAAAAATCATTCAGAGCGTAGGAATGATGCATACAACGAGAGAAAGAGATTTAGGGAACTAATAAATTAATTGTTCCGAGAATAATGTTTAAAATGACTGACTAACGCATGAAAAAGAAACACAGGTTTTGTATCTATTGTTAAACATAAGGATATAAACAAGTCGATCGAATGTTCCAAATCTCTGTTTTCAGTAAGGTCTTATTGGAATATATGTATTTTTGTTTTCAGTCTACGTTGCTGAACTCGACCTTCTATTTCGACAGACTCTGCTATCATTATATGGCGTACAAGATAATTACAGGCTTGCTTTGCTTTTTGGCAAAAACGTGGGGAATGATCACGTCCAAACGGAAAGTTAAAATGTTCCACGAGCATGATACCAACGTTCCAAGCCTTTTCCAGTTATTTATTTCTACAAATTTGTGTAGATCACCTAATAATGTCATAAGCAATGGTTAAAGAGCATGCTTTTTCAATCAACTTGATTGAAGATGTTAAATCTATGTCTTCAATAATTTCGTAGTTGACTAACTCATTGTTCGTAGATGGTCTCCACAAACTATGTTTTAGTGCCCATAATTTGTTAAATTTCGTGCATACAAGTAGAAATTATTTGCAATAATAAGTACAACTTTTTGAAGGGGGAAACATAACGCTTCATTGTCACTTGAACAGTCAACAAATGAACAGCCAGTTTTCGATGAAAATACAATTACGATTACGTTATCCCATTTCATTTGTTAGACAGTTGTCACAAGAAATACTAATATGAGGGATATTAATCACTAAACTCACAGTTTCATAACAAAGGGCTATGAAACGTCATTAAATATACTAAACATACTATTGACAACACCCTTTGACTGTGAATAATTAATCGCTGCTTTCAGCATTAAATCTAATTTGATAATGCGAATATCTTCTAGGAATGACTTTTAAAAGGTTTTAGTTAAGAACAGACCTTAAAGCGATCCGCTGCTAACCTCAAATTGTAACAGTAAAAGTATTGAAGCGGAAGGCTAGGCGTCTTCAGCCAAGTTGTTTTCAAAAGTAATCTCCTAACCTTTGCCGCAAACACCATCGCATTATAATAGCTAAAAATCAAATGACCTTCCAGAGATATCATTAACCCAAATTTTGCGGTTTTGAACTTAACCCTCCAATGGTCGCGCCATTATCTGCATTTAGGCGATTACCTGAAGGTCTAAAGCGATTTTGTCTGAATTTCATAAAGTTTTGCACTCAATGTGTTACGCAACTTCCGGAAGGTTAATATCAACGCACAATTGTGACCAGCGGGTGTGGCACACCGGTTCTACTGACAATTCTTTGTTCTCGGGTCTCGATCGTACGACAGTTGGTGTCATACCTCCTGTACCACTGGACTAGGGTCTTTAGGTGTACCTATTTCAAACAGGACGATTGAAAAATGGGCGAAACGAATGCTTTCATCCGACTCTAGGAGTTACATTCAATCAACTTGTTTATAGTAGCTAAACTGGTTTAACGGCAGTAAACTTAAGAGGATAGAAGCATGTAAAAGAAGAAGAGACAGGCCAGATGTGAGTACTGATTTAATCATAACCGCCAATAACGTAGTTTAAGAGTCCGTTGGTATGCTATGGTTTTAAATAGGAGTTTTTAGATTGCTATTTCAATTATATTATAATGCATTGACTAAACAATTAATTTGAAATAGCGGTATACTTATTCGTTATAACTTTATAGGAAACTCACAGTAACATACATAGCAAGATGGGTGGTGTAAGTTGTTACGATTCAGTATTCTAATATTTTTTTAAAATATGAATTCTACCTACGGGTTTTATCTATCTATATTGTATCTATATTGTTAAGTTGAATCTAATGCATATTTTAACTGTTCCGAGCAATACATGATATATTTTGATCACTTTTTCTGTGATCTCTTCTTTCAATAATAATTATTATTGGTATCAAAAACATATAGTTTTCGAATAAAAATCGGAAAAATGTAATGCAACAGGAAAATCTTCGCACAGTAAACCCATTTTAGAGAGAAAAAAACCCTTAAAAATTGAGAAAATAAGAGTGAGTAACTGTGAAATCATATCGATTAAAAATTTCGTTAGGTAATTGGATGTGGAATAATGATTCATGAAAACATCTAAAATAAATTTAAATTTATTTATTTTAAAATATATAGAAGATATATTTGGGGTAAAATTAACAGAATGAAACAATATAGGATGAAATAGATAACGTATATTGGTAACAGATTATAAACGACTAACATTATACAAGAGTTATACAGATATTTGAGAATTATACACTAGTAGAGTAAAATTCTAAAACTTTATTCCGGAAAACAGATTATGAAAAGAAAAGATGAATTATCTGAGTACTGACAGATATCGGAACACTGTCAATAGTAATCGTAGATGAGTATATAGTCAAAGAAGAAAGAATAATCCTAAGAACTGAGAGAGAAAAAAAAATACATTGAATAGAATAGCAAGTATTCTTAAAGAAGAATTAGCAACTATGTTTCCGCGGATGGTAGTGATACTAGTGTAGATTTAACCACACAAAAACATATAAATACCGAAACTAAGTCCTGTCGTGACCAAGATGTCGTCCTACTGATGTTTATTAAAATCCTGTTGATATCGAAGAATATGATAATTTATCAGATTGATGAACGTACATTGAATTTATTCCCGTCTAAACTCCCCAGTACTCCAAAAAGCGACTAAAACCAATATATAAATAGAAAATATTTTACGAATAGAGTCCTATATTGTACACATTTAGCTCAGATTTGATCTTTAAAAGAATAAAGAGAGTCATTGAACAAGAATGGGAGATGACGGCATAAGTATAGATTATTTCGCTCAATTCCGCAAGGACAGCTAAAGTCAGTTGGACTACCAAGATACAGACTGAGACATAACTACATGCACAGACACATACACACATACTGAGTAGATGATTTTGTGCTCTATTACCACTATTTCGGGCATAGCAATCTTACAGAATCTTATTCCTATCCTTGAATTGTATGCATATAAAGGTATGATAGAAATAAACACTAACGTTCGTTCTCCCTCATTAATTTCGTTTGAATCGCTGAATCATCCCGAATAGAAATTTACAGTAGCAATCCCTCTACAAACTATTTCATTGTCCGACAAAAATGATATAGTAACTTAACATTAAGTTTCAATGTTTCTGAGAAAAAAATTCATGGAAAATCGAAAGACTCCTTTTTACTGTCAAAGTCTATTCGACAATGAAATTTTCCATTTAATTAGAAACGTAGAAATTTGTTGTTTTGGTTTGGTAGCATAATATTAAATTTAACTGTAGATGATTGTAAACTTAACGATAACGGTGTGGTTTTGTTACAGTACATTTATAGTCTGGCTTGCAGCAAAAAAGAATATCACATTTTGGTTCATAAAATTGTAAATGTCAAGCGAAAGATCAAAATATGTTCTATATTTTGAAAACCTGCATTGTAATAAGTAAGGAGGTCTCAAATTGATCTGATATTCAATACATATGCAATACGCAGTAAGTGGTTGTTGCCTTTCCAAGATGGCCGCTTATTGAGGCGTTCTCAGTTGAACCTTAACACCGCAAATCATGTTTTTTCCAGATACGTTCATTAAAATTCTTCGTCATCGATATTTTTCCATAGAAACATTACAAAATGTTATTGAAATGATACACTATAATGTAGAAAAGTTTTAATCAATTCGCTTCACGCTAAAAAAATTCGAAAAAACCTTTTTTCCACGCTGAAACCCTTACTCCCCTTCCCAACCTTATGGGGTTATATACAAAGTTGAAACTCAAAAAATCGGAAAATATATTGAATATTCTAAAAGTACATACTTTAGAAAGTATCTGTGCGAAATTTCATCCAGATCGGAGCATTAGATTTCAAATTACAGCCATTTGCAGCGAGCTGGTTCTTCCACGAATGAAGTTAACACAAAACTTTAAACGCAATTATCTCGGAATGAAATTTTTTGAAAAGTACCGTTGCGGTGAACGTGATATCTCAAAAATTATGCGTCCGATCTTCATAATTTTTTTTTTGAATTGTTTGTATTTACATTCTCGTGTACATGAAAAAAAAATTTCGATTCTTCGCAATGAATTTTTGTTTAAAATTTGGAACTCGAAAAAACTAAATTTTTTGGTCAACATGCTTCTTTTGCAAGAAAAAATTTTCTATTGAGAAACCGATCCGTTCAAGTACACCACAATACATTTTTCTTTAATAATCTTTTTAGTTTTTGGATTTCAGTTGAGCTTGGAGAGCGTTCACCGCAAACCTCTGCCAAAAAAAACACTCTTCGAGAGATGGGCCATAACTCCGACAAGCTGGAGTATTTCTTTATATTCAAATTGGTTTTTCTATCTTCGGTAGTACTACCAACGAACTGTCTTTTGCTTTTTCAAATAAAATTTGAATAAAGCACTTTAAAAAAATCACGAACTTAGCTCACTTTTTCGCCACAACTTTGTATATAACCCCTTAATTCGAGTTTGGCAAGCAACAACTTCAATGCCTGATGTCGAGGGGAGGTTGATTCGATTGGAAGAATAGCACTCTTTGATTCCCAAAAGTAGTTCTCCGTTTGCGTCATCTCCGATCTATTTCTGAAGTAAGCCATGTTTCGCATAATGCAAATGCATCACATTTCAGTTTAAAAAAATCGATTTTCGGGATAATGCTTCCGCAATTCCACTGTAGAACACTGATCAAATCCGCGAATTCGTTCGATGAATTAGCCATCGAAGGATACAATCGCTGAAAGGAGGGGCCATTTTGCAGTCAACTGCATCAAGAATGTTTTCACTGCGGGGAGAAAGCTTAGGCTACTTTTAAGATGGTTAGAAAAATTAAAAGTTGCTAAAATACGGTCCAATCAGATGATTTTATTAATCCAGCGTTGATTTCTTTCTCTGGCTGAGATATGAGAAAAAGCTTGGGATTTTTGATGTCCTAGGAAGTGCTGGGAACACATTTTCCAAGCTCAGATTTCTGAGAACAGGAGCTACTTGCTTCGGTTTTGCACCAGTACTTCCTCGAACAGCTATTTTAGGAGAGTCTTGAAGAGACACCTTCTAACTTTTACAACGACTCTGCAGACTCTGCCAAGGTACCCGATAGGAATCTGAGTTCTTGAGCTTTTTTTTTTTTTCAAAAAGACATATCTACAATGAGTGACTCTCTTTGTTTACTTTCTCTTTCGATTTTTACGGCGTCACTATAGCACTTTTTACTTATTTTACAGTACAGATCGAAAGACGGTGATTTTGACTAGCATATTATGGGATAAATATTAAAGCGACCGAATTATTAACAGAAGAGAAAGTAAACAAAGAGAGTCACTCATTTTAGATATGAGGTTTTGAATAAAAGGTCTAGAGTTGACATATATCAGCTGCGACTGATACTGAATGCGTTTGATACGTTTTCTGACTCCAGTATCTTCACTGCCTGAAGCATGGGGTCTTCAAAACAACCAACCCCGTGTGTCAGCAGATTCGCGCAATTCAAACTCGAATCGGAACCGATCCCACAGTTTTCCACCCGATTTGTTGGTACATATACTGTGTACTCTTTCGTACCCAGTAATATTATTTGCCTGCTTCAAACTATTTACCACCAACCGGAGCTTATCGGGGAGAATTTTCGATATTTCTGTCACGGTCGAATATCGTTCCTGGTCACCAATGAACTAGTGCTGAACAATCATGAAGTTCGATACGTTGCATGGTGGGATTTTGTTTAGGTAGGTAAGTGGCCACTTTTCCCAGTGCATCTGATCCGGAACGTGAAGAAGACAGGCTTGATCTGGTCAGCAATGAACTCGTGCTGAGGAGTTGTGAGGTTTGATATGTCACATGACTGGGTTTGGCTCAGGTCGGTAAGTGGCCATCTTTTCCAGGGCTCCTGGTCCGGAACATAGCCAGGTGGTTCCTAACGGGGAAGATAATATTGGCATGGCCACTAGTGGACTCGTGCTGGAGAGCCGTGAAGTTTGATACGTCACATTGTAGGGTTTGGTTCGGGTCGGTGGGTGGCCACCGTTTCCAGTGCACCTGGTCCGGAGCATGACCAGATGGTTCCAAGTAGGGAAGATGATGTGGACGTGGTCATCAGTGGACTCGCGCTGAAGGGTCGTAAAGTTTGATACGTCGCAGGGTAGGGTTTGGTTCGGATCGGTAGGTGGCTGTCTTTCCCGGGGTACTTGGTACGGAACGTGGCCAGGTGGTTCCGGACAGGACGGATAGTATTGACATGGCCATCAATGAGCTCGTTCTGAGGAGCCATGAAGTTTGATACGTCGCGTGCTAGGGTTTGCTTCGGGTCGGTGGGTGGCCACATTGTTCGGGAGCTTTGTCAGATACTGTCCAGGTGGGCCTTAGGATTTTGAGTCACCAAGTTGTTCACAATAGTTGTTTCGCTTGGTCCCAGAATAGTCTATTACCCCAACGGAATCCGGAGTGGTTCCGGATGTGGTAATTAGGGCCGATTAGGGAACGGGGATTAGGGGATTTTTCGTCACTAGTTGTGTGATTCGTGTTCATAATTTCAGAATTTTGGTCACAATTTTTGTATTTTCTGTTCATGTTGTCATGATATTTTATTTTAGAGCTTACTTTCAAAGAGTAATGTAACTAATGATAATGATATCAGCAGTTTTATCATGGTATTCGTAAATTTTCTTCGCATTATCGTAATCTATTATTTTTTGCTTACCAACTCGGAATAACGTGACAATATGAACTGGATCATTGAAAAAAGATTCATTCGCGATATCTGGCTCAGTGAACTATATCACGCACACTATTTGGGGTTCTCAGTGCAGTTTTCGTTTTCTGTCCGGACATCACAATGGAGCTCATCAAATGAATAACGATGTTCGAGGTCCTTATAGTTTTTTTATATCTACTGCTCGTACCTATTAATGGTCGCTAGTAGCTGGGTATTTCAAAAAAGTGCATGGAACAAAAATGATTCTACGAATAATGCTCCAAATTTTATGAAAGAGTTCACGTAAAAATTTCATTACCATGTTGCATGAAGTTGTAAATGATTAGGGATGTCTTCTAAATAATACAAGGACGCAAAAAGATACTAGATAGATCGTAAATCATGTACTAGGAACCATGAACCAGGTCACGAATATATGAATAATATTTTATGAATTCGTGAACTTTTTCACGAGCACGGATATTAGATCGTAACTATTATTAGTATATTAGGAATCATGAACCAGTTCACGAAAACATGAATAATATTTCATGATCTCGTGAACTATTTCACGAGTACGGATATTGGATCGTGACTAATATGTTAGAAATCATGAACTAGTTCACGAATACATGAATAATATGTAATGATTTCGTGAACTATTTCACGAAAACGAATGGTAAGTTGTGACTATTATACTAGGTATCATGAAATGAATCGGTTCACGAATACATGAATAAAATTTCATGATTTCGTGAACTTTTTCACGAGCACGGATATTGGATCGTAGCTAATATATCAGGAATCATGAACCAGTTCAAGAATTCATGAATATTTGATGATTTTGTGAACCATTTCACAAGCATGGATATTGCATCGTGACTAATATATTAGGGATCATGAATTAGTTCACGAGGATTGAATGGATTCATGAAATTAATTCCGAATTTCATGAAATAGTTCACGAGAAAATAGCCAAAATATTTTGATTTTGTGAACTAATGTTTCTAAATCCATGAAAAAATCACCTTTGGATTTGCGAATAATGTTCATAAAGTTGTGATCCAGTTCGCGTACTGAGAATCGAATTAGAAATAACTTGGCGGAAGCCGTGACTGAAGTTCACAAAACAAAAACAAATCTTTCGACTAATGAAAGCGTTATGCGGGCGTTACTGAAGAGAAACCGAACATAATTATAAAAGCAATGATTTTTGTTCATGGTCGTGTTTTCGTAACGTAAAAATGTGATTGTTCCAGAATTCATGGCACTTTATTCACGATTTTGGGAACAATTTTTCCTCCGTGAAAGATGCATTCCAGCTTTCGAGATGCTTTGCTAACTGTATAGGAGAGGTGCTTGCTGTTTTAACACAAGGTGGAATTTGATATTATTCCTAGATCCTTCACGTGACCTACGCGTTTAATTTCTGCATCTAGTAGAAAGTGGTTAAAACAAACCGAGTGTTTTAGTGGGAATGATATTCTCGAGCCCTTTTTCGGACACACATGCGGTTCTTGTTATACCAATCAGCGAAGTGTTCAATTTGTAGTTGGAGCAATCTGAAATCAATCAGTTGAGTGGATGAGATAACATATATTTCGATCGTCTGCAAAGGACAAGCGTTGACTCTTCAGAATTTCATTGAAGTAAAGTAAAAACATCAACGGTTCTAAGTGACTTCTTTGGGATATCTCTCCATTTTAGCGATTATATGGTTTACTTTATCAAAAGCGGCACACATATTGCTGCAAGTAATAACGCTTTGAGCGAGATTTTTCATACTCTATGCTCTATAGTATCTTAGGCACAGCAGGTTATTCGATATCGAACGTCCAGACGTGGAGCCATGTTGATCGTCGCTTAGATACTGTTTGCAGAGACACTGAAAATGTTCCTTGAACACCAACTTGAACAATTTCGAGACAGTACTTAATTAAGAAATTCCACGACATTTCGTTTATATCCCTTTTATGGACTGGAAACATGTTCGCAGATTTCTAGCAAGACGAATAAATGTCATTAACGGTAGCTGCTCGCAAGATGTGAAGAAGCGGAGTCAGGCCCGTGCGCAGAAAATTATCAAGGGGGGCGGGGGTCGGTGGTTTTGATTTTTTTACGTTTCTTATTAAAGAAAGCAATAAAACCCTCAAACTTTGAAGATTTTTTCCGAGCCCTGGAGGGCCAACTCTTGTGTACAAATCAACTCAGCTCAACAAATTGGATACATTTCTGTGATAGAGAAGGATTCTTCAACTCAGACCGCTGCTTGCTGACTCGTGGTAGTATTGGATTGGCTTATAGTAGTTAATCCTACCGACTAAACTAAAACCTCTTGTATCTCGCAATCCTCATCCATCCAGGGCAACCGTTGGGTATTACTTAAGTATGGACTGTGCCCTTGCTCTTTCTATTTTTTGTTGATCGTTCATGTTTTATTCCATTGCTACTTTTTTGCTTACTGTCCAACCTTCACGGTATATCTGACTTGCTGTAAATATTGTCACCTGTTGAGAAACGAGCGACCCGAACGTGTCGACCATAATGATTTACACATCTTTACAACCACCTTCGCAGAGTTTCTTATTCTTCTTGTTACTACTCGCTCATTTATCTGCTAGCTGAGGTTGAGAATTTCTCGATGGCGGTATTTCTCGCGATTGCTTACTTTACCGTTCAGGCTAGTGCCTTGTTGTCTCTTGCAGTATGCAGAAGCCGTCTCCACTCCACTCGGTCCATTGCTGCTTGTCGCCAGCCTCGCAGTCTTCGAAGGGTCCGCAGGTCGTCCTCTATCTGGTCGGTCTACCGCGCTCGCTGTGCTCAAGAATCATCTTTACCGGGTCGTCGTTTTTCTCCCGATATATATGCCCATTCCCACAAACCATTCGGCTTTCAGCCACTCCGACGGAGAGATCATCGGCGGTGAAATTTCTCCAGACAACGATATCCCGATTTTCTCCGACTTTTTTCTCTTCAGCTCCCGTTGCTAGCCCACTGACCGATCTTTGCTGTGTAACTGATCTACTCACAACCAAGTATGGAAAAATCGCACCACGAACCGTTCATTCACCATTTAAAAGAAACCTTTCTTCAGTTGGTAGGTATGCATTCTGTTTGCTTAGAAAATAATGCATAGCAACCCTATGCTGCGAAAACACGCGAGCCAAAGCTAAAACAACCAATACAGAAGCACATCGCATGTTTATTCTATCCTTTTTCTGACGACGAAACTATTCTCGAACGACTAGAGGTTTGCATAAGATTTTCATTAATCAGTTTTATTTCATTTCCATATTCGCAGAATATAACAAATACTTAGAAAATTTACCGTTTGCTGAATAGCTGAAAACCAAAGATTTTCGAAATTTGTGACAATGCGCAGCTAACAAATGAATCGCCAAGGAGACTAGTCAATCAAATTCCCTTTAGGGTTTTCCCAAAAATACCCGCAACGCGCTCTGTCACTAAGAAATTCAGTGGTAAAATAGGTAGTATGTTTTATTTGTTCACCAAGTAACCTACGAGGCACGTCCAGAATGCAAAAGCACTGGTTCACTCATAGCTGTAGTGAATACTTTTTCGACATGTTGGCAAAACTGCGTCGTAGCCTGACCCATCCCCTTCAAAACGAGACCAAATTGAAAACTCTCGACACAGTAGCATCTCTCGCGAAAAAATATCGATCGTATCTCCCGCCAAGTACGATATTCGCGCCGTCACTCGCAAGTTTTTGGAAAGCTATGAACTCGAAGGCGATGATTTTCTCTACTCTGTTGTTACTGTAGACGAAACTTGGGTTGTCCACTACACGCCTGAAACTGATAGGCAGTCTCAATAATGGCGTCAGACCTTGTAACCCTCCACCAAGAAACTCAAAACCACAATTTCAGCCAAAAAAATCATGGCATTCGCGTTTTGGGACCATAAGGCAATAGGCATATCTGCCTCACGAGGAGACTATCAACGCGGTAAGATACTGTGATACGCTAAAAAAAATTTAAAGGGAGATTCAGAATAAAAGGAAGGGCATGCTGACGAAGGAAGTCTGCCTCTTGCACGAGAATGTCGGATCCCACACAGCCAACGCCACGAAGCTGCTTCTGGACTCTTTTGGATGGGAAGTTTTGAACCACCCATCGTATTCCCATGACCTGACTCCTTCAGATTTCCCTCTCTTTCCCTCCCTTAGGTTGCACATGGCTGGGAACAAGTTTTCATCGAACAAGGAGGTGAAAGGGAAGGTGGAAGAAGTAGGCGAAAAATCTGGCGGGAGACTTCCTTGAGGCAGGCATCAAAAAATTGATCCCGCGGCTCACCACTTGCATCGAGAGGGATGGTGACTATGTCGAAAAATAGCTTACACATGACTTGAAATATGTAACCATAAAAAAGAATTATGGCAACAAATATTTTTAAATTATAACGTAGAAGATGCTGCGATTCAAACATTAAACCCATTTATCTCAAAATCAATATTTTGGCACTTAGTCCGGTCTGACTTTTTTTACAATGGAGAAGACCTTTACGTCTTAGCCCAGTACACGTGCTACTGGTAGGGTCCAAGCTACCGCACGAGGTGCACTGGGGGCGTGTCGGGCTCGAATGGTGACACTGCCATTAATACCGACTAAACTCCATTGGGCTCCGCCATCGTTCCTCCCAGGAACTACCTCTCGGTATTACTTCTGGGGGGATGGCTGTACTTAATGTACTCATTCACTCTCACTCACTCGTTCATACGTCCTGTATGAGGCTTACTTGGGTGCTCTCTCTATCGCACCTTGATTCACTCTCAAACACTCCACATGAGGCTGACTTTTGTGCTCACCTTTTTCGTTCCTTGCTAGGCTTACTTTTGTGTTCGCCTCACCCATACCATGTGAGGCTGACTTGGGTGCTCACCCTATCACCTGATTCACTCTCGATCGTGCCACTCTATTGTACCTCTGTCACTCCCCCTGGCATCCCATGTGGGACATTTTTCTTAGGCCCCACTTCTGCCATACCATGTGAGGCTGACTTTTGTGCTCACCCTTAACATGCCGTGTGAGACTGATTTGGATGCTCACCCTTTCACTCCTCTGCCACGCCATGAGGCATCGATAGCTAAGTCCCAACATACTACGATACGACCCTCCCGTCTTGGCATGAGGCAGTCCACTTATACGCCTATACACTCACTCTTCTGTTTTGCTTCGGGGTGGCTGGGTTTACCCCTTACGCGGTTGCCAGTCGCTGCGCCAAACCTGCCTCAGCATGAACAGACCATTCACTCCCTTTTTTGCGCTTGGCCTTTTTCGCTCCAACTAACCAATCACTAGTTAGCCGTGCTCGTCGTCTGTTGCTCGGTTCGCCAGATTACCTATAGCCTACAGGCAATCTGGCGTAGCAGCCGAGACTGCGTTCCACTTCTCCACCGATTGACACATCCGCTGAATAAGGGTATCAGGGGTTGTGTCCCAGCCATAGACGTCAAGCATTGCTCTTCTTTCGACGTCGAACCGATGACATACGAACAGTATGTGTTCGTCAGTTTCGTCTACACCTGGGCAGTCCGGGCAGGCTGGGACCTCCGCGTGCCCGAACCTGTGGAGGTACTATCAGAAACAGCCATGACCTGACAGGAATTGTGTCAGGTGGAAGTGAACTTCCCCATGGGGTCTTCCCACCCAGCTTGATATGTTAGGTATCAGCCGGTAGGTCCACCTACCTTTCGAGGAGTTGTCCCACTCACGCTGCCATCTGGCGACCGAGGTCACCCTGGTGCGCTCGCGGGCTCCTCTATTTCCACGTAGCTCAAAACACTCCTCATCTTCCCGAATGACGAGGCCGACTGGCATCATGCTCGCTATCACGCAGGATGCATCGTGTGATACCGTGCGGTAGGCAGATATCACTCTGAGGCACATCACGCGGTAGGTGCTCTCCAGCTTCTGTAGGTAACTGGTTACCCTCAGTGCTCTTGACCATGACGGGCCGCATTAACCTACGTCTACTGGCGCACACCTTAGAGCTGTTGGACATCATCCTCGATAGAGCCGCAACAGCAGTTGACGCTCTCTTGCATGTATAGTCGACATGGCTGCCGAAGGTCAGCTTGTCGTCTATAATGACTCCGAGAGACTTCAGATTTCGCTGTGAAGTGATCGCGACTTCTCCCACATGGATAACTGCATGTTGTGCCGACTTGCGGTTGTTGACGATAACTACCTCCGTCTTATGATGAGCGAGCTCCAGGCCTCTCGCGCTCATCCATTCCTCCACCGTGTTGATCGCGTGTTCTGCGGTTAGTTCTACCTCAGGGATTGACTCCCCGTAGACCTCCAAGGTTACGTCGGAGGGAACTTCAGTCTCAGAACCCCGTCATACATGAGGTTCCATAGCACCGGGCCTAGGATCGAGCCCTGCGGGACTCCGGCGGTAATCGGAACCCTTTTCTGACCGGCATCGGTCTCGTATAGCAGTAAGCGGTTCTGGAAGTAACATTCCAGGATCCGGTACAGACCCACCGGTAGGCTAAGCCGGTGTAACGAGAGCGCGATGGCATCCCAGCTTGCGCTGTTGAATGCGTTCTTCATGTCAAGTGTCACTAACGCACAGTATCGAATGCCTCGCCTTTTCCGTTGGATCGCTATCTCGGCAGTATTTATCACTGAGTTGAGAGCGTCCACTGTGGACTAACCCTTCTGAAAGCCAAACTGGTTGCTTGACAGGCCGTCCGTACCTTCCGCGTACGGGGTTAGCCTGTTGAGGATGATCCTCTCAAGCAGTTTGTCAGTCGTGTCGATCAGACAGATTGGTATGTACGCCGATGGGTCGCCTGGCGGTTTCCCGGGCTTCGGCAACGGCACCAATTTCTGCCTTTTCCATCTATCGGGGAAACGGCACTCGTCAAGGCATCTCTGCATAGCTAGCCTGAACATGTTCGGGTTCGCTATGATCGCTGCCTTGAGAGCGATGTTTGGAACTCCATCCGGCCCTGGAGCTTTGTTCATTGCTAGGGATTTAGCCACTCTTCATTCGTCACTGGAGCCACCATTTCGGCCGCACTGTCTCGTAGTGCAGGTGGCCAGGGGCGTGTGGCTCGAGACGGGAATAGTACTTCGATAATCGTTGCCAACCGGCCCGGAGACCGTTCTGGGGGCGCATCTGCGGGAATAAGAAAAAAGGAATTTAAGATCTTTGGAGCATTCTTGATCGTACCTACTCCCTTAAAGTACAACATGTTCGGTCACTATAACATGTATAACTCTCCACAGAAAACATCGTCGCATCATGGTGATAATACTGTGCCAACCCTTCAAGTAGAATAAACTCTATTCTCGTTCTTGTTTTCTTTTCAGAACCAACCATCGTCACCAACGCCGTCCCCATATTTATGTCGCCAAAGAAACTCCAGAGTTGGGAATGATGTAGAAACAGGTAGGACTATTATCTAAAAAAACAACACCTCAAATCTAAAGGCGTTGAGTATCTCAAACGGTTTCTTTTCTTCTTGCAGGATCTCTTTTGGACCAAGCCAATCTGACATCAGCCACAGCGGACACGGACGGTAGTGGCTTGCCAAATATAACCGTCTGACAGCTGACGTTGGGCAGTAGCAGTATCAAGCCGCACGTTTCCCTGCAGCATCAGATTTGTACTTCTTCCTCTTCCTTGCACCATTCAACACGTCACCCGTCGTCTTCGTCGTTATCCTTTATCAAGAAAACCAACCGTAGCGGTAGTATAAACTCGTGTGAACAACAATTTTCCCCACTGGCAGGCTGTGATGGTCGTCGTATAATATTTAATGTAAGTAATGGTAATCGTGACCTGCAAGGACAGATCGGTCACGGTTGCTATGTTTCTAATAGCGGTACCGTTGAAAGTAACGGCGATAAGCTGCGAAAACCGCTACACGATTTCTCCCAGTTGGGAAGGACCTCCTCGCTGACGTCCTCCCTGGCGTCGATCTGTTCGCTTACGACGGGTAACGGCGACGGCGGTAATGTGATGGATATCTCGTCTAACAAGATGAACAATCGCGTGGGTCAGGTACGGCATTATGGTCTGCAGGCGGCGTCCAGTAGCTTGTTAGAAAGCTATGTCAATGGTTCTGATTCGCCTTTGCGAAACCTGTACTGCCAGTGCAAGCATCACGTTGCTGTCGAGTGAGTGGGTTACGCGTTAAAGAGTGATTGGAAGTATTTGTGCGAAGTTGAATGAGTGGGTATGCGAACGGAAGATCAACGGGAGACGATTATTATGTAGAGATGTAGTTAGCTGAATAGTTTAACTTTTGATTGATTGATTGTGTTATTTTTACTTGAGGGGAAGCGACTAGGACGAGTTTGTTGATAGATATCAATGAAGATTTTATATACGACAGATAAACACGAAGTATTTTATTTCTTAGAATAATTGAAATGCTATTCCTGATGCGATTTATGTTCGCTTTCAATCGTTCGTGGTGCTATTTGATATAGGGGAGAGTGGGGTTTGATGAATCACGAGAATAGAAAAACCACTAAGGATATAATGTCACGTTCTAGCGATTTTTGTGCATACCTTATATGTGTAGTTAATCAGTAACCTAATTTCACACGCGTTTGCGATAGCTTCAAACATAATCAAAGTTTTTGGGAATAGGTGAAACACCATTGATATTTTTCATCTTGGATTTTATACTAGAACATATAAATTAAATATATTGCATAGACAAACAAATGACAAAATAATGAACAATAATTTTCATATGGTTCTAAGTGTTTCTACGAGTCAGAAAAACAGATAACAGACGTTTAGGCTCATATTGAAAACGTGCGTAAGCGCCTACAGCTGCCAGCAAAGCAATTAAACAAGTCTAGCAAACATTTCTAGGTAGTGCAGCGTTTGATGCTATGCAGCCAGAATACAGTTGTCAAACAACGTGTAGCCAGAGTAAAAAATAATCGAAACTGTTTTTGATGATTGAGAATAAACCTGATGTGACTCGTGGCGAATAGAAAAAAATCATTCAAAAACCAGTGTTATTCATTCAATGGAATATCGTACAACAATATTCATTATCGCTTACACTGTGCTAGGGCCTACTTTGAAACCGATTCGTTGTCGCACGTTATCTTCCTGCAGTAATCTGTGACAAGTGGAAACCTGTATTGAATGAAAGCGCAGTTGGTTCGTTTGATATTTTTAGCAGCGTCACTGAATATTGAAGGTGAGGGCGGATAAATATGATCAATTTTCATTCAACAAATTTGTAACGCTTAAACATATTTTAATCTAGCATAAAAGTCTGCTATCTGTGGTTAAACTTTTCTCATGAAGTGGTTTAAATATCCCCACTAGAGTGGCTCGACATATGACATTAAACGTAAATGCAAAATAATTAATTTTCCCATATAAAATCCCATGCAAAATTGAACGCAATGCGCAAACCCGGGAAGCAACCATCCGCTAGCAAATTTTGCACAGGCATTTGGGACCACAAAAGGAACTCAAAAAGTGGTGTTCCCGCTAGTTTGAATCATTTTGAAGTTTTACTATACAACCGCGAGCCACTCTAATCCCCACCCGCATGGATACTTGAACCATTTGGAATGCATATAAAAATGCTAATAATTATGATGAAATGTTACTTTTCATTTTTAAAGGTAAAGTATCGTTGGTTCTTTGATATTCTTGCGTAGAAAAAAAGACAGAGAAATATTATAAAAGAAAAATGGTTCATCTATCACCACTCTCCACTACCATTTGAAGTTACGATTTGGTTGAACCAAATTTATAAAATATTTAATACAGCCCAAAGTGCATCAGTACTGCTCTACAGACAACTGAATTCTGTTAAATATATTACTGGTAATTACTCTAACTTAGTGCTAGAGGGTCTAATAACGTGACGAAATGTTGACAAGGTTTATTACTTCTCTGTCGAAGGTAGTATTAGGCATTTTCGTTTAGCATATTAATCTGCCAAGCTGTCAATCAACCGAGTACCACTACTGTTGATCTGATCAGCAGGCTTTCTGAGTTTCCAATAAACATATATATTATTTCCACTACTTTCCGAGCATCGTTCTAAGTATGTTAACAAATAACTGGGTAGATTATGTTGTATTATCAGTTATGGCGTTCTATCTAAACTAATTATCTTTTGAAGTTTTTTGGAAAATTTACACACTACCCTTAGTGAAGTCAATGTTCAATTTACACATCAAATTTCTATGTTTTTCAAATAGTATTTACTGGCACATTTTTATGACATTTCTGCTAAAACGTTTCAGTTCAAAAACTATGGCATATTAAAGGACAAAGTATACCGAACTAGGCAAACGAACTAAGACATTGGACATATTAACATAATTAATGTTTACTTAGATAGCCCACCACGCGGCTGAATTAACGTTATTATTCTGCTCCTAGTCCTACTAATTATGTACATTGGCATGGGTTTGAACGTGTGTCAATAGAGATGGAGACGGTCGTACTTCATGTTTTGTTTTCGTTTTGTTCATGTATTAAACAACAGGCTTGTTTCACAACACATCACGAACGATTGTGTGCCCTCATATTTTTTACAACTTTCAAAAATATAAACAAGATTGGGCTGCAGATTGTGCAGAAGCATACATGATCCGGAAAACGGTCGGTGTTCATTCGGTAATCCACCGCAACATTTGAAAGCAGACCAAAGTCAAACGGTAGAAGTGTAAAATGTATAATGTAACGTTGTAGATTGTAAAACACAAAACAGTTCTCTTGGAAATAAACAAGCAGGCGTCGATTGCTCTGGTTTGGTTCAAATTATGATACGCACTAGATAGATTTTGATATGCATACAAGTTTATTTCCTATTAAATGGTAAAACTAAAGAATTTATTAATACAATTTCAGCAGAAACGAATGATATGAAGCAACAGTCAACAAATATTGAACCGTATACTTAATCCCGCAAAGTAGATTGGACAATGTGTTGCTGCTACTAACATACCTAAAGAGCATTTGAAAAGCCCACAAAGCGTGTTTGTCGACAATAGATGTCTATTGTATTGCTACAATTCTGTAATATGTAACAGCAACTACGCGAAAGCAAAGCATATGATAGATTTGATCGTCTTTGTGTCCATCGATTTATGAACAAAACTTAGACAAAATGTTGTTTTAGCATGTTTTAATAGGATTACCAATTACCAATCCTGCTCGTCCCAATAACAAGAAAAACGAAAAAATAAACCACTACGTTGCTCAAAAACAGAACGTTTGAATTTAGCTGAAGACAATTAACAATCATTCGCATTTGTACCGGATTTTAGATGAGAACAAACTAACATAATACAAGCCAAACAAATCAATAAATTATACTGGTAAAATAGCTAATGTAAAACAGTTGGTGAGACAATTCTCTGCCGTGCTCCATTGGGTCCTTTTTCATGCACAGACATTTAAATAGAAATTATTATGGTATGTGAGTTGTTCAGATTGTAGTGCGGTACGAAAGATACCAAAAAATGATGATGGCAAAGTGTTCGATGTTTTTAAACGAGAAGTGAGTGGACAAATTGGGTATTGTACGATTTGATTACTATCAAATCGATCATTAGTTCAGTGTCACCAGTAATGGAACAACTTTTTTGGTATTGATCTTTAGCTGTATAAGCAGTCAATAAAATATACATATTGGAAAAATCAGAGGATATTTAATTGTTCCGAAACTTAGTTTCCCTATTATCTTTTACCACCTTAGTTAGTTAAAATCATTATTAAATGTAAATGTATTTTCTGACCAGAACGAAATACTTCGTCTTTGACGCAACTGCAGAAGTCCAAGTGAATTCTTTTGCGATTATTAACGGGTATTCCAGACAGAAAAAAAACCGACAGGTTTCTTTCCCACTGTCAATAGGTTATTTTTGGTGCACGACTAAAATACTAAAAGAGAGTGAGATCTTCCATATCACTAGAGTTCCTGGTGATGTCGCTATGGAACGTGTTGTCCAGTGGATATGAGCTTTATTTTTCGATTGGTCCTACTGAATGTATGGACCTAAGTTATTAAGACAGAGAGTAATGATTTCCGGACGTGACCGATTCATGAGCGCGCGAAAACGGACGTTTGTAGGTTCGCGTTTGAGACAGCGTTTGAAACTTCATAAGTGCTAAAACGTTCTCCTTATTACCGGGGTGTTATTAAGTTTGCGCGATCGCAAACGTAAGTGTGCGTTGTTAATCGCGAAGGGCTTAAGCGTTCGTATGTTAACGTGTTTGTCACGTGTGCTTGCGTTCATGTGACTTCGCGTGTACAAGACTGGATTTTGTAACCCGTGTGGCCATTTCTATATACGCGTGCGTTCTTGGATGGTCACGCGGACCTTCATTCTGATAGTTTTCGGTGTACAATTTACATTCTGACAGGGAGTAAGTTACCCCATATCACTAGAGTCCTCGGTCATGTTGTCATCTAACGTTTTGTCCAGTGGATATGAGAGCTTTCTTTTTTTAATTAATCCAATTGAAGGCATCGACCTAGTCTGCTGATATCAAGGATAGAAACATCCGGAAGTGACCGATTCATGGTCGTGCGACCGCGGGAGTTTTTAGGTTCACGCTTGAGACCGCGTTTGAAAATTTATAGGAGCTGAGACATTCACTTTATCACCGGGATGTTATCATGTTTACGAGATCGCGGATGTAGGTGCCGTGGATGGTCGCGAAGAACTCAAGCATTTGTATATTAACGTGTTTGTCACGTGTATGTAACTTCACGTATATAATTTCGATTTTATAATAATGTAGTGTGTATTCTTGTTTGATCGCACGCGAACCGTGAGTCTGGTGCTTAATTTTTAGTGTATGGTACAGATGGTAGAAGAGAGTCCGTTTCCCCATATCATTAGAGTTCCAGGTCATGTCACCATTGTACGTGTTGTTTAGTGAATATGAGCGTCACTTTTTTGATTGGTTCAACTGAAGACATTAGTCCAGACTGCTGGGACCGAGGTAAGACTTCCGGACGTGAACGTTTCATGATCGCGCGAGTGGTGGGTTAGTGTTTGAGACCGCGTTTGGAAGTTTAAAGATGCTACGTTTACTTAACTACTGGGGTTTTTTTCGTGTACGCTAAATCGCGGGCGTAAGTATGTGTGGATTATTGCAATTGCATGGTCGCGTTTGAGGTCAGGTTTGTGTTATCGCGAAGGCCCCGAGCGTTTGTACCTATATGAGTATAGATAGCGTATATTAGAGATATACTAATAAAAGGAATCATAACATGCCGAATAAAGAAAAAAAGATGCAAAGAGCTTGATTAGAAGTGTATAAATTGACCGATACTATTTTGGTATACATCAGTAATAGAAAAGCAAACTAATAGATGTACAAAAGAAACAGACTAGCGAAATAGAATAGAAAAACACATGTAACATGCAATCAGACTCGTCTAAATGCAGCAAATGTTGTATATTTACCATTAACGACAATTGCATGCTGTTAGACTTTCATCATGCTATGCTGGCCGGGAATGGATGACTCACGTGCGTCGGTAAGTTCATTGTACCCTAATTTATCCAATCCGACTTTACCAAATGAATAGAACCAAATGCACAAATTTATCACCAGAAGTATTAGCCACTATTCTATCATATACGCCATTTCTGCATCCATTCTCTGACCCAACTGTCACCAATATTCAGATGAACACATACATAGATAGACATACGACTAGCATATAACAATTGTACACTAGTACGAAAAACAACGATTATTACAAAGCGACAACTAATAGGTTTCTACTTATGTATTTATTAAATTAATTCAATTATTAAATTAATTTAATTAGTATATGCACGATGACGAATTCGACCGATAAATGGACAAACAATGACTCCCACTGTGAACCCCGTCCACGAATACCGCCATCAAATTGTGGAACAATATTTGCAAACACGGCACACAGCAAAAGTCAATGCACGACGACCCGTCAGTCATCCACATCACCGCGCACAGACCAGTGGTTGAGCGTTTGTATGCGCTGATGCAGAGTATGAAGAAACATAGAACATAAAAAAGGCGCATAAGCCCTCTCGGTCTCCTCGATGCACCACTATCGAGGCTTAATGCAATAACCATCTTAAAGCAGTTTTCTTTAGCGCTGATGCACGCAATACAGTCACACAATCTCATATTCGTACACCTCTAGTGTATATGTTTAATATTGTTTCATAAATGTTTGCGCTATTTAATATAGGTATTGTTTTGTAAATGTGGTAGTAGAATCATCATCTGTCATTTTCTTATCATATGTAATCTAAAGTGTGCAAGTTTCCGTACACTACACATAAAAAATCATGACTTGGTGTGAAAATGGCACAATTTCATATTCGTACACTTTTGAAAAGTCAATTAATTTGTAAGTTGAGACCTGTTATTTCTTTATTTTTTTGTTTTACTTAGAACAATAGATTTTATGACTACAGAAAAGTGTTCATTGGCACAGTTTCCTCTACACTAATTTAAGAAATTCCCTCAAATTAACGTAATGGTTAAAAAAAAGTAAACTAACTGCCATTATGGAAAGAAAACTAATTATTATTCCCAAAATTAAGCTAAATCACTTCATGAAATCTTTGAAATTGTTCAAAGATTGCGTTCAACTATTTAAAATATCTTTAAAAACTTGTGGCGAAACGTAGAGCAGATATTGCGAAAAACTTGAACTGTAAACAATTTACGATGAGGGATAAACGATTTTTAATTAGAAAAATTTGGGAAAATCGAGTAATTAATGTTAAATCCATGGTGAATAAATTGAATCATATCATTTAAGTATAAGTCTGCTCTGGTACGGTTCGTAATGTATTGAGAACGGACAATTACAATGCCTGTGTTCTGAGCAAGAAGCTGTTCATCAATGAAAATAACAAAGAATTGATTTTTTATTTACTAAACAACATTGAAACATTTTATCGGAATATTGGAAAGATTGTAAACTTTGTCTACGAGTCCAAATTCAGCATCTTTGACTCAAATAGCTGTTGTTTCGAGTGGAGAAAGGCGAACTCAGACGTGAACGTAAAAGCCTTATTATATTAATATGAACATCTTAAAATAAATTTTAAAATGGTACTTTTACTAAGAAATGGTGGATATTGGAAATTCGATCAGAAAAAGAACCTAAAGCATAAGGCTTGCATAAAACGTTTCGAGTAAATTTATAATTGTTTGAATGTTATGGAATCTCCACTGCGGACCCCGTTTATTAACTGATTAGAAAAATAAATGGGAGTATTTGGATAAAAAGTTCGAAACTATCCGGATTATAATGAGAATGATCATAGAAACTACTATTTAGAAAAATGGAATAAAAATTAAGTTGAATACCCACAAAAAACTTGCGGTCAGCCGTGTCATAATTGTGCATGGAAAATTTTCTATGCAAGTAAGGCTTCAATTATTAACTTTCATTCATATATACGGATTAATTTGGTCTAGATACAATTGGTGAGATGCATTATGAAGGAAATTCGACAAGGCATCAAAAATAATAATTTGTGGTTACAATATTTCCAGTTATTAAATTTGCTTTTTTACCGCGATACTTGTATTTTTATTTAGAAAATGTTCATACTTTGTGTTCATCCGACCTTTTGACACAGAAAAACATCTACAATTTAAATATAACTTGAGCCAATCCCAAGATCCAGAAATTTGAATCAAAACACTCACAATTTCTCATCAAGTTTTTTACTATATCTCAGAAACCAAGCAAAATTTCAAAATTCCGAAAAACGCAATAACATGACATATGTAAATCATTTTACTCTAAAATGGCGTTTGTGATAAGATAGCACGACAACGACGATGTATGATTTCCGTCGGGAGTGTCCAGTTTTTTTAACATTGTTCATTTCAAAATTCTAGAAAAGTTAATTTTATCGTTAATGTTTTAGCACAGAGAACAGACATCCATGATCGAACAAAAATATTTAAAAAACGTGTGTAAACATTTGAATGAATATACTAAAAACACTAGCGCCGCCACACCAACCTATCCCAACTATCCGTCAAATCGATTCCGGAACCGGTTCGAAATCCTGGATGGATTCTGCATGGAATCTAGCTCAAAGAAAACAACCGATTCCGACTCTATCGGTTGACGCATTTGAGCTGGAATTCATGCTGGAAGTCCGAATCGGTTCCGGACTAGTTTGACTGGGTAGAGGAATAACCGCTGTCAATTCTGTCGCACTCAGCCACAAAAAAACATGACGACAGTAGCGCACCTGGTTTAGATATCCAAACTACCTTCGAAACCGTTAGAGATTTTACACAAGTTGAATGCTGAAGATGGACGTCTGTTCTCTGTGGTTTTAGTTTCAATAGAGGTAAATCTGTTGCACTTGCTTTTATTTTCTCATCGGAATTGAATACTGCATATAATATAAATCACATACCCTGTAAGGGTTTTTGTGACATTTTTTAGTTCCACTAACGCTTGCATGTGCGACAGACTACTTGTGTGCATCATAAGTGTTATATGACACCAATACTGCACAGGGGTGGTGCTGGTGTGTAGGGTACGCGTGTATGTTGCGGATGCAAGTGATGGTGGAGTCGAGAAGTGTTACAGGAGAGATCCTTGCGAGGTATGGACTTATTCCGGATATATGTGAAAATATTTCACTAAGAGCGAGTAAAGGCGCTTTAACCTAGGCTTATTAGCCAGGGCAAGGTGTAAATACCTCTGTCCCATCCCAAAGGAGTGACATTAACCTTCTTAGCCAAGTCACTCCCAACGATTTATTATATCCCCTTCAAACTGAAACGGTCGGTAGGGTTGTCCTCGTTTCTTCCTCCTTTAAGATTCAAAAGAATTCGTTAATTAAATTATTCATTAAATGAATATTTTAATTGCCGTCTAATTTTGAAACATCTTCAAACCCAACTCTGCACAGTAGGCCTGGCCGTTTTAATATTTGCGTCATGTGAAAATATGCTTCAAATATTAATATTGACAAGAAAAATACTACCGACTAACTGTAGTGTTTTCCAGGATGCTTTTCAATACTGGCTGTGTAAGGGTTAGAATAGAATAGAATACCCACAAAAAACTAGCGGTCAGCATTCCAATACGATTGAAAACTTTACAAACAAAAGCTACCACATTGAATATTTATTATAGAAATTTCAGTTGATGTTTGAAAAAATATGTGTGCTGTACGAATATGAGATTGCGTGTATATCTGACTATCTTTAGAATTATTTTTGAAAAAATGAGCTTTTATAGTACAAAGATAATTATTGTATCTTCCCTATGCTATCTAGTAAACTATTTCTACATAAATAAAATGTCTAATAAAGTTATTTACTTGTAAAATGCATATAAGCATTCCGCATAGCGGTGTACGAAAATGAGATTGTGTCACTGTATGCCTGATGATGTTTGCAATACCGTCAAACCCCTCAACCTTGGGGAGGGAAGTTATCTGGTAATTGATACTATCTGGGCAGATAACACAACTGTTGGGAAATTCTTTTACTGTAATAATAATTCCTTTACTGTTATAAGTTTTTGATGCATATTTTTATTATAAAACAACGTCGAACTCAGACAAATACTACAAAAACTGGACCTTTAGGTACCACAAAAATCATTCACAATTGCCTCATCCCACGGCCCATTAATATTGTTTTTATGCCTCTGCAATCGCACAAACAGAAACGGACAGAATAGATTGACAAAAACAAGTACACAGCTGTATGTCCAGAAAATGGTCAATGAAATTTTCAGTAACAGATAGAAGCAGACTGCGATTGTTGCTAGCAGCAGTGGAAAGCTAAAAATTCGGGCCGCCAAGATTGGTCCTAGCGCAAAATATACCGCTGCAACCTCGAGTAGCACAAACGCGTGAAACGAAGAGGACAATCGAGAGGCTAAGCAAATTGAACCAAAGATTGCCGCATTCAATGAAATTGCTTTCGATACTATCGCAGCCGATACTCCATAATCGAAAAATATAAGATGTAGGGCCAGCATAAGGAAGGTCGTTGAGAAGATCGTATCAGTACTGACGCTGTCTGTGAGGGTGTGTAGTAACGGGGAAAAGATATATCCGAACACCAGTACAGCGATGGCGGTTTTCGAGTCCTCAATTATGCTGCTTAGTCGAAGGTTCCGGCCGGTGTATATGAAATAGCCAATTATGGTTCCGACACTCGCTTTGCCCAGAATGTTTTGTGGACTGACACCTTCGGTATAGAGATAGTAGAACACGATCAGAAATGTAGTGACATTTGCAATTTGTTGGCTTAGGCGTGAAGCACCAAGAAATGCTTCGTAGAATGTGTAGGTCCGAAGATTTTGGTTTGTTTTCAACTCCTGCAGGAAGCTCGGATCGGTATAGTTGTCTTCATAGTCGGAGTTTTCATATAGATTTTTCTTCCATGGCTTTCGTTGGTTGCGATCCATTAATAATTATTAATAGTTAAAAATTTCAATACCAACTATGATTATGAAAACAGTGTTATGTATCTTTTGGATTAATGTTCGGACGACACTAGGACCACTAGGACACGATATGTTTTTATTGTTGCTTTTTGACGTTTCTGAAATATACCCACTACCCAGTATAGATACTATATTCATAGTTAGGCGGACTCAAACACCGGAAAACTGGCAGCTCTTATTTCAGAAAGAAACCCGCTCGGACGTGCCTGGCAGGATTCCCCCCAGATAGCCGGCAGCGAAATAAAAACTTTGGCAGAATTCCTGGGGGTTTGGCTGGCAGAGCGCTGCCCAGCCGGCCGGCTCAAATGCAACAACCGTTTCTGGCAGAATTTTTCACCTTACGGTTATTAACGGTTTTTTCTGCCGGATTTCTGCCAGGCACGCACCGGCAGGACCGGTTTTGTACCGCTTCAGGTTTTGCTTGTATTTTTTCTTAATTTTTTATTAATTTTATGTAAATTTATAATAAAAACATGTCTGGAGACATGAAATCCATATTACTTACCTTGTTTGAAACCAAAATCTTTGCTTCTTCCTATTTTTTCATCTGCCAAAACTATCCTTCTTGGAAAAATATAAATATGGCGAAAATGAAATAACGATAAACAAAACAGAACCGGTGAGGCGAATCTGCCTGCCATAACTGGAAGTAGTATAGCTGAATTCTGGCAGCGCCATTTTGATAATTTTGACAGCTGCCGGAATCCTGACGGATTTTTGCTGGCTGCCCGTTTTTCTTCCAAGCGGGAAACAGTGGCATCCCATGCAAATGTTTAAGCACTACCCTCTAAGAACGGTTGGTTTCAAAATAGTCCAATGAAGGACGTTCGTTAGACCAATTTGGACGACGTCCAAATAACCGTTCAACAAACGTCCAATGTTGGATCCTTGTTGAACGATTTTGAAACAATTTTTTGGACGTCTCAGTGGGTAGCTTAACAGTTTTATTGTTGACGTCATTAGTAAGAACTTTGCATGTACGAATAGCAATACGAATTTGAAGATGTGATGTGGTTTCACATTTTTGCGATTATCTCCTGGTGATACACAAAAAATATTGTTTATTTATGTTTATCTGCGCTCGATAAAACAAGGAAAGAGTAAAACAATCATCACCATAATCACAATACCTTTTCCATATACATCCGAAAAGAACATGTTATGTGACGTCATGCTCGATTGGCTCCGGCATTTGACATGTTCGATTGGCTCCGCGCAGTGTCTCCGCCTAACTATGAATATAGTAACTATACTACCTAGTCAAGGAAATACATTCGCGCCCAGTAAAGTTTAGCCGGAAATGAACCGGAGTTCTGGCTCCGGCACTAATTCGTATTCCGGCTCCATACCCACAACCGGTTCTAACTATAGAATCGGTTGTGTCACTTGAGCCGAAGAACGAATTAGAACCAGCCAACCTTTCGGCTGATTTTCCGGCTGAGCTTATCTGGGATTACGGAACTGAGTTTGACAGTTTGTGAATTCATGCTGATAAAATGAAGTACCCATTTTCAATAAAAGTGAAATAACCCACTTAATGGGCAAAGAGCTTGCACGCATTAATGAATACAGACCTTCTACGTCGACCTGGGTACGTTTTACAGCATTCTAGCTAGAATCAGTTGTGTCATTGGAGCTGGAATACGAACTGGAATCAGCCGGAATTCCAGTTCATTTCTACACGCAGAAAAATAATTTTTAATGTCAAATAATATGAGGGTTGAAATAATAAATTTACCAAGTTGTTCTGTGTTCAATTAAAAATACATGTTTATATAAATAAAACAATTGTTGAAATAATTCTGAAGAATTTATTGGATCAAACATGGAAAATAGTTGGACCAACAAAATTTTTTATTGATTTTATCATAACAACAATCGAAACAACAAACAACTTTGTTGAATCAATGAGCTCGTTTTGTTGAATAAAACTAATAAAATATTTGGATCAATGCATGTCAATTGTTCAATACAAAAAACATTTTTGTTAAATCAAATAATATCTTTTATTGTTTTAAACATAACAAATATTTGAATCAATGCATAGCAAATATTGAAGCAAAACCAATTTTATTGTATATAAAATATGCCTATTCTTTAATGGAACCAAAGGCCAACTGTCATGGTGACAAATTTAGAACAAACCATTACTCGCTGACAACAGATAACATCAGTACAAATGAACCTCACAAAGTAAATACTTGCCATTGACTTATTGGCCTTTCTCGAAAAACAGGCTACAAACGCATTAATTTTACGCAGTCAAATCATTCTGGAACCGCTTCGGAATCCTGAATGGATGCAGTATGGCCCAGTCAAACCCATTCCGGGATCGGTTAGGAATTCTGAATGGATTCATTATGAGTTCCAGCTCAAAGGCAACAACCGATTCCGACTCAATCGTTTGCTGCATTCGAGCGAGAATCCATAAACGATTCCAAAGCTGTTCCGGAGTAGGTTTGCTTGGAATGAAATGAAATTTTATTACATGCAGCGCATACGATTCCAATCACCGTCCCTTTATGTGGTACCTTTGGCCGTGCGCGTGATTTGTTCCAGATATGCGCTATAATGTAGTGCTTCAGAGTCTCGGCTTTTCCAAAAAGATTGCAGAAGGCGCACGAATACGCTGTGTCTTCCTGTTGGACCAGAGATGATGAAGTACAGGAAACTGCCCTCTCGAACGGGTATTATTTATCTCTGGTGCGGTGACGTGTTTTCAGTTCTGCGATTGTCGTTTTTAAGCCACACAGGGTGTTTTGTTTGAGTTCTGGAATAGAGGAAGGCACCATAAAACGCGCCGTGTGCATTCGACTTAATTTATTCACTAACCTTTGTGCGACATCATGATTATTTTCAAGCTGCACTTGCACTCTTCGAGTCCGGAAAATCTGAGCACTATAAGAATTTACCTAAATCTGAATTCCCTGATTTAAAAATAGCGAATTTCTCCAGCATTGACGCACGTGGAAAAAGTTTTCTTCTTCGTAGCAACTTTTATTTTTTATTTGTTTCAATTCAACAAGGACTGTTGATGTAATGCATTCAGTCCTTTTGAATCAATCAGCTACATGCTTTTGTTAGAATCACTGATTTGTTTGGAACAAACAATAATTGTGTCGATCTTCGCAAAAGCACAGATAACAAAACTTGTAAGATTGATTCAAAATATATTTTGGTTGATCTAACCAAAAAAATAAATTTGGTTTAATAAATTCCTTGGTTCACAATAAAGAATTTTTATCGATTAAAAATGAAGAAATAATTTATAGAATCAAACATGCACAATTCTTTTGCGTGTAGCAGATCTTAATTGGGCGGTTGTCACTGATGCCCCCTAAGAACATTTAGTTTCAAATTCGCCCAATGAAGGACGTTCGTTGGACCAACGTTGAATGACGTCCAAATAATCATTCAACAGAGTCCATCGTTGGACCAGTGTTAAACGACTTTAAAATGAATCAATTTATTCGGGCTTCTCAGTGAGTGCACAAAGAACACATCCATGATCGAACAAAAATATTTAAAAAACGTGTGTAAACATTTGAATTAATATACGATAAACACTAGCGCCGCCAAACCAGCTTATCCCAACTATCCGTCAAATCCATTCCGGAAAAGGTTCGAAATTCTGAATGGATTCAGTATGGAATCTTGCTCAAAGAAAACAATCGTTTCTGACTTTATCGGTTCATGAATTTGAGCTAGGATTCATACTGGAAGTCCGAACCGGTTCCGGACTAGTTTGACTGGGTAGAGGAATAACAAAAGAGATTATAACTACTAGAGGGAGCAAAGCGCTGCTGTCTCCATGCATTCACGGACTGAAACATGGGGTCTCGCTCTAGCATATTGTATCCCATTACTTTGACGGGTGTATACCCGGGACAATTCAAACTAATGGGCCTAGCATATGTAAGAGCGAGATGATTAATTTTCAGTGTTAACAGCGACATGCGACCTCTAGTAGTTATAATCTCTTTTGGAATAACCGCTGTCAATTCGAATTAAGCCACAAAAAACATGACGACAGTAGCGCACCTGGTTTGGATATCCCAACTACCTTCGAAACCGTTAGAGATTTTTACGCGAGTTGAATGCTGAAGATGGACGTCTGTTCTCTGTGGTGGGTGGGTGGAGCCATAATTCTAACCAGAACCAGCCAGAATTCAGGCTCATTTCACAACTGAATTTTGCTGGGAATCCACACCTGCCTCAGTAAAGCTAAGTCGTAAATGAGCTAGAATTCTGGCTGGTTCTAATTAGAATTTAGGCTCCAGCTATAGCTAGAATCGGTTGTATCACTGGAGCCGGAATACGAATTAGAACCGCAGGCAGAATTCCGGCTCATTTCCTGTTGAACTTTACTGGGTTCCTATCGAGTCTTCGCGCGTCTCTATATATAATCATCTCTGATTTTTAGATCTCATTCGTAACTGTCACACGTTTGATTGTCAGTTCTGAAGTCAACATTTCCATTCTGTGTTCATGCCTTGTTTCTTTACGTGCTCTGCCGGACTTGGCTCACGTTTTTTTTTTCTTAATTTCCGCAAATGTGAAGGTGGTCAAGGAATATTTCCTAAGAATATTTACAGTCTGCTATTAAACTTTAAACTTGTTCAGTGGAGATATGGATGATGAAGACGATCCCGTTGTAGAAGAGGTTTGTTTCTAAGTTTTTTAATGAGAGGTTTTAATAGATTTTCATTCTTGAATTAGGTTCCAGTCTACTTGTCGAAAAACCTTTCCGAGAACTTGTATCTGTTGCAGTATCCGGTGAAAGCTTCCTCTTCTACATTCGACGATGGCCAGGTCGTGAACAGTTGCGTTAAGCCGATCAATCAGCAGGTAAGATTCAGTTGGCTTGAGCCACATGGGATTTATTTACATCATAACTGACATGTATACGTCTATTACAACAGATAAAGGTAGATTATGCTTTGAACACGGCATCCAAAAACTACGATTCATTTAAAGGGGAACAGTTTGCGATCGCGGCTGATGGCAAGGATAAGCAACAAAAACCAACGTTTCGAAGTGGAACAATGGACAAACAGTCCTTTCTCAGCTCAAAACCTATCGAGGACGTTAATCGATATATGATCTGTGTGCTGCAGGATCGGGAGATTCATGCCACACCACTCAGCGGTATTGTTTCAATGCGTCAAATGTTCTCTTATTTTGATAAGCAGGACAAGCGAACAAAGGCCGAGCAAAAAGCCGAACAGGATGCAGATGCTGACGAAGAAGAAGCCAAGCAGGTTACAGTCAAGTTTGCTCGACAAGAAAATGAAAAGGTGCGAAAAGCAAGGGAAAAATCGTTTAACTATATCTCGAAGATGGAATCGGAGGAGCCGTGGTGTGAAACGTTCTGGCATGCAAAAAACTCAACTGCTGCCGAACTGGAAAGGCAGAAATTATATTGTAGCACCTCCTTGCGGGATGGAGCGGACAGTTCCCTCAACGTCGGATCTAAGGAGTATTTGGACATGTTGATTAGCAAGGAGAAAATGGATAGGAATATTGATTCTATGCTGCCAAGCCGAGTTGTCTGTATGCACAAGCTAAAGCAAATGACGCTCGTCGATCAGATTAAGGTTATTCTTAGAGATGGTAGGTATAGATTTATGATAAGGGCACTGAAACTGAAAGCAAGTTGGCTGTACAAAATCATTTGGCATAACGAGCTTTTAGCGTATCTCAGTCACTTAATTTAACTTTTTTTCAATTGCCGAAAACAGTCTAATTTACAAATTGTAATTAATAAAAGCAATATTGCTGTGATTTTTCTTTATTTAATGTACAGTTTGTAATTAACATTTCGTTTTTCGTGAAAATTAAAACTAGGTATAATCCCTATTGTAGTGTGATTCGGGCAAACGAGAGGTCAACCGATTTGCTTGAGAGGAATTAGCGCTTCGGTAAAAATAAGCAAAACCAGTTTTATGTCGGTTAACTATTATGCCAAACGGTTGTATGCTAAATAAGCAACCGTCGCAATAAATATTACGATAATATAGTATATGAGCGAGAGAGCTATGTTTCTAGATTGGTTAAATAGCACATGCATAGCATCTTGTACTAAAACCACACTGCCGCTAGAAGCATAATTGTCCCATGTGTATAGGGATTCCCATAGCACATGGGACAGTTATGCTTCTAGCGGCAGCACAGCTAAAATATACTGAGCTGTTTATTAAAATATTACTACTAAATTAATTTACTAATTGTGTGTATTTAA
Organism: Topomyia yanbarensis; assembly: GCF_030247195.1. Lineage (NCBI taxonomy): Eukaryota > Metazoa > Arthropoda > Insecta > Diptera > Culicidae > Topomyia > Topomyia yanbarensis. Next base: position 288,472,157 of record NC_080672.1, read on the forward strand.
TTTTCTTTTGCAGCAAAGGTACTCACGTTCCAACAAATAATGGACCTTCTTCCGGACCGGAGCCTTGTGGTGGACAAAGTTCTCCGCACCCTTCCGATGGCTGGTGTATTGATTCGTGGCAACTGGGTTGTTCAATCGGAGAGCATCTATCCGGAAGGAAGCGTGTCCAGTACCAACGGCGTTCCGGCGGAACAAATGTGCAAAGCACGCGACTATATTCTGTACAGGTTCACCCAGTGTGACAAGCTGGAACGGCATCAGCTGGCGCTTATTACACAGCTGCCGACGGAGGAGATTCGGGAGATACTTTGTTCAGTTGCAAAACTGAACAGTGACCGTAGCTGGAGCCTGCTGTTACCACCGAATGAGGAGTTTTCGGTGAACGAGCAGGAAATTAGTGATAGACAGACCGCTTTTTGGACTGCTCGAGCGGATAAGTTCAACGAGATGGAAAAGAGCACTAAAAGAGTAAGGAAGCGATCGTCAAGGTCTGACAGTAAATACGACATGAAAATGAATAATGGATAGCAAGGTTAGTGCTTGTATAAGAATTTATATTATGTTTCTAAACCAGTAAGCATAACTATTTATATAATTGCCGGAAAATATATTTAAGAAAACCAAGTCAAACAACGAACTTGTTACAGTTTCTTATCTATCATCCGAAAGGTTGTTTCCAGTATATTCTGATAAATTTGATTGCGATTGGTCACCGTCACATGAAACAGCGTATGTTTAATATTCTTTAAATTATCTACGATACTGGACGTAGTTTTCATTGGGATTGTTGCTACAAAAAATAGTTCACCTTTGTTAATACTGCATGAAAGCTGAGTCAACCGTTTTTCGAAAGCTTTTGATTTCAATTCCATTTTACCGATTTCATCCAACAGAAGAATATTAGCCGAACAAATGTCGAGCACTGGCAGGGCAACTGATTCAAATTCAGGAACATTAACTGTATACTTACCGACTCGGTTTTGGGCTGTAGTATTTTTAACTACCGCGCTAGAATTTCCTAGGTCTAGTTACAAATGTAAATAACTGAGTTTGGTCGGTTACCTTGCTCGTGAAAGCGTAGCACGTTTTCCCTCAAATGTAACAATGTCGAAACCGCACCTTTCGCCGTGTGCATTCCTCAGTTCCTCGGTGTAAAATCCACTGAATTTAATGGAGTGTTTCGTTAATTCTAACCCAAGGTTGCGTATAATCGTAGTCTTCCCGACGCCTGTAAGAGTGAATAGTTATTCTAGAGAAAAATGTATATTTTTGAAAGTTGTTTGAAAATTCTTTTCCTTTACTAAATTGCCAAGAATTGCACAGAATTTGATACACAGAAAATTAAGGAGATGGAAATATTCAAAATTGTATATGCGGATTATCCGAAATTGAATGCAGTGAAGACCCAATTTTGTCAGCCCATCGAATTTGAGGTAATTTGGTGTACCTAAAATCACAGACTAACAGACATAACACTCGAAAACGATGCTTCGCCTGCTTTAACGGTCATTTTAAATATATTTGTAGTTGGGACTGTGGCCACATTTGAAATTATGGCGCCACTGACATATGAACATGCATATGGGGGATAGACTACTAGTGCAAAATTGTTCCCAAACCTGAGGGGTAACCCATCAGCAAATGAGTGCTTGGGACTGTGAATAAAAGGTGGAGCTAGTGTTCTGGGAAAATTGCCGGATCGATGTTTTTTGTGGGAATTCCCTCATAGTGTTATGTCTGTTAGTCTGTGCTAAAATATTCAAAGGATTTATTGAAATGGTCATGTACTGGCTATAATCGCAAGCCATTCTCATGTAGATGGGTAACCCCATATAAAATAAGACTGATTTACGATTATGGGCAGTATACTGACACTTGCATTCCGAAGGTTTGTTTGGGGTTTTATATGGTTCATCCGGATCTATCACATTCACCCGAATGACGTTCACCCGAAAGCTTTTTACCAAAATGGCATTAACCGGAATGGACCATTTACCCGAATAGACCACTTGCCCGAATACCATTAACCCGAATACCGCATTCACTCAAACATAATATGAAATTAAATCCACGCTGCTTATAAGATCACTTACCTATTGTTTCGATTCCAACAAAAGGAAAAGAAAATAACAATACTAGTGTCCAACAAGCAAGCATGCTTCTGTAGCCATTCTCTCAGCTTTTGTTGTCAGTTCATAAAATGTCGGATAGAAAGAATTGCGTATCGCACCGTGTTGCTCATGTCAGTGTCATTAAAAATCAAACATTCCATGCGTCCATCTCCATCATGCTCTATATCAACACCGTCATTGCGAGTTCGGAAACCACGTGGGATCAGAAAACTATTACCGACATCATCATCATCTCCATCGTTTAAATCACCACCAGCTAAATCTCAAAAGGAGTTTGATGCTCAGAAAAGTTTTGAGCATACCTTCGTCATAATCAATTATGCATTCCGCATCATTACAATCACCGACTCTGGGTATTGATTAGGATTGCTCTGATTTCCCGGTTGCTGTCAACGGAGAGCAAAAGTTCACATCACTGGAAACATCATTCGTTAGCCGCTAAATAACATCAATAGCCGCTTGCCAGAAAAAAAGAGTTGATTCCTTCTTTATAACATAAGCAGTTTTTTGAAATTGTATACCAAATACCCATCGCAATCAAACTGGTAATCCACTTGTTTGCCCGGTTTACCCAAACTTAGGAGCTGATTCCTTCTTTCAAACATAAGCAGTTCTTTGAACCTGTATACCAAATAGCTTTTGCAAGTAAATATGTAATCCACTCGTTCGCCTGGTTTACTCAAAATTAGCGTTTGATTCCTTCTTTCAAACATGAGCAGCTCTTTGAATCTGTATGCTAAATAAGTTCACATGCAAACCATAGATCCGCTCGTTTCCCCGGTTTACTCATATTTAGGGGTTGATTGCTTCTTTCAAACATGAACGGTTCTTTGGAGCTGCATGCCAAATAAGTTTGCAAGGAAACTGTTGATCCACTCGTTTACCCGGTTTACTCAAACATAAGGGTTGATTAATTCTTTCAAGCAAGAGCAATTCTTTGAATCTGTATACTAAATAGTTCTCGTAAGCAGTTTGTTGATCCTGGTTTGTCCGGCTTACTCTAACTTGTGGGTTGATTCCTTCTTTCAAACATGAATCTGTACTGAAATCGAAATGAAAGCATATTGTCACAATTTTTTTTTCGTACCATAGACCCATTGACCCTTATTACAAACGACCGTTAAGCCAAATGTCTTTTAAAGCTCAATGATCTTATTCCAAATAGCCAACAACCATACAATTTCATTTATCGATGAACGTTACGCGTAAAGCATTGGACGGAGAACCTTTTTGCCTTTTCAATAGACAGGTACAGCAATTGCTCTAAAAATAGACATTTTAACTGAGGGCCGAGTGTCATATACAGAGCCGTAGCGTGGTCTTCTGGCACCCTTGGCGGAGTCTCAGTTTTGCACCCCGCTTTCTTTTTCAGTTCAGTTTGCGCTGTACATGGAAATGACACACATACTTCGTACTTAATTGACGTTTAACTTTCGTTCATTTCACGTAAATTGCAGCCACAAATCTTTTACTGTATATTTATAAAATCATTTGACGCTAGGTGTTTGAAGACGACGAAGGGAGCATCTATTTAGAAGTCTGAATATTAGGTCGTCAATGACATGTATGGGAAACAGGTGACCATCAAATTTAATAACTGGACGTACCTCAACAGCACTTAGAAAAACGTCCATTTGCAAAATTTTAGCCCAATCGGACACGAATTAGGGGTTGTGCAAAACGGTGCAAAGGCAAAGTGAAAAAAAATTCACCCGCAAAAAAAATTCAAAAGACCTCTTAGAATATTCAGAAATTGTATTCGAATTTTTGATGCTAAATGGCTTAGGATGTAATGAAACGTCCAGGTCTATTGCCACCCAGAATTTTTTAAAGATAGCCTTTATGGAACTTGGAAAATTTTGGATTTGAGCTGATACTGGGGTTTGAAAAGGCTTCTTTTATATTATTTTCTATGCCAAATGTCTTAGAAATGCATGAAACAACGGATCTTGTATCTTCTCGCAAAAAAATGTTTTGACAAAAGTTGCCTTTCCGGTATTAATTTTTAAACTGAGATTTTCAAAAAAATTCAAAAAAATGTTTTTTTTCGAATTTACACCAGATTTCATGGATTTATATAATATTTGGCATTCAAAAAAATGAAAGCTGCATTTCCAACAAGTTCCATCTCAATTCAAAAATATCCCTTGACCATAAATATTGGCACTCTACCGTGTATCAAGTATACTGGGGAGACAATTTAGGAACTTTGAGCTGATTAATGGATTGTTCATTACGGTGCATATCATTTGATTTGAATTACCAGTCCAAGGGCCGCCATGGCATTCCGGTTATATTCCAGATGGTACCCACCCATATTTTTGCACAAGCAAGTAAAACAAAGATGCTTTTATGATCCATTGCTGATTGTGTTTTCACACATTCTTTGTTCCAGTTTCCAATAAAATAGGATACATCCCTACAGTGTGTCCCACATTTATACGTTCACCCCATTTTTTCAGGATAACCTTTTTTTCTTTCGAGCAAACTGCACAAAATTTTCAGCATTTGTTTTAAAACTTAATCAACGATGTTTCTCGAAATTTGGAAGCTGTGGTGTGTTTCGTTCGTTTGTTATGGTAGATTAAGTGAAAAAAGGGATGTCCCACATTTATAAGTTCACCCTACTATTTTTTGGATAACTTTTCTTTCTATTCATGCAAACTGTTCCAGATTTTTAGCGTTTATTTTAAAACTTAATCAACTAGTTTTCTCGATGTTTGTAAACCCTGGTACATCTTGTTCGTTTGTTATGGCAATTTAAGTGAAAAATGTGGCCTTTATTTACCCGTTAACCCTATTTTCTCAAATAACCTTTTTTTTATTGAAACGTGCTGCACCAAATTTTTGAATTTTTTTTAAAGTCTAATTTACAATGTTTCTCAAAATTTCGCAGCTTTGGTGCATTTCGTTTGTTTGTTTTAGCAGTTTAAGCGAAAAATGTTGTTACTCCATTTATACGTTCACTAAGAAAAAATATAGTTTTTCCCAAAAAATGTTTTACTTAAGTAATTATCCAGTAATAATTAACACTTCATGTAGTAGTCAATCGACTTCCCATCGTATAAATATGGGACACTACTTTTTAACTTAAACTACCATAACAAACGAACTAAACGCACCAGAGCTTCCAAATTTTGAGAAACATCGTAAATTAGACTTTAATTGAGATCGAAGTAAGCTACGGTAGTAGGAGCAAGGAAAACTATTCGATGCGTAATTTTTGTGTCAATCTTCCTTCTTCCTTGTGTTAGAAACGATTGAATTTGCCCGCAATATAATTCAAAAGGGTCCGATCTTACAGTGCTGTCCTGATAAATACTGGTTTCTTTGAACAATTTATGGCAAGTGTTTTCGGTGAAGTTTTCCTGCCTCAACTGGAGTTACTGGAAGAGATTTTCTCCATGAAGCATCAAACTGTGTTACGTGGGAATGGTCGAGCAACTATTGCAGACAGCTCCAAGGAGTCGAAGACGGACCTGATTGATAAGGGAGTATTCCCATTTTTTTCTTTTTGACCATTGTTATTAGTTGTAGGGTAATTTCGGGAGAGATGCCGAGTAGGGGTAAGATGCCGCACACTCTGTATCTCGTATGTAAGGTCACTTTCGTACGGTAATGAGATATTGTGAGTTTGTCTTTCGAGGAGTTACAGCACTGGATATGCAAAATAATCCTTAACATTGGCTCACGAAGGTTTTATTATTTATGTGACCAGTTGCTGATGTTTTAGAGCGAATCATGACAATGGCACTAGACTTAGATATAAACCTGCTGTCAGGAGTCTAAGGTTACATCCGAGAGTTTCATCAACGACACGACCTGACACTTAATGAAATTTTATGAAGAAAAATGGTCCGAGTCATTTACCGCCAGTTACCAGTATATTGAGTGACCCCTTGATTCGAGCGAAAAAAATTGTTTTCAGCAGCACTTTTTTGTTTATTAATTTTTAGTAGCTGCATAGCAACCATGTTATGTATACAAAATCAACTGCCTAGTTACTGGAAAACCTGAAAAAAGTTATCGGCATCGTAAGCACTCTCGTTCTTTTTCGCACAAGGAACCTGCAAAGGCTGTAAAAACGAGAAACGGCCATCCTTCAAAGTCTCCTTCACCCAAGATTCAACGCAACAAGGTAATGAGGTCAAAGTTCTCTATTTTATACATAAATTGAACCAAGGTAATTCAAATTCTAGAAGAAAGAACAATGAAGAAGAAAGAACGTCGCTCTCGTTCCGTTAGCCGGGGAAGCAGATATTGTTCTAGACATCGTACTCCGGATATCGGTAGGAATGGCAGTTCCTCGTCGCCCAAGATCAATGCGTCGCTGAGTTGAGATCACAAGACAGCTAGCTTGCCGCAACTGAACGAACAGTTGGACGAGTGATCCCAGACGACCAACTTTCTCTCAGCGAGTCACAAAAGGCTGACACAGACATAGCAGCACTTTACAAGTATAAAACTCTACCGCTACGAACCACAGATGAAAAATATAAGCGGATTAGCAACAGTGAATGTTGTAACTGATCTGTTTAAGAATTTTCGAAAATTCCGCAGTGTAAGCACGATTATTCCGATATGTAACATTTTTCGTTGTTGGGGCTCATTCATTCTAGCCCGAGCTAGGAAGCTATTATGCTACCTCAAGATAAGTTTCCCTCCAGGTTCGCGTAAGGCGTTTATCTTTCGGTCGTTCTAAAATGACAAGGAATAATTAACATTGGATGCTCCAAATTTGTATTTTATTCGAATTGTGAAGACAAAATAAAACAGTTTAAAAGGTTGTGAAATACACGAAGGAACTAATCATGTTCAAATTTCATTTTCGACCTTATAGATGTACATTGGGGAAAAATTCTTCAATGTTGATTGGTAACGATTTGCTTTTTTGGAAACTTAGGTAGCAGTACTATAATTTATGCTTTTCCTATCCTCTTTAGCTTGAGTGGCAACTTCTACTTCGGTAAATGTTGGATTCACAAAAGGAATCGTTTCGCAGTACTTTTCCGGCTTATACTTCTTCAATGGTTCCGGAACCTGTACGAACTAAAAATAATATATGTCAGTTGCCCTTACCATGGTTTTAAAACATGTTGATTGATACCTTGACACCAGTTTCGGTTTGATGAATTACGAGTATTGAGCACACTCGAGTAGTTGCACATATCCTTGCGTTAAGAATGTGAACGAAATCGACCAAGACCATTTTCCTCGCTTCCGATAGCCTTCTAGCTTGATAATCTAGTTGGTGCAGAAAATTAACTGCCTATATGCGCCGGAATCAGAAAACCAAGGCTCCAAGTTGTTTTTTAAGCAGCATCATTCGGAGTTTCGATATGGTATGCCGCTCCGCATCACCGCGTTATCTCCTAGGATTTATTTTAATGAGGAGAAGTTCGTACAAAATATTCAACCTTCTCAAACTGATGTACTCGGAAGATACCATCGCGGCCATTTGAACCGACCTCCTGTCGGAAACAGGTTGTCGACAATCTAGCGTATTGGCAGCGAGGCTCCACTTCTCTCGGTGATACGTAGCGGTAGGTTACTCAGATGCAGGCATGCACAAGAACGGTGCTGCTCCGTGTCCTATTGCTGTGCACTGACGCATAATGTGTCAGCGTTAAATTCATTAGGGGCTCTTACACGCGCAATAAAAGTGTCATTACTAAGTAGTGTCATTACTGGAATTGTATGGGAATTCCATCATTACTCGCATTACACGTTCATTAAAAGTGACATTACTGCTCAGTAATGACATTACTAACGCCTCGTGTACCCTATTGAGCTAGTGCATGCGCTGGTTTCCGATGAGCTAGAGTTAGCAAGTAGCACGAAGGTTAACTAGCACGAGCGGTGTCAGTGCTTATTGCTTTTGGTTCGTTCAAAGCGGCCGCTCAGCTCGTGTTAGGCTCTCATGCTGTGCTTCATGCATCCCTGCTCAGATGTTGCGGTTAGATACTTTTCATCAGTATTGCCTGCTTCCTTCTTTTCACTACCTTTTCGGACGACCTTATGTAGTTCCTCGTCAAACTGTGAAAGCTTGACTATTTCTTGCATTAGTTCCTTGCCCAAAAAAGTGTAAAGCGGTGTATAGTCTTTTGAATATAAGGTATGCAAAGCATGCATAATCAGGGCTTGTTCCAAGAAGACAGCACGAACCGTCTCCTTCCGTCTGAAATTATAACACCTTTTTCTCCGTTAATAACTATGTGATCAAGATACGAATATTTCAACCTTTACTCACAATCGCCGTACGTTCTCGACCTTATCTTTGCCCTCATCAGTGCTGTCGGGCACATTTTCGTGCAGATTTCCACTTCGTTTTTTCCTTTCCGCTTCACAAATCGTATTCCCGTTATCTGTTACAGATTAGTCGGTTAATCCATGTCCAGTTTTTATCGGACTTATAGTAATTTTTTGGATCTGCAACGAGAACAAACCGTTTCGAATACTTTCCGGTGCCAATTCGTCCGCAGCTACTTGCGGCTCTTTTTCATCATTTTTTTCTTTGCTGCAGAAATTTTTCAACTTAATTATCCACATTGAACCGATACTTGCGATATCCTCCGTACTGTTCGCCGATTGTACCAAGGCAACGTCCTTAAAGCAACGCTCCTGGTTTGCGCGAACATTGGCCGGATCATGACCCTTTTCGGCGCGGAACAGATCTATACCATTTTGTCACACTGAACAACTATTACATACCACTTGATACGACGCTAGAAAGGATGTTGAAATTGGAACACGTCCCAATTTTAATTGAACAAAATGAAATACCTTGTTGGACATTCGAAACCTTTTTGTAAGTATGACGAAATAAACAAGCGTAACCAGGGATTGCAACAGTAACTATAAAAGTTGTTAAGAAAAAATAATGACAGATTCATCAGTGTTGCATGTTTCATATTTTTTTAATCAACTATCAAATTTGACAGTACCAGTTACCTGAGTCACTGAGGGGTAGTCATATTTGTGATGCAGTTTCGGAATAGCAGTGTCTCGTCGTGTCGTTGGTTTCATTTTAAGCTCATAACTTCTATAACGTATAATCATCTTTTTGTTTCACTTGTTTCCTTTCTGTTAACTGAACGAAAATAACCATTCTACCACGCTCCAATCTATTTATACTAAAACTAGGAAATAATCACATATATTTTTTTCTCGAAATAATCTCCCAATGATAACGTTTAAAGTTTAAAGCACAGGTGCATGCTAATGCTGATATAATTTTCGGATCGCGGTCGCTCTAGGTTCGCTCTGAACTGTCATTTTAATATGGCTTTTGTAAATATTAGAGCGAACCTAGAGCGACTCGGATCTAAAACCGAAGTCAGCATTAGTTTGGAGGGGAGCGAGTAAAGGCGCTTTAACCTAGGCTTAATGAGCCAGGGCAAGGTGTAAATACCTCTGTCCCATCCCAAAGGACCAAAGGAGTGACATTAACCTTCTTAGCAAAGTCACTCCCAACGTTTTATCCTAACCCCTTATAAACTGAAACGGTCGGTACGGTTGTCCTCGTTTCTTCCTCATTCAAGTTTCAAAACGATTCGTTGGTTGAATTGTTCATTAAATGAATAATTCAATTGTCGTATAATATTGAAACATCTTCAAACCCAACTCTGCACAGTAGGCCTGGCCGTTTTAATATTTGCGACATATTGTAATATGCTTCAAATATTAATGTTGACAAGAAAAACACTAAAGAATATCTGCAGTGTTTTCCAGGATGCTTTTCAATACTGGCTGTGTAAGGGTTAGAATAGAATAGAATAGAATAGAACATCGTAAATTGGACTTTAAAAAAAATCAAAAATTTGGTGCAGTTTGCTGGAAAGAAAAAAAAGTTATCCTGAAAAAATGGGGTGAACGAATAAATGTGGGACGTGTGTAGATGACCACATTATTCCTTTACTATCAAAGTAAGACTTTTCTTTCAAATTACGTTCACCATGATTTCGACCTCTTTATTAATATTCCTTAGTTTTCATTTTGCGTCTAACTCTAGGCCCGAGCATAAATCAACGCTCCAGAAATTACCCAAATGGTCCTTAAAAAGAAGTCAAATAAAATTCGTCATCAAAGACTGCAATTTTCCATTTAAAATAAAATACATTAAACTTGAACCGCCCATATCCCATCTTCTTTCGGATCAAAGTTAGTTCGCTCAGCATTCTAATAATCCGCAAGATGCAGAGATATTCAGCTGTACCAGATATCTCGAAAGTTCGCCTTGATATGCTCAGAATTGCGATATTTTGTCTATAGTAAACAAATGACGTTACTGGCGACAACACTTTTAAGAAGAACTGACGCGTTTGCATACCCGCTCACAAAGCTGAGATCGATGGTGTAGTTGTCGATTCGAACTTGGCATGTGGGGATCTACTGAAGGACGGGAGTGGATGTTTCAAGGACGCTCTGCGAGAGCGAAGATTTTGAATAACAATCGCACAGGACGAGACAAAATGGTGTGGGACCGTTCATAAACCACGTAGACCGAAATTTGAGAATTTTTAACCCCTCTCCCCCCTAGTAGACCTTAGTAGACTTTTACCAAACCGCCCCCCACACCAAAAGTCTACGTAGACTTTACTTTTTTTTATTTGCGGGAAATGTGAAATTAGCAAGAAGCACATTATAATGTTCAATTAAAATTAGCGTTCAGATTTATTTCAAGCTTTTTAAATATAATAGAAAGGTTTTTCACATTGGTTTTTTGTCTATAATTGATCAAATCAATTAATATCAATTCAAGGTGTAGCGGAATACTTCTTTTCAAGGTTAGTCACTCAAGTATATGTAAAAAGATATATTGCTATAACTAGTTCAAATTTTGGCCGAAGTGCGACCTACACCAACAATGCAGAATTGCGAAACACTTTTTGAGCCTTACTGGTGCATTCAAAATTGTTAAATTATAAGAAACAATTACAAAATAATACTGTCGAGATGTACTATCATCTAGACTAAAATGATAAAACAAACATGCACACAAATTTCACTTTTAGTGAATAAATTTCAATATTTCTAAGATAATCTAGAATGCCTTATTTGATTAAGGGAACGAAGCTATTTAAATCTTCCCAAAAATATTTATTTTTCTTATGTAATTAATAGCCATATCACCTGAGAGTATTATCGCAAAGTATCAAAGTTTAACTCCAAATATTTTCGAAGATAAATATAGTAGAACCGGTTTGCACGGAGTTGCGTAGGGTCAAGACGTAAAATTTAACGGGTGTTTAAAGATTTTGAAATCTGTGTAAATGATTGCAAGAGAAACTGATTAACTTGAGTAAACATTCATTGAATATTTTTTGAGATATCACGTTCCCGGCAACGGTACTTTTCAAAAAACATAGTTCCGAGACAATTGCGTTTAAAGTTTTGTATGAACTTCACTCGTGGAAGAACCTGCGCGCTGCGAATGGCTGTAGATTGAAATCTGGTGCACCGATCTGGGTGAAATTACGCAGATATTTTCAAAAGTATGTACTTTCAGAATATTCAATAATTTTTTTTTCGGTTTTTTGAGATTCAACTTTGTATATAACCCCTTAAATGACGTCATGCCTAATATTTGTATGACAACATATAAACAATGAGTTCCTAATGCTACACCAAAAGGCAGAGTAAGTCCACAAAGGGTTAATGCGATGGTTTATGATATAAGCTTAAGATGAAAAACTGAATTTCATTGCACAGTATGGTATTTGTTCGTGAACAAAAAATGATTGAACTACCCATATTCGCGTGTTTGTATGATCCTCAAAAATGGTTTATAATTGTAAATCAGCTCCCTGCAGAAATGAATCTTATAAAACATGGGAGAATAACGCGCTTATGGGTTGTTGAAAATTAAAAAGTTCACAATATTCAATTCAATTCCTCATTTTCATTCTACATAAGTCGTAGATTATCGTTGAAATTCTAAGGTAAGCTTGTAAGGACTATGGACGGACGAGAAGAATTAATGTGACGATTAATGACGATAAATGTATAACAATAATTTATAATAATCGTAAAAGCAGTATCTTCGCTGTATGTAGGTAATGCCTTAGTTATATACTTACCTGGAACACCCGTGATGAGAATTAGATGCATTCCGTTTGCTTCAGATGCTTGATATTGCGCAGATTGCAACGCCTGAAAATTATGAAAAGAAATGGCTATTCAAATCCAAGCAAATGATTTATGGGACACCTTCGTACTTGATTACTATTACATTGGCGGTGATACAAAACACACCTGAAACATGCGTTTTTCCATAGCGTATTTGCTTTTTATTACTAATCTGACATTATTTATCTTATTATTTACAGAGTCTGACTATACTAATACAATGAGTTCACGTATTATTACAAAGAATAGTTTAGAAGCTACTTTTAAGAAGAAAATTATCCTCCTATTGATCACCGCTTACTGAAAATGCGAAAAAGAATAAGGGCTGACTTCATATGAATGGCAGCCAGCTGTCTATTTACTATTTATCAATGAATAATCGACAAAGATCAAAACACGCTGAAAGGAAAACTCATCAAAGCACGTACGAAAAAACTTATAGAAAATCAAGACAACCCAATGCACAGCTTTCAGCATTCCATTGCCAATGAGTTGGAGTTTTCATTGAATTCCCTCGGTAAAGCCATACTGTTCTCATCCTGAGTCACTTCGGACATCATGCCAATGTTACTTGGACCAGCATCCATCTGGGCATCTTCGGGTCCATTAATCTCGATGGCCATTCCACCGTCTTCCTCAATTCCATTGGCTCCACCTGTTCCGTTTGCCGGGGTATCGTCCCAGTTGATTTTGAACCGTGTTACTCGTGGTTTTGAGGCAAGAATATTACGGGTCATTTGCTGGAATAACGGTTTTGCAGGGGGATTTTCGCGTAACTCAGGCGTTGAATATTCATTATTGATGAAATATCCTACGCGAACAAATTCCTGACCCCGGTAGGAGCACGTCAATAAAACTACCGTTACTCCTACGGCGTCTTGCTCGGGAATCCTAGCAACGTTTGGGGGATCCGCCTGGAAGACGAAAATGTGACGTCCTTCAGGCACTGGTCCGACGTAGATTGTGTCCAGCACCTGATCGAATTCCTCCGACTCGGCTGACCCGACGTAGATCATCTTCCATTCGAGGTCTTCCTTTAGCTCTTCAATGCACTCGAACGTTAACTCGAACTGGAATGGGTTCAAGAAACTGCTTGGATTGTCTAGCACGACGACGTTCGTGATGTGCACCTTGGCCATAGTGATCGTTGTTCGCCTAAATGATGAATCAAGCAAATTATAGGACAAACAGTATTCAGTGCTTTTTGCTCTTCATTCGGATATGCGTACTTCAATAAAATTCGGACTAAAGCTTCTGGTCATAATTGAATATGAATTCCGTCAAATTAACAGAATTCGCTTTTAACACTGCATTAATTAGCAAATAACGAAATTTGGAATCAAATGGCACATAACAAAACGTTATCATAGAGGCTTTCGAGCGAATCGGAAAGATTGTTTTTAAAGAGAATATAACGGAAACGCTGGAAACTTATTAGCGGTGAGCGCTGCCACAGCGGAAGCTTACCTCTAATCAGAAAATTTTCTGCAATGTTGTTCTGCCAAATCTGGTGCGTCCCACCTTCACTTTCTCCGACAACCGGCACTTGATACGATATTTTTGTGATGCGCGCTGGATTCACTAAGAATGTCTCGAGATTTGCACAAAATTTTGTTCAATTATTACACAAGCAAACCCACAGAATACAATTTCTAGAAAGCAATCGTCAGCAACAAATTCTCGCAGGTCCCATGAAAACAAACCTGAGAAATGCTTGCATTTCCCGCTTCGACCCTGTCCAGATGGCAGCTGTGAAATTAGAGCAGTTTCAGTTTGTGGATCACGTTTGTGGGAAATAAATCCAACTTAGAGAACTTTTTCAAAAAGTCCTATGCGCTCATTAAAAATAAAAGAATAACCAGCCACTCAATTTCATAAAAAGTGCGCATAGCCAAAATATTAATTTTTGTCGTTTACTCAGTTTTGAGTTTGGAATGAAGATGTCAAATTTGAGTATTTTTCCCCCAAAGGCCAAATACGGGAAATAACGATTCCATATATCTAATAATACTAACAAACAAATTCATCAGTATTCAAAGCTTCACAAACCTGAATCGTTATGGCTATGCCTGAAAATCTATTTCGAGATCTTTCTCTAGCTTTATTCGATGTGAACTGGATCTAGCATTAATGGTAGTAGCCGCAAAGAAAATGAAAGAATGTTATTTCAAAACATCAAAACTTGTAGAAACTTACCAGAGTCTCTGAACTAAAGACGCTGAATCCCTCTGGATAAAGACTCGACACGTCAACTGTTTGTTTACCATTTATCTGTCAGTGTCATTCCAATTGAGCACGAGACCTGGCAAAGGCCCTCGTTCCAGAAGGATTCGAAGCGATTTTCTTTGGATTGAGGGCTTTTGACAGGTCTCGTGCTCGATTGGAATGACACTTACTGATAAATAATAAGAATAAGATAGAGTTTATCCAGAGGGATTCAGCGTCTTTATCTGAACTTACCTTTCAGTTTCTGAATGTTTTTTTTATCGATTCTTGTAGATCATTTGTTTTCAATTTTTTGGTTAGAGTTCCGTCCTATGCACCAGTTTTTTTTTCAATTAAAACCTTGAAAATTTAATGACTTAAGATTTGTGTTAGTTCTACTCTAAGACAAGACGTGATGATAGGGGGGGGGGTTTGTTCCAATTTTACGTCAGAATGGTCCAGCTCCTGATTGATTGATTTTAACTTTTTGTGCCGTACGCAATGTTACTGCAGGGATAGAGAAATGATGTTTGGCAGTGTTTCATTACCTTTGACAAATAAAAATTAAGGTTAAAAAGTAAAAATGACTAAATTGAGCCGAAATTGTGCGGCAAAGTGAAAGAAGTATTTATCATGCACGTGGTTGATTAACTTTAACAAAAATAAGGCAGAAACCACAACATAATCTATTTTTTTTTTAGAAAATGCCTTGATTAAACCTAGAGTCTGTAGTATTATAGAGTCCCGTACAGAGGAATGCGCAACACTGCCTAAAATGATGTCCTCTTCATTGTTCCTGATACCCACAGTTTTTGCTGTAACTTTGAGTGACTTGAACCGAGTTACACAGTGGAGTGAATTGAAAACCTACTGTTTCGTAGCTTATAGCACTTTATTCTTAATACTATTCCATGTAATTTATTTTACATTGTTACAAAAAGTGTAATAAACTGAATACAGTGCTAGGGGCAGATCACTCTAGAAATGTACAACAAATTTGCATCAAATTAGAAAAAATGCATTTAATTTCCATTTTTTCATCAACTTTGCACTCCTTCGTAGAAAAGTTTGTTTAACAAACGTCCTACGCTGATTCATTTTGTTCGACGTTTTGTTGAATGTAGGGCTAATTTTTTGTAGGGTTTTGACGTCTTACACGCAACGCAAAATACATTGCACGCAACTCAAAATACATTACGAATTTCTATTTTGATGGAAATGCATTTAATTTAGCTGATTTTTAAAAATGCATCACAAGGGATCTGCCCCTAGATTCAGTGTCTTGTTTAGGCGATTGAAATATTTTGCTATGATATTATTTTTCTCGACACTAATACTTTTCTTGCATGTTCTCCGAAGAAAGAATGTTTGTTTACTTTGCAGGATAGGTACCCGAATAGAAATGCACAGCAGTATTACAGCATTTTTTATTGTTACATTACAACGAAAAACAATGTTATTCTGGAAAATTTACAATGGAAATATCACATTTGTTGTTTCTACATCCAATTTCATTGTAAACCTGATTTTTACATCGAAAAAGGGGGTCGTTAAGGGATGTAACAATGAAAAAATTGATCTTTTCTCATACATTCTGAAATAAAAAAAAATCGATTTGCATTGTTTTTCCTTTGTAGATATTCAAGGCATGAAGGACTGCATCATAAGTACATTGATGTTACAAGAAAAGTTGTTGTTAATAAATAAAACTGTTGTAAATTCAACGTTTCTACGATCAATTTCGATATTACTCTCTGTTTGGGTAGCCATCTGACTTTCGATAGGTAGATTTGGCTTCACTCTGTGCGAGGCTTTATAACATAAACAACGCCTTTGATCAAACCATACTAAACACCCATGACATGGAATCAATATAGTGGATTCAAGATAAAAAATATTGCCGCCATAAAATAAATTAACAAGGCTCCATTTTCATTTATAAAAATAGCAACACTGTTCGGAAGATTTCAGCAGGGTGAATATGTGCGAAAAGAAGAATGTCGAAGGAAAAATAAGAAGCTGATTGTCACGACTACCCACTGAGACGTCCAAAAAATTGTTTCAAAATCGTTCAACACGGGTCCAACGATGGACGTTTGTTGAACGGTTATTTGGACGTTGTCCAAATTCGTCCAACGAACGTCCTTTATTGGACAATTTTGAAACCAACCGTTCTTAGAGGGATTGTTTTAGATTCTACACGCCACCGAAAAACTACCTAAAATTCAGTACTTTTGACTCAATCTCGTGGTATTGTGCAGGAAGGTCAAATTAGGTAAACCGTGTTGAAGGTAGTTTCCATTTAACTACCGCAAAAATAATAACTCAACCTTGAGTTTAATTTACTTAAATTTAAGTTGAATTTATCTAATTTATAAAACAACTTAAAAGTACCTTACTGCACGGAAGACCTCGACTGAGTCGAATCTCTCGTTTTGTTTTTGACAACACTAATAAGTGCGAAAGCGACGCACAGCTCAAAAGTACCTAAATTTAAGTTAAAAGAACTTATTCTGTAGGTTATTTTACGGTTGCGTGTACCGAAGACTGCATATCAATAACATTGGAAACTCTGTCCAGAATCTGGAGACACACACTGAGACGTCCAAAAAATTGTTTCAAAATCGTTCAACACGGGTCCAACGATGGACGTTCGTTGAACGGTTATTTGGACATTGTCCAAATTGGTCCAACGAACGTCCTTCATTGGACGATTTTGAAACCAACCGTTCTTAGAGGGCAGTAACAGCAACGCCACTTGGTACTTCCCATAGTGATGCACACACACATATACATTAAGCTTCCTACCTTCCTCCAATAGAGGCGCTGTAACCTCTGTCGCTTCTCGTTTGTATGGGGAAAGGAAAGAGATATCAGTCTTCTTAATAGTCTTTGGTTCTACTCAAATCAAAACTCATTTTTGACAGATCTCTTTTGTTTCTGAAATCGAGTATTTGTAACTGAAATTTTGAATTCAGCCGGAATGCTGGCTGGTTCTAATTCATATTCCGGCTCCAGTGACACAACCGATTCTAACCGGTTCATTTCCAGTTGAACTTTACTGGATAGAAGCTCAGTAAATTTTAGCCGGAGAATGAGTAGGAATTCTGGCAGGTTCTAATCAGTAAACTGGCTCCAGTGAAAAAAACCGATCCAATTAGAATCGTTTGTGTTACTGGAACCGCAATACCACCATCTAAGAACGGTTGGTTTCAAAATCGTCCAACGAAGGACGCTCATTCCCAGTTAAACTCATTCCGGAACCGGTTCGAATTTCTGAATGGAGTGATTATGGATTCCAAATCAAATGCAACAACCGATTCCGACTCAGAATCGGTTGTTGCATTTGAATTGGAATCCATACTGCCCAGTTAAGCTCAGCCGGAAATGAACTAGAATTCAGGCTGGTTCCAGTTCGTATTCCGGCTCCAGTGACACAACCGATTCTAGTTAGAAATGGTTGTGTCACTAGAGCCGGAATACGAACTGGAACCAGCCAGAGTTCCAGTTCAGTTCCGGCTGAACTTTACTGGGTGACTCCATTCAGGACAACAGAGGTCCATCGTTGGACCCGTGCTGAATTTTGGGCATCTCGATGGGTACCTGCAGAGATTATTGTATCCCGGATAGAATTTTACAAGATCATTTACCTTACAAACAATCATAAAACAATAAATCTTATAGTTATTACTGTTTCAAAATTGTTCTCGCAGTAGATTTACAATAAATTTCCATGTAACAATTAATTTTACTGTTCTGCAAAAAACTGATACAGTAATTTCACATTAAATTTTACTGCTTTCGAGAAAAAAAATGCATGGACAAAAATCGATTTTTTCAATGTTAAGATACAATAGGCGTATTTCTTGTTTATGTTATCAACAGTCGTATTGACTGTGACAGCACAAATATCGAGAGTTGTGATGTCGGATATAAGACATGCGTCAATATCACAGGCATTGTACGTGGATTTGTCATGCTATTTTTGTTGAAAGCTACGAAGACGGGGTTAACCCAGTTAAGCTCAGCCGGAAATGAACTGGAATTCCGGCTGGTTCCAGTTCGCGTTCCGGCTCCAGTGACACAACCGATTCTAGTTAGAATCGGTTGTGTCACTGGAGCCGGAATACGAACTGGAACCAGCCAGAATTCCAGTTCAGTTCCGGCTGAACTTTACTGGGAAGTAGCTTTCCAACATAGAAGTTTCCTTTACGGAAGTACGGTTCTTGAACCAAAGCTATAGAAGCTTTTCCTTCCTGCACAAAGCGGGATAGATTCATAGTTGCTGTATGTTTATGCTGAAGTGTGCTTTGTGCTACCCTAACCATACTCAATCACAGCACTACACATTTCATCATCAGCATTTGTTGTACTGCAGATACCAAACACGTTGGCTTATAATCACCTACACCGAACCCCGAAATGGGTATTAGGAACATGACCATCATTTGAACCCAATGAAAGAAACAAACGCCCACTGTGTCAAAGATTCGCTTAACCCAGTAGGGGTAAGACCCACGACACTCCGCGCGCGACTGGCATATTATAGTCCTACCATTCACTCATCGGCACGGAGAAACACCTTGACTTGAGGACTCTTGTTTTAAGTCACCTCTTACGACATGGAGCAGGAACCCAGTGGATCAATTCTTGGTTGAGAAACTTCAGCTCGCCGGATGTCACACGGCCTCTAGGCTGGTTTTGTCCGGAGAAAGATAAATGGCTGTTACCAACCTTCTAGCGAACCCCAGCCGAAAATTGTCATTGTATTCGTGTTTAGCGACGCAAAATTGATTTAGAAAATACATTTTTAAGGATAATGCTGTTACTCCAAAATTTGTATACTAGTGCATTACATTTTAATAATCCACAAGTCCATTTATGAAACATTATATCACAGACATTACTCACCCATCCATTTTCTTGTGAAATATTAAGCGCAGCCCTGGGCGCAGCCGTAACTTCACTAAAAAAAAATAAAAATATGAATTATTGAGAAAAGAATGAAGAAATCTCAGCAGGCCTATTGTGAAGTAGAAATCAATCATAATCATTTTTAGGAAAAAAATATTAATATTGTCCAAATTGAGCTATTAAGTTTTAAAAACTTTAATACAAGATTCGTTATGTCTATTGATAACCTGGAAACTACTAGTCAGATGAATTATCCGGATTCTGAAGAAAAGCAACCAAGCTCTGAAAAGCTAGAAATACCGACTTCGCCAACATTGGCAGTTCCAAATACTAATTCGACTGTATCTGAATCAAAACCGTCGGAAATTGAAGCAGAGCCTCCACAATCAAAATCTCAGCAGGTCACCGTGATAAACGATCAACTCTTTGAAGCTCGACCTACGTTTGACGAAATTTGTAGCATGCCACCAGAAATAGACCAAACTGATTTGGGTATCGAAGAAGGGGAAGGAAATATGCCGATTATTGTTTCTGAACCTCCCTTTAAGAAAAATAGACGAATTCAGGTACCATCAAAAGGTGAGATTAATTCGCATAAAACTGCAGATATAGATTATGTTCCGATATTTATGGAAATTTATCTCTTTTTGGTATGGAAAAGATATCACTAGAGGGATATCGAGCATTGAGCCATCTCCCAAGAAGCTCCCAAAAAAGAAATTACATGATCCTACGCCTCAAAAGATTGGTGTTCTAGTAGGAATTCCGTGCCAGCGAAAACTTTCGAGAGATTTGCGGTAAAATCGAAGATATTACCTCGTTAACCTTACATACTCACTCTAATATTCTCTAACAGTGAAGACAATAAACAGTTGGACATGATGAAGCACCTCTCTTTGGTGTTCCTGTTTTCCCGCCTTAAAAATCCATTAAAGTGGAATGCAACAACTTTTGAGGAAATCCGTTCTATAGGGGATAATATCCATTCTAGCTTGGTTATGACTAAATTTTCTGTGAACTACAATTCAAAAACATACTATATGGCGCTGACGAGTACGGTGGTCAAAGGACGTATCAATTCGTTCGATGCTCCACCGCCAAACTTCAAGAACGCTTTGATCGTACAGATCTCTGGATTTAGCGGTCTCGTGTTGAAGTGCGAGTCGAAATATTTGATTACATGGAAAGTCGCTGAGGGATACTATTTGTACGATCCGTGTTTGGACGACACCTCGAAGATGATGTTTTTCAACAGTCTCAAAATGATGAAGCAGTTTATAATCGAAACGAAGCAGCTAACCGACCGGTCAAAGTTCTACATGTCCAAAGTTTCGCTGAGCTCTGTTGATGACGGGCATATCGTTACACTGAAACGAAAGTCGCGGAAAGCAAAGAAATTTGAGGTCTTGAATAAGCAAGAAGCTCTGCTAATGGGAAATAAGTATCTGAAAGAAATCAGCTATAAATTAGAATCTTTTAGAATATCACTAAATGCAGTTGATTTGGCACAGCAGCTGGAGACTAGATCATGGGATGCGGATGTTTTGAGTAAACTATTTGAAGGAGAATTAACAGATAAGGCTATAAACAAACTTGGAGTTTTTCTCTGCGAAGAAGGTACTGAAAAAAGTTTTCTTCTGGATAAATCAAGATTGATTCGGTTGGAGACGGCTTTCCGCTATACGGAGCGAGAAGAGTTCGAACGGTTGATCAACCGTTATTTGGCAATTCGTGTTGCTTTAATTTTGAAAGTCGAGGAAGCTTTTGTCGCCATTTGGAGCAGCCAAAATATAGTTTACTGGTTCTGTCCTTTTCGCTACGACGCCCTGGAGTTAGATCCCGCCGACCTTGAAGATAAAGCATGTTTTCTATACGCGTTCAGCTCTTTGACTCGCCTGTCTCGCGTCATGTTTGACTACTTCATTGAATTAGGACTTTTACCACGTCATTCGATCCGCTTATTCACCGTTGATAGTGAACCATTTGGAAAAAGTCCTCGAATACCGATGGTGGACAGTAGCGATTCGTTGAACCGAAGTGAGTTTGACATTCGGATTGCTGAAAATGTGCGAAGAAGAGTTTTTGTTTCTGATGAAAACTTACCTGTAATGACCCTTTCGGAGGCGAAACTGTGTCGCATTATGATGCGGGAGATTCTACAGGAGGCAGAGAAACGTTCTGACGAGTAATCTTCAGTTGACCATGTTGTTATTTACGAACTGAAATAAATTTACTCAGCTGTCTTGAAAATTTCAAATCGGCGGGTTACGCATCGATCGATATCGATAACAGAAAACGTAAACGTTTCCTATTCCGAAATACCTTAGACTATAGTGACCAGACGTCCCGGATAAGGCGGGACAGTACCGGATTTCAAGGTGTGTCCTGCGTTGTAAAATATCCCGGAAATTGTCACGCATATATCAAAATGCTGATTTTCATTCAAAATACCCATACTGTACATTTATACTATAAAGGTTTTGAGCCGCGCTGCCTAACCTCCGAATTATGTGAGGAACGTGCAAATTGAGTCAATTTATTCTGACTGTCACAGTGCCTTTTTCAACTTCTTATGTGAGCCAGGTCATGAATTCTTACGAAAAGTTTCACAGTCTTGCACAAGTTATGTAAATATTTGGAAAACGTACATCTTTAATAGGTTTCTTCAGCGTGTCCCGCATTCGTCTTGAAAACATCTGCCAACTTTACTTTAGATGTACCCGACCAGGAGAATAACCCGGGTATTCCACTTTCCAATATTATACCAAAACTTGGTATTAATATTGTTCCTTTAATATGTTTCTCCAATACGTACTTAATATCTGTAAGTGTTAATAGCTTAACTGTCCCTTCTTATTTTCTATCATTCTCAGAAACGCTCTCTTCTACCTGTACCATACACCCACGAAGGTTTGATGCGACTCCAAGGCGACACAAAAGATCTCTGTCGAATGAGCCAACAAACACGGGACCTACAGTACGAACATCACACGCGCAACTCGACGCGTTACCAATCCACATCTGAGCCGTACTACGAAATCGAAACCTCTGCCGTCTTGAGGAGGACCATCCAGCGTCCCAGTACATGATTCTTCCTGATGAAGGCCACCCGAGTCTTTAATCTATGCCGTTGATCTCACGATGCCTGAAACTGAAAGTTTATAATTTTCTAACCCCCCCCCCTCATCTTTGTCCATCCTCCCTCCCATGACTCTTATAGCCAGAAGTATAACCCCTACCCATTTCTCCCAAATATCTTCGCGATCTCTAATTAATCTCCCCGAATCTTTACAAAATTCAATCACGCCCTTTAGTAATTCCTACTCTTAAGATAATTGTAAAATTGACCCCCTTAGTTAAAACTTATTTGCTCCAATAATCTCCTTGCTTAAAATGTCAAACCGTATTGCCATAAAAACTAAATGACTTACGAAAATTAAATTACCCACTTGTGAATAGTATAAGATAGCTATAAAATTTCCTTAGTTCTTTTTTTAAAAAAAATCAATATGTAATCGGCTAGTTTTAAGTAATTTAAACAAAATTGACACCTTTAAGCTAACGCAAACGTGCCTTATTAAATAAACGAATTAAATAAAAAAGTGTTAATAGTTTTTTTTGCTATTATCTATGTATTCCAAAGTTTTAACAAATATCAAATCAATATTTTACTATGTTAAGTTCATTGGCATAAATACCTGAATGAACTATTTTATTAGTAGGGGAGAGTTAGGACACTTGATCCTTCGGGATATTGCCTGGCCATAACTCATAATCTATACGAATAAAGTTATCACAAAATAAAAAGAAAATGAAGTATTTGCTCGTTTATGATGTTTAAAAAACAAATCTAATGTATTACATTTGGTTTGGAAAAGTTGTGATATATTTTAGAAAATATGTGTTTATATCCATCTGTTTATATGTGTTTATATCCATCTCTAATCATCTAATTATTTATGAATATTTTCATTTACGATTACGTTCTAAGGGCTTTCATCTAGAAAAACACGTTTTCACACGATCTAAAATGTTTTTTCGGTGAACAAATCATGATATAAGTTATTGAAAGTTGGAAAAGCCAGTTAAACGCAGCACTGATTTACTGTAAATACTTGTCTTGACTTTCTACTGTGGTTACAGTATGTCGTGCATCTAAAAAGGTAGTATCATTAGCTGGTTGAATTTAATTTGGTTTTTTTTTAATTTAACAATCAGAAAAGAATAATTAAGGTTTAAGAATGATATGAGTGCACTCGTAAGGACACCTGCTATCAATAAATACGAAAAACTGGCACAATTTTTCCAAATTAAAGATCCCTATTGCACTCAAAGTCCATCGAAGATGGAATTTACTATCCATCATACTCGTTTCGCGTAACCTTCGCCGGATCTGCACTTCCGAGCTACGTTGAAGTGGGAGGAGCTCGTCTACCTGCGCGTCTGTTTGTACCGCGGGTCATGAATTGTTCCAATTGCAAGCAGCTAGATCACACGGCCACCAACTGTAGCAATAAGCAACGGTGCTGTAAATGTGGGGAACGCGATGATACTTGCAGTAAGCCCGCTGAGAAGTGTGTTTACTGTGGGGAGAATCCGCATGCACTTTTGACATGCCCAACGTACAAACTTCGCGCGGATAAACTGAAGCGATCCGCCAAAGATGGCTCCAGACGCTCTTACGCAGAAATGCTTAAAAGAGCTGTTCCACTTATCTCCGAAAACCCATTCGTTCTCTTGCCAACTGACGATAAAGCCTCTAACGACCCTTGCGAGGGGCATTCTTTGGCTCTGCTTGGAAACTCTAGGAAAAGACCTAATCAAAACTCACCTGAACTTCCTCGTAAGAGTCCTAGATTGTCCCAAACAAGGGTACAAAATAAAAATAATTCATCAACTGGAAGTGCTGCCACAAATCCGAATATAATACCTCCTGGTTTTGGGAAATTGAGATACAACCCGGAGTTCCCAGCACTCCCCGGGTTCACCAAAAATCCCAAGTGCTCCCATTTTACAGTCAGAAACTCAACCTAAAACGGGATTTCTTAAATTCTCTGACATTGTGGACTGGATATTCACAGCTTTCAACATTACCGACCCTCTGAAAAGCTTGCTGGTTGCTATTCTACCAACAGTAAGAACATTTTTAAAACAGTTGACTGGACAATGGCCGCTGCTCCTTGCAGCGATCGTATCCTTCGATGGCTAACTTATTAAACGGAATCACGGATCTGATCACTGTTTTACAGTGGAACTGCAGAAGTATTATCCCCAAAATTGATTCATTAAACCACTTGCTAGATTACAATAATTGTGATGCCTTTTCCCTATGTGAAATATGGCTTACTTCTAATATAAACCTCAACTTCCACGATTTTAACATTATCCGTTTGGATCGAGAAGACTCATATAGAGGGGTACTTTTAGGGATCAAAAAGTGCTACTCCTTCAATCGAATCAATCTCCCTTCGACGCCAGGCATTGAAGTTGTCGCTTGTCAAACAACAATCAACGGCAAAGATCTTTGCATTGCTTCTATTTACATTCCTTCTAGGACCATGATGGGATATCGAAAGTTCTCCAACGTGATTGAACACCCTCCCTCGCCCCGCCTGCTTCTTGGAGACTTTAACTGTCACGGTACAGGGTGGGGCTGTCTGTACGACGATAATCGATCCTCGACAATTGAAGACGTTTGTGACACCTTTAATATGACAATTCTGAACACTGGGGAAATGACTCGGATTCCTAGACCATCAGCGCGAGCAAGTGCACTGGACATATCACTATGCTCGACATCACTACGGTTAGATTGCAAGTGGAAGGTAATATTTGATTCCCACGGTAGTGATCACCTGCCGATTGTAATTGCAATCACCACTCGTTCAAGACCTTCGGAACCAATCAATGTTCCCTACGACCTCACACGAAACATTGATTGGAAGAGCTACTCTGCTGCGATATCCAAAACTATCCATTAGACACAGGTACTTCCCCCGGAGGAAGAGTATAATTTTTTGTTCAACTCGATTCTCAATACCGCGATTCAAGCTCAGACGAAACGAGTACCCGGCGTGAATACTCAAAAACGTTCTCCCAACCCGTGGTGGGACAATGAGTGCTCTGACGTATACGCGGAGAAGGCGGCCGCGTAGAAACCCTTCCGGAACGACGAGTTAGTTGCTACCTATCGACTGTATGCGATATTAGAAAAGCGAATGAAAAATTTAATAAAAGCCAAGAAACGCAGTTACTGGCGCCGGTTTGTCGACGGGTTAACAAAACAAATATCGATAAGTACTCTTTGGGACACGGCCCGATGTATGCGAAACCGAAACAGTACTAACGAGAGCGTAGAATATTCAAACCGTTGGATGTTCGATTTCGCCAAGAAGGTTTGTCCAGATTCCGCCCCGGCACAGAAAATCTACCGCGCCGCGTCGTCTCACAATACCGCGAACGAAACACCGTTTTCGATGATGGAGTTCTCACTTGCTCTCTTATCATGTAACAATAAAGCTCCAGGGCTAAACAAAGTCAAATTCAACTTATTGAAGAACCTGCTGAACTCTGCCAAGAGACGCTTGTTGAATTTATTTAATAACTCAGGTAACCAACAAGCATTAGTGTATGCAGTAAAGTAGCGTAAAATTTGCATTCCGGATGCTTCTTGCAGTATGCTGGCATTCGTTATGCATAACTGTAAGCAGCATTCTGAATGCACAACAGTAGTAAAAAAGCATTTTCATAGCACAGCAGTAATGTAGCCGTAAATTTTGCCAAAAGCGACTTTTAAAACGACTTAAGTGCTTATCAAATAGCCGTTAAGACGCATTCAGCATGCTTATTGGTTACCAGGGTGATGTCATCTGTTCTTTGTTAGCATATGCCATTTGATTTTCTGTTGAGAGCAACGCAAGGCAATCGTTCGTCCCTTTGCCTTTTGCGGAAGCCAAATTGTGTATCTGACAGTAAGCCATTTGCTTCGACCCAATTGTCGAGGCGAAACAAGATCATTTTCTCGAATAACTTTCTGATAC
Source organism: Topomyia yanbarensis (assembly GCF_030247195.1). Taxonomy (NCBI): domain Eukaryota; kingdom Metazoa; phylum Arthropoda; class Insecta; order Diptera; family Culicidae; genus Topomyia; species Topomyia yanbarensis. The sequence goes on from NC_080672.1 coordinate 288,498,576, forward strand.
AAGACAGCATTACAATCGGTCGATACGAGTTGCGGTCGGAGGCTGGTTTTTCTGGTTTTTGGATGGCGATGATACTCACTTGTCTCCAATCGTGTGGGACAATGTTACCCTCAATAAACCTCTCATATCGATTGCTCAAGCGATGCGATATTTTGAACCCATTGGTGCTTGAAAATTGCGAAAGGCTTGCCGAGTTTAATTCTTAGACCCGATTCATGTCCTTGTACTTCGATTACATGGCACAGAACATCAATTCATCTTCGTATAACGTCACTCGTGCTCATCTCTAAGATACTTCTGATCCAACTGTATTTTTCGACACATCGATGAAGGAAGAGATTTGTGGAATCCCGGATCCCATTCGCCCCCTAGTGGTCCCAAATATTTTATAATATAAATACCATCAAGTCGACTGCGGTAAAATGTTGTACACTGACTGATAAATTCTCGACGGGTCCACAGGCTTCGGTAGCTTCAACGAAAATCTTGCTGCCTCATTCAAACTCAATAATCCTGCTTCAATTTACATCTCAGAATTAGCTGCCATTCAGTATACTCTCGGGATCATTGACACCCTGCCCGCAGACTATTACTTCATCGTTTTGGACAGTCTCAGCTCCATTGAGGCCATCCGTGCGGCGAAGCCTGGAAAGCACTCACCGTATTTCCTGGAGAAAATACGGGAATATCTGAGTGTTTTATCTGAAAAATCTTACCAGATTACCTTGGTTTGGGTCCCGTCACATGAGAAGGCGGACTCTTTAGCCAAGGATGGCGCATTAGAAAGCGACACTTACGAAAGATCAATATGCTTCAATGAATTTTTCAGTATCTCTCGTCAGAGGACGCTCGATAGTTGGCAAACTTCATGGAGCAATGGGCATCTGGGACAGTGGCTACATTCCATTATCCCGAAGGTATCAACGAATGCTTGGTTTAAGGGCTTGGATGTGAACCGGGACTTTATTCGTACGATGTCAAGGCTCATGTCGAACCATTACACATTTGATGCGCATCTCCGTCGTATAGGGCTTGCTGAAAGTAATCATTGTGTTTGTGAGAACGGCTGTCACGACATTGAGCATGTGGTTTGGCTGTGCGCTGAGTACTGTGTTGCCAGGTCCCAACTAATAGATTCCCTTCGGGCCCGAGGTAGATCACCCTATGTTCCAGTCCGGGACGTCCTGGCAAGCCGTGACCACCCCTACATTTTTCTTACCTATATCTTTTGGAAAACTATTGATGTCCAAGTTTAATACATTTTCCCTTCATTCATTCACAGCAGAACATCACCAACCTATCCTTGAATCTACAACATGGCATTGCTTCACGAGTCTTCGATGCATACCCTTCTTGATAACCGTTCAGAACATCATGACATACCTCACGTGTAGATGATATAGAGAACATAGTGATATAGTTTTGATCTAGGAATAACACAAAATGACAGTTCTAAAGACGATTGCCCAAAATTCCTCTCGACGGAAGATTTTGACTGTGAAATCATCTGAGACACCACTAGCTAGCAGACATGCATGGACCATTAAATGCATGAACCAAAAAAAAGTTAAAAAATGGTCAAAGTTAATCATTAAAACCACCATTGTAACAACAAAACACAATAAGTGGATTAATTTTTTATTTTTTATTTATTGATTTCAGTGGTTAATGCAGTAGTGTAGTTAAACTTCTACAACAAAGTGTTTACTCGAGTTAATCAGTTTCTCTTGCAATCATTTACACGGATTTCAAAATCTTTAAACACCCGTTAAATTTTACGTCTTGACCTTACGCAACTTCGTGAAAACCGGTTCCACTATATATATCTTCGAAAATATTTGGAGCTTTGATACTTTGCGATGATACTCTCAGGTGATATGGATATTAATTACATAAGAAAAATAAATATTTTTGGAAATATTTGAATAGCTTCGTTCCCTTAATCAAATAAGGTAATTTAGATTATCTTATTATCTTAATATTGAATTTGTTGACGAAAAGAGAAATTTGGTTTATTATTTGAGTCTAGATGATACACACATCAAGTCAATTTAATGACTTATGCTGTCGGAACCTTAAAGTCATTAAATTGACTTTACGCTTGTCCGGACATGCCGCAAACTCAGGTGATTCGCATTTAATGCCAAAAGATCCTGACTCCTGCGTTGCAGAAGACAAAGAGTTAAGTAGCCGGGAAACTCTAAGCTTGTTCATTGACCCTACTCCACGCTTTTCTAAACTTTCATACTTCAAATCCTTGCTCTTCCTTGAGTACTATGGCTCTTAATATTTGAAAAAACACTTCACCTTCCAGTCCCTTACTAATTATATGTCGTTACAATATAAACAAGGGAAAAGATTGAATCACTATAAGTCGCTAATAAAAAAGGAAAAAAAGTAACTGTAATTTCCAATCCAAGTGTAAAATTATAATAAAATTCGTTGAAGAAAGCACGACAAGTCGTGTGTATTTGTGGTGGAACTTAATTTTACATTTATATTCATGCTCCAAATATGTGCATGAAAATAAACTTAAAATTACAAAATATTTTTTTCTGTGTATACTTGAGAGACTAACCTTGAAAAGAAGTATTCCGCTACACAAACGTTGAAAAGCACCTTGAATTAGTATTAATTGATTTGATCAGTCATAGACAAAAAACCAATTTAAAAAACCTTTCTTTAATATTTAAATCGCTTGAAAAAAACCTAATTTTTATTTGAACATCCCAAGTAACCATTAGCATTAAGCTATTGCACTATATTGGCTATACATTTGCACTAATGTTGCATTGAAACTCCATTACAGCATTAACAACGCAATAAAGCTCTATATTAGCATCAATAATGCATAACTGCACAGCCGACATATAGCATTATAACTTGCTCTATATGCGTATATAAAGCTGATATAACGCGTACATGCTTCAAGGATCTTTAAAGCATGTAAGCTTTACAAGTGCATTTAATGCCATTATAGAGCAAATAAAAAGCTGATATAATGCTATTATAATGCTGTGGGTTTATTTGTTATGCAACTCTTATTGAAGATTAAATTCGGCATATTTCATTTCAATCGAACATATGCAATATAGTCCAGGAAGCAAACGCAGCGCATCTACCGTGAAGGACGAGGCAAGGTACCTCAGTTTGAGACTTACTAAAGGTAATTTTCGTAAACATTCCTTTCATGTGAGAACGAAAACCCATTAAGGATATTCATTACAATGCATTAGAACATAGTCAATTACGGTTTTAAACAGAATATTTTATTTTAAAAAAATTTCCTTTTTGCTCATCATACCGAAAGGAAACATAAGAAATGGTTTTAAAACCATGGCGGACAATGACAACCAACTGAAGCTTTTTAATAGCATTAGTAGTGCCAATATAAGGCTTTCAAATTTGACATTTGTGCACTTTTGCTATATAATAGCATTAGTACTGCAGAAACGAGCTGTCAATCTCTGCACAGTAATAGCACTAAATTTCGCCTTTTCTGGCATAATATCAGCATTATATAAGTATTTAGGGCTTCACGGCTTTTTAGGACAGCTTTATATGTGGATCTAAAGCAGATATTAGGCTACGTTATAATGCTTAATGGTTACTTGGGATTAATATGCTCCTTGCAAATTTCACATTTCCCGCGAATAAAAAAAATAAAAGTCTACTAAAGTCTACTAGGGGTTAAAAATTCTCAAATTTCGGTCTACGTGGTTTATGAACGGTCCATAATTTCACAAAAAAATAAATTTTTGAAATTGGTCGCTCTTAACCCTAAATTGTTGAAATGTAACCCGTACATGTTATACATTTTTGGAATGGGCACAACAATACAATCAATGGTGAGTCAATTATGTTGATTGGAACATTTATTCCTGGGATATTGACCAATAGATGCAAAATGTGCTCAAAAACAGGTTTTTCAAAAAAAAAATCTTAAAATAAATCAAGAAGATGGGTGGGTAATGTCAGAGACATAACCGGCGTGAAGTAGAATACATTTGGGATTATTTATATACATATGTAGGCTATCAACGGGATTTTTCGGAAAAGGGAAAGACTTTTAATTAGTTCTTCATTAAAATAATGGTGTTCCTGAAAAGGACCGTTTATGTTCGCTTTGGAAAATGATGCGCTGGATTCGATTCTCGTTGGATGCTGCTGACTTGTACGCTCTCTATTTCCGGATTGAACTGTTGTCCATGGGTGCGATACTGACATGATTGGTGTAGCTGTAGCGTAGAGTGACAAGAAAAAGATGACCCCTATCGGCCCACCCCTGAGTCGATTCCTAGTCGCACCAGGGGTACTTGCTTCAAGCTACCGGACCAACGTGCCTGAAGTTTGCCTACTAGCTCGCATTTTTGCCGCTAGGTGGCACTGTGTCCATCGTAATATCGCTATAAGTGAAAATAAGAAAGATAATTTAATTCTCTACAACTTTGTCGAAGACTGCTACTCAATCCGTCCTTGTTAAAAGAAGTTATCAACCTTTTAGTGAAGTGATGTCTGAGTCAGTTTTGCATGGGGCCTAGCAGTGTATGGTTGTGTATCAATACTCGATTACCACGAACTAAACAGGTGGTTAGGTTTAGCTCAATAGCATGTTCAGAAAAATTATAGCAAATAATATGAGTAATGTTTTGGTTAGAAAATGTTAGTTGGACCTGTAACCGCATAGAGGGCGCTAACACTAACTTTTCAACGGGTAGAGATAGAAATTAGGTGTCTTCTACAAAGTTGTAGAGCAGGCGATTTGCAGTAATTCTTCCGAACATATCAATATTCTATCTCTCTTCCATAAAAAGTTAGCGTTAGCACCCTCTCTGCGGTCACAGGTGGAACTAAAATTTTCTAACCAATACATAACTCGTATCATGTACTACAATTCTTCTGAACATACTATTCAGCTAAATCCAACCATTATTTCACAAAAATGTATAGTTCGTGGAATTCGCGCACTGATACAGCACCTAGTGCTGCTAGGCCCCATGCAAAACTGACTCAGACATCATTTCGTTAAAAGTTTAATAACTTCTTTCAACAAAGCTGGATTTGCTAGCAGTCTTCGACAAAATTGTAGACAATTAAATTATCTTTCTTATTTTCACTTGCAGTGATAATATGATGAAGACAGTGCCACCTAGCGATGAAAACGCGAGCTAGTGGGTTTTCTCCATGTATATTGTCGAAAAATTCCATACAAACTTCTGGGACGTTGGTCCGGTTGCTAGACATGTCCGATTTGCTTCAAATTTGGAGCAAGTACTCCTGGTGGGACTAGGAATCGACTCAGGAGTGGGCCGATTGAGTTTTCAAAAAATCATTATTTTTCTGGGCAGTCTACTGTAGCGTTATAAACCGTTTATGGTCTCTTTCTGCATCGCATAATGAAAATATTAAATTGCTGGATCAATTAAAGAAAGATGGCGTTTGGTCACGGGTTTCTTACAATAATATTGTATTGCGTCCAGTGGTGCAAATTTTCATTTTCAAATACCAACCTTCAGCTCAATCAAACAAAACTATGAATCAAATTGAAAGCCTCCCTTAATCATTCATTTTCAAGTTGGCGGGATTTTCATAACCCAATCGTACGTCTTCATTTCAAATTGATGCTTTTTCATTCACCAACCAAACTTGTCATCTGCTCTGTAGAGGCCAGTTTAGGTTAAATGTTGACATATTTTGCGTTTCCAAGCTTACATGAACAGTAATAAATATGTTCAGAGTAGTTTTGCTTGAAAAACCTAGTCAATATCCCAGTACAGAGATATTCACAGGGTCAATGAAAACGAAAATGAATGGATAATGATTCAGCAGCTCAGCTGTTTGAATGCATGATGCAAACGAAAAACGGCGAATTGAACATAGTAGGGCATGATTTGAGATTTGTTCTTCCTTCAAGTTCAAAACAACGTGGTGAAAATTTGCAGCTCTGATTGCGTCTACCACCAGCGTTTCGAAGGTCTTCATCTCCAGGGCAAAAAACACTAACAATATTATCTTTGTCAAGTTTGTTTGAACATTTGAACGGAAGACGCAACGCACTGATCTACCTCAGACGGTCCCCGCACACATCACTCATTGCTCAGTCTGCTAGTGATGTGTAGAGTAGTGAAATTTGAATTTTTTTTTCGAGTTAGTTAAAAAATATGGGTGGGTAATGTCTGCGACATAACCAGAGTGTCGTGACTACATTTCGGGGCGGTCATTCAAATCTAATGCTATTGAACGTAATCACGTTTGAATTGGAAATTTTCAAATGATTCGTTATGATAATTATGGTCAAGAAATTAAAAATTAATATTTGCATCGTCAACTATTTTTCTTCTTTTCCAATCTGCAACATTATTTGAAAATATTGTTGAAATTTTATTGATGAAAAGCTGAAAATGCCTTTGACAACACTGCCCACTAAATGGTTGGAAGGGGAAAGACGCGTATTCGTTTAGGTTATGCTAGTATTAGTAACAGAAAGGAATGAAAAGGAACGAAAACGAGCGAGCAAGAGAGTAATAGTAGTGCGGATTCGCGCTACTATACTAAATATTGATTGAAACTTCATAACACTTCGGTTGTCAGACATTACATGCTCGGCTTTTGACATTAAAAACTACAAGGGGCAGCCCTATGGGGTTGCACGAGCTGTAGACGTAGGAATATACTACTTAATGTAAAATATGTATTTTCTTAGTACATTTATACTGCCCATGATTGCATATCAGTCCCATAAAGATAGGAAATCCCATAGAAAACGGGACAACTATGCGATCATGGGTAGTATAGTAATAATAAATCAAATATATTTCTTACGTATGTTTTAATCACAACCAATCAACACCGAATATTACATATTGAACCAAACCTTCTTGGTTATCAAGTCATTTCATATGTAGTAGGTGATCGAATCTGATTAAACTTATTTAAGAAGATCTGAAGAAAGAAGACAGAAAACCGTGACCGAACTATCTCGAACTAAATCTTTATAGCATAAGATTAGCTTGTAAAAACTTTTCGATTGTGTGTGGTAAAAAACCCGGACCAGTGAAGAAAAATCAAATTTTAGACAATATAATCACATTTAATGTATAGACCAAGCATTCTAGTTATATTTTGCCATTATTGTAACTTTCCTAAAGTACGCAATATAGCGAATGCAGTGGTCTTAATCATATATCGAAACTATAAATATACAAGAATCGAAAACATGCGTTTTTGCAACGGTTTTTCAAGTTGCAATGTATTCATTCATAAATAGGCTTTGTAGTATGTAGGGTGATGAGCCTATTTGCGCCATGTTTCTATTATCACCCTACCCATTTGAAGCCGTTGGTTAGAGCAGTGTCTGCCATCTTTGTTCAACGCATTGAGTCAAATGGTACCGCAACAATAGGGGCACTCGATTCGAGTTTTCATTGTGCTCAAACACGAGAATTTTACTGTTTTCAACGCATTTGTGTTATTATATTGGTTCTTAATAACAACGCAAAGCGGTTGATGTCAATTTTTACGCATTCTATTGATTGTAAGGCAAGAAATTACCGAATTAGTGAGGCACCTTGCTTAGTATGGTGAAAATAGGCTCATCACCCTACCTATTAGTAGAAATACTATAGGCTGAGTGGTAATGAATCACGTGATGGGGAAATGAATCAATGAATTGATCGAACGTAAATAATAAACTTTCGTTGTGCAATTTACTAACAAATTAGATTCACCTACCTACACATTCGCCTCAAACATTGAACCCAAGCGCACAAAGCAAAATGAATCAACGCTGATGATGATGGGTAGAGCGAAAGAGACAACTAATACCACGACACTATGTTAACCGTGTTTGCAAATGGAGCTCGCATGTACAAACTATTTTGTATACGAATAATTATACATAAAAGTGTGCTGGAAACGAACACAACACGAAAGATAGCATAGTGCGACAAGCGTACCTCCACAGGCAGTGTAACGGACTTCTAACTCAGCAGTGATCTGCTTCGCCTGCCGTTCAACAGGCAACTGAGCTGTTTCGGCGAAATCCTTCTGTTTAAATAGTCGATGATGACGTTATTCATAGAAGCGTAGCGCGCTAGGTACACAAATCTGTCGTGCTGGACTAGGGAAGCGCTATCTTCTGTGTGTAAATACGCGATATTTTGACTAGGTTGCTCATTATTTAAATTTTTAATGCCATGATATCAAAAATCTTTGGGTTTATCTATTGGAATCTATTCTTAGAAGTATTTCGGAGCGATATGCGCAAAAAATTTGAAAATTTATTGTGAGATGGCTGAATTTTATACGTTTAAAATTGGACCACTTTTCGTTACATACCATTTTTGTAGAATTTGCAACGTGCACCCCTATATTGTCCGAGCAGAGCCGTCAATACAGAGCATTTAAGAGGTCAATCAAACAAGGAAAAGTTATAAATCTATGTGCTGAATCTCCTTTTTGCCTTATCATTCGATACTTTAGGGTAGACGAGTAGTGTATGGACGTATGTACCCAAATGATTCTCATAAACACATGGCCAATAATTGCCGCTGTACTGTACGCAACAAACAGATTCTTGTGCGGTTTGGGAAATAATCATAACAATTGTGTAGCAGATTCCGTAGAGGACACGATTACCGTAAATTTTGATAGAAATGATTTTGTAAAAGCATTATTTAGCCTTGCTTTGATTGGTGGTTTATTTGTTGGTGCCACCTTTTTGACGATGAACCACATCTGAGATAGGTAAAACGAATTATCTATAGGAAATTGTTTTCAGTTTGCATTTGATCATCGTTGAAATCAGTTCGCTTGTCGCCGGCGACCCGCTTTGTTAGTTCCTGGAAGGAATACTCCCCAGCATCAAACAAAGGCGCTCTCAAAATTGCCTCCATCACTAGACGTGTACAGAAGTCGCATTATTAATGGCAAGGAAACGTCGAAATAATATTCACAACAAACGGTCCTTATTAGGACCACAAAATCGTTCTCAGAAGAATTACTAATGAAATTTGCATTTCGTGCTTTGGAAAATAACTTCCCTCTTATCGGGTTAGTTATTTTCTATAATAATATCCGAAAAATGTGCGATAAAACAAATAAACTGACCAATTGGACGGAAGCAAGAAAATACCTACAACAATTTGAGCCAGAAAAGTGACATTGACGGAAAAATGCTTCGATCGTTTCTAAGTGTTTGCCAACTGAAGTTGCCGATTTGTTTTCCAACGTCAATTATTTGCGCGGTGCTGTACATAACAAACAGATTTTTGCGCGATTTGTTGGGAAATATTCAAAACAATTGTGTAGTAGATTCCGTAGAGGATACGATTTGTTACCTTTTGTGTGTAGTCCTAAATAAGTCGATGGCATTACAGGATGTATCCACGAATAATATGGCTGGCTCACAAAAATGGTCGCATTTTTAATGTCATCGTGGTCCTTACTTGTGCACAACTTTTTTTTTTCTTTATTCATGCAAGTTATACATACGTACAAATCTTATACAAGATTCCTGATTATTTTTCTGGCTGATTGGTTTAAACACTGTGTATTTTGGTTAAGTACAATGAAAGTTGCAAACTTTCTAAACGCGATCTTCGGTTTTTTCCGATATTTTGAAATGGGGCTTCTATTTTGAAACGTTAGTCGTTCACATTAATAGTTGGCGAAAGAAAAGATTTTCAAATTTAATTCTTTCTAATGAAATGATTGCGCTGATAAGCGCGTAATTTGTTTGCCGAAGAAAATATTCTCCGGGTGGGAGATTTTTGTTCCAATTGTTCCTACTTTCTACCACAGAGCTGCATAAATTAATCCACGGAGATGAGTCCTAATAATCACCTTCTCTCCCAGTGTTGACATCTGACAAGTGGACTTGCTGAAACCGACTGAAATGACAATTCTTTCTGACCAGATTTGCGGCTTGGTTCATGAAATTAGCGGGAACCAATCAGGAACGAGCTTCAGTCAGATGATTTGAAATCGGTTTTTTTCGTGTATGTATGCTATCTTACATCCATCAGAAATGAAAATGATGGCTTCTGCTAGTAGCACGTTTCAACACAAACTGATTCATCCACCTGTTGTGTACAGCTCACAAATATTTCTCGGTATTGTACAGCCATCCGTTCGCGCCAAGCAACCAAATACAAATGTTGATAGAAACAAATCTCTAGCGGACTTATATTTAAAACTTTTCATCAATTAAGTGTTCGGTTGGTGCACGATATTGACGGCTCTGGCCGAGATGAGCTGAAAATTTTCACCATTTTCGGTAGTTTTTGAAAGATTTTTTAAAACACAGTATTAATGCATGTTATACATACTCCAAATTTTAATACTACATTGCGGAACATATTTTCGATAAAATTGCCTTAAACCTCAAATCATTCTATTAAGTATGATGGAAGCTATTAACGTTCAAAATCTGACGCGGCTGCCACAGCCGATATTTTGAAACGGGCCCCCATATTGAAACGTTAGAAGTATTCTACTTCAAAAATTAAACCCTAGACCGCACACCACATTTCCAACGTATAGTTTAATAATACATAACATAATACACAACTAGAAAAATGCCTCCACAAAAAGCTTGAGGTTTCGTCTTACTAATTTCAAAGTTCCTAGCACGCTATGCTCGCCCTAAGCATACACCGCACTATCCCATTCGCCTATTCTATCCCAACAAGTGGACTGTTGCTGAGAGCTCCTTACCAAAAATGTTTTGGGCGTGAATAAACTTGATGACGTCAGCGGGGAATAGACGAGAGCCACAAACCACCATGTGCTTTTCTCTAAACCCAAACATTGCTCAGTGAGGGTGTTGTTCTGCGATTATAGCAACAAGTGCCGTTTTCTCTCAAAATACTCACTGTTCATGCTGTTCATTCAACTAAGACAGTGATTACTACCATCGTCATCCCATTCGCGAGCTTAGCCTTGCTGTTGCGTGATGGTAAATTTTTGCCTTCAGTTTAGCGGTATTCGCGATTGTGGCAGCAACGGTTCGCGGTTCGTGAAGGATAGAAAACAAGGTGCTTCGAATATTTTCCTTATCCGCTAATACGACTTCATCACGCCGCAGCAGCCATTTTTGCTTTGCTCTTAGTAGCAGTAATCAGCATTACAACGAATCTGGTAAGGAAAATCTTTTCTTCACGGCCTCCACCAGCCGCTTTCACGGTCACCGCAACGCGTGGGTGGGTTTGATTTCGAAATTGTGATTCAAGTGCTACCGGGTAGAGTTTGAGAAAATGTGGCAAGTGTTTGGTGGAGTTAAATACCAGATACCATCGAAAATTGAGAGAAATCGGTGACGGTCGGTGGGTTCGCGGCTTGTACAAAGTAGTTGAAGCAAAACAAAGGCTGGGAAGTTTTTCTGCATAATTCCATAGAATGAATTTCCGCATAAAATTAGCTGCTGCAGTGGCACTAATTCGTAAATAATCATATGTGCAACAGGTTTATAATCTCTGCTGAGCTAAGCCGTTATCGTTAAGAACGGTGTGAAAGAACTAACTTTTGTTTGGCCTTAAATCACCAGACAATACGTATCTACGTACCATATGGAATAAAATGTTGATGCGTCTGCGGGTTGGGTGGCGCTTTGGGTGGTGCTGGCAGTCTGTGAGTTCATTTATTGCGATGCTGAGGAATGGCATTTTCGAGTGCAAATAAAAGCGGTGTGTTGAATTTTTAATACATTACTAGTGATATCACAGCTACAATTTGTATTTCTGTTTGTGAAGGTTAATATATGGAAATCGACTGTAGAAATTGCTGAAACTGTTTCAAGGAGTGCTAGAAGCTAGTGTATGCTGATAGTGACTGAACCAATGTTAATATCTATCGCAAGCTTTGTAAATGGCCGAATTTTCTAACTAATGGAATTGTAAACAATCTTCTACATTTATGGTAATTTAGGCGGTGCAATTTTTTTTCAAATGTGTTAAATCTCTACGTGCGTGAATATACATTGTTAATACTAGCTTCTAAATTTAAGCGACAACAACAGCTGTTTCTGTTTGTTCTACGAAATAAGTCACATAGAAAACAGATTTCTGAAATATTGTTTTCAGCTCACAGTACATTTTCTAGAGTAGCATGAATTAGAAATACATCTTTGCTTAAATGAAGTCGTTATACTCATCATTGCTGTTAGTTTTATCTCGGGCCGCTGGTAGCTCATCATTGTCAGCGGGCCCCTTTTTGAGCCGCTGAGCAAATATTGCAGTTAAATTGCCAATTGAAATGCGAAATATTCCGGATTGAAGCATTGGTTGAAATTATTATTAGATTTGCTTATAAGTTCAAATTGTACGTGCATTATCATCACAGGTGGCTCCTGGGAGGGGCACGGGGACAGGCCCTCTTCTGTTCGACCAGAAGCGGTTTTGGTGATAGGAAAAAATAAATTTCTCTACTTCAATACGCTAATATTTTAGAAATGATCAACAAGGTGATCAGTTTATTTTTTTCTTTTATCACTTTATTTAACCAAATGAAAGCAAATTCTTTAAATTTGGTATCAAATGCAATTTCGATTTTATAGCAATAAGCAAAGCATTGTTTCTAATAGGGTTGTGGTACCGGTAGTGTCGGTTTTGAAAATCCGGGGAATACTGACCCATTTTGGGTACCGTAATACCAGTTTTGAGCACAAAATTGCACGTTGTGTCCTGTCTCGCGTTGACTAAGTTCTTGCGTTTGCAAAGCCCCGCAATACCAGTCCTGAACAAAAACAAGTCACGTTAAAGTGGTGGGCATAGCGTAATTGGTAAATCGATTGCCTTGTACGCAGCTCACCTGGGATTAGTTCTAAACCCCGCATAGTCGAATTACCCTAAGGTTAAAATATCTATAATCGAAATGCCATCGCCTACAGAAACCTATCTGGTAATAACACTAGTTTACAGCATTTCTGAACTCAGTAAGCTGGTGGTAATTTTCAATGTAAAATCGTGTGTTTGATCCGAAAATGAAGTCCAAAAAATTAACAGTAGAACTGTTTTCGAGTTTGACTAAAAAAGATGAATTTAGCCTTTCAAAAAAGGGTACATTTCGTAAAATCCATATATCTGCGGTTATAGAGTATCGAAGCGAAATATAATTATGTTAAATTAAATGATTGAAATTTTGATCGTCTAAACATTTTGTTTTAGTGTGACTAATGGTTCTGACGTTAATTACGAGTTTGTTGATATTTTTTCTTCATTTTTAAAGAAATATAAATGTTTGGGCAAGATAAAACAATTCTAAAAATCATATTTTTAATATATCAGAATATATTGGCTTAAATGGCACGTTTCCCGTATGTAGTCGGGGATTTGTACCTTGCCGTGCGTTTTAATCATTTCCTGGGCAAAAGGAAAGGAGAAGGAGGTGTGGGGAAGTAGAATTGGAAGGGTGGGAAAAATAACAGCAAAAACCAAAAAACAAACAGCAGGTAAGTTAATCTCACAAGTAGGGTAACTCTCCTGCGAGTAAGCCTAAAGCGCTTTACCACATTGGGTAAGAAACTTTAGTATGTCTATGAGTTTCAGTCATCCGAACATGGTGTCGTCTAAGTAAGGACGGCCGAAAACTCGAAATCGCAATTGCGCTACTGCTGGACAGTTGCATATCAGATGATATGAGGTTCCGTAGTCAGATTCACAAAGATCACATGAAGAAGCCTCAGCGCGCTGAATAGTTGCCATGTGGTAATTGAGTTTGCAGTTAACCTGTTAATCCATTCATGCCCATGTTGTTTGTGGACAACAACGTTTTTAAACAGCTATAACTTTTGATTAAGCAAAATTTGCTCACAAAAATAAGTAAGGCTAATAAATGTGACTATTGCCTTTCATTTGAGTATTAAAGCTTCTAAGGACCAGCTCTAGAACTGAAGTTATTGCAATTAGTCTGATTGGATTCCGATGGAGCAGTGCTGGCAGGAACAGTTTAAGTTGACGACGGAAAATGAATTTTTCATATATATTCGTTAGGTTGCAATATTATTGAAAATTGATAAAACTTGTCAATTTAGGCTGTCTTTGGCTACATTTTCCACGCAATTGGACAATTGTAAATATTCTAGGAGAATTGTTTTGAGCATTGGAAGATAAAAATGGAGCAGCTTCTAGCACTGCGAAGGAAGCACCTATCTTTATGAAAAAGGCTTTTCGTCTTTCTTGACCCCACCATTTTCAAGGAAAAATAGTTTTGAGACCCCGCATACACTAGAAAAAAGTTGGGCATGAAAGGGTTAAAGCCCTGGTCAGCATGCCGCAGTGGAGCTTCGAAAAATGTGAGAGATTTTTCGAAAGCACTGTGCACGGTTGTTCTAGAAACGCCTTTGTTTGGCGACATGTTTGTAGATGTCTCCAATAATTACGGTGCTTGGACGAAGCCCAGGACCGTATTTTTCCCTTATCCAACTTGTCGAAATTGGTAGGGCGGGCTCAGGACCAACGAAGTCAATCGCAGAACCTTGTCTGGTCAATTTGTCAGCCTATTCATTTCCAGTAATACCGGAATGTCTGGGCACCCAGACAAGGTAGATAGTGTTGACAATGCTTAGTTCTTCGATTTGGGTTCGGCACGCGATCACTAGCTTGGACCGGGATTTGTCTGAGCTAAGGGCCTTGGTTGCAGCCTGACTATCGGAGCAGAAGTTTATAACTCTGCCGGACAAACTCAGTTGAAGGGCCGATTGCATCCCGCACATAATCGCAAAGATTTCTACTTGGAATACAGTACAGTATCTACTTAGTGAGTGAGATTGTGCCAATCTAATTTCACGACAGTAGACACCAATACCAGCACGTCCGCCCATCAGAGAACCGCCAGTGTAACAGACCACTTGCGTTTGTTGTTGTCTTTCCATAAAGCCAGACAACCACTCCTTTCGAGAGGGAATTTTCACATGGTATGTCCTGTAAGGAAAACTACATGTGAGTGTAATATCGCTGGGAGCGAGAATATCCTCACCCCATGTAACAATTTGTGACCAGTGTGGTGGTCGGAAACGCCAAAAACGTGAACTTAATTCACTAGAGGCCAAACCATCGAATATATTCACAGGGTGTCTTTGGAGGAGTTGTTCGTATGAATATTACCCACCTTGTATTTTACATGCAGTCTTTGGCAATATTATGTAGTCACAATGAAAAAAGTTATATTAAAAAAACTAGATTTAAGGGGGTTGCCATAGAAAACGCCTTATAAATCGATAACATTTAGTCCTACAAGCTCAAGTTCTTCAACAAAATTCTTCACTATGAGCATTTCTAAAACTTTGTCGAAGACACCAACTTCCTACCTCGTCAGGATAAAAAGTTTTTTTAGTTCGATCATAGTAAGCCATGCCTAATTTCAATTGTTATCAGATTGTGGGTAATATTCATACGAACAATTCCTCCAAAGACACCCTGTGAATATATTCGATGGTTTGGCCTCTAGTGAATTAAGTTCACGTTTTTGGCGTTTCCGACCACTGTGCAATCGCGTATGACTGGTAGCAAGATCAACATGGTTACTGTTCCAAAGCCTAGTAACCTGCAGTCTGTATGCACATGATAGTGCTTCTTGTTTGAGGTGTATGTGTAGTTAGAAGTTCCTCAAGAGCAGCAGTCGGAGCTGTGGTAAAAGCACCAGTCAACGCCATGAGCGCCATTCTTTGCAGATGGTTTAGCTTCCCGAATAGAAATGTACAGTAACAGAACCATAATTTTCACTGTGACAGTACAGTAATTTTACAATAATTTACAGTAAGTTTTAGTGTTATGCTACGATACAAAAACAATAAGCTTTAACGTTTTTACAGTAAATTTCAAAGTAAAATAGACTTTTACAGTAAAAAGGGGGGTGGTTATGTATCTTAACATTAAAAAAATCAATTTTTCTCCATACATTTTTTTCTTTCAGAAGCAAAGAACTTATGGCTAACCTTTTGTGTTCAGCTTTGCCACCGGATTATCCATTTAAACCTTTTCAAAACTCTAAAAGAAGAATATCAGTCGATTTATTAGATCATCACGATTCAAATCATGCAAAATAGCTGCCGGAAATACTATTGGCTTAGCTGTGAACGGTGCTTTTGAAAAAGTGGCTGTGATTTTTTGTCACATTGCCACACCGTTCTGGGGTACGCAACACGACTGCGCAATGAAAAAACCACAGCCACTTTTTCAAAAGCACCATTCAGCTAAGCCGATGGTTTTTCCAACAGCTATTTTGCATGATTTGAATCGTGATGATCTAATAAATCGACTGTTATTCTTCTTTTAGACTTTTGAAAGGGTTTAAATGGATAATCCTGCGTCAAAGCTGAACACAATTTTTCCTACGCAAGCTTTCAATTCTCATACATGCTCAAAAAAGGTAACTTGAGCCTTAAGTACCGATATTATCCCGGTACTGCCGGCATATGCCGTACCGAGGGAGTTATAATCACAGTTATATCGCAATTCTGAAGTGAGCCATCTTTATAGGAATTGATTTTTGGGATAATGTTCCTGCATTTCCACTGTAGAACAGTGATCAAATCCGTGACACAGTGGCGTAGCCAGAAATTTTGTTGGGGTGGGGAGGGTTTGATGAAAATTGTTGATTTTTCAAAATGCTGTAATTTAATATGAGCTTCATCAATTATTGAAAATTTAGAAATATAAGTAGTCTATCAGATGCCATTCTAGTCTACAAACAAGGAGAACCAATATGGGACAGTGTTCAAACCTCTATAGATTATTTTGTTGCACAATATTTATTTATGACAATGAAGTCAAAGCTTCTAAAGTGGGACAAATTTGCGAAAATTTTCTCATCAGTCAACATCACATAATTTAGAAATCATCAACTTTGAAGGTTTAACAACTTAGAAGAAGTTTTCCAACATAAAACAGCGCATCTTTTGACACACAAATTCTAGTGATTAATTCTCCTAGAAGTAATTATGGAAAATTAACTCTTCAAAAATGGTATGTGACCTGGTGCCTTCAGGAAAGTTGTTGATAACATCATTTTAAACAATTTTGTTCAAAATTCGAAGACTACATGATATAAAACAATATTTAGGAAATTTGTTTATTGCAATTCTCATCAATATAACTTTTTTGTAAGCTTCAGAGCACAGAAGAGCAGAACACCACAGAAGAGATTTTTCAAATACAGTAATATCAGAATAACTTGTTTAAAAGGTTTTCTTTTCATACAGTCTACTATATTTCGATACTATGAATATTTAAAGTATTCATGTCTTCAACAAAAATTGAAATTGTTTGAAATAGCATTTTCGAAAACTTTGCTGAAGACTTTAAGTCTCGATCTAAATTTTCTTGAAGATTAAATTCTCCATAATTACTTCTAGGAGTATTAACCAGCAAAATTATTATTTTATCAAAAGATGTGCTGTTTTTCGTTGTACAATTCTGCAATTATAATTAATATCGAAATTTTTCTTGACTATTCAAGCTCACAACTTGACAACGAGTCCTAGTACCTAGTACACACATTTTATTACGCTATTCAATTCAGCACTCAAATATACACCATTAATAGCTTAAAATATCATCTACCGTTTATTGAACAACGGAGTGGCAAAGAACACTAATAGATCAAATTCTTCTTCTTCTAGTTCTAGTTATTTTTCGTTGTCCCATTTCCGCTACGAGGCCCAAGACCGACGCCAGAAAGCATCAAATCATGGACCGAGAACCAATGGCTTTACTTCCCTTCCGAAGGAACACAGAGTTTTTCACCTCAGAAAAATCTCATCGACCTCAGTTGGAATTGAACCCAGACCAACTGGGGTGAGTGGCGGTCACGCTTACCACTCCACCACCGGCGCCATCAAATTACGTCTAGGGTTTCCTAAATCTACCTACATTGCGCTGTCAATGAACAGTGCACAGGCCAGAATGTAAATTTAGCAGGAATTTTAACTTTTTGCTAAAATTAAATGACTACAACATGTTTGGTAAAGTTATTGAACTTTGCAA
Source organism: Topomyia yanbarensis (assembly GCF_030247195.1). NCBI lineage: Eukaryota > Metazoa > Arthropoda > Insecta > Diptera > Culicidae > Topomyia > Topomyia yanbarensis. The sequence continues at coordinate 288,516,557 of NC_080672.1, forward strand.
TGCTCTTCTTTTCCTTTAAACAGATGCTAGGGCGCATGGAATTTCAACAAGATTTAAAATTGAACTTTTTAACGGTTCGAGATAGAGCTTGAATGTCTTTGACGAATTTGTAGTACAACACATTTTAGACAAATTTGCTGAAGACACGCAAGCTTTAGCTTTTATACTTTCCATTGCACGAGAAATCAAACGTTTCAAAGTTATAAGAACTTTTATATAAAAAATATAACTTCTTCAAATACCATTACCTTCGATTAGGGCATTTAGCATTAAATACCGTTGATGCCATATGAAATGCATGCTTTGCAGTATAGATCACCGAAAAATGGTAAATGCGAGAATTTTTATATTTTGAAATATTTACTCAAAAATAGTTTATTTTTATTAAAAAGTATATATAACTTTCTAACAAAACACGCTAGAGGTTCGGTATGTCGAGCCAAATTGCTCTTCTTCAAAATATCTGAAAGCATTTCTTAAGCCATGTTGATGAAAAATCAAAAGTTATATAAAGAAAACCATTTTTTAAGACTCATGCTATTTCGTGTAAAATGAAAAGCGCAAGACATAGGGTTCCAGTGTCGTCGACAAAGGTTCTTAGAATTTCATTTTCTGAAATATTCTGGAAGACAGCGAAACTATATCTCGAACCATTAAAAAGTTAATTTTCTGACTATTTAAAATAATAGCAAAGTCCCATCAAACGAGGCAACTTGCACTACTTTTCAATTTCAAAGCAGTATAACTAAAAATGCTGAAACTTTAGAAGAATATTCAACATATACAAGTGCTAATGGGGCTTTGAAAATACTTTATGGTACTTATCAAATCAAAGTATCAACCCCATTTGTGGCGTAAAAGCACTCATAACTTTGTAACGATAATAGTTATATAGATGTCATGAAACAAATTATTCACCTTAAAACAATCTTAAAGTTGTCTGAACAATTTTTCTAAGAAACACAATAACCTTTGATTTTAAATTGGTATTAAAATGAAAATTGTGACACTTTTCTAAAATTTACCGACCTATAACTTCGCTGAAGGTCGTTTGGCTCTAGCTAGAATGGTTGAAAAGCTATTTTTTAATCTTGGTAAAATTAGAAACACCCTAACTGTTGTTTAAACCAAAAGAAGGGGCTCACAAACTACGAAAATTTCTCCAAAGACTTAATAAGGTTAGGTTGTTTAGTTTTAGTAAAATCTCATAATTCCTGCTAACTTTGCATTCTGCGGACAACTGTACGATGCAGTGTAAAATAGGTAGTGTGTTTTATTCCTACATCAAAAAATCTTTGTGAGCTTTGCGAGCCTATTGTACAAACATTCACGAGTGAATATTTAACGCTGTTCGTAGAATTTCAAGCTTCATCGTTTGTTCGCAGTTTGCCCATCTAGTGACCCACTCTGAGGCTTTTTCAGCCTTTTCGCTCGATGCGTTGTTCATGGTTGATAAAGGGAAAAAAGTTTTGGCTACTTTGTGATTCACAGTTAGCAACTCTTGCGCACGGGTTTGAACCGAATTCTATTAATTTCTTTAATAAGAAATGTAAAACTATTTTGCGTAATGCGACCATGCAAGATCAAGCCACGCCACTAAATCATCATCCTCATCCATTTACATCCGCATACGATACCTAATAACAAAGATCTCACCCTTCTGATTACAACCAGCCACAAAGCACAGGATATGTCGATTTGATGAATTGATATGAAGAATATAGCTATAAGCTAAAAAGAATAACGGAAACCCGTCACCTTCCCAACACATCCAAAACAATTTGATTGATTCGAGCAGGTATTTCCCTAACATGTGCAAGAAAAACTGATAAGGACATTACAAAGCGAACTAGACTCCACCAGTCTGAATGGAGTGTTGTGATATGATCGGTTGATTATATTGATGGGCGTTCAACTCGGTCATGAACGAATTGTTCAGTATTACCGCATCTATCCTCAATCGTTATCAGTTTGTTTAGTGCAAATCACGTTTTTCAGCTGATGTCATTGCATGAGAAATAACGTAAACACTATGACTAAATGCTTCATTGTCTATTTTAGGGCCATAATCCAATAAAATGGACAATAACGGACCTTCTGCAGGATCATACAACAACTTCCGTGTGCTCTACCTGATTACGCAGATGGTAGGAGCAACCGTTATCGTTCTTGTCGGCTCGTGGATCGGTGCGCATCTCAATGGCCTGGCCTGGACTTCTCGACCTTCGGTGCAATTCAACTGGCATCCCCTTCTGATGACGATGGGGATGATCTTCCTCTACGGAAATTGTACGCATGCTGTGACTCCTATCTTTAAACATTTGTCATGCTTAATCTAATAATTCCTCTCGTTTTCCTTAGCCATCCTTGTCTACCGGGGATTCCGCTACGCTCGCAAGAAGCCTTTGAAGATCACTCATGCCGTGATTCACGGATTGGCATTCATTTTCACGGTGATAGCGCTTGTGGCAGCCTTCGATTCGCACAACTTGGCCCCCACTCCCATTCCGAACATGTACACACTGCACTCGTGGGTTGGGATGGCGGCAGTAGTTCTATTCGGACTTCAGGTGAGTTGTTCAAATGTCAATAGGAACGATGATAATGTTATCTAGTAATACTTACTTTATAGTATGTCTTTGGATTTACCTCGTATCTATTTCCTGGAGTTCGCGACACACTTCGCGCCAGTTATATGCCAGTGCACGTGTTTTTCGGGGTGCTCGGTTTCGTGCTCGCTATCGCTGCATCGCTGTTGGGACTCTTGGAAAAGGCAATCTTTTCGATGTAAGTTTTTTCGTTATCGGCTTGAAAATTTGTCCATGTACAAATCTTATATTGTTACCAATTACAGAAGCAACTACCGAGAACTGCCTGCCCAAGCTGTTCTGGTTAACATGATAGGGCTACTGCTGATTATCTACGGGGGCCTGGTTGTGTTTCTAGTGACAGAACCGATGTATAAACGAAAACCACTCCCTGAAGACGTTATGCTATTGACGCATAGTGCGTCTTCGCAGTGAACTCATTGTTACCCTCAACTATCCCTAGTTTAACTTATATTTACTAAAGATGGTGTCTATTTTTTGCTTGATGATTGTACTTATTTGTGCTTAAAGTATTGCTAATTGTTACCAAGATATTCTTCATGACGAATAGCTCAAATATTTGCCCAATGAATGCCGATTGCTGCAGGTTGTTAGCAAGGATAAAAAGTTTGGCAAAAAATCACTGAATATTCATATATGTGTAAAAATACCAATCAAATATGTGATGTAAACTGATACCAAAAATCTAATCAATAAAAAGACCAATGTGGAAGCGAAGAAAATAAATATGTCTCGAATTGAAGTTCGGGTAATTCGACAATAGCTTAAATTTAGTTTTTGATATTTAAATTGTTCGTAATTTATTTACCAAAATCTTGAATGCTTCCATTATTTAATTTAATTTTCTTATAAATGTTATGATCTTTTTAGCATTTTTTCAGACGAAAAAAGTGATCCTTTTTGGAAAATACGTTCCCGTTCCCAAAAATTGTTTTTTAATGAATCGTTCAAGGACACCAAAAGTCCCTACACACCATTTTTGCCTTTCTCAATAGAAAGGTATTGCAATTGCTCTGAAAACCGACTTTTTAACGGAGGCCCGGAGGGCCGAGTGACATATACCATTCGATTCAGTTCGTCGAGTTCGGCAAATGTCTGTGTGTGTATGTATGTGTGTATGTATGTATGTGTGTGTATGTGCGTATGTGTGTGTGTATGTGACCAAAAATGTCACTCATTTTTCTCAGAGATGGCTGAACCGATTTTGACAAACTTAGTCTCAAATGAAAGGTGCAACGTTCCCATAGGCTGCTATTGAATTTCTAATGGATCCGACGTCCGGTTCCGGAATTACAGGGTGATGAGTACGAACACGCAGAAAATGTCGATTTTAATAAATTCTGCAATGAATGTATAAAGGTGAATTTTTTTCCAAAATATGACCACAACTGCTTCGATTTGTAGTATTAGGTCACTAACATCCATTCAAAGTCTATTTGGCCACATTGGCCACCATCATCGGTTCCGGAAGCCCCGGCGGAAGTATCTAAATTCAGAATAACAGTCACATCGGTTTCTCGGAGATGGCTAGACCGATTCGACTAAGCTTGGTCTCAAATGAAAGGTATTGCGTCCCCGTAAATGGCTATTTAATTTCATCCCGATCCGACTTCCGGAGTTACAGGTTGTGGCGTGCGATCACATAGCAAATTGTGATTCAAACCGATACTCCGATGAAAGCAAAAAAGGTAAAAATTTCGCTAAAATGTCTCTCAAACAACTTAAATTTGCTGTTCTAGGTCACCGACGGCCAACCAAACTTTCGTTGACTACATTGACCACCATAGACGGTTCCGGAAGTGCCCGGGAAAAGCGGCTATCTTTCAAAATTTACGAACTCACATCAGTTTCCCGAAAATGGTTGGGCCGATTTTCACAAACTTAGTCCCAAATGATAGCTATAATATCCCCATAGATGTCAATAAAATTTCGCACGGATCGCTTATATGGGTCCGGAAATATAGACTAAATCGTCCGGTCACATATGAAATTCCCATATAACCCGGAACTCAAATTTTTTTTTCAAAGGGGGAACCTCATGAAATTTCAGAAATCGAATTCGTATTTTTGATGCCAAACATCTTTAAAATGCATGAAACGTCGAGATTTTATGTTATCTCGAAAAAATTTTTTTTTCTAAAAATCGACTTTTTGGGACTGCCGATTTCGCACCTTTTTGCCTTTCTCATATAGAAAGGTTATGAAATCACTCTGAAAAACGTCAACCTAATCCCGGCCCGGAGGGCGGAGTGTCATATCCCATTCGACTCAGTTCGTCGAGATCGGAAAAAGTCTGTATGTGTATGTGTATGTGTGTATGTATGTGTGTGTGTATGTGTGTGTGTATGTATGTGCGTATGTGTCAAATAATGTCACTCATTTTTCTCAGAGATGGCTTGATCGATTTGTCCAAACTTAGTCTCAAATGAAAGGTGCAACCTTCCCATCGGCTGCTATTGAATTTTGGATCGATCGGAATTCTGGTTCCGGAATTACGGGTTTCAGAGTGCGGCCACACAGAAATTTCTCATATAAACTATAGGAAAAATTAAAAATAGAATTTTTATTTTTGATGCTAAATGTGTTCAAGGTGCATGAAACGTCGAGATTTGATGCAAACTCGATAATAAATTTGACGACAATTCACTTTTTTGGATTTTGGCACATTTTTGCCTTTCGCATATAGAAAGGTTATGCAATCACTCTGAAAAACGTCAACCTAATCCCGGCCCGGAGGGCCGAGTGTCATATCCCATTCGACTCAGTTCGTCGAGATCGGAAAAAAGTCTGTATGTGTGTGTATGTGTGTATGTATGTGTGTGTGTATGTATGTGTCAAATAATGTCACTCATTTTTCTCAGAGATGGCTGGATCGATTTGTCCAAACTTAGTCTCAAATGAAAGGTGCAACCTTCCCATCGGCTGCTATTGAATTTTGGATCGATCGGAATTCTGGTTCCGGAATTACGGGTTTCAGAGTGCGGCCACACAGAAATTTCTCATATAAACTATAGGAAAAATTAAAAATAGAATTTTTATTTTTGATGCTAAATGTGTTCAAGGTGCATGAAACGTCGAGATTTGATGCAAACTCGATAATAAATTTGACGACAATTCACTTTTTTGGATTTTGGCACATTTTTGCCTTTCTCATATAGAAAGGTTATGCAATCACTCTGAAAAACGTCAACCTAATCCCGGCCTAATTTTTTTTTTCGACTCTCATAAGGTTTCTGGATTTTAACAGGGGCGTAGTTGATGGTTTACGGAGAGGGGTTACACCCCCCCTCTACTGTTCACTCCCCTCCTTTAAAAATCTCCTTAAATCACCCCTCAGACCACTACCCCATCCAGCCCTCATACCCCTCCCTTTCAACCCCATCATCTTTAAACCACCACTATATCACAAAGCATACCAATTTAAGCTGGGGAGTCGTTCGTTCATGGGACTTTCGCCCTCCTCACATACCCACCCCCGCATGACAAAATGAGTTAGCAAGCAGATAACATTGATCTAATGCTGATTAGGCTAATGGAGTATGATATTTTTTTGTTTCAAGTGTTTCACCGTCGACACGTAGCTCATCAAGTTCGTGGCTGGCATGCCATTGTGTATAAGTGCAAAGTGTACTAAGAATGTAATGGACATTTCCACAATTATGTTGAACATAAAAAGCCTCCGTGCCATAGAGAAATGAGAAAGGCACAATTGCACCGCTAGGTGGATTAAAACAGGTTTTTGTATTTTGCTTCAGCAAAATATTTTGCTGAAACTTTTCAGCAAAACTGGATTTGCTAAGAGTTCAGTTTTGCAATTTTTGTTTCGCTGATTTTTGGTAAAGCCCATTATTTTGACGAAAATCAGAAAATTATAGAATTAGATTGCTGAAACAATCAGTGAAAGAATGACAATTTTGCTGAGTTCCAGCAAATCAAACTGATAGTTCAGCAAATTTTGACAGTTTTGAATTGCTGTAAATTCAGCGAAACATTTTTTGCTGAGAGTATTGCTGATATTTCAGCAAGCCAAAATTCAGCAAAATTTTGCTGATATTCGGCAATCAAAATTTAGTGTGTACACTAATGAACTTTGTTTGGTTTTATGCTTTCAGTTGAGATGTTGAACTGGAATCACAGTGGCGGCAAACCTCTTAAAAAACATGTTTTGCGAAAATTGATAGTTATTAGTTGCTTTTCTCGTATAGAAAGCCTATGCAACCATTCTGAAAATCGACATTTTAACCGAGGCCCGAAGGGCTGAATCTCTTATATCATTCAAACTTCTCCATTTTGATCTCCAGAAAAATAAAAAAAAAAATGCTGAAAAAAATCCAAGACAGTTCAAAAGCACTTCAACAAGCATGAATTTGAAATTTTACCCAAAATCGACCCATTTTTCGAAAAATCAAAATTCGCCACCAGTAGGGAGCGTTTTAGCAAATTCACTTCGAAGAAGAAAGTGGTCCTGATACCCTAACCTTTCATTTAAGCAATGAGCCCGATGACTTTTTTAACATGATGTCATTTTGGGACACCCTACTATTCAGGTTATCTTTTGTCTTTTGTTTGCTCTACATGTTATAAATTACCCCAATCCAATTTGGTTGAAAGTTTTTCTCAGACTAAATAAAAGTAACCGTAAAAGTTCTCGCGTGTGTTTTTATTTACTTCGAGCATCTGATTTATTACGCTGGACATTCCCGTCAATTATACGGAATTCTTTTCGTTTTAAATCGATTAGTGATCGTCCACCACTAGTGACCAGAGCAGGTGTGATAGCATACCTTCCTGGGACAGCCTCTGTTGGCTGTTATAGTTGCTATCGTGTCTCCCAACGTTGCTGTGATCCAGGGCCGTCTTAAGACCACTCGCAGGCCCCTGGGCACTACTGCACGAAGGGGCCCCTATCGTTGAGCAGAATTCTTCGTAATTCATTATGTGTTCTATTTTCGTAAACAATGCGCTCGGCTATCTATAACTGCGTGGATATTGCAACTTCCATTATACATTTTTAAAGATGCCAATCTTCATTGACAGATGGGCGAACATTACTAGTTTAGAAATCTATCGCTGATGCTGACATTAGAATGCGAGAAACTTGCTTGCTGCAAATCAAAGGAAGGATGTCAGAGTAAAAGCCGAGCGAATCAGCGCCGCCATATGATATGCTGCGAGCAGGTTTCTCGCATGTCGAACTCTAATGTCAGTACCAGCCCCCGCTCAGCTTCTCCCCAGTGAGCAAATTTTCTGGCAGAGACCGCTCTGCTAGATTTCTGTAAGTCTTGGTTTGGCAGCCCTGTCAGATTTCTGCGCGTATCCTATCGGGTTAGTTGAGCTAGGGCGAACTCGGTTTTGCTCGCGTTTGCTAGCAAATTTTGACAGGAACCGAACAAAACCCTGGCATAACTCGGACATAAACTGTGCAAAGATCCTGGCAATTCCTACCTGGTAGAATTTAGCACGAATCGAGCAAAACATCCGACAAAGATGTGGCAGGAAGCGTGCAGAGATCTTGGCCGTACATTTCTGGTTGGATTCTGGATAAAAGTGAGCAGCATCGGTTGGTTTAACCGCTTCTGTCAGAAACGGTTGTTGCATTTGAGCGAATTCGTTGCCAGAATTCTCGCATAAATCGCTCGCAGAAACTCTGCCAGCATCAATTTCGCTTTGCTCAACTTTTGCTAACTTTCTGCTTGCCACGCTGAGCGGGTCGCGGCCACTCTGTAAGCACTCTAAGACAAGACAAGACAATTAGTACCCACTGAACGTTTGTTGAACGGACGGACGTTTGTTGAACGGTTATTTGGATGGTGTTCAAATTGGTCCAACGAACGTCCTTCATTGGACGGTTTTGAAACCAACCGTTCTTAGAGGGTAAGTAGAGCACTCTAGTTAGAGTTTGGTCAAGACGAATTTGACATGTTCGTTTGAATACGTCATGACCTCATGGCCATACTCCAACTAGAGTGCTCTACTAGTAAGCGATTTCTGGAGCCAGCGTGGAGCCAATTTGACGTTTTCGAATTTGACTAATGGGATACTGATAGCAAAAAATCGAACGTTAAATGCAGCCAGGGGGTAGGGGGAACGTTAAATGCAGCCAGTCCATTTAAACTGTGTGAGGCAAAAAGAGAGGCCATGTGAGACGAATAATAGAATAAACAGAAAAAAAGAAAAAGAAAACATATATCTGCAAGTCCCGTCCCAGATGGGATACTGTTTGCCTAATAAAATAATTTGAATTCAATTATTTATCGTGAATATTCAATTCATAAAATAACGTTGAATATTTGAATAAAGACTCATATCAACAATTTCTTTGCCGTTTATATATTAGTTTCCTTCCGACCTTGTCAAAAGCATTTATGTCAAGCAAAATCTCTTTGAATTGTATTTGAAGGAAAACGTTGACTATTCTCGTGTATAGTTGGAATGTCACTGACCTATGTATAAAAAGAAAACAAAATATAGAGATATCGAGTCATTATCCAGTGATCCTATCGCTTATTTTACCCACCCTGAAATAATTATATGCTGGCTAAATTTGCTAAAAACATGTTGTATTATGACAGAATGTTGAATTGATTAGTACCGGATAAATTTTGGCGAAATATTTGTTAATAAAACAAACATTGTGTTTTATATCAACATATCTAAATATGAAAAAGAAATTGGCTGTACTGCCACGAGCGCTAGCCGCATACAATCAACTGTCATCAATTATTCATCAGGCCACAAAAAAGCAAGAAAACCAAAAATAAGAAGCCAGAAACGGCCAATTTCTTCACTGGATGAAAACTGGTTTTCGCTAAAAACCAGTTTTCAGGTTTCTGGTGCTCCTATAGTTGAGGTGTACCAATAGTTGCAGTAGTGGGTTAAACGCCTAACTAAGGTACCAACCATCAACAAATATTTTTTGATCGATTCATCGCACTGAAATTATGCGACAATAAAACTGTTATCCTTGATATTTTCTCAAATAACTATTGATAAAAATGATTTTCTTTGAATTTTGAGCTCCCTTGCACCTATAGTTGATATAGTGTACCTATAGTTGCAAGTCCCACACTGAACAAACTAGAAACGTATTTTTTACCGGAAAATTCAGGTGATGTTAAAAAAATAGGAATCCTTTCAATTTTATGTAATGCACGTAAAATTTAACAACTTGGTAATAAAACTTATTAGATTTTTGAGTGAAGGTTATGTGTCATGCTGATAAAAGTTACGTGAAATTCACATACCTTTTACTGGAGCTCACAGTGAGAAAATTACTGTTTTATAAACTCAAGATGGCGTCAACTGGATATACGCGTTCATTATTGTTGGATGATTTAGGCTTCCCTGAAAGTCTACTAGATATTTTCGAGCGTAAGATTCATTTATATTCAAATAAATAAACCCTTCTCTATAAAATGTTTCAATTTTCAGAGTGCGGGATCGGATTATTCGAAGTAATAACCTTCTCGATTGAAGAGTTACAGTATCATTTGCAGCAAACGGATGCTGATTGGAAGATTGAGGTTATTTTTGAAGCTATAAGTTCCTGGCGAAAAAGAAATTTAGTTCAATTGATATTTTATGGTAAACAACTATTTTCATATTTGTATCTATTAATTTATAGAAATCAGCGATCCTCAGTGCATTAACCAGCAACGGACTTCCCGGAAACGGAGGAGCAAACGAACCCTGTGAGTCAAGTGGAAGCGTGCTGAATACACATGCACTTGAAAGAGAGCAGCGAGGCTTATTACTTACACCCGTCAATGAATCGACCGATTCGGGAATCGTGTCTACAAAAACAGTAGGCTGTGTACCCCTTGAAATAAGAAGTCAGATTGACTCTGATTCATTATGTACCGGAAATGAGTCCTCAAAAATACTGGACGAACTTGAGCTGCTAGATGTAAGCCAGAGCACTCCATCAGTGTCATCGAATGGCGAGGCGGAACTAGCGACTGCTAGTGTTTCAGGTAGGTTTATTTCAAATTTGATAATACGGTGCAAAGTTCCATCATTTGAATTTCATTTAAAACGTCGAATAAAGCAATACACGCGGGTTTTAACGTTCAATATTTTTATCAATGCTAGACAGTATTGACTAAAGTATTGTACGTGTAATGGAAAAAAAGTATTGACGATGTGCATTTCAAATGGGATTGACGTATTGAAGCAATATCGTCAACACTCGTATTGAAAAAATATTGAACGTGTAAGAGCCGCTTTAGTGCATTTGACATAATACCTTCACTTAAAGCATTCTAGCTAACAGCAACTGCACTTGTATTTATCTTTTCCTATTCTTCTTGCAGCTAGTTTTAATGACGGGATCGGAACGAACGAAACCGAGCGTAGACAGGAAAAACAAAACAACGAGGAACACCCACCATATTCATCTGATACTGTGTTTTCTCCAAGCATTTTAGCAGCGCACACTTGGCGAACTGAGCGAGGCCAAACAACTGGCATTAGCTGGTATTATCGCAAAATATCTGGCGACTAAGGATCAACTTCGCGTGGATGATTTGGAGAGATATGCTTTGGCTATAACTACAATCTTTAAATCGGAGCGCAAGGTATAATAACCCATACACATTTTATATTACGCATGGGACATAAAAAGAACATACTTTCTATTGTAGGAGAGCTATTACATTCCCCGAGGTGAAGACCGTCGTAATCACGGCGGTAAAATAATAAATAAAATTGGAAATTTAAAACAAAAGAAGAGAAAAAGCGACGCAAAGGAAGAACATTTGAAAAAACTCAAATCAGGCGAGTCAACATGCGATGCACACTCCGCCAGCAAACAATCGATTGAAGCATATGAATGGTTAGCTTTGAATGATACGCCGTGGTCTACAGTACTTGACAAATGGTCAATAAGTTTTGATTCGCGTAAAACGATACTAGGAGACAAAAAGCTCGTCAAAAAAGCCTTAAGATTATATGGGCATTACAAAAATTCGAATGGTTTTCAGTTGGTAAGTCAACTACTACGAATACTACTAATAAAAATAATAAGTTTTCATTTTTAGATTGATATTGATTTTCGACTACTCACATTGGGTGGAACTAGTGGATTGCAAGTATTAGTTGCTATTCGCCCTGCGTTAATTGTTTACATTTCAAACACGGCGTTGGATCCATCTGCTGAAGGTTTATTGAGATTATTGAAAAGCACTACTGTAAGCAAAGGTACTCTTTTGAGAGTGATAGTGAATTTATGAGACAATTATTTATATGTTTTCTTTATTTTTAGATGTTAAACATTGTGCGCTGTTGCTAGGATTGCACACAGTACTACCTCCAATCGCAGCAGGATCCCGATACAAACCCACAATCTGTACGGCCCAAGACGATACCATTGTCTTTGCAGAATCTTTGGACGCAGCTATAGAAAAAGTTCGAACAATCTATATGGGCTACGAGGAACGCAATCTACCAATTGTTCCAAAATTAATTACTATTGGAACAGAAGTATCTCGAATCGATGGCCCATTTTATATATGGTATAACGAAATACTCTATGAAGTGAACACAGCTGCAAGAGCAACGGACGTACTTCTAAAGCTGTCTGCAATATTCGGATTACCTTTTTCGAAGGTGTCTAAGTTGGTGTGGCACTTCATAAGCTCTTATGCATATTCGATCCGCCAGCGTGAGTCATATGCTGCAATAAATCGTCTGGAAAAGTATCTGGCTGCTCAGCACATATCATCAGTAACCAAAAATGATTAGTTGTATGCTATCTGACTGTAACTTTATATTTTCTAATGTAAGCGATTATTTCGATCATCTTAAAAATTACCATGTAGTACCAGTAGATTATCGGTATAGATGTACTGTAATAAGTTGCAATCAACTTTTTTCAAAGCTGTATCTATTTAAAAAGCACATGAGCAGGCATTCAATAACAGGTTTAGCAACAGAAAACTTTAGTCACCAGTCAAATGAATCGAATCAGGGCAGGGAATCAAACTACAGCCAAAATTCAAATAAAAAACAAAAAGTTGATTCAAATGAACAAAATACTCTTTCAAAATACCAATTTCCAACGTTTGAAGCGATTGATAAATCAACGGCGGATTTTACGTTAAGTATGCATATGAAGAACAATTTTACGCGCAACGATGTATACGACATTCAACGTAGAGTCTCATTAATCTTCAAAGAATTTGCTTACCAAATGGAATTGTTGGATTTAAAGTTTGCAGATCCTGAAATTGAGTTTAATTTTAAATGTTTTTATTTATATATAGGTCTTCGACTATTAATCGCACAGACTGGTTTATCAACTAATCCTAATACTAAAAGTACATCTTGCAACATTAAAATCGAAAAAAACAATGTTATCTCTCCAAACTTAAACAAATGTTTTCTTTAATCAGTTCAGACCACAACTTTTTTAAGTATTTACGCACACATGGATTTAAATTGCCTGTAATAATTGCTATTGAAAATGATAACATTATTAATAAGCCAGCCGATGTAGTGAATGAGTTGGGCATCGAACCAAACTGTAGTTATCTAATGTTAATGCCAGTTGAATATCAAATTAAAACATTTTTTGAATGTGGAGCATTATTAGAGAAAACTATCAGTAACACGGTAGAACTTGAAAAGACATCGGACATTAAAAACTTTGTTGCTGCTAGTAGATGGAAACAAATCCGAGAAAAATATAAAAACGACATTATCATTCCAATCTGGATTTACAGTGATGCATTTGAGGTAAATGACCCCCAAAGCTCTCATAGTAATAGGCATTCCATATGTGGCATATATTACAGTTTTCCAACGTTCCCTGAAGAATTTCAAGGAAAATTATGCAATATATTTGTAGCAGGAATGCTAAAAAAAGTTGACATCAAGGTAGTTGGATTCAATAAGCTACTATATGCCCTTATAGAGAAGTATAAAGGTTTAGAAGAAGTTGGAATCACGTTTATGCTTAACAGACAAGCAGTATTAATTAGGTTCGTCTTATGTTTGGTACAAGGAGATAACTTAGGAGTGCATACAATGCTACTTTTATCAAGTGGTTTTAATGCTACCTTTTATTGCCGGTTCTGTAGACGACCTAAAGAATTGCTTAAGAAGGACGTGATAGAACATGCAGATTGTATGCGTCGAAGACAAGATTATGATGAAGATATTGATATTGGGCGACATTGTGATACTGGTATTGCAGGCAACTCTATATTCAATAATCTGCCATCCTTTCATGTAATCGAAAATCGTAGTGTAGAAAGATGCTATGCACGACATTTTCAGCAATGGAATTTGTAAATACGGTTTCACTGAGGCACTAGACTATTTCATTTATACTAAAAGATACTTCACAGTTAGTGAATTCAATACACGACGATAGATATTTGCTAAGTTGTGCCTAGATAGCGAAATGAAACGCATGCCAGATATAACTGAATATTATAGTAGAGAAAAAAAGAAAACCGTTTCGTTACGAATGACTTCCAGTGAAATGCGCTGCTTTACTCATTATTTCACCTTTCTTATTGGTCAGTACATTCCTATTGAAGATCAAGTTTGGACATATTGTAAATTATTGATTAAATTAGTTCATTTGTGCCTTCTCCGTTCATTTTCATCAGAAGAAATTGATCAATTACGTGAGCAGATTAGTCAACATCATAATTTATATATTATCCTTTTCAAAAAAGACCTCAAACCTAAGCATCACTTTATTGTCCATTATCCGTCAATTATTCGCATCTCAGGGCCGATAGAAAAAATGATGTGTTTTCGTTACGAAGCAATAAACACAGAGGATTCAAGCAATACGCACATGTAATGTCATCAAGAAAAAATCTTTGCTACACGTTAGGAGTGAAAGCCAGCTTGAAATTCTATTACGATGCGTCTAACAAAAGTTTCATTGACAATTGTACTACTGGTAATTTTAAAACGGGCGACCTACGACTTAGACATTATTTCAGAAATTTGTTACAACCTCTGCGTTTGAACTCGGATTTCATAGTAATGTTTTCGAGCTCAATTGAATATAAAGGAACGCAGTATAGTGCAGGGAATTTTTTGACACGATTAGAGAAAAACAACATACATCTCTTTGAAATTTTGGATTTCATCTCATTAGGTGGATCGATTTTCGTTGTTAGTCAGTTTTGGGAAACAGGGGATTATAATGACCATTTTTTGGCATATGAGGTTAAGGCACGAAGCGCAATAGTTGATATAGTTGATATTGAGTTATTTGGAACACCTCCAATTACTTTGCACAAGATCGGTCATCTTTATATGTTTAGGATTAAAAATAGTTTTAATATCGATTGTATTGAGTGATTGATGTAAATAAAAAACGTTGCCTTAAAAAACCATTAAATTTTTATGAATTCTTGGAAAGAAAAATCTGTTTAAATTACATATAAAATTTACCACAAACAAATTTAAAGGTTACTTGAACATCCAGTTATATTTACTTGAATATTCTTGTGATTTTTAAGAAATTTTAATTTGAAGATCATTGTATATTACGATGAAATCTACGTGAAAATCATATAGTGTTCAAAATTTGCCAGAAAACGCGAGCGAAACCGAGTTCGCCCTCACGCTCATTCAAAACTACTCAAAATTTGAGTTTCCACTACTCAATTTCAAAAACCGGGGCAAACTGTCAAAAAATGAGTATCGATTTGAGTAGAATTGACTGAACTCTGGAGTAACCATGAAATTATCAACTATTTGAGTGAAAAAAAACTTACTGGTGCACGAAGTGGAACAACCCGCACACAAAATTGAAAATAGTTTCAAATGTTGATTCAACAGAAAAAAATCAACGAGGAGACATTCGGAAAACTAAAAGGTAAGTTTTCGCAAGTGTGGTTTCTTTTTTAAAATAACATACCTTCTTATTTTGCATATCCAGTAACACGAGATCCTATTTACAGGAAAAAGGAGAAAGGACCTCGGAATAAATTTATAAGCATCGTATTAACAACTAGAGATACAGGTAAGTGGAATTTTATATACAGATTAATGCGTTTGTTAGTATTATTAAGATCGGTTAAATTTCAAATTTTGTCTTTGCGTAAAAAGTACTCAAAATTGACATTTTGTATCCGAACTCAAAACTGAGTAAGTGAGGAAAACTCAATTTTTGACCATGTGCACTTTTTATGGAATTGAGTGGCTGGTCACTCATTTTTGAGTTATTTTCAATGAGCGTGTTGGCTCGTCTTGTCTTATGAAAATGTTAATAGTCGGTCAATTAATCGGTCGACCTTGAAGGGAAGCACCCGATTTCATCGGCTGACTTTAGATTTTTTGAGTGCTTCCTAGCAGCGATGCCAGATGTGAAGACATGTTTTCATTTTGAAGACATTTGGAATATTGTGAAGACATTTTTTGCATCTTTTATATTCTTAAGACAAAGTCCCTCTAAACATTTTTTTAGAATATCTGCTCGGTTTCGAGCAGAATTCTGACTAAAAATCAACCACCGATTCCGAATTCTGGTCGTTGATGGCAAAAGACATTATTTGACTAAATGTGAAAACCTTTGAAAAATATACCTGGTATCCCTGCTTAGTCTCGCACAAAACAACCACAACGATTTGCTTACCTCCTGCTGAGTCCTGAACGTCAAACCGGCACACTCTTCGCTCTTTTCACAATAAACATCACTTTGCGCCGACTGATCGGCATTTTAGTCCAAGGAAGTGTATTTCATTATTCTGAATTATTTCTAAATTGATAGAAAATATTCAAATGTCTATCAGGTAATTTAGTAATTTATCTCTTCGTAATCAGTTGTCTGAATATTACGCACGCTTGTTTCCAGCAATCCGAACTCTCCTTCCGAGCGGAGTCCACTAGTGGATCGAACGCTTGACCTATATCTCAACATTCAACGTTCCCGGGAATGCCTCAAATGGGGCGCGTTTAACATAGCCCTTCTTTCCATCATCATGTTCGATATATCTAACAAGTGTCCCTACTCCTTTTCCCATTGGTATTATCTGGAGTATGCAGCGGCTGCGATTTTGTCTTGCAGCGTGATATACTATTTTGCACGCTACTTTTTTTACATGTTCAGTAAAGAACCACTGAAGGGAACGGAAACTCAACGAAAACTGTTAAAATTTGATGTGGATGATAATTCTTTCATAAGTACTACACCAGCGCCTAAGAAACCAGTCAGTTCCGCCGATGCAACCTCAGGAAACCTGTCGTCGGTCAGTTTACATTCATTCAATGAAAGTGGTCTTACGGCGTCACCGGGATGGGTCTTTAGTCGAGGTAGTCCGCATCGTCAGGGAGATCGAAACATGTCGGTTCCCAATTACTCACTGGAAAGTTCTTTCAACGCGAGTACAAGCAATTCGATAAACTTTTCTCCCTCGCTGAGAAAAATTGCAAATAAGAATGATTTCATAGTGGACGAAAAAGGTTTGCAAAATTATTTGAGGTATGATTACAAACGCTTTGTGTATTATTTTATTTACATGTTAACCATTGTGGTTTGTCTTTTAGAGAAGTCTCTAATGAAGAAAGAAATAGTAGCTCGTACATTGAGGGTATGAACACATCTGGCAGTACTTTAAACTCATTCTGGAACAGTTACAAATTGGATGATATGTCGAACCTGCTGAAAACGTCGCTCTACCAGCTTTCACCATCGGCTCCACCAAGTAAGCAGACTTCGAAGGAACACGAGAGTGGACCGTACAACACTATAGATTCGGAAGTTAGCTCGGAGGTGTTGAAAAAAGTTTCTTCGGTTCAGCTATCGAACTATGTCGCAAACTTGAGAATGGTCGGCATTATATTCGTTGTCATATCGAGCCGTAGTGATTTATAGGTTTTGATCAATTTTAGTGGGTTTCTCTAACAATACTTCAGCGAATCGTATCGGAAATGAACAGCATTGATCACTCGTTTCGAACTCGTGGCTTCACCGACATACAGCTGGGCAGCGTTGGCTTGGAAAGATTAAAGAAAACCGCTGAAAATCAGCAACTAGTAACACTGTATATCCCGAAATTGCCGCTGATGATTCCGTTTCTAGAAATGTCTACCAACCAGGAGTATCTGGTCCAGCGAATAAAGGATTTGTCGAAGGGAAGTTGCATCGCTGACTATCGTTGGAACTCTGGTTCCGCCTACAAGGGGCTGAGCTGGGATGAACATTTGCCTACTGATTCGGCTGTAAGTGTACTCATTTTGTAGGATTATACCTTATCGAAGGTATATCGGCTACATCTTATTCCATTATAGGTAATTTTTCATCTGTTCTGTACCTACATGGATAGCCAGTTAAGGCCACTGCCCCAGCCAGGTGGTCGCCCGTTTTATCATCGGTATGTCATGATTGCTGACAAAAAGAGCTCGAAAGAAACGTTAGCGGAAGTGAAGACAAAAAACAAAGCAAAGTGCGCTATCCTTTGCTCGAATCCGATGAAACCTCGGTTCAATTTTATATCGGACGACAAGATCCACAACAGTGCTTACGTGAGTATTCAGAAAGTGGGTGGTTTAGGTTTGATATCTGAAGAATTTTACTGTGATGAAAGAACGATGCAATATCAAAGAAATCGACGGTAGGGAGGTTTATTTATGATGATTCGAGCATAACTTAAATTATTCCAAACGACATCTTATGTATTTTTTTACTTTTCACAGGATCGCAACAATCTTTTCTACGTCATTATTCAGTTCCTAATTTATATGAAAAATAACCACGAAGGCGCGGTGGAAGGAATCAACTTGGGAAAGAGCGGAATTAACATTTTGTGTGTTGTGGAAGACTGATTCATTGTAATTATTACTCGCTCTTACGATGTGTTACAATTACTGATAGCTTGGATTATACTTCATAATGTAAGATTACTGTAAATCAAAAATGGTATTTAAACTAGCATTGATTTCTCGAAATAGAGTATGTTATGTAAATGCCTACCGGTAGAGAAATTGTGTAATGTATATGTCTACGGATGACAAATGATATACGGAAGGTATATAAGGGACAGTCATATAGGGTTGTACAAGAAACTAATTGAGAAGTTTTCCATGGTTCAGGAGGTACGAAATAGTACAAGTAGTACTAGAGGGCCCCTAGGAGATTACAATGTTGAAATAATTTCTTATATTAGATCTAAGAGGAACAATTTTACGGCCATCTTAAGCTAGGAAAAGCGGCCATCTTGGAAAACAAAAAAGCAGTTTTTTTTCACACCGCTGGAAAAATCTTGAAATTGAAGATTTTCCAAACGGTGTGAGAAAAAACTGCTTTTTTCTTTTCCAAGATGGCCGCTTATTAAGGCGTCAGTTGAACCGTAAAACGCATGCAAATTGGTATACGGGTCATTCCATGCGAAGTGATCAAGGCACGTGTAATCGACCTCCACGGATTTGAACAAAATTTGGAGGAATTGTTCATCTAGGGCCAATATATAAAAAATTCTTGTGACAATTGAACCACCCCTCGGGTCATGGGAGCACCCCCCGTTTTGGCAAATTGCCAAAACCCTTGATTTTCTTTTGATCATATATCCGGTTCTATTTACTCTAGAATCAAACCACAAGATGGCTTTTGAAGAAAGATGTTCAAGGAATCTAGAAAAAATATTATTTTTTTGCTGGCAGTGATGCCAACTATGCGATTTTTTCAGTTAAATATTAAAAGTTAATTAACTTTAATTTCTCTCAATACATATATTTTAATCTTGAAAATTTTAATGCCATCGCGTTCCTCAGACATTTTTACATAAAAAACACTTACCACATCTCAATATATTATGAGCGCATCCTGAGATACACCGTTTTGAAGAGAAAAAACCGCAATTTCCCATATAAAATCGCAAGCGCACAACACTAAAAAACCAACTTGAGTATTCTGAGTTCAAACATAATTTTTCGTGAAGTAGACAAGAAATGATGAAAAACTACGAATTTGGTTTGCTTCTAGCAGATCAGGGTCGATTTTTATGACCGTTTGAAGATTTTCTCAATTCTAGCCAATAAAAATGGATTTTTATATGAGAAAATCGGAGTTTTTCCCTTCAAAACGGTATATCTCAGGATGCGCTCAAATTATATTGGGACGATAAGTGTTTTTTATGTAAAAATGTCTGAGGAACGCGATGACATTAAAATTTTCAAAATTAAAATATATATATTGAGAGAAAAATTAACTTTTATTATTTAACTGAAAAAAATGTATAGTTGGCAGCACTGTTGGCAAAAAATAATATTTTTTCTAGACTTCTTGAACAATTTTCTTCAAAAGCCATCTTGTGGTTTGATTCTAGAGTAAATGGAACCGGAGATATGATCAAAAGAAAATCAAGGGTTTTGGCAATTTGCCAAAAAGGGGGGGGGGGGTGCTCCCATGACCCGAGGGGTGGTTCAAATGACACAAAAATTTGGGTTTTTATATATTGGCCCTAGATGAACAATTCCTCCAAATTTTGTTCAAATCCGTGAAGGTCGATTTCAAGTTTGCATCTTTTTTTGATCACTTCGCGTGGAATGACCCATACAGAAGAGGGAACCATAGTTTTTTAGGGAGTATTTGACAATACAATTCGATATACAAGAGGGAAAACAATAGTTTCTGTGGGAAATTTCACATCGATTTTGAAACTATGAATATAGTTCAGTTTACAAGAAGGGAAATCTTTTTGTTTCGATTATAGAAGTTTTAACCTTAGGGTCATTCGCTCGCCAAATTTCTTTGGGAAAATCTCTAATCTTATGTGTGGGGTTGGGAACAATTACTGATTTTAATTAAGGGAATGTGAGGATTATGGTGTCAACGAAACATATAATTTTTAAGACCAGTAGTTGAGGTTTTATCCAAGAGACGTGTAAATATTATAATAGTAGCAGGGTGGCAAGTGGAATTGACTGGACTTCCTGCTCACCAATGTGGTTCCATGTCTGAACCTCTGGGGCCAACTCAAGACTGCGGGTGATATTCCGCAGGAAACCTCGCTCACAGCAGCTATAGCAGCATTTCGAAAACATCGTACCTTCTATATCATGAACCATCAACAAACGAAGCCGAACCACATAAGCTCCATTCAGATCCGGCAAATCTGTTAGCACCGTTGGCTCTTTTTTGGAAGTTTCCTCGGCCGAAGCATCTTATCACAGTACCAGTAGGCAGCTACCAGAACCGATGAAGAAAAGAGTGGCTGCCACACACTGGCGCTATAACCTAGGCGTTATAGCCCGGACGGGTCTAAACACCTCTGTCCCATCCCAGGAAGTTAGGACCAATTGAGTGACATTAACCTTTTTAGCCAAGTCACTCCCAACGATTTATCAAAATCCCTTTGAACTGAAATGGTTGGTACGGTTGTCCACATTTCTTCTTTATTCAAGGTTCAAAATGGTTCGTTGATTAAATTCTTCAAATGAATAATTTAATTGCCTTATAATTTTGAATCATCTTCTTCATTGTACGCTGCACAGTTGGCCTAGCCGCCTTAATGGTTGCGTCACATATCATATGTGTCACACATATTAATATTGACAAGAAAAATTGCAGGTTCGTCTGCAATTTTCCAGGATCCCTACATATATTGGCGGTGTATGTGTAGACTAGACTAGACTAGATAAACTAGTGAGGTCTTATCCAAGATATAATAAAACTAAGAAAATACAATCAAGTTTGCTTGTTGTAACGACGGCTTATTCTTGGCAAACTATTTACAAGGGGGCTTAACCCTCATGCCGATAGAAGCAATCGTATCAGGGGCAGAGGAGAGAAGGCAGAAAGTGTCCAAAAAAGGGTACCCAAACTTGTAACATTCAAACGGTAGATCAGCGACATTAATTATAGCCTCGGGCTGCCTTGACATCATGAACTGGGTCGACGGTTTTCGGATCCCACATCCATCCCCTTGAACCGAGGCTTCGTCGATACTTTCGGGTTAGTCGAGTGTAGCCATCATCCGATGTCCCCGTTTCTCCACGAAGTTTGCCAGCTGTTGAGTGTCCTCTGATGACAGATACTGAAAAATTGATTGAAGCCAATTGGTCTTTTGTAGATGTCACTTTCTAATGCGCCCAACATTATTAAAGAGTTGGCCTTTTCGTTACCCTAGATGGAGCAATGAGAAGGTAAGATTACCTTTGTGTGGGTCCCGATTCTTCCCCAGAAAAATACAGGAGTTGCTTTTTGGACTTTATCGCTCAAAGAGCCTCGAAAGAAGTGAGGCTATCCTAAATGATGAAGTAATAATCTGTGGGCAAAGTGTCGATGACCCTAAAGGTATACTGAATAGCTGCAAGTTCTGCGACGTAAACTGAACCAGCATCATTGAGCTTAAATGAAGCGGTGACATTATCATTGAAGAAACCGAAGCCAGTGGACCTACCGCGATTTGATCCGTCAATGTAGAACATTTTGTCACAGTCAACCTCTCGGAATTTATCATAAAATATAGAGGGGATCATTTGCGCGCGTATATGATGTAAGGTACACCGGGGCAAGTTGGAACGGGTTTTTCAATGTTGAAACAAATACATATTTGTATTTGGTTGAAATTTGAACTTCTCTAATGAAATCATAACATAAACAATAGACTGGTTCAATTTTTGCCTTTTAGCTCCACCAGGCTGTACTGATTCCTTTTATGGCCCTTAATAATTGTGCAAATTTTGGTACCGATCGGTTGCGTCTACGGACCCTCCAAAAATTTCAAAGTTTATATGGAAATTAATATGTAAAATCGGTTAAAATTGAAAATAAATTCTTAAAAAATCACCTCATCAATCAAATAATAAGAACATTATATATTGCTAAAGGTATTCTTCAACTGAACACATTCGTGGAACATTGTAAGTTTGTGAAAATTCGCTGAGAAAAGTTATTAACTAAAGAAGCAGCATGACTTCAAAACAAGTGGATTTTATTATTAATCATAGTATCAGGAATCAGGAACCAGAATATATTGGCTTAAATGGCACGTTCCCCGTATGTAGTCGGGGATTTGTGCCTTGCCGTGAGTTTTCATCATTTCCTGAGCGGAAGGAAAGGACAAGGAGGTGTGGGGAAGTCGAATCGGAAGGGTGGGAAAAATAACAGCACAAAACAAAAATAAACAACAGGTAAGTTAAACTCACAAGTAGTTCAACTTGCCTGCGAATAAGCCTAAAGCTCTTTAGTACATTGGATAAGAAACTTTAGTATGTCTCTGAGTTTCAGTTGTCCAAACATGGTTTCGTCTATATAAGGACGGCTGCGGACTCGAAATCGCAATTGCGCTACCGCTGGACAGTTGCATATCAGATGATATGAGGATTCACAAAGATCACATGAAAAAGACTCAGCGCGCTGAATAGTTGCCATGTGATAAATGAGTTTGCAGTGGCCGGTTAAAGCCCTGGTCAGCTTGCCGCAGTGGAGCTTCGAAAAATGTAGGAGATTTTTCGAAACCACTGGGCATGGTTGTTCTAGAAACGCCTTTGTTTGGCGACACGTTTGTAGATTTCTCCAATAATTGCGGTGCTCGGACGAAGCCCAGGACCGTATTTTTTCCCTTATCCAACTTATCGAAATTGACAGCGCGGGCTCAGGACCAACGAAGTCAATCGCTGAACCTGCTCTGGCCAATTCGTCAACCCATTCATTACCGCAATGTCCGGGCACCCACACAAGGTAGATAGTGTTGACAAGGCTTAGTTCTTCGATTTGGGTTCGGCAGGCGATCACTAGCTTGGACCGGGATTTGTCTGAGCTAAGGGCCTTGATTGCAGCCTGACTATCGGAGCAGAAGTTAATAACTCTGCCGGACAAACTCAGTTGAAGGGCCGATTGCACCCCGCACATAATCGCAAAGATTTCTGCTTGGAATACAGTACAGTATCTACCTAGTGAGTGAGATTGTTCCAATCTCATTTCACGACAGTAGACACCAGTTCCAGCACGTCCACCCATCAGAGAACCGTCAGTGTAACAGACCACTTGCGTTTGTTGTTGTCTTTCCATAAAGCCAGACAATCACTTCTCTCGAGAAGGAATCTTCACATGGAATGTCCTGTAAGGAAAACTACAAGTGAGTGTAATATCGCTGGGAGCAAGAATATCTTCACCCCATGTAACCATTTCTGACCACAAACGTATATGACAGGTAGCAAGATCAACATGATTACTGTTCCAAAGCCCAGTAACCTGCAGTCTGTATGCACATGATAGTGCGTCTTGTTTGAGGTGTATGTGTAATGGTTTGATATTTAGAAGTGCCTCAAGAGCAGCAGTCGGAGTCGTGGAGCACCAGTCAACGCCATGAGCGCCATTCTTTGCAGATGGTTTAGCTTTGACTGGACTGTCACCACCTCTCCCCTCTGCCACCACACAAGGCATCCGTATGACAGTATTGGACGTACAATTGTTCTCTCCTGAGACTATCTTTCCCGCGAACTAACAATATAAATAGAAGGGCTTTCGGAAAAAGTATGGTTTTCAACCTTCTTCAAAAGTCTTTACAACAATGTTTTAATAACCCATTTCAATATTTTCCAATGATAATACAATATAGTCTGAGTTTGTTCCATTTACTTGTAAATGCACACCAAGCTTAACGACAGTAAAACCATTTATTTATTCAATTTTTCCAGTTGATTTCAAGAGAAGTTTTCATTCTTCCTTTGGTTAACGATACTTGCAAAATTTGATAAGAAAAAGATTCTGCTCATAAGTATATTTTCCAGAGATGCGTTTCCTTTCCTTATTTCTTAAATAAACAATAACATGTTACACCACGGTTTGCAAAATATCATTGAATGTAGGGAATGGTATTAAATATTTTTGAAATCTACTTTTATCGCAATATAGTAAATATGTTTTTTAAAATAAAGAAAAAAAGTGCTTGAAAATAAATCAAGCTACTATGAAAACGTTTCTTTATTACTCTTTATTAGTCTTATACACCAACAGGCATACCAAAGCCCCAATGGTGTTGGTCTTAATAATAAACTTATTACTTCACACATTAGAACATATAACAAAAGCCAATAAACTCGCTTTTTGAGTTGGGTCCTTCTTACCGTCAGCCCTGAATTTATAGGAGAAAGAATCGGTGAAAATAATTAAAACGGCAGCGAAATGGGCTAAATCGTGTAAGGTTCACCAACCCCAGAATATTTGGCCAAATCAGAATCACAGATTAGAAAAGCATGAAAAATAATCAGTTGTGCAAAACGTTGTGGCGACTACGAAGAAAGAAATGATCGTACCTACAAAATCAAAATGGAACTATAAATGAGCAAACAAAAATAAAGGTTGCAAGAACAGGGCATGTGTCGTAAGAGCCGCTTTATTAGAATGTAAAAATCGGATACATATAAACTTTAATCGTAGAAATCGGACTAGGGCTTCTCGATGGAAAATCCTCGAAATTTATCCTGTTTTTACGAAGTATTGCTCTATAGCCGGTTTTTAATCGTGATTGTAACGATGTATCTTTTCATACGAATTCAGTTATTCAGATTTTCCAGGGGAAAACTTTTTACTGTTTTATGTTCAAAGACCTCAATCTGATTTTGACATTCTAATATATTCAAAGCGGAATTTATAAAGCATGTTCTGTCCCTGCGACATTTATTTTCGGTCTTTGATATAATTCTTGCTAAAAATGTTTCACAATTGCTAGCGATTTTGTGTTCTATTTTTACAGCAATTTGACGTTATTTTCAAACGTCACTGCTTGGTCTCAAATTTAGATTTCATTTATCGCAAACCTCTTTTGCACGGAATAATATACCTACAGCGAATGGGATAGACTTAAGCGGTTCGGAAAAATGAGCGAACTGCCTCAAAGGTACACTGGATCATTTCGTAATCCCTGCAAAAGTTTAGATGTCCAAGAGTTTTGGGACACTTAAATCTAGTGTGATACATTCGTATATTTAGTTATACGGTGTTAGTTGTCTGATGATCGAAGTTCACCTTAAATAAATATTCATTTTTGGTGGTAGTTTCGTCTTTTTATGCTTCTATATAGTTTTATTCCACACACATTTTTTTGTTGTGGAACGGCTGTTTGACTGTCAAATTTTTATTTGTAAGATACATGTGTTAAATCAGAATATGGTATTCCTGTCTCGGGTGAATGCACAAAACATGCAGAAAAACAATAACCAATTCCTCCTTGAAAACAATTGTATTCGTGTTTTACAGGGAAGTATTTCTGTCATTGTCTCGGATTAAAAAATACCTTATCAATTTCAGTATACAACGGACAATTTTCGATATTTTGTTGCATCATACATTTTCAACGGCAATCATCTACTTTCGATTATTGTAAAAATGAAGCCGTAGTGTTTCTTCTTCTGCTGATAATTATCTATCGTTGTACTTTAGGCTAATACTAGCCGGAATTATGTTTCATGTTTTTCTGAGGAGAAAATGAAGTCGAAGCGCTACTCGATCGACACCTGTATAGTAAAAATATGTTTCGGTTTTTGTTATTAACTTTTTGTATCCAAATTTATTCAGCTTTGATTTTGTATTGTCTGTATGAACATTGGCTTCCGCCCTAATTGTGAACGTGGTCGATTTCTTTTCATTTATTTGAGAAAGTTGATCATCTCGATTACCTTTTTTCGGTTGGCGTACATATAGGCCTTTACTTCCCACAGCATATTGATGAGAGGTTCATCAATCTTTTCATCCATTGCGATATCCACCGACATCTGTGGGTTGAATCGATAGTACGGAACGCCAATCATGCTGCACCATGCGCGAGCCCGGTCTACCACCCGACCATCCGACGCCGTTGCCTGGTCAACTAAGAGGTTTCCTATATAAGAACGAATTAAAAGAACAAACGGGTGGTTTAAATTTATTACTTTATATTTTAGCGACCGAAAATAAAAGTTGCAAGTAGAGTTGTGGTACCGGTAATACCGATACCGAAAATCTCGGGAATACCGAGCCATTTTTGGAACCGTAAAACCAGTACTGATCAAAAGTCAGTACCGGTATTTTCGGTACCATACAAATTTTTTATGAAATATATGGGAGCGGGCCATTTGGCATAATGGTCATTTGGCATAATTTTGAGAATTGATCACACTCAAGGTCATTTGGCATAACAGACATTTGGCATAACGTACATTTGGCATAGTTTTGCTAAGTGATCTTACTGAAAGTCATTTGACATAACATACGAATGTGTAGTTTATCAGGTGAATAACCCATAAGGTTAAAGCTGTACTAAGCAATAATAATAATAATGTGTTGTTATCTATTACCTATAATATTGATTACATTTCGAGTGATTTTTTTACATTTTATAACTGATTTTGCCTTCTTTCCAATATGAGCAGTTCTTTTGAATTTCATTTTTGAAGTTTTTGTGCTTGGTCATTCTTGCAATCATGGATTTTTGCTATGACATACGTTTTAGTAAAGTATAGTGTAGAACTGCGATCCACCCGACGTATGTTTTGGCTATTATTATTATGATCGCCAATGAGTTTTGATTTTCCATATAATCATACATACGACCCGCCGTCGGAAGCGGCGGCCCCTCGCAAGCAATCCTGTGATCCACTCGTTTGCCCGGATTACTCAAACATAGGGGCTATAAATTAGTTTAAGAGCGACAGCGATATCGGACAGCACGCGACGTGAAGTGATGTGGCGTATCCACATTAGTCGTAAATGTTGTTTTATTAATTGGTAAAGAAGAATAATCTAATTAATTTTGGTTCAAGTTCAATTTTAGTGCTATTGGTAAACCAACTCATTTAAAGTCATTTGAATATTTAGATAGTTGCCGTTATGCTCAAAAATGTGATCAACATGCCAGCTGCTTACAACTGCATAACTAACTTTCCCTCGAACGATGAACATTATTGTCAACATACAATCAAAATACATAATACATACAAGAAAGGATATACTCAAAAACATCCTGGTAATCAATAACTTTATCACTACATATACCTATGCTAAACGACCGTAATGCTAAATTAGTGTTTTCCTTAACCTAAAAATATTTGTACGGAAAGACTTTCAGCAGTAGCACGGCTCAAAACTATGCCGAATTACCTGCCTTCTCGAACAGTTTTAAATTATGTGTTTCCCCTTTAGTTGAAAAAATGGCAAATGACCTCCAGTGTGATCACTTCTTAAAATTATGCCAAATGTCCGTTATGCCAAATGATCTTCAGTGTAATCAATTCTCAAGATTATGCCAAATGACCATTATGCCAAATAACCGTTATTCCAAATGACCTTATGCCAAATGACCAAATTCCAAATGACTATGCCAATTGACCCAGACCCGAAATATATGTAGACTATTGGTGGACCCGTTTCCAAATATCGGTCTGCAATGTGGCTTTTAATTATATTGAACCATCTACTACATAAATCATTCAATTTAAGCCTTTGTGGGGAAATGAGGTGGGGCCATCATCATAATAATTCTTGAAGCTAAACATTACTAACTCCCGTTATAGTGAACGATATGTTTAAATTCCTCCACTATTTGGTCGAAATAAAATTTCAACTAGCTTCTATTTTATCTATAAAAGAACGAACAGCGATTTAGTAGCTTATAATTTGAAGGTTGGTGAACTGCTTCGAATGGTGCGATTCGTAATTTGTGGTGATCGGAAAAGTCAGCAAAACTCCATAGTTAACAGGAAATTAGGAGCCTTATTTTGCATTAAAGTCAGCACTAATTTACAGCAAAACGATAATGCCGAGAAGAAATGCGACCAACGTACATGGATTTCCATTCTCATTTCGATTTACTGTTGATAATAGAGTTTCTTGCATTTACCATCTGCTGAAGTCGACTAAGGTCGCACCGCTTAGCAGTTATTGAATTCAAAGTGGCCTAGATCTCGAAATAAAAGAATGTGCCGCATTAGAAAAATACCATCTGTTGCAATTAGACATCAGTTTGAGCATTCAATTTCACTTTGAAGCGTTTCTCGAATCTTTTGAAAAAAATATTAGAGTACCGGTACTGGGGGCTTCAGTACCGTAGTACCGGTTCTCGCCAAAATGGATCGGTACTGCGAACCCTACACATTATATTCAAAGTATCATCCGCCAGCTTTGTGGTGAGAACAATAGTATGTACTCATTACCTTAATAATTCTCTTGGTTCGTCTCCTTCCCAAGTGACTCGGCATTTTGATGAGTCTTGTGCAGGTTAAAAATTAAGCCGGAAGTCGCCACCCTGGATTTCAAAAAAAGGCGCCAAGCATAAATTTCTGGTACCTACTCTTCAAGACAATTCCGACAATACCCATATTCAATGGGTTGTAGGGAACCGGATGTCGCCATCTTGGATTTCAAAATGGCGTCAAACATAAATTTCTAGCACCTACTCATCAATACCATTCCGAAAATACCCATATTAATTGGGTTATAGCGAATTTCGCTAAACCAGAAGTCGCCATTTTTGATTTCAAAATGGCGTCAAAATCAATTTCTGGTACCTACTCGTCAAGACCATTCCGAAAATACCCATATTGATTGGGTTATAGCGAATTTCGCTAAACCGGAAGTCGCCATCTTTAATTTCAAAATGGCGTCAAAAATCAATTTCTGGCACCTACTCTTCAAGTCCATTCCGAAAATATCCATATTGATTGAGTTATAGCGAATTTCACTAAACCGGATGCCGCCTTCTTTGATTTCATGGCGTTAAAAATCAATTTCTGGAACCTACTTTTCAAGACCATTCCGAAAATACCTTCCAGGCCTGTCTCTTCCATCTTTCCGAAAATCTTCTAAGTCTTTTGCATTCAAAAGGACTTATTTAGGAATATTTTTTGCAAAAACCGTGTTCATTGCGAAATCCGCGCAAAATTAAAACTGCCAAAATTCTTCAAGTTCTTTGCATTTAAAAGGACTTAGAAATTTTTTTCAGAAAAAGTCTGTCTTGCATTCAAACGGACTTCGAATATTTTTGCAAAAACCGCGTTAATTGGAAAATCCGCGTAAAAAAACCGCGTTGATTGGAAAATACGCGTAAAAAAACGCGTTAATTGGAAAATCCGCGTAAAAAAACCTCGTAAAAAAACCGCGTAAAAAACCTGGGTGTACATACTATTGTTCTCACCACAAAGCTGGCGGAGGATACTTTGAATATGTGAAAATCTTTGGCAGCCCCGTTGTCAATCGGAAACAATCACTGTATCCAGAAATGCCAATGAGACCTGATCAGGCTGTACCAAACAATGATCTTGTCGGTGATGGAATACGAGAGTTTCTATTTCCGCTGCGAACATACATTTCATCAAACCGGAGCGAATCCAATATTGTTGTTTGCGTATTTGGGTTGTACTCGACCCATAGGATGAATCTAGAAGTGCTGGCGGGCGTCCTTTCGCTGAAGAATCGATTACTCATCTGATGCGATATCTTGAACCCGTTAGTAATTGCAAATTTCGAGAGGCTTCGAGAATCATCTGATTCGTATGAGTTAACAAACACGGGCTATAGCTGTTCGGAGGTCAACTTGTTTATTTGGCCAATCGTATTAATACGACAAATGATAAATTTCATAAATTCTCGGCAGCCGGCTGCCCAGAGCAATTATTACATGATGACGCTATTGACACACTTACTAACAACTCGTGATACATATGGAGATGCAGAGGATTCTTCGGTCTGTAGCAGCGACATGTATCGGACTAACATTCCTTCCTTTCCCAGAAGATCTACATTCGGACGTTGCCGGCGTCGGTATTGATCAGCATGCAGAGATCAATATGGATATGTTGTTCCAATGAACATTTTGCAATCTGAATTGGTTCTGGTCAATAACGGAGTAGCAACCACGGGCGATCTTTTATGCTTATGTTCATCACAGCTTCCAAAAATTGCACATTCACCCAGACAAGGCGAGCAAATCAACAACTGCACCTCCCATCCTGACTCAAAAGGCATCCAAGCCCCAAAAAGTCGGACCAAATAAAGAACATCCCCTCCGAAACAACACTACACCAAAGACATCCGGCATCAAAAATACGAATTCCGATCCCCAAATGGTTCTCACACTCCGCAGAGAAACCCCCTCACCCCCACGCGGTCATGATTTGCTATTCGAAAGAATTTAACTCGTTAGTTGGATCGACTGATAAATGTTAGTCAGCCAGCGAATCAAGACCGTATAACTTGTAAAGGCCACTTTTTGGTTGACGATGTGGTCCACGTAGATTGGGAAATTCTTAAAATTTTAAAACTATTGTTGGAGTTGCTTTGTTGAGATTTGTTCATGCAACGAACAAGAGTGACAATAAAATGGCCCATTGGTTTTGATTGTTTTTGTCATAGATACTGAACTTTTAGTTCCTTCCACTGGATGTCATCGCATCATCAATCCGAGGCCCTACTGTCGGTCACACGAGCAAGACTGAACCCCTGCAGTGCCAGCCTCGCCGTCAAACATTAGAAAAAAAAATACAAACAGCAACAAACCAACAGCAAACATCAGACTGGGGCATGCAATAACCGAGGAAGAGAATTCGCCTCTGTATAAAAGAAGCAAGCTGAAATAGTAATTAATTTTACTTACCAATAGCAGAGATACCATAGGCCAGCTTAGCCGTGTCCCATATACTGTCCGGTCTGAAAACATCAATTTCCTTCAACTCAGTAACAGGAATCAGGCCAGTGCCAAGTGAAACTACAATTGAAACCTGAAATGAAAATGATAATGGTAAAACGTTCCGTAATCGTTAATATCGCTACATCATCAAAGCAAACAGAACTAACCGGTACCGCTTCCGCTTCCCGTCCAATACTCCTTAGCGCCATATTGTACTCGTGTATTTCAGTCAACGCATCTAGTGTTGGATTATTTGCTATTAGTCCCCCGTCCAGGAAGCGGCCAAACGCCCGGAAATATGATGGTGCTGCACCAGTTGCCCGGGCTGCTCTCCACACCAGTTGGTCTTCCGGTGGCGGCGGTGGCTGTCTTCGGCAATTGGAAGGAGTTGCTATTCCTAGAATATCACTAGCGCATTTATAATTACGGAAAAGGTGCAGATCAACTGGCTTCCGGTCGGCCATCACCCCTGTTACCATCAGTTTAGGATGTTTGATGTCAGACATAACGGTAAATTCACCGAGCTGCTCTTTTAGCACGGATTCCAGTAGATCGCTGGGATAGGGTCGTGAACCAACAAAGGCTTGGTCTTTCATACGTAAGTATAAACACATGCACTGCTTCATTGTTTTTCCGCAACCGAGGCCGAGCGCCAGTATCCCTCCGGTGCTTGTTCCGGCAATCCAATCGAACAGATGCGAGATTGGTGTTTGTGCGAGTTTTTCAATTTCCAGCAACATTTGAGCTAGAACCAGACCACGGATTCCACCTCCATCTAGACAAAGAATACGCCCGCGGCCATGATGCTCTTCAGAATTATATGCTGGAATAGCGGACGAACTATTGGGAACATCTTCGATAATCATCGGTTCATCGCCTATATCTACGGAATGTTTCTCTGTAGGCGAGGATTTAGATGAGCTTGGAGACGTCGGTTTGGAAGCTGCTTGAACTTTATTGGTAAACATAGACAACAGCGCATCCATCATGCTGGCTCCTTTTCGTTCTTGCGTGACATCAACGGTTTTCAGTTCCTCTCTTGCTTCTCTTTCTTCGCGCACTGTCTTGATTGTATTGGAGATAAGGCTCGGTATGCTATTTCGGCCGGGTCGTGTCGCACTGGCAAGCATTTGTTGAATGTGCTCGCGCTGTTCTGTTGTTTCCGGTTGTGCCGGTGGGATTCCATTGTAGGTTCCTTTGTTCATACATCCCGGCGGGCATTTGCTTCCCCCCGTGTCCGGGCACCGTTTCGCTCCGATCGAATGCAAAATGTACAGAATCATCGCTTCTTTGGAGCCGGAATCATCTTTACCCACCATATGGCGGGGAGTTTTACACTCCTTATTCGGTTTATTCACGTCGGCTCCAAACACCACCAAACACTGAACAATTGGAATGAGTTTCTTCTCGACGGCGATGTGTAGCGGAGTGTTTCCATTGTGATCCACCACATCGATCTCTGCTTCGTGAGCCAACAGGGCTACCACGCACTCCAGTCGATCGCGGGTTACCTGTTGAATGTGGTTTGAAACAGGAGTTATTACAAGATATGTGGAACATACTTGTAATTATTAGTTTTTATGGTGAATAAAGAAAAGTAGTTTGAGTCTTAATTAGTTATAGTAGTTCTCATATAATATCACTAACTTTTTCTTTATTTAGTTGAAAAGAGATACACTACCCATGATCGCATAGTTGTCCCGTTTTCTATGGGATTTCCTATCTTTATGGGACTGATATGCGATCATGGGCAGTACAACAACCTGGTATATTCCCAGATTTTTTTTTATTTATGCGAGATTAATGTGTAATATGCCAATATTAGGTAGAAAGCACCAAGTTAGATGCTCAGCAGCAGAGGCAAATGGTCGGTCGCGGTTTAATGAAAGTAACGGTTGTTTGGTTCGAATCTATCTTCTGTATATCTAGTCCTAGGTGCGAGGCAATTTTTGAAAAGGAGCGCGTAGTAGGAGACATATTAAAAATGTAATGTAGCATTGGAAAAGATAATGTGTTGTTTTCGTCGATGCTTGCCAGAGTTAATGAAGAAACCAGTTATTTAAAAATTACTATTGAACACGAGACATTTTAAGATATTACTTGAGCTTGAGCTTCAAACACTGTCTTAACCAAAACAGTATAAAAAGAAAATGTAACTTTCCATTTTTATTAAAGTTAGAAAGCGTTATCCGTTTATTCTGCTTTCATAAAACCTGCAATCTACTTCAACACTACACTTGAACTGCAACTCACTGATATACCAAGCATACAAATGCGCTGACATCGGCGGGTTGATCAAACGTGGCAAACTGCAAAGGATTGAGCATGAAGTGCCGAATGCCGGAAGCAAGACCTAAATTGATTTTCAGCCGAATGGCTGGAACAGGTCGTAAGCTTTGGGGAAGACTTCCCATCTGCTGGCTACGCAAGCGAGGAAAATGTTCGTAAGACGATCAAGTGAAATTAATATTCAGGGACACAAGAATACATTGGAATTGTTCTGTGGTCGGAACACTGGAATTGTTCTGTGGTTATAGCAACAAAAGGAATCCAAAAATAGCGCAATTGAAATTTACCATTACATGTAGCGGAGTCTGACCGTTAAAGTTGATGAGATTGACGTCACAACCCCGTTCAATTAGTGAATTCAGAACCTCCCGGCTCGAGCTCCAGTGCAGCGGTGTACCACCGTGCTTCATATCCTGCGTGAATAGCTTATTCGGGTTGCTTACCAGAAAGTCCGCCACATTGCCTGGGAAGTAAGGTTCTATTGTGGTTACCAGATATATGTTTTGGATATTTAGTTGATTTATAAAATTATAGAGAAACAATAAAAAAGGAAAGAAGAAAAGTTAGCGTTATTTCTTTTCAATCATAATGTGTAACATAATTTTTTCATCAATTTAGATAGTAAGATATTGCATTTTTTTTTAAATAATCTTAAGATCGAAAAAATAAATAAATGAACCAGATTTTCTGATCATATGCCAAAATTTCAGAAGTTTTGAGTGTTGAATTTACATCCATACTTACTCGTAGTGGCGGTTTGGTTGTAGGCATTGCTGGCGCACTTGGCCATTTTATTCGTATCAGCTCCAGCTAACAGTAACGCCTTCACGCAGTC
Organism: Topomyia yanbarensis; assembly: GCF_030247195.1. Taxonomy (NCBI): domain Eukaryota; kingdom Metazoa; phylum Arthropoda; class Insecta; order Diptera; family Culicidae; genus Topomyia; species Topomyia yanbarensis. The sequence goes on from NC_080672.1 coordinate 288,550,861, forward strand.
TGGTTTGTCCGCCAAACATGCCAAATGTAACGGCGTGTAGCCATCTGCGTTACAATGGTTCAGATTGGCTGTACTTTTTGCCGACAGAAGCTAAAGTGAATCTATTAGACGCTTTATTTATTTGGATAACAAAAGTCGGATCACTTACGTTGATCATTTCTTTGGTAGTACTCGCAGCGTAGTGGAAAACCGAATTGCTGTTGTTATCCAGGTTCTCTATTCTACTAACTGGTAGAAGTGCTTTGACCATTTCAATGTTGTTAGCTTTAGTAGCAATCTGAGGGTAGAATGTGTTGATAATACATTGCTATGATATGGAAACAGTAAAGTAATAACCTGTAAGGGTGTCAGAAGATCGGCATGGTCAGGATCGTCCAACGATTCTACAATCTTTGGATTGGCTACGTAATCAACGAGATTGAAGAACGCAATTATGTGGGCCAACGACCAGGAAGGATGCTCTATCAGTGTATCGCATAGTTTCTGCAGACCATTTATGTTGTACATCTGAAAAGTAAGTATGCGGAACTTTCAAGGGACAGCTCTAAAATCAGACTCATCGATAGAAGATCACTTACCTCGCGAACCATCTTTACTAACTCGGGTAATCTTTGGTGGAAGGCTTCGAATTTTTCTTCCGCTTCAGTTTGTGTAGTCGCCCGGTACAGACTGAAACCAATGGAAATGAATATTATAGGGAATTTTGGGGCAAGATTGCTACACTGATCTTAGGACTTCAATGTTTATCATAGATTTAACGTCACTCTCCAAAAGTTCCACCCGATTTAAGCATCAAACTACCAAGAAAAATAATGATTTTTTGAAAGGTCAATTCCACCAGTAAAATGTGAAGTAAATCGAACAAGTACAGCTACCAGACCAACGTGCCTGAAGTTTGTACGGGATATTTCGTCAATTTACATGGAGAAAATGCACTAGCTCACCGTGGTGCCTACTGAATCTGAAAGATTCTAGGAATCAAGAGCAGCGTTACGGAAACAAATCAAGTTGGCAGAACACAAATCGTAGGAAGATTTTGCCGAGCATCGCAACGACCAGACTGTGGCCTACAGTGAATACTCTGCGCAGTAACCGGCAGCGAAGCACTGTAATCAGAGTTACAAATATTCATATTCACTGAATGAAAATTGAACATATTCAGCTGCATTCATTTTCAATATTCTACCGACAACGCCACACGAGCCAACTGCCCATTCATTCACTGCAGGTTTTCAATAGTCTTCGATTATTGCACGAAGCGAACGTACAATGCTGCAGAATCGATGCGTTCTAATAGAATATCAGAGATGAATAAGGCTCTTGAGGGATTCCATGAGAAACCGGCCGACCGCAAAATATGACCATCGTCGATTCGAACGAAACTTTGCAGGTGTGTTCGCTGTATGAATCTCCATGATATTCTCTGGCAATTGGAATATTTTGATACAAGAGTAATTTTTCAGAAGGGCGTAAACGTTTCTACGTGCATGAATTTCAATTTTTTTTTGTTCGATTACTGTATTTTATACAGCAAAACTATCTGAGAACAAGTTACAGGGAATGAATACTTCTGTCCCAAAGAGAATAGGGAAAGAGACGAATAGTGTGAAGCCAAAAATACCTTATTGAGCAGACCAATCGTGCAATGTAAATAAACATTACTCATGCCTGAGTTGGAGGAGATAAGTATTGTACTTCTATCAAAAAAGAAATTTGAATTTTCATCAGAATTTAGTTCAATCGTGATTGTAAGGTGCATTCTAGAGTATATGTATGAGTAAAAATAAGCTTTAGAATTATTTCATCTCTTTGTTTCGAAATGCACATCGTTTGATAAACAAATCCATCGATCGACATACGGTTTGTTTTCAAAATATAATAGGAGTCATTTAAAGTGCTGCCTATAAAAGCGGTTGCCAAAATTCTAGTGTTGAAATCATCATAAAGGGCGTGTTGCCGTTTTGACTGATTTTCACTCTTCGTCTCTTTCCCTATTCTCTTTGTTCTGTCCGAAAAAATATACACTGAAACAAATGTTGTGTCATTTTTCAAAAAAAAAACAAGAATTTATGATAAAAATTTAAATTGCGAAAAAACCCATTTTTTAAAATTTTTTATATTTTGTTACCAAAAACCTCGTCAGAAACCAACACTAACTTATTGTCGGAATAGATTACGCCGGCTTGACGCAAATCCCTTAAAACTAAAACACACTTTGTGTTTCAATCGAACGACAAAATTTTTCTTTTCTCTTTAGGTTTTTTGGTTTTTTCAGTGTATATTTTTTTCAGACAGAAGTATTCATTCCCTGTAACTCGTTCTCAGATAGTTTTGCTGTATAAAATACAGTAATCGAACAAAAAAATTTGGAAATTCATACACGTAGAAACGTTTACGCCCTTTTGAAAAGTTGCTCTGGAGTCAAAATAATCTTATTACCTGTGGAAAATATTTAGTCTTGCATGACGGTGAAACGTGTAAAGTTTCATTGGAATCTAAGATGGTCACGATTTTAAAGATTTTCGGACGGATCTTCGTGGAATTCCTCTCTTACAGCTGGCGGCGATGTCTATCAGCCGTGAGGAAAGAGTCCATCGGCAAACACTTGTTAACTTAGAAGCGACCGATTTGCAGACAATTTGTGAATTATTCCCACTTCATCGTTCCAAAAATATCGCAGAAGGCAGACCGGTGTATTTCTGCTGCACATTGACGAAACTCCAAAATGATTTGGGATCCAACTTAACCCTACGTTGCATTTTTCGTTGATAGTTTGCAAAACAAAAACTGTTTAGTTTTTTAAAATGCGGCATTTACTAGACGTTCGGAATGCTGCTCTTTTCGCCGTTTTTAGTCGACGCAGCTCTGCTGTCTGCCAGGGGGATTAGTCAGTTTGTCGATTAATTACCTTAGTGACATGACGATCAATGAGTTAGCTCTTTATAGGGCAGAAGTTTTCAGTGGTGGAATTCTCAGCAGCTTAGCACAGAATCTCAGTTATTACTTTGTAAAATGTTCAAAATTCTTCTGTGGTTGACCAGCTCGTGGTCTTTGTCTTCGGGTGTAAGATGTAAGGTCGGATGGCGACGAATATATCTTAGGGGCCATCCATATACCACGTGGACAGTTTGGGGGAGGGTAGGGGATACGAAAAAGTCTACGCTTGTCCATGGAGAGGGGGGGTTGGGGTATAGAAGTAGTCCACGTGAACTCATACTTACATATTTTTTTCTTAATGAGGTAGTAAAACAAATTTGCATCATTGGCAAACTGTGCAATACTTAAAGAGCTACTAACAGCATAGCATGTGCATACCCTAAACTCAGTGGAAATCCACACGGAGCAAAATGTTGCTCCCAGAAACACTTGATTCAATCTTCTATAGTTAACTCTCTCTATGTCGATATTTTTCTCTATCTCGATTATTTCGTGGGTCCCTTCAGATCGCTCGTATAAAAACTCCTCTATGTCGATATTTTCTCTATCTCGATATCTCCCTATCTCGATGTACCTAGCTTTATATTTGCCTGCATTATTCTCTCTCTATGTCGATGTGTTTTTGTTTTCTCTCAGGACATCATAAAGCATATACATAATGAAATGAAAATTGGTGATCAGGGCGCTAAGTCCTATATCAATATTCTGCATGTAGGGGCAGTAAAGACATGATTTGCGGTAAAGTGGATATTCAATGTTTTCCTACGAGACTTTGTAAAACGAATTCATCTTAATCTGCATATATCGAGGTTTTCTAGAAATTATGCATTTTTAGGTTCAAAGTTTTGACTTTAACGTGCTATAAACATTTTTAAAATGCAGCCATCTGTAGCACGGAAATCATACTTTCGTGGTCAAAAAAATTTCAATTAGGGGAACATGGGGAGATTTGACCAAGCGCAGAATTCGATTATTGGATATGACATGTTCTATTAGGTTCTTAAATTTTTTTCAAAAATATTTTATGCTAGTTTCGGTCCGTTAAGGTAATTTTAAAAGTTTGGAATGAAAAATTCTTTCCTTATAGAAAAGATTCCGTATTTAATAAATTCACGTTAAATGATGTAATTTTTTATCAAACTTTGTATGGACATATCTACTCGCCTAATAATTACTTCTAAAATACTCATACATTATATATACTTTATGAACTAGTGAAATGATTTTACATATTTCGGGATATTTAAATAGTTATTACTAAAATTTGCACGAGATTGAACGCAATAACTAATGATGGGGAGGCTTGACCAAGATTTTATGGGAAGACGTGACCAAGTGGCAATAGGCCGAAATGAAAGATAAAATTTATCTGATATTTACTATGCTGTCGTACCTCCTGTTAGTGTTATTCACCTCACAAAAAAATCCCACATCAAACATCAGTCTATATCTTGTTGTACTAGTGAACAAATTTAGTAGTAATATGGCTGATTTCGTGACGTGTTAATATGCAATGTAATCCAGTTAATCCTTAAAAGGAAATGCATTAAACGCAGTCGAAATTTATGAAATGCAACCCTTTTTATATTTTTTGCTGCTACCTAATGGCCTCGACAATATGGAAAAAAAGGATTACAGTATTATTTATGTCATTATTTTTTGTTCTGATTTTTCAAAATTCTCTTGGTCAAGTCTCCCGAGGTATTGGTCAGGTCTCCCCGCATTGGGGAGACTTGACAAAAGAAAACAATCTCAAACTTTTATAACTTTTGAAAAAGTAAATTAAAAATTCCGCAAAAAATTATGAACACGAATAATACCTTTTTACATTATATCTCAATGACTTTGGAAGGATTGAAAACTTTTTTAGAGATTTATGTAGGTTTAGCTGAAAACCAGGTCAAGTCGCCCCATGTTCCCCTACATGTGGGGCAGAATGATAAACTGCAAATAAGGGATTCCTTCTCAAACGGCAAACTTGATGTTTTGCAGTGCGTGTGCACTTTACCTCGTCGTCTACTACCCTACTCCCCCCAATACGAGCAGGAAGGTCAAAAATGGTGCAGTTTCAGTGCACTCCACTACACCGGTGTCAATCAATCGAAAACCCCATAAGTAAACTAAAAGTTGTTCAGTAATTTCTTTCGACGACGGTAAAAGGATATTTTTACGGAGCTGTCAGAAAATTGTTTAAATAATTGCGGTAAAGTTTTCATTTTTTAGCGATTTTCAGTAATTTTTCGAATAATTTCTGAAACCCGCAACATTTTTTACTGAATTTATCAACAATTCTGTTTATTCGGTACATAAACATTATCCAGTAAAATACTAATTGATTGTTCGACAAAATTGTACCAACATTACCGAACCTGTGTGTGTGTGTGTGTGTGTTAACCTTCCTATCTCCCACTAGCTGGTAGTGATTTACAGAAAAAAGATGTTTGCATGTATTTAAACATTCATGCAAATAACTTGGTTCACGGATTTAGGAAGGTGTTAGCTCAATTGACTTTCCGATGACCCATTTCGTGTACAGTGCCAGACATGTTCCGAGGTCATCGTTCCATCAACTAGCCCCGCCTTACTGTAATGTTTGTATCAATTGGATTGTAACATTACAGTAAAACTTTCGATTCCATTTAAGCAGGCAATCGACGCGTATTTAGTTTATTGGTTCAATTTGCATATATAACATAATACATGTGTGCTAGAAAACTTATCATTTCTGCAGTTTTCTACCTGCATTCCTATCTCCCATTTATGTCTCCTTTGACTCTCATCCACATTTCTTGAATTCCTGCTTATTTAAGGAAGAAAAGGGGAAATAATGAAAAAGAACCGATAGACTCCGTGTTTTCCTCAGCGCTTCCGTTTCTTCTAGTCTGGTGTCACTGCCTGTTGGACTTGTGTAAGTTGTTCCATTGGAGATCTCCAAGGAGCTGTAATTGGAGGAAGATCTGACTTCTATCCAGAAGTATCAGTTTTTCACATTAATAGATTATATGTGTACACTACAAAACAATCCCGTGTATAATGCAACCATTTTTTGAACATTTATATGTACATATACACACATAAACACATACACATATATACACACATGTATACATAAAACCGATCCACCCATCAGTGGGATGAGACACCTCTCATACATATAACTGTTGTATTATTCATTAAATTGCCAAACGCACGCAAAGCTGGCAAGCAACTCTATGTGAGACAAGCACAGCCTCGAGTCCTGCACGTATAACACGTATAATAAACTGAATAAATTAAAAAACAATAACAAAACAAACCAAAAATCAAAACAATTATGAAGCAAAAAAAGTTATTCATAAAATGGATAGAATGATCCATATAAATCAAATTAATAAAACAAATCAAATTAGCTCAAATGAAAATCAGACAATATTAAAAAAGTTATGAAATTAAGAGAGTAAACTAAATTGTTTCAAGCTGTCTTTTAGTTATTGGATGACTAACTGTCATCCAATAACTAAAAGAACTTACTAAACCGAATTAATAAAATGAAGAAACTGAACAATATATGAACTGGGAAAAACTAACAATAAAATGATTAAAACAAATGAAACAAATAACATGAATAAAAAAATTATTGGATTAATAAGATAAATAATATGAATAATGTGGATAACACTAACCGCCATGTTTGAAAAATGCTAAAACAACCAAGTCCATTGCAGCCGCCAGAAAATTTGTCGTCTAAGTATTGAAATTGCCTTTAAATCGCATTCGCAAATAGCATTTGTTTTGTACCAACATTACCGAACCTCCTCAAAAACTTACAAAACAGGTACAGCAAATCATCTGTCAGGTCGCCATTTTCAGAGGAAACTGCTGACTGACCAGTATTTTTATATGTTTAGATAGAACGGATTGGGGAGAGCTCCGTAACCGAATTGTTTTACTGAACTGATTACCGAACGGTTTGCTGTTCAAAACCCCAGTAAAATTTTACTGTACCCAGTAATTCAAATTAAGTGTGTACTGTTTTATTATACCAGATGATTGCATGCCGAACAAAATAACATCTGTTTTCAACAACTATTTTAAAAATCCAAATCATGCTGTTGATTTTACATGAGCCAATTGAGGTTCATAGTTTACTTAAATTTTGTGTTATTATCTTGAGTGCAAAAAAGTGTTTTTTTGACATACAATTTTTGATATTTGTTAAATTCACAAATGTCCATGAAAGCCTACAAAGTTTGAACTATGTTTTTATTCGGTTTCTTCAGGGTACAGCCAGTATCAAAAACAGTCAAAACACAATACGAATACATGAAATAAAAAAACCATCTTTATGATACTACTTGACAAAAACTGCGGGAAAGTCCACGTGGACATTATGGGGAGGGTAGTATAGGTACATGAATTGTCCATGTTTGTCCACGTAGGGGGGAGGGGGTCAAAAACGAAGGTTTTTTAGGTTCGCGTGGTATATGAATGGCCACTTACTAGCGGGACGAGGGCGGTTGAAATATTCGACGATTGATCTCGAGCATAAACTAGGCATAGATCCAAAATCTGATCGCTCTCGTTCAGCATGCTGCTAATCTGCAGAAGCGTGGTCGCTGTATAGCTTCCCAAAAGAGTCATGCTGCCTGGATGAAACATGGATTCTTCGGGATCAAAATATAGAAATCCGTTATCAGCAGATCGCCACTTTATTGAAGAGAAGTTGAAATCGCCTAGAATCTTAATTACGCCAGTGGGTTGTGCCATCGCAGCAATAGACGTCAATGATTCAGAATGATCATTTAATAGTGCAGTGTCACGAATTTTATCGCCGTGGAAAATAAACCACACACCGCATCGCAGTACACTACTGCGAAAGATCGGCAACCTCGGACTACCTTCCATACTTTCAAGCGAAGGTACGAGTGGAACGGCAATGTGTGAATCGCTCACCCGATAGCGATGATTTATACAACACTGGTTCCACTCTGAATAAGCTTTTGTGGACTCTCGACAAACGGCGAAGTGTCTCAGTTAGGCCTGACGTGATCGGCTAGGCTCTTCTCCAACGACTCCCGCTATCCGTAAAGAGAGTATCTTCGAGATTTTTATCGCAGTTTTGCTGGCGGATTGCTATAGTTATTTCAACTCCTTAACCCAATTACAACGACTTTGGAGTTACTGACTCTAATGCGGCAAAACTCTTTTTGTTCTGGACACGGCACTGATACGTACTTTACAGAACTAGAGAGATCGCTCCCGATAGCCGACGAACATAGCTTCGTTGGATATCTGCAAGACATACGACAGAGCCAGGTAGCATGGAATACCCCCATCGAAGATGTTCTACTGTAATCCTTATGCAAATCAAGATCCAGTGCGTAAAATTACCATCGATCATGTAGCTGTTCCAAAACTAATGCAAAAAGACTGGTCAGACCGGACTCGTTGGCTAAGTAGCAGCAAGAGTGGGGCAACGCGGAGAAAGGAAGGTGGACCCACCAACTCATTCTAAATGTGACGGCGTGAGTACATAGGAAACATGGAAAGGTGAACTTCCATTTTTATCTGGGCATGGATGCTTTCGCAAGTACCTGCATCGGTTTGGACATACTTCGTCACCAGGCTTGTTATTTGCTCACACAATGAGCCACAAACAGCGAAATACACCGATTAAAAATAGAGCAGCACAAAAACACTGCGATGTGCAGAACGACCGCACAAAGAGAAACTTGAAAACGAAAAAGAGTAAGATCTGTGCACCAAGAGCTGCACAATTTCGTTCAAAGAGTCACCTTGAAGAGTCACTTTTTTGTGCCTCCCCTCACTGGCAAGCAGCTAGGAAGGTGAATCAAACTACAATTCAGATAAAGTTAGATCGGAAGAACGTTTTAAAAATGTTTTATGGTTGCCTTCTCTACTTACGTGCGCGTGGGACCAAGATACACACTAAAGAGCCTCTTTATTTCTACTCTTTGTGGTGTGCAGCCATGGAGTAGAATACACGTGTGGGAGCAACATGCATCGGAGTGAAGAGGTTGGTTCGCATGAAAAGTCCAAAGCGCGTTTGTTATTCTTCTCTTTATTTACTCTGAGGTGCATAACATCCCTGTTCGTCACCACTTTGCCCGGAATGTGTGAGCGTGCAAGAGACGCCGAAGCATGTGGTCTTCGAATGTACTAGGTTTGACGAAGATCGAAGGCATGACAATCGACAATATCGTCGAAGAGATGTACCACGATGACAACAAAGCAGCGCCGCCATGAAACAACAAATCGGGTTTGGGAAAAATTCCGCCGGAGTAGACTAGATCCACCGCCGGGGACCAGTTGAGTTATGCGAAACGCAGCACCGAGTTCGGGTTATCGAGGCGCCCGTAATCCCTTGACGAACCTCGGCACCTACTGGCTGGCCCGTTCAGTAGGGTAGCTTCACCACCGAGACTAGATCGAGTAGATCGGTATGCAGCGGAGAGCTAAATGGCTCACGAAAACAAATTCTAATTGACTGGGAGCTAATTGGCCTACGAAACAGACGTCCGTACCGAAAGAAACTCCGCCGCCGGGGATCTCTCAGTCAGAGTAGGGTAGTTTCACCGCCGGATAATATCCAAGTAGATCTTGATAAAGCTGGGTGCTTAATGGTGTCGGAAGAAATGCGTAGATTGATTTGCAAAGGAGGCCAGAACACGATGATCATTGATATGCCGATCCCAGCAGATGTTTAAAGAGAAGTTAGATATGCGATACGATGACAGTAGGATATGCAGTGATTTTGCTCCCGGGAGAAGTACAACACAATACACAGAATTGGACGGAGGGAAGCAACGCACAGTGATCACCTTCCATACAAAAGTCGTACAAAACCTCAAAAGTGGCCCGAATTCGATGAAAACTTCATATAAGGATAATTTTGCGGTGCTGAATTATTATTTAATGTATATTTTTTTCTGACCTCAAAATTTTGGCGGATGGGGTGGTTCGAAAATTCAACATTTACTTATATAAAGTGCGCTATACCTGAAAATTCATTTTCAAAACATTTGGTGTGGTACATTTCTAGCAGAATACACTTTTTTTCAATCGTTGGTAATGCTGAGAGACATTTATAAATTATAATACGAACTGTGGGTAATCAAACACTACCATGCGTCTCCATCAGACATATCAAGAAAAATCAGCATTTTTCATTCCTCGGGGCAGAAAGGGGCAAAACAAGACATTCACTTTCGGAAAGTACACTAATTTTCAAGTGTTACCAACTACAAGCGATCTTTTCGAACTGTTTCAAAAAAATTACAGCCACCTTGAACATTATAATTTTAATTTAATACACGATTTATTATTTGTTCCTCATGTCTGAGCGATAAGATAGGCTTGTATCGACTAAATCGAATGGAAATTATAAGTTCAACGAATAAACTCTAGAGAAAATTTTCAATAGGACGTAAGTAACATTGAGAGCCTCTCTTTGTTTACTTTCTCTTTCGTTTATTACGACGTCACTACAACACTTTGCAGTAATTTTCCAGCACATATCGAAAGCCGACGGTTTTTACTAGAATATTATGCAAAGAGTGGAGTAGTAAATGTTGAAATGGCCGAGTAATGAACAGAAGAGAAAGACCCCAAAGAGAATCTCTCATTGTTACTTACGTCCTATTGTAAATTTTCTCTAGAACTTTCAAATGAAACCAGTGCGACCCTAATCGGAATCTTAACTAAAAAGATATTTTCATATGAATATCACAGGTTTGAATGCAGTTTTTCTAGAATTGATCATCTATTTCACCTTTGAAGTTCTGTAAAAAATTTACTTTTCGTCCTCGACACTTGATATTTTGAGAAGACTCTATATCCCTTGTTTTGATGTCTTTGTTTTTTCCTTTTCCAAGGATTTTTATAAACGTGTCCACTGGAAAACAGGTAGAGAAAGAATGACCGGAACGGTGAGAATGAAGAAACGGTGAAAGCTTTTTATTGGAAACATTGAGAAAAGATATGTCCTCAAGCAGGAATTGAACCTGCGATCTACCAGTCTCTAGTTGGGTTGGTTAATCACTCTGCCATCGAGGAACTGTGACGATGTCATCACATATTCCCACATTGACCCATCGACCCCCAATGTCTCCTATAAGCAGATCGTCACCTCTCCCTCTCATCGATTGGGCCTAATTTCTTTCGTTATCTATTTTTAGGTCCAGTGGACTGCGCCTAGGCTTGAGATATTTATTATCACTGTTTGTCCCCTTAGCTAACTCAGTCGCCGCCAGACTTTGGCACCTACTGCCAAAGAGCTGTGGAGAGGTATGTTGATGTCTGTCCTCAAAGCCTATCGGCATATGCTAACGACAAATCCAGTCGTTGATGGAATTTATATATCCCTTGTTTTGACGTGAGTCTTTGTTCTTTCCTTTTTCAAGGATTTCTTCATTCTCACCGTTCGGGTCATTCTTTCTCTGTCTGTGGACACGTTCATAGAAATCCTTGAAAATATAATTTGTGCTTAGAACCAACCTAAAATGTTTCTGGAATCTTGTCAATTAACAGAGAAAGGAAACTGGACTACCCAAACATATGTCACTTGACGGCATCCAATCGTCAACCGCTCTCGATATTTGCAGCTTATTTCGTAAGCACTTCAGCAGTGTTTTCTCCGATGAAACTTAACTGACCAACAAATTTCTGATGCTACCAATAACGTCCCGCTACGCTCCCCATCGGTTGACATCCGATTATTACAGCTACTATAGTTAACTCAGCATGTTCTAAGCTGAAGTTTTAGACAAGTATCGGACCTGATGAAATCCCAGCTGCGCAAATAGTTTACTTGTTCCACTTTCAATGCTGTTTAATATTTCTTTGCATTCAGGAATTTTTTCAGACCTTTGGGAATAATCGTGCATTTTTCCAGTCTTTGAAAAAAGGAGTGAAATGTGACATCGCAAACTGGGATAGATTCATTACGCGCAGTATCAAAGTTGTTTGAAAAGCTTGTTCTGGATTTCATTACTCACAACTGCTCCGAATATATATATCTGAAAACCAACACGGTTTTATGCCTAAGCGATCAACTTCTACTAACTTAGTATCCTTCACATCATTCATCATCAATTCATTGCAAGCAAGACTTCAAGTAAATGCCATATACACTGACTTCTCCGCAGCTTTCGACAAAATCACTCACCAGATGACAATTTCCAAGCGAGACAGACAACTCTCTTCTAAATTGGCTCCACTCGTACCTGTCTGGACGTGAAATGACTGTTAAAATTGGCGACACCACGACCTTCCCATTTGCTGCAAGCTCTAGAGTTTTACAGGGCAGTCATCTAGGCCCATTAATATTTTACTCTATCTGAATGACTTAAACCTTTCGACACAAAGAACAGACATCCATGATCGAACAAAAATATTAAAAAAACGTGTGTAAACATTTGAATTAATACACGATAAACACTAGCGCCGCCACACCAACCTATCCCAACTATCCGTCAAATCCATTCCGGAACCGGTTCGAAATCCTGAATGGATTCTGTATGGAATCTTATAGTTTCCTTATAGTTTCCTTATAGCACATTTTTGGTGTAGAACCGGTCTGATCGGCATTTCGCCCTAGGCCAAAAATGCGTGCCCCCCTCAACCCAAATTTTAACTAGGACGAATTAGCGCATGGGCGCCATTTAAACTCCTTTTTTAATATTAAAATAATTATTTAGTATCATTCAGTATCATTATTATTATCATTATTATTGGTTATAATGCATTCTTAGCTTTGCGTTTCCATAATTTACCTTGAGGCTACATACACACATACATACACACATACATGTACATATATATATACACATATATACATATACATACACACACTCATATATATATATATATATATATATATATATATATATATATATATATATATATATATATATATATATATATATATATATATATATATATATATATATATATATATATATATATATATATATATATATATATATATATATATATATATATATATATATATATATATATATATATATATATATATATATATATATATATATATATATATATATATATATATATATATATATATATATATATATATATATATATATATATATATATATATATATATATATATATATATATATATATATATATATATATATATATATATATATATATATATATATATATATATATATATATATATATATATATATATATATATATATATATATATATATATATATATATATATATATATATATATATATATATATATATATATATATATATATATATATATATATATATATATATATATATATATATATATATATATATATATATATATATATATATATATATATATATATATATATATATATATATATATATATATATATATATATATATATATATATATATATATATATATTGGGAATGGAGGCCAACACCGACAGTCTAAGCGGGGATGCGCTGGTAGCTGTTCTATCACGCGCGTGCGACGCCACTATGCCGAGAAAAACACTGCCAAGAAACGGTAGATGCCCGGTATACTGGTGGAGTGCCGAGATTGCAGCTAGACGGTCAGCCTGTCTCAGAGCTAGACGTAGGATGCAAAGAGCTCGCACCGAGGATGCAAGAGAGAACCGCCGTGAAGTGTTTCGAGCTGCGAAATTAGCCCTTAACAAGGCTATTAAAAGCAGCAAGAGAGCGTGTTTCGACAACCTGTGTGAGAGTGCCAACGCGAATCCGTGGGGTGACGCCTACCGGATTGTGATGGCCAAGACCAAAGGGGGCTCCTCACCCCCAGAACGGTCTCCGGACCGGTTGGCAACGATTATCGAAGTACTCTTCCCGTCTCGAGCCACAAGCCCCTGGCCACCTGCACTACGAGACAGTGCGGGCACGGTCGAAATGGTGGCTCCAGTGACGAACGAAGAACTACTCGCAGTGGCTAAATCCCTAGCAATGAACAAAGCTCCAGGGCCGGATGGAGTTCCGAACAACGCTCTCAAGGCAGCGATCATAGCGAACCCGAACATGTTCAGGCTAGCTATGCAGAGATGGCTTGACGAGTGCCGTTTCCCCGATAGATGGAAAAGGCAGAAACTGGTGCTGTTGCCGAAGCCCGGGAAGCCGCCAGGCGACCCATCGGCGTACAGACCAATCTGTCTGATAGACACGACTGGCAAACTGCTTGAGAGGATCATCCTCAACAGGCTCACCCCGTACGCGGAAGGTACGGACGGTCTGTCAAGCAACCAGTTTGGCTTTCGGAAGGGTAAGTCCACAGTGGACGCTCTCAACTCAGTGATAAATACTGCCGAGATAGCGATCCAACGAAAAAGGCGAGGTATTCGATACTGTGCGTTAGTGACACTTGACGTGAAGAACGCATTTAACAGCGCAAGCTGGGATGCCATCGCGCTCTCGTTACACCGGCTTAGCCTACCGGTGGGTCTGTACCGGATCCTGGAAAGTTACTTCCAAAACCGCGTACTGATATACGAGACCGATGCCGGTCAGAAAAGGGTTCCGATTACCGCCGGAGTCCCGCAGGGCTCGATCCTAGGCCCGGTGTTATGGAACCTCATGTATGACGGGGTTCTGAGACTGAAGTTCCCTCCTGGGGTCAAGATCGTCGGCTTTGCCGACGACGTAACCTTGGAGGTCTACGGGGAGTCAATTCCTGAGGTAGAACTAACCGCAGAACACGCGATTAGCACGCTGGAGGAATGGATGAGCGCGAGAGGCCTGGAGCTCGCTCATCATAAGACGGAGGTAGTTATCGTCAACAACCGCAAGTCGGCACAACATGCAGTTATCCATGTGGGAGAAGTCGCGATCACTTCACAGCGAAGTCTGAAGTCTCTCGGAGTCATTATAGACGACAAGCTGACCTTCGGCAGCCATGTCGACTATACGTGCAAGAGAGCGTCGACTGCTGTTGCGGCACTATCGAGAATGATGTCCAACAGCTCAAAGGTGTGCGCCAGTAGACGTAGGTTACTGGCAGGCGTTGCCGTATCTATCCTCAGGTACGGCGGCCCGTCATGGTCAAGAGCACTGAGGGTAACCAGTTACCTACAGAAACTGGAGAGCACCTACCGCGTGATGTGCCTCAGAGTGATATCTGCCTACCGCACGGTATCACACGATGCATCCTGCGTGATAGCGAGCATGATGCCAGTCGGGCTGGTCATTCGGGAAGATGAGGAGTGCTTTGAGCTACGTGGAAATAGGGGAGCCCGCGAGCGCACCAGGGTGACCTCGGTCGCCAGATGGCAGCGCGAGTGGGACAACTCCTCGAAAGGTAGGTGGACCCACCGGCTGATACCTAGCATATCGAGCTGGGTGGGAAGACCCCATGGGGAAGTTCACTTCCACCTGACACAATTCCTGTCAGGCCATGGCTGTTTCCGTCAGTACCTCCACAGGTTCGGGCACGCGGAGGTCCCAGTCTGCCCGGACTGCCCAGGTGTAGATGAAACTGCCGAACACATACTGTTCGTATGTCATCGGTTCGACGTCGAAAGAAGAGCAATGCTTGACGTCTGTGGCTGGGACACAACCCCGGATACCCTTATTCAGCGGATGTGTCAAACGGTGGAGAAGTGGAACGCAGTCTCGGCTGCTACCATCCAGATTGCCAGTAGGCTACAGGTAATCTGGCGAACCGAGCAACAGACGGCGGGCACGGCTAACTAGTGATTGGTTAGTTGGAGCGAAAAAGGCCAAGCGCAAAATAAGAGAGTCAATGGTCTGTTCATGCCGAGGTAGGTTGGCGCAGCGAATGGCAACCGCGTAAGGGGTAAACCCAGCCACCCCGAAGCAAGACAGAAGAGTGAGTGTATAGGCGTATAAGTGGACTGCCTCATGCCAAGACGGGAGGGTCGTAGCGTAGTATGTTGGAACTAAGCTATCGATGCCTCATGGCGTGGCAGAGGAGTGAAAGGGTGAGCATCCAAGTCAGTCTCACACTGCATGTTAAGGGTGAGCATAAAAGTTAGCCTCACAGGTTGGTAGAGGCTAGCACAAAAGTCAGCCTAGCAAGGAATGAAAAAGGTGAGCACAAAAGTCAGCCTCGCATGGTATGTCAGAAGTGGGGCCTAAGAAAAATGTCCCACATGGGATGCCAGAGGGAGTGACAAAGGTACAATAGAGTGGCACGATTGAGAGTGAATCAGGTGATAGGGTGAGCACCCAAGTCAGCCTCACATGGATGGGTAGGGCGAGCACAAAAGTAAGCCTAGCAAGGAATGAGTAAGGTGAGCACGCAAGCCAGCCTCGCAAGGAACGAAAAAGGTGAGCACAAAAGTCAGCCTCATGTGGGAGTGTTTGAGAGTGAATCAAGGTGCGATAGAGAGAGCACCCAAGTAAGCCTCATACAGGACGTATGAACGCGTGAGTGAGAGTGAATGAGTACATTAAGTACAGCCATCTCCCCAGAAGTAATACCGAGAGGTAGTTCCTGGGAGGAATGATGGCGGAGCCCAATGGAGTTTAGTCGGTATTAATGGCTGGTCACCATTCGAGTCCGACACGCCCCCAGTGCACCCCGTGTGGTAGATTGGACCCTACCGTTAGCACGTGTACTGGGCTAGGACATAAAGGTCTTCTCCATTGTAAAAAAAAAAAAAAAAAAAAACACACATACATATTAGGGTGGCACAAATTTTAGAATCCGGTAGAACCGATCTAAAACTACTCGCTATACGACCTCATTCAATCATGCAAAATGTTGATTTGATAGGTTGCACTATATTTTAGCACAAATGGTTTAAAGTTTGTATGTGATTTAACATGGATAAACGAACCACATTATTTAATATTTCGTAGACACGTTCCTATGTACTCTAAAAATATATGCTATGCTAATTTCGGTAGATACGGGTACCGTGTACAACTTCCTTGAAGAGTATAATAAGCTGCGACTTCTGGTTTAAAAGTTATTCTTTATACAATGCATAAGTGTCTACATCGTTGGTTAAAATTGAATTTATCTGGATACTCTGGCTTCATACTTCAATCAAGTTAACCGTGATATGCTAGTCATAAACCGAATTAGGCAGCTATCAACATAGGCGGTTTTATAGTTCAGATGCGAGCGTCATAAATAGACAAGCTGAGGACACGAGTTCGGTTCTTAATTTTTTAATATTTTAATTTTTTTTTGCTTCCTGTAAAGCGGGAACGTTCTTATGTAGAATTGTTAGTTTCAAATAAAGTAATGATCATAACCGTTATTTCTGATGTGTTATTTTATTTTAGCAAAGTTATGTTCTAATGTAATATTCACGATACTACTCCAATCTTAATCCCTGGATGATTCGTTAAAAAGTTTTGGTTAAAATCAAATCGTGCTTCATGGCCGGAGACACTTGCTGGCGTTTAGTGACAAATATTGCCCGGCTTACTCAATTAACCTACCTTCAGTTTACGGGCCACTCTATAGCCAGTTCCAGATCCACAGGGATGCACCATGGGCCATAAATCGATTTTTTTGGTCGAAAATCCAGAACTTATAAACCGTTAGTGCTAGACTTTCAGTGTCTTTGGAACAAATTCTCTACAATAAGTGCCCTTCATTTTAGGGAAAACAAAATTAGGGTGGTCCTCTCGATTTTTGAAATAAAAAAATTATCTCCGGAATGAAAAAAGGTAGAAGGATATGACCTTCCCAAGAAATGTAGAGAAATCAATTTTGAGTAACTTTACTGAAAACGTCGAAACTCTATCTTCAACGGTTGTTATTTTACAGCGATTTCCCTTGTTCCTTTTAGGGTGGCTCTTAAAAATTCAGTATTTTTAATATAACATCTTTGAAGTTGATTTCTCGTGAATGTTGTCTTCGAACAAAAGTTAGCTCTTTCAAATGCGCACATTTCTTCTTCAGAGGTCCAACTCATTAACTTTTATATAAACAGAGTTATTGACGATTTTATGCTCAAAATTGGACATTTTCTAAGCTAAATAACTCCGAAGGTGGCAAAATGTGGCAATCAATGTTATGACCATCTGATAGTACTTCAAAAATACTACAAAATAAGGGGTACATGGTTTGTCTCCTAGCGACTCTTCATGTGAAATGTTTGCTTATAAACTACCTCTGTTATAGAGAAGGTATGCGGTATTCATCTAAATTCGTACTTAAAATATATATTAATCATAGTCGCCGTTCTTATATACACACACATCCGGATCTCCGATGCAAATCAAATTTAATGGTGCTCTGGGAAGATGTTATTCTAAACATGTGGTTTTTGGACTAAAATGAATGTTTGGAGTATTTGCATGGCATACGTTTTATTCGCATGGCAAAAAAGAAATTATTATCAACATATTACAATTTATTGAAAGCTCGAGTTTATGGTAAAGGAAGCACCCTTTGTTTAGCATTAAAGATTTATTTGTCTTTTATTAATTATATTACCTCCTCTGTTTCAGTTCACTGTAATTTGCCCTAATAATTTCCCAAAATACCCTTTGTTGCCTTCGGAAATTAACAATAAAAAATTCCACGTGAATGTACGTTGGGGAACAAGCTGTTCAGCTCTCATTTAAATTTTTTTTAAAGAACTAACCGCAGAACACGCGATTAGCACGGTGGAGGAATGGATGAGCGCGAGAGGCCTGGAGCTCGCTCATCATAAGACGGAGGTAGTTATCGTCAACAACCGCAAGTCGGCACAACATGCAGTTATCCATGTGGGAGAAGTCGCGATCACTTCACAGCGAAGTCTGAAGTCTCTCGGAGTCATTATAGACGACAAGCTGACCTTCGGCAGCCATGTCGACTATACGTGCAAGAGAGCGTCGACTGCTGTTGCGGCACTATCGAGAATGATGTCCAACAGCTCAAAGGTGTGCGCCAGTAGACGTAGGTTACTGGCAGGCGTTGCCGTATCTATCCTCAGGTACGGCGGCCCGTCATGGTCAAGAGCACTGAGGGTAACCAGTTACCTACAGAAACTGGAGAGCACCTACCGCGTGATGTGCCTCAGAGTGATATCTGCCTACCGCACGGTATCACACGATGCATCCTGCGTGATAGCGAGCATGATGCCAGTCGGGCTGGTCATTCGGGAAGATGAGGAGTGCTTTGAGCTACGTGGAAATAGGGGAGCCCGCGAGCGCACCAGGGTGACCTCGGTCGCCAGATGGCAGCGCGAGTGGGACAACTCCTCGAAAGGTAGGTGGACCCACCGGCTGATACCTAGCATATCGAGCTGGGTGGGAAGACCCCATGGGGAAGTTCACTTCCACCTGACACAATTCCTGTCAGGCCATGGCTGTTTCCGTCAGTACCTCCACAGGTTCGGGCACGCGGAGGTCCCAGTCTGCCCGGACTGCCCAGGTGTAGATGAAACTGCCGAACACATACTGTTCGTATGTCATCGGTTCGACGTCGAAAGAAGAGCAATGCTTGACGTCTGTGGCTGGGACACAACCCCGGATACCCTTATTCAGCGGATGTGTCAAACGGTGGAGAAGTGGAACGCAGTCTCGGCTGCTACCATCCAGATTGCCAGTAGGCTACAGGTAATCTGGCGAACCGAGCAACAGACGGCGGGCACGGCTAACTAGTGATTGGTTAGTTGGAGCGAAAAAGGCCAAGCGCAAAATAAGAGAGTCAATGGTCTGTTCATGCCGAGGTAGGTTGGCGCAGCGAATGGCAACCGCGTAAGGGGTAAACCCAGCCACCCCGAAGCAAGACAGAAGAGTGAGTGTATAGGTGTATAAGTGGACTGCCTCATGCCAAGACGGGAGGGTCGTAGCGTAGTATGTTGGAACTAAGCTATCGATGCCTCATGGCGTGGCAGAGGAGTGAAAGGGTGAGCATCCAAGTCAGTCTCACACTGCATGTTAAGGGTGAGCATAAAAGTTAGCCTCACAGGTTGGTAGAGGCTAGCACAAAAGTCAGCCTAGCAAGGAATGAAAAAGATGGGTGGGTAATGTCTGCGACATAACCGGAGAGATGTAGAATACATAAGGAACACGTTCTTCAAATATGTTGATACTCATTGGAATTTTCGGACAAAAGGTGATTTGGGCGAGGAATATTTCAAATTATTCTTTACAAAAATGATGGTGGTCCTGAAAAGGACCAGTTTTGTTGGCGTTGTTGGCCTTGGTGAGGGAGATGGCTAACGATGAAATTAATTGTTAGCATGAGGAAGTCGCGTAGTACTGGCCAATGGAAGAACAGATAATAATTGATTCCTGAAAATCAATTTTTCTTTATTCATGTAAATTATACATACTTACAAATCTAACAGAAGATTCCTGATCATATTTCTGAATCATTAGTGCGAACATTGTGTAATTTGGTTAAGTACAATGAAAGTTACAAACTTTCCAAACTCGACCTTCTGTTCCTTCAGAAATATTGAAATGGGGTGTCTATATTAAACCGTTAGTCGTGGTCACAATAAAAAAAGATGGGTGGGTAATGTCTGTCACATAACCGGAGCGTCGTGATTTCAATTCGAGACGTTAATTTAAATCTAATAATATTCAACAGAATCACGTTTGAATGGGAAATTTTCAAATAATTCTCTATGGTAATAATGGTGGTTCTGAAAAGAACCTTTGGTATCGGCGTTGGTGTTGATGGTGATGCGCTGGATCGTTGGATATTTTTGGTATGATAGTTACGTGCCTGGCGAACTGTTTTGTAGCCTCGAACAAAACGACAAGACTGGCTTCTTCGGGTCCCATTACGGCTGAACTTTATAAGCTTAGCTCGACTTTGAAATCTTGCACAATCTCACGAATCAGACACTAGTAGGGCCATTTTGTTTGCTACTAGCACGGAGCTGCACAAAAAAACCAGTTAATGCAGTTAGTTCACGGGGGCTGCCAAAAAGCTTGAATATAAGCATGCGACTTCAACGTTTCTCTTAAACACATGCAACAACACATTCGTTTTGGTAATACTGATAATAACAGTAGAAAGGAATGGAAAAGCAGTGCACGAAACGAGCGAGAGGATAATTTAAATTTTTGTTCCGTGTGCAAGCTACTTCTTTCCACACAACGTATTATGTTGCTTGTTGAAAATTTGCTACACACCTTAAAATGAAAGTTTCAGTTTAACTCTCACTAGAACACAATTGATTGGTCCTGAAAAGAACCGTTGCTTTTATTGTAATTTACGCCCACTCCCACAAACCGACCAAGTAGGCATCACTGGCTTCATTACGGCTGAGTGTTGTAAGCGTAGCTCGACTTTGAAGTAATACACAACCTTACGAACCAGACGCTGGAATGTTAGCCAGCGGATTAGTTGCTCCGTTGCCCTCTAGTTGGGGCGAAATACTAGCACGGCGACAGTTCCTGATCGGTAGTTGGTTGCGATGGGCCACCAGTAGCTGGGGCACTTTTGCGGACCGTCATCATCGCCAACTTCTTTCCTCCGGTGGACTGGCTGCTTGCTAGTGCTTGAACAAATACGAATGATGAGAAAAACCGACCGACCAATATTCATATATGAAAACACGAGAAAGCACTACTATCGCTCTCCCGCTCGTTTTCGTGCCATTCCTGTGCCTTTCCTTTCCGTTCGGCTACCAATACTAGCATAACCAAAACGAATATTCTGTCCTTCCATCGCCTTCAATTTAGTGGCCAGTGCTAGCAAACTTGCATGTTCAGTTTTTCAATAACAACATTTTCAATATTTTCAAAGAATGTTGCAGATTTGAAAAGAAGGAAGGAGAAGATTTTCACAAATTTAAATTCTTTTGTCTTATTTGTTAGCGCTGATAAAGGCTATTTAGTTTGCTACTAGCAAGGAGCTGCACAAACAAATCGATTTATGCAGTTAATCAACGGAGGCTGCCAAAAAGTTCGAATAAAAGCATGCGACTAGTGTACTTTGCATATTCTATATTTTATCAATACTAGAGAGGATCAATAAAATAATTCAAATTGTTATAGCAACATGCAATTGTGGCAACACTGGCCATGAGATGGTGGGAGAACGCGCACATTCGTTTTAGTTATGATTGTAGTAGCAGCAGAAAGGAATGGAAAAGCAGTGCACAAAAACGAGCGAGAGAGGATAATTTAAATTCTCTTTCTTTCTTTCCACACATCGTATTTCTTATATAGCTTTCTGAAAATTATTTGTTATACACCATAGAATGTAAATTTCAGTTTAACTCTTATTAGAACACAATTAATTGGTCCTGTAAAGAACCGTTTATTGTTTTATTGCGGGAGCATAATTCAGACGCACTCCCCGCGGACACGGTGAGCCCGTTTAACTCTTATTAGAACACAGATTAGTTTCTCTGTTGCCCTTTAGTTGGGGCGAAATTCTTGCAGGGCGACAGTTCCTGATCGGGTTGCGATGAGTCACCAGTAGCTGGGGCACTTTTTCCGACCGTCGTCATCGCCAACTTCTTTCCTTCGGTGGACTGGCTGCTTGCTAGTGCTTGAACGAATACGAATGATGAGAAAAACCGACCGACCAATATTCATATATGAACACACGAGAAAGCGCTACTATCGCTCTCGCTCGTTTTCGTGCCATTCCTGTGCCTTTCCTTTCCGTTCGGCTACCAATACTAGCATAACCAAAACGAATATTCTGTCTTTCCATCGCCTTCAATCTAGTGGCCAGTGCTAGCAAACTTGCATGTTCAGTTTTTCAATAACAACATTCAAACAATATTTTCAAAGAATGCTGCAGATTTGAAAAGAAGGAAAAGATTTTCACAAATTTAAATTCTTTCGTGTTATTTGTTAGCGCTGATAAAGGCTATTTAGTTTGCTACTAGCAAGGAGCTGCATAAACAAATCGATTTATGCAGTTAATCAACGGAGGCTGCCAAAAAGTTCGAATAAAAGCATGCGACTAGTGTACTTTGCACGTTCTATATTTTATCAATACTAGAGAGGATCAATAAAATAATTCAAATTGTAATAGCGACATGCAATTGTGGCAACACTGGCCAATTGCTGGCTGGGGGAACACGCACATTCGTTTTAGTTATGATGGTAGTAGCAGCAGAAAGGAAAGGAAAAGCAGTGCACGAAAACGAGCAAGAGAGGATAATTTAAATTCTCTTTCTTTCTTTCCACACATCGTATTTTTTATATAGCTTTCTGAAAATTATTTGTTATACACCATAAAATGTAAATTTCAGTTTAACTCTTATTACAACACAATTAATTGGTCCTGTAAAGAACCGTTTATTGTTTTATTGCGGGAGCATAATTCAGACGCACTCCCCGCGGACACGGTGAGCCACAAAGCACTATTTTGCATCCTCGAACAAACCGACCAAGTAGGCATCGTTGGCTTCTCGGGGCATCATTACGACTGAGCTTTGTAAGCGTGGCTCGATTTTGCAGTCCTGCACAATCTCACGACCCAGACGCTGGAACGATAGCCTACTCTGTTGCCCTTTAGTTGGGGCGAAATTCTAGCAGGTCGACAGTTCCTGATCGGGTTGCGATGAGTCACCAGTAGCTGGGGCACTTTTTCCGCCGTCGTCATTGCCAACTGCTTTCCTTCGGTGGACTGGCTGCTTGCTAGTGCTTGAACGAATACGAATGATGAGAAAAACCGACCGACAGATATTTATATAATCGCGCTAATATGCACTACTATCGCTTCCTCGCTCGTTCTCGTGCCGTGCATGAGCCTTTCCGTTCCGTCCGGCTTCTAATGGCCTAACCAAAGGAATATGCCGTCTTTCCCCCACCAACTGCTCTCGTCAAGCAACCCAATGCGAATAACCATAGGAACAAACATGTAGTGGACCTATATATAAACTTTTCATTATTTTATTGTTCGGTTGGTCCACCATTTTGACGGCTCTGTGCGGGATGGGCTGAAAATTTTCACTTTTCCGAGTCGTTTTCGAAAGATTTTTCAAAACACAATTTTTTGTTATTAGTGCATGTTATACATACTTCAAATTTTAATACAGCATAGAGGAACATATTTGCAACAAATTGGCCTAAAAATCAAATCATTCTGTTAGGTATGATATAAGTTATTAACGTTCAAAATCTGACGCGGCGCCGCAGCCGATATTTTGAAACGGGACCCCTATATTGAAACCTTAAATGTATTCTACATTAAAAGGTGAGCACAAAAGTCAGCCTCGCATGGTATGTCAGAAGTGGGGCCTAAGAAAAATGTCCCACATGGGATGCCAGAGGGAGTGACAAAGGTACAATAGAGTGGCACGATTGAGAGTGAATCAGGTGATAGGGTGAGCACCCAAGTCAGCCTCACATGGATGGGTAGGGCGAGCACAAAAGTAAGCCTAGCAAGGAATGAGTAAGGTGAGCACGCAAGCCAGCCTCGCAAGGAACGAAAAAGGTGAGCACAAAAGTCAGCCTCATGTGGGAGTGTTTGAGAGTGAATCAAGGTGCGATAGAGAGAGCACCCAAGTAAGCCTCATACAGGACGTATGAACGCGTGAGTGAGAGTGAATGAGTACATTAAGTACAGCCATCTCCCCAGAAGTAATACCGAGAGGTAGTTCCTGGGAGGAATGATGGCGGAGCCCAATGGAGTTTAGTCGGTATTAATGGCTGGTCACCATTCGAGTCCGACACGCCCCCAGTGCACCCCGTGTGGTAGATTGGACCCTACCGTTAGCACGTGTACTGGGCTAGGACATAAAGGTCTTCTCCATTGTAAAAAAAAAAAAAAACACACATACATATTAGGGTGGCACAAATTTTAGAATCCGGTAGAACCGATCTAAAACTACTCGCTATACGACCTCATTCAATCATGCAAAATGTTGATTTGATAGGTTGCACTATATTTTAGCACAAATGGTTTAAAGTTTGTATGTGATTTAACATGGATAAACGAACCACATTATTTAATATTTCGTAGACACGTTCCTATGTACTCTAAAAATATATGCTATGCTAATTTCGGTAGATACGGGTACCGTGTACAACTTCCTTGAAGAGTATAATAAGCTGCGACTTCTGGTTTAAAAGTTATTCTTTATACAATGCATAAGTGTCTACATCGTTGGTTAAAATTGAATTTATCTGGATACTCTGGCTTCATACTTCAATCAAGTTAACCGTGATATGCTAGTCATAAACCGAATTAGGCAGCTATCAACATAGGCGGTTTTATAGTTCAGATGCGAGCGTCATAAATAGACAAGCTGAGGACACGAGTTCGGTTCTTAATTTTTTAATATTTTATTTTTTTTTTTGCTTCCTGTAAAGCGGGAACGTTCTTATGTAGAATTGTTAGTTTCAAAGCAAAGTTACTCAAAATTGATTTCTCTACATTTCTTTGGAATGTCATATCCTTCTATCTTTTTTCATTCCGGAGATAATTTTTTTATTTCAAAAATCGAGAGAGCCACCCTAATTTTGTTTTCCCTAAAATGAAGGGCACTTATTGTAGAGAATTTGTTCCAAAGACACTGAAAGTCTAGCACTAACGGTTTATAAGTTCTGGATTTTCGACCAAAAAAATCGATTTGTGGCCCATGGTGGGATGTGGTGAACATCAGTTGTGCTTCAAAATAACGGGAATCTTTCCCGCTTCAGTCTCGTTTCAATTTTAATTTACTCAACGTATATTATTTTGCACAAAAAATACATAAAAAGAATTCTGTTACAATTCGATCCCAAGTCCTTTAGATCACATGTTTCGGACGATACCATCTGGACTATATTTCCACTTTACATCAACGGTATAACTGGTGACCACAACAAATACGTCAAGGTTCACTTGATTGAAGGTTCAGCTCACCGGGTGGCCAGAGACAGCACAATTTTCATAACTTTCAGGGCAACGAAAGTTTAATTTTGCAATAACTCATGAACCAGTTGTCATACCTATGAACTGTCTTTAGAAGAAGTTGTTCTACTTGACTAAAGCTATAGAATGTAGCATACAATATATTTTCCAGGGGCACCAGGCAGCATATTTATGAATTTAATGAAAATGTATTATTTTTTCATAGTAAACTCCATACAAACTTAGAATCATTTGTGCTAAAACATTCTCCAACAGATTTGGCATAGGAGTTCATTGAAGAATTACGAATTTTTCTAACTTGGTTCTGCGTTATTCAATTTTTTTCATATATCCTTGTGCCACCCTAATATATATATATATATATATATATATATATATATATATATATATATATATATATATATATATATATATATATATATATATATATATATATATATATATATATATATATATATATATATATATATATATTTATATATATATATATATATATATATATATATATATATATATATATATATATATATATATATATATATATATATATATATATATATATATATATATATATATATATATATATATATATATATATATATATATATATATATATATATATATATATTCAGCTTTTTGTTGGTGGCTGCGTTCCCAAATGCGCACCCCACTTTGACAAGTCGTCCGTCCAATGTCAATTTTGACAAATCATCAGTCTTGTCAATTTTGACAAGCCGTCGCTTGAGTTTCAATGTTCACATCACGGTAGGCGTTCATTTCTGTTCTCAACTAAAACGTTAAACGTCAAATTAAAATTTTGTATATTTTTCCGTGAAAATAAAAAAACCGATTTCCTTTCGAGTCGGCACAATCGAGTGAATTGAGGTGTTTGTTTTGTGGATCATCTCTAATTCAATTCGCCGATTGATATACTGAGAAAAACAATTATCAGCGACACTCGATTTAGTTGAAACAAATAAGCCGGTTGAATTGCAACCGATTTCGTCATTGCAGCTGCAATCGTCAATTTTCTATGAGATTGTTTTTATCGCTTTTCTAGTTTGGCTTTATTCTTTTTTACGACGAATGCAAGATTCGTTCGGGCTTACTTCGAATAAGGGTGGTTGTGATAAATGGTTAATTTTGATCGAAAATCGCCCATCTCTAAACAAGGTTTGCAAATTTACTGTATTAAAAAAGATGGAGTGCTTTTCCGGGTGATTTTGCACCGAGTTTCGTTGGTCATATCGTACGTGATGAATTCATGTAGGAGCAGAAGCTTGAATCCCTTAATTCTCTCGACACTCATAGTAGCATCCAAACAACTGAGAATATGTTATAAATCTATTAACCAGCCTACAAAAAGATGCGCGAAGCGATTGATATCAACGGAAAAGATTATTGAAAACAAACTAACAAATTTTAAATTTGACGTTTAACAGTTGAGAACATGAGCAGGGTAGGTTAAAGTTTGTGACACTGAAGGCTTGTCAAAATGGACACTCCTGTCGATTTCTCAAAATTGACACTGGACGGTCGACTTGTCATAGTGGGGAGCGCATTTGGGAACGCAGCCACCAACAAAAAGCTGAATATATATATATATATATATATATATATATATATATATATATATATATATATATATATATATATATATATATATATATATATATATATATATATATATATATATATATATATATATATATATATATATATATATATATATATATATATATATATATATATATATATATATATATATATATATATATATATATATATATATATATATATATATATATATATATATATATATATATATATATATATATATATATATATATATATATATATATATATATAACTCCGCTAGCGAATGACGGATCCCAATAGTAGCATGTCTGTAATAACATACGTACATGGAACTATTGAGATCCAGAGCTACAGGTCCAAAGCCCTGGTAAAGGAGGATGGTTGTGATGATCCGGGCCGAGATCACCACGTAAAGCAAGGTAGGGCATAACCCCAATTCCAAGGCGTGAAGCGACCCGTGCCGAGGGATGAGTGATCGAGGGGGTGAAAAAGATGCTCGATCGTTAACGGAGCCTGTGGGGTACCTGGGCAACCCCCACAGTAAGCGTCCCTTACCACGCTAATGCGGAGCTCTGGCGTGGCGGACATATATTTCTCGCGCTACTCGTGGGACTATACATGGAGGCAAATAAAAATAAAAATAAACAGACGGAGATGCCAAACCCCTTCGCAAGAGGTGGTTTGGCGAGGTCTCCCCCCCGTGGGGAGAGTAGTGGAACGATGAGTGCTGCACTCGAAAGCACCAGTGACCCCCCAGCAGCGGTAGGCAATACCCCTACCAATGCATCGGAGGGGCCAATAGCTGCGATGCGCAAAGTAGCGAAGCAACTCGATGCTATAATCGACTTCGCTAGCGCAAAGCAGAACATAGCCAAGGAGTTGAAGTTGAGCTCCGGAAAGCTGTTCGTGTCGCAAGACAGGAACAGCAGGCATATGTTGAGAGGGTGGAATGTCGGGAGAGGCCCGACATAGAAACCCAGACAGTGGCCTCCAATAGGGAGGAAAGAGAGAAGGTCAATAGAGGTTCACAGACAGTGGCCTTTACCTTCTACGGAGCAGCCACGTCGATCGGAGCGGCGACCGAGTTCCCCTCGAAGGGAAAGGGAAAGGGCAATCGCAAGACGGCATCGAATGCGAAGCGCCCTAGGAAGTCGCCAGGCGAGGGTGCCAAAACCGACACCACTCGGCGTGCAACCGTCAAGGTCAAACGCCGCTTGGGTGAGGTAAGCGAGGGCGAGAGTGACCTCGCTGTGGAGAGCGATGGTACCAGCAACCCGGCACGACCGGGGCAGGGGGGCTCAAACCCCTGGACGCTGGTCACCAAGAAAAAGCCGGCACCGAAACCGGAGGTACCGCGGCCTGCGAGGAAGGCCAAGGACAGAGGCGAAGCCTTGTGGTTAAAAACCGACAAGGACAAATACGCCGATGTCCTTAAATCGATGAAGGCGGCCGAAAGCCTCTCGGCCCTTGGGCAGGATGTGCGTAGCGTAAGACGCACCAATACGGGAGAGATGCTCCTGGTGCTGAAGCGAGGCGCACAATCAAGTGCAATATACAAGGCCTTGGCCCAAGAGGTCCTGGGTGAGGGCGCCCAAATCAGGTCGCTAGGTGCGGAAACAACTCTCCAGTGCAAGCACTTGGACGAGTTCACGACCGCAGAAGACGTCGTCGCAGCCGTCAAGGAGCAATGCGGCGTCACAATCGAGCGGGCCTCTGTGCGATTGAGGGACGGACCCTCTGGCACCCAAGTAGCCTACCTCAGGCTACTGAATGCGGATGCCAAAAAGGTAACCGAGAAAGGGAAGCTGAAGATCGGCTGGTCGGTATGCCCTATTAGTATACCCCAGCCTCCTTCAGTGGACAGGTGCTATCGGTGCCTAGAATCCGGCCATAAAGCTTACGAATGCAAAGGCTTAGACAGGAGCAAGCTATGTCGTCGATGCGGCGAGGAGGGGCATAAAGAGCGGGGGTGCACTAAGGCATATAAGTGCCTTATCTGCACCTCTAAGAAGCAAGCCCATAAACATGCTATGGGCGGACCTTCGTGTCCCTTCGGCGAGTTAAATAAGAAGAAGCCGGGAGAGTCACACAGCTAAATCTTAACCATTGTGCAGCAGCCCAACAGCTGCTGTGGCAGTCGGTCTCGGAGTCGAGGACAGATGTCGCCCTATTATCAGACCCGTACAGCATCCCTGCCGGCAACGGCAATTGGGTGTCGGACGGGTCTGGAATGGTGGCAATCTGTACAACGGGAAGGTTCCCGGTTCAAGAGGTAATACACCCCTCCGCCGAGGGTGTGGCGATTGCCAAGATCAATGGTGTGTTCTATTGCAGCTGCTACGCCCCACCAAGGTGGCCAATAGAACAGTTCTACCAGATGATCGACAGGCTCTCGTCGGACCTCGTGGGCCGGAAACCGGTAGTAATAGCGGGAGACTTCAACGCTTGGGCAGTGGAGTGGGGCAGCCGCTGTACAAATAGCAGGGGTCAAGCGCTAATAGAAGCGTTTGCGAAACCCGATACTGTGCTAGCTAATGATGGCTCCGCTAGTACATTCCGTAGAAACGGAGTGGAGGCGTGGATTGATTTGACCTTTGCCAGCCCGAGTCTGGCTCCAGGCATGGAATGGAGGGTAGACGAAGGCTACACCCATAGTGATCATTTAGCAATCCGCTTTAAGATCAACTATGGTGTGCAGCATCCGAGGGCGGGAGATCCCTGTCAGGTACGCGGGTGAAAGTCCAATCACTTCGACAGCGAAGCTTTCACCGCGGCCCTGGGACTGGAGGCCAACACCGACAGTCTAAGCGGGGATGCGCTGGTAGCTGTTCTATCACGCGCGTGCGACGCCACTATGCCGAGAAAAACACTGCCAAGAAACGGTAGATGCCCGGTATACTGGTGGAGTGCCGAGATTGCAGCTCTACGGTCAGCCTGCCTCAGAGCTAGACGTAGGATGCAAAGAGCTCGCACCGAGGATGCAAGAGAGAACCGCCGTGAAGTGTTTCGAGCTGCGAAATTAGCCCTTAACAAGGCTATTAAAAGCAGCAAGAGAGCGTGTTTCGACAACCTGTGTGAGAGTGCCAACGCGAATCCGTGGGGTGACGCCTACCGGATTGTGATGGCCAAGACCAAAGGGGGCTCCTCACCCCCAGAACGGTCTCCGGACCGGCTGGCAACGATTATCGAAGTACTCTTCCCGTCTCGAGCCACAAGCCCCTGGCCACCTGCACTACGAGACAGTGCGGGCACGGTCGAAATGGTGGCTCCAGTGACGAACGAAGAACTACTCGCAGTGGCTAAATCCCTAGCAATGAACAAAGCTCCAGGGCCGGATGGAGTCCCGAACAACGCTCTCAAGGCAGCGATCATAGCGAACCCGAACATGTTCAGGCTAGCTATGCAGAGATGCCTTGACGAGTGCCGTTTCCCCGATAGATGGAAAAGGCAGAAACTGGTGCTGTTGCCGAAGCCCGGGAAGCCGCCAGGCGACCCATCGGCGTACAGACCAATCTGTCTGATAGACACGACTGGCAAACTGCTTGAGAGGATCATCCTCAACAGGCTCACCCCGTACGCGGAAGGTACGGACGGTCTGTCAAGCAACCAGTTTGGCTTTCGGAAGGGTAAGTCCACAGTGGACGCTCTCAACTCAGTGATAAATACTGCCGAGATAGCGATCCAACGAAAAAGGCGAGGTATTCGATACTGTGCGTTAGTGACACTTGACGTGAAGAATGCATTCAACAGCGCAAGCTGGGATGCCATCGCGCTCTCGTTACACCGGCTTAGCCTACCGGTGGGTCTGTACCGGATCCTGGAAAGTTACTTCCAAAACCGCGTACTGCTATACGAGACCGATGCCGGTCAGAAAAGGGTTCCGATTACCGCCGGAGTCCCGCAGGGCTCGATCCTAGGCCCGGTGCTATGGAACCTCATGTATGACGGGGTTCTGAGACTGAAGTTCCCTCCTGGGGTCAAGATCGTCGGCTTTGCCGACGACGTAACCTTGGAGGTCTACGGGGAGTCAATTCCTGAGGTAGAACTAACCGCAGAACACGCGATTAGCACGGTGGAGGAATGGATGAGCGCGAGAGGCCTGGAGCTCGCTCATCATAAGACGGAGGTAGTTATCGTCAACAACCGCAAGTCGGCACAACATGCAGTTATCCATGTGGGAGAAGTCGCGATCACTTCACAGCGAAGTCTGAAGTCTCTCGGAGTCATTATAGACGACAAGCTGACCTTCGGCAGCCATGTCGACTATACGTGCAAGAGAGCGTCGACTGCTGTTGCGGCACTATCGAGAATGATGTCCAACAGCTCAAAGGTGTGCGCCAGTAGACGTAGGTTACTGGCAGGCGTTGCCGTATCTATCCTCAGGTACGGCGGCCCGTCATGGTCAAGAGCACTGAGGGTAACCAGTTACCTACAGAAACTGGAGAGCACCTATCGCGTGATGTGCCTCAGAGTGATATCTGCCTACCGCACGGTATCACACGATGCATCCTGCGTGATAGCGAGCATGATGCCAGTCGGGCTGGTCATTCGGGAAGATGAGGAGTGCTTTGAGCTACGTGGAAATAGGGGAGCCCGCGAGCGCACCAGGGTGACCTCGGTCGCCAGATGGCAGCGTGAGTGGGACAACTCCTCGAAAGGTAGGTGGACCCACCGGCTGATACCTAGCATATCGAGCTGGGTGGGAAGACCCCATGGGGAAGTTCACTTCCACCTGACACAATTCCTGTCAGGCCATGGCTGTTTCCGTCAGTACCTCCACAGGTTCGGACACGCGGAGGTCCCAGTCTGCCCGGACTGCCCAGGTGTAGATGAAACTGCCGAGCACATACTGTTCGTATGTCATCGGTTCGACGTCGAAAGAAGAGCAATGCTTGACGTCTGTGGCTGGGACACAACCCCGGATACCCTTATTCAGCGGATGTGTCAAACGGTGGAGAAGTGGAACGCAGTCTCGGCTGCTACCATCCAGATTGCCAGTAGGCTACAGGTAATCTGGCGAACCGAGCAACAGACGGCGGGCACGGCTAACTAGTGATTGGTTAGTTGGAGCGAAAAAGGCCAAGCGCAAAATAAGAGAGTGAATGGTCTGTTCATGCCGAGGTAGGTTGGCGCAGCGAATGGCAACCGCGTAAGGGGTAAACCCAGCCACCCCGAAGCAAGACAGAAGAGTGAGTGTATAGGCGTATAAGTGGACTGCCTCATGCCAAGACGGGAGGGTCGTAGCGTAGTATGTTGGAACTAAGCTATCGATGCCTCATGGCGTGGCAGAGGAGTGAAAGGGTGAGCATCCAAGTCAGTCTCACACTGCATGTTAAGGGTGAGCATAAAAGTCAGCCTCACAGGTTGGTAGAGGCTAGCACAAAAGTCAGCCTAGCAAGGAATGAAAAAGGTGAGCACAAAAGTCAGCCTCGCATGGTATGTCAGAAGTGGGGCCTAAGAAAAATGTCCCACATGGGATGCCAGAGGGAGTGACAAAGGTACAATAGAGTGGCACGATTGAGAGTGAATCAGGTGATAGGGTGAGCACCCAAGTCAGCCTCACATGGATGGGTAGGGCGAGCACAAAAGTAAGCCTAGCAAGGAATGAGTAAGGTGAGCACACAAGTCAGCCTCGCATGGAACGTAAAAGGTGAGCACAAAAGTCAGCCTCATGTGGGAGTGTTTGAGAGTGAATCAAAGTGTGATTGAGAGAGCACCCAAGTAAGCCTCATACAGGATGCATGATCGCGCGAGTGAGAGTGAATGAGTACATTCAGTACAGCCATCCCCCCAGAAGTAATACCGAGAGGTAGTTCCTGGGAGGAATGATGGCGGAGCCCAATGGAGTTTAGTCGGTATTAATGGCTGGTCACCATTTGAGTCCGACACGCCCCCAGTGCACCCCGTGTGGTAGATTGGACCCTACCGTTAGCACGTGTACTGGGCTAGGACATAAAGGTCTTCTCCATTGTAAAAAAAAAAAAAAAAACACACACATACATACACACACATACACATATATATATATACACACATACACATACATATATACACGTATTTCTTCATCCTATTCATTGTTTCCGAATCTCCCGGGTTAAAAGGGATATCCACAGATCTCCCATGCTTAGCCTTCCGGTGAGGGCGCTGATTTGTGCGACACTAGCAGAGCTAAAACGATATAGAAAGGAAAAAGGTGAGTGTTATGGATAAATAAAGTTATTTTGGCCACTCAGTATGGTTCCACGGACATGAAACAGGAACATGGTTATTCATATTTTGTGATACATACACATTTGAATATTAATTACTTTTAATTATATTATAGTTTATTTACTCGAAGCAGTTGGCAAATTATGACAATGTAAACTAAACTGCTTTTAATGAGGTACATGTTTCCATTTCAAAGTCTTCGATTGATCCTTGACAGTGATTGCCATCGGCTCAGGCACTTTTGCGCGTCAAGCATTCACCGACTTACAATCGAATTGTGCCTCGACCAATCTGGCACAACGCGCCCATTCCCCTTACTGAGCCAAAGGGCAGGGTGAATGGATTCTGTATGGAATCTTGCTAAAAAAAACAACCGATTCCGACTCTATCGGTTGATGCATTCGAGCTGGAATTCATGCTGGAAGTCCGAACCGGTTCCGGACTAGTCTGACTGGGTAGAGGAATAACCGCTGTCAATTCTGTCGAACTCAGCCACAAAAAAAACATGACGACAGTAGCGCACCTGGTTTGGATATCCCAACTACCTTCGAAACCGTTAGAGATTTTACACAAGTTGAATGCTGAAGATGGACGTCTGTTCTCTGTGCTTTCGACTAAGTGCATGAAACTATCGTTTGCAGATGACTTCAAACTATTCCATATCACCACAACACCCACCGATACCGATTTCTTTCAGTCTCAGTTGGATATCTTTACAAATTGGTGCAAGGTTAACAGGTTGGAGTTGAATCCCTCTAAACGCTGTTATTTCTTTCACACAGAAACACTCTGCCATCAAGTTCGACTATAACATATCACAGACTATCCTAAAACGGGAATGGTCCGTCAAGGATCTGGGCGTTCTGCTGGCCTCCAAACTGATTTTTAAGGTACACATATATTCCACTATTTCCAAAGCATCTAAGCTCTTAGGATTAATTTTCCGAGTCGTAAAGGACTTGGTCTATATGAACTGCTTCAAAGCAATGTATTGTGCCTTGATTCGTTCCACGCTCGAATATGCAGCTGTTGTCTGGTCACCTTATTATCAAAACGATATTCAACGCATCGATTCTATCCAAAGTAAATTTGTCATGTTCGCCATGCGTCGTCTCCCGTGGAAGGACCCGTTTAACCTCCTGAGCTACCAGGATCATAGTAAGCTTATCGACCTAGATCTCCTGTGTGTTCGTCGAGATGTTTCAAAAGCAACGTTTATCGCAGATCGACTGCAGTCACGTATCAATTGTTCTGATCTTCTGCAGATGCTAAATTTCGATATTTGTTGTCGTACCCTTCGATATAATACTTTCTTCCCAATTGCTTTCGCTAGAACCAATTACGGCTATAATGAACCATTCGCCTGTATGTGTCGTATACTTTAACTTGTCCCGTAGCGTTACCAAGCGAATATTCATTAATTATATCATAATCCCAGTTAGCTTTAATATCAAAGTTAGTTATAATTTAGCAATTGCACAATGTTACTATTAATTGTAGAAATAAGCGCTGAGATGTATCATTTGGATGTTTGTAATCTGTTGATGCAAAAGATGAGGAGGTTTCATGCCTGCTAGAGAAAAAGCTTGAATGAATGAATCACAACTCCAGCGGGCTTTTCCCTGCTCCAAAAATAAATAAAAAATGAACAGTGGTAGTAGTAGAACTAGTACTGATGCAATCCCTAAAGAAACGAACAAAACATCTATGTCAACCGAAGCAGACATTCAAGGATTCGACGAGAATGAAAACACTTTGATCCTCTCGGATAGAACGAATCAAACACCCCAATCAGTCCCACAACAATCAAGGAGCAGAAACCTCTCGGCAAGTCTATTAGCAGCACTTCCACCGCGGATGAATTCAACGACTAACCACAGCGACGGGGGAAGAGAACCACTAGAAGCGCGATGCGCCAATCGTGTAAGAGGCTCCCAAGTTACAAACAGCAGATATAGTGCGTAGAAAGAGTTCATTCTAGATGACCGAATATTCAGCAGTATTTTACTACTGCCTTATAAACCATCAAGAACAGATACGAGCGATGCCGATGAAAAAGCGAATTACTACCACCTAGGAGATGAGTTATTACGACAAATGAACCGGCGAACTCAGGAATACATTCCTAGGCCGCGGTTAGAAGAAATAAGGACGCTGAAAGTAATCCATAACTGGCCGTTTCTGTAAAAAGGCGAGGAGGATTGCTCATCGTTGAATTCATTTCTGCAAATGGTGGATACATTCGCAGCATCGGAGGCGGTTTCGGATGACATATTGCTGCAAAAAGATAAAACTTCTCTTGATGGACGACGCCGTGAACTGGTACAGCGACATTTATGCGATGGGAGTGTTAGCAACTTGTGAAAAGTTCAAGCGACGGATCAGGCACGAGTTTCTACCATCTAGCTATGCTTACATCCTGAGAGCACAGGCCTACCATGGCCCCTTTAACAACTTTTACAACGCGCCAATTGCCGCATCACAACATTCCATCTGTTTACGGGTGCAGGCGTGCAAGGAGTTGGATGAGCTCAGAAAACTCCAACAACAGCAACGTAGGGCTATCGCTTTGGAGCAAATAGATTTTTTTTTATCGCGAAACGCGTCTTCTGTTTGCAGTAACAAAACTAGAAACGCATCAAAACACTCACCTGTAGGACGTGTTGATCGTCTCAGAGTGCGGTCGCTCCAGGACGATCTCGTAGACCATTTTCTTCTCGTTAGTCCCATTGTTCGGGGCATACAGCCGCATGGCGTCGTCCCGGTGAAGTACGTGCAGGTTGATGTACGCATCATTTTTCACTTCCAACACCTTGTTTGGAGGGGCATCGCCGCCCAGAAGTCGTTGCAGAGCTATTTGGGCAGACCGATTTAACACGAGTTAGTTTTAGTATGAATGGAAATAAAGTGAAAATGTAGAGATATTGAAAATGATTCAAGTAATGGGTTATTAGTTTTAAATGGTAATTTTATTGAAATATGATCATACCTAAACCGGAAGCCAATGCGCCAATACCAAGCCAAGCCATTCGCGTATGATGTTATGTTTTTGATTTGTGTGGATGGATGTGCGTGAATAGCTTAATAGTGTAAGCGTGAAATTGTTGCTCTATTTTTCTTGAATTATTATAACGATGGTAAACAAATATGCCTGCTGAATTTTCAAAATAGT
The DNA here is from genome assembly GCF_030247195.1 of Topomyia yanbarensis. NCBI lineage: Eukaryota > Metazoa > Arthropoda > Insecta > Diptera > Culicidae > Topomyia > Topomyia yanbarensis. The sequence goes on from NC_080672.1 coordinate 288,587,544, forward strand.
TGTGTGTGTTGTGATTACACTTTTAATCAACCTTACTATTTAAATCCAAGGGACTGAAAAATACGAATTAAATATGATTGGATTTGTAAATATTTACATATTTTTGTATTTGACACATCATCTCAAAATTGACACTGATATACACCACAATCTACTGAGAGGGAAAAATCTTGATGTTATCAAGTTAAGACAACAAACAGGGATTTTGCAAGAGTAATAATTATTTAATGAGCTTCTAGTGTTGATGAGCAGTTCTATAGCGGATTTATGAAAGCTAATTATTCGCTTTTATTTGATATACCTTGCAATAAGTCTCTTTCTCCAATCGCAGGATTTTTCCATAGTCCTGATAAATACAAATTTAAATGTAGTATACATAATTATATGAAGTGTACCTACTGCAATGCTCGATTGGATATTTTAAAATTCTATATGAAGGAGTTATACAGATATCTACTAGTACGGATTTAGTAGCGTCTATCTATTTCTATTTCAAAGCTGAAACCCAGATAAGGTATGTTTTTGCTACGCAAACTAATCTAGACTGACTACGCGAAAAATGTGGACAATACGAGAAACATTCTACATCAAAATCTACGTCCATTTTATATTGTTCCATGACAGTCTCTGGTGCATATTGTTATTTTTGAATACATAAACCAAGCATAAAGATCTAGTAGAAAGTAATTTATCAGCTTTCGAAAATCTGGAAACGATCGGTTGTTGCAGCTAACAACTCTACTGGTAATTGATACAGATGTCAGTTCAAGATCAACTGCTACTGTAATAGTAAAATGAAAGTTATGTGTTCATTGAACTTTCTAGAACTATCGTGATATCACAATGGATTTGGAAATTTAGTGCGCGGTGCTAAAATTCGGTGGATCAATTTTAATCACTATTCTTGAATCATCGTCTAATGCTAATGTCCACATTGTTATCACGCGATTCTCTCTTCAATTTCTCGCTGAAATGATGACAGGATGAACTACTTACCCTTCACATTTTGATCTTTTGTTTTTTACGTCAATTACTAGATTGGAATAGGTCCGCTAGTTCAAGTATGATTACAGAAAATTAACAATAAGAAAAACTAAGAGTGGCATTCTATCAGATATTAGATACAAACGTACACAAAGAGAAACCTATCTAAGAAAAACAGATGGCATGCAAATGAAACATCACAACACCCCTTAGAATTTTCATTGTTCTGTGGTGAAAATTTTTCCACCCGCACCCCGTAACAACTCACCATTCAACATTTCCACTGCCCTGACGCAATTATATTCGAAATCTACGGAAAAAGTGTGACAGTATTTCACCGGTATCTGTTACGAAGTCCGGCACGATTTCTGTGAAAGAACGAACTCACTCGAACTTTTATCTTGTTTTAAAATCACGGGAAAAGTACGATTCCTCTACCAGCATTCGACACAACTTGAACTTCGAGACGTTTTATTTGTTATGACTAATGAACGGTAGCTGGATTGCACATTCACAGACACATGGAGTTTGACAGTTGAGAAAGCTCAAGATCATTTGTGTAATAAAAAGGTGCGCTATAATAATGTCGTGTAATATTTGGTAAGGGCAGGAAACTCGCATCAATGTAGTACAACCATTTTTGCAAGATATAAATATTGTACTTTTAGCAATAATCAAAATATCAGCGCAACCGATTTTGCTTTACCCTCCTGTTTGACGCCGCAATTTTGTAGTATAGTAGTGCAATTCCCCAATAAAAATAATTATACACGAACTTTAACCCATATAATGCAACGATTCCACATATTATTTGGATGATACCCTGAACAGGTCGTTAGGCTCATAGAGGGTAACCAACCAATGTTGGACCCCTAAAGGAAGTGAAATTACATGAACGTCAAAAAATGTTTGCTTGCCTATGTTTTTTAATGCAATACATGCACGAGTCTGCTCCAAAATTACTGTTCTTGAAAGAAAACTGCCAATGGATGTTTTAAACATTGACATAAACTCGAAAATGACATTTCTTCACAGCATGAATTTTTCACATTTCGGATCCTTCCACACTAATTTGGACAGTGTTCCAAGCATATTGTGAACACACTGAATGTGACTGAATATATTTTGGAAACAGTGAAGTTTTTTCTACTAAACTGACCTACTGACTCGTTCTCTTTGCAGTATATTTAATGCGTGAAAGAAGAGCATAGGCAAATCAATGACTGTCAATCAAAAATGGTATTTTTTTAGTTCTATCATTTTAAGAAATAGAAAAACTTTCGGTACAATTAGGTTACTGCAGGCTTAACAAAGCAGCATTAAATGTTATGCACTAGAGTTAACTATAATATATTTCGTGTAACAATTCATCTGTAGCAGCATTATGGAGTACCATCCTCAAGTGGATGATAAATCAAGGTTCAAAGTTCGTCAGGAATCTTCTTGTACTAAATATTAATTATTATTTCTTTTGTTTACGAGGTGGTTTCTTGTTATTATTTCTAAGCTCAATTTTTCTTTGTTTCTCTTCCTTTACTTTCCTTTTTCTTCAGTTTTCGCCTTGTGGTATTCAACTGTTCGGCGCAATGTTAAAACAGCAGGACTACGTCGCTTGAATCGTGATGCTCGTGTGAGTGTTTCAGGCGATTCTAGGAATTCAGCAAGCACACTCTTGTTATCATTGTTTATCTGTGATATGTCTCTTAGATTTGTCAACATATAGCTCGTCGAATTCAACAAATTCGAACTACAAATGTGCTTCAACGTGGATTTTAGAAGTCTCCTCTTTGGTCATATTATGGTCTTCAATGAAATGTTCCTCAATCGTTTGATTTTCGACATCCATTGGTTTGAACATTTTTAAATAATTTGACCAAAAAGAGTAGGCGATCTACCTTTACGAAAATTTTCACTTTTTGATTATTCTAACTCGATAACCAAATAGCGGTCAAGAAAGAAAATCGAGGGGTGTCCAAAATAAGTTGATATCAATTTTTTAAGACATATTGTGGACACTATTTATTTTTTAGATAAAACATTACGAACAAACCTTTTCAAACACGTAACATGCATCATACCAAATCAGACAAACTAATTAAATCGATAAAAAATATTACAATTGTACATTTAAAACCAATTTCAAAATGTATCATTTCCACCGGTTCCTCTTGGCTATCGTTGAAACATGAAACGTTTACGGTGATATTTTTGAAAACTGTGGATTCTGTTCAATTTTAAACAATTAGAGATGAACTAATGATATTGAAGTAGACAACCCAAGGAATGTAATTGCTGCATCAAACCAAACAAATGCAGAGAAACTTGTGTAGGAGGTAAATACATTAACAGGGTCCAAAATATTGAGGGGTCCAAATTAGGTTGGTTACCCTACTATGGCTCTTAATATTGAAAAATATACTTCACCTTTCAGTCCCTATTAAATTAAATGCCGTAACAACTGTTGACAAATTGACTCAATAGGTCGTTAACAAAAATGGTTAACAAAATTGGTAAAAATATATGACAGCAATGAACAACAATGGCACTCATATGGTCTCCTGGATAATCGAACATGATCTCCGACAATCTACGGCGCGCTAAACGTAAAAAGCGACGCTGCACGGTTTCAATTCTCTAAATGCCGTTATTGTAGCTTGGGCTCCATACTTCAGAGCAATATTCTAGGATTGGTCGTGATAAAGAGCAGTGGAGCGATTTGAGACAACAGATATCCTTAAAATTTTTGGCTATCCTGAAGATGTATCTCAGTGCAAGAGACGCTTTACCAATTGCTTGGAAGACGTGTTGTTTAAACGTAAGTTAAGAATCCAGAATCGCTCCCAGATCCTTCACGCAACTGACGCGTTCTTCCGTGAAAATTAATCCGAAGATTCGTGCGGTTCGTGTTACACAAATCTGCAAAGACTTGATGCTGCTATTGGTGGTTTCCTTGAGGCATTCCTGACGTAGAAGTGAAGGTGGGGCCTAACAATCTCCTATGACAGCCGCTATCTATCGTTCTGTGAGGAGGGATTGAAACCACTGCAAAATACTACCAGTTATTCCAAATCTTCCCATTTTTGCGATTGCGATATCGTGATTTATCTTATCTCTGTTATGTCGTATATTAAACACAGCAGGTTAGACGCAGTTGATCATCCGGATGTGAAGCCGCGATCGTGAGGTTCCTACACCCGTACATGTCTGAATCGTACAATGAATATCACATTCAAAATTACGGCCAGCTGGAATTGGCCTTAAGAAGTGTTTTAGTGGGTGACATTTCCCGCCTTGTCTGCAATTGTATTGAGTGATTCTGGGGGGGAACCCTGCTGAGATCCTAACTCAACAGCTCCAGTAGGACAGCTCTCGATAAAAACAATATTTCTGGTGATATGCAGAATGTTATTGTGAATTTTTCCAATAAATTGAAAAAAACTTCAAAAAGTACCTTCTTTGCGTACAGAATTATATTGGAAACTAAACATCAGAATCAAAAACAAATTAATTGCGTTCTGTCTGAATGTTAGACCATCCATTTGAAATTGGTTTGGATAAGATCGAATGAGAGTTTGCCACATACATACACACGCAGACTTGGGAGCTAAACGAAAGCGAGTGTCTTCGAAGAACTCTCAGTCGGAGAAGGGTGAGTTCACGGTGTTACTTCGTAGTCGGAAGGACCTTGACTAAACCCCTAGTCCCTGGTCAAGCCACGGGAACCGTCTGGGGTGGGCATCAAACGCCTCTTTTATCACGGCTAGCTCGAGCTTGAGAGTCTGTTCTCTCAAGGTCGGCTCAGGGACACCAACCAGAAACACAAAGATGGTTTCTTGTCCGGATTGCGGTTCCTTGCTTGGGCAGCTGTTCACCGTGTGGCGTTTTGCTAATGAAATCTAATGGGTCCTATTCAGGATGGAAATGGACTATCTCAGTACGGGAAAGAGGTCGCTAGATATAATCACAACGATTATCATCTTTTTTGTCATACCTGATTCGACTGTACGCAAATCTTAATATTCACTTCAAAATTTTAATACTCTTTCTTAACTTGTCTTCCGATACACTAGCTATTTACTTCAACTTACAAATCGGCATATGCACTTAGGCAGTTCAAACGGAAATGAGCCTGCTATACTAAGTAGCAAAACCTTCATCTCATCTTCTCTTTTTCCTTCTTGTGTTTCATATTCTTTTCTCATTTTTCCCCTTTTCCGGCAGGTTCGCCAATTAGTTTATGTGTTGTGTATAAAAATTAAAGTGTTTTAACAAATAGTGTTCTATAATTTTCAAAATGACAGTTAATTATATTCATCGTAGTGGAGTTTTATTAATTTATTATTCTCCTTTTTTATAATTTCATACCAGAAATTTGACATGTAGATTATTTAATATGATTAAATTATATTTATTATGTACACATAACATTTACATATATATTAAGTTAAATTTATCAAATTCTGTTTATGCTTTTATAGCATATACTCGTACAAATAAGCTTGCAACGAACAGTAGTATGACCTGTACTGAGTAAAGCCATGTCAAGTGATCCTCGAATTTTTCGCAAAATCACCGATCTTCATGAGGTATATTTTATTGTATAGGGATTATGGTTATTAGCTTTTGGCATAAATATTTCGTTACAATTCCTTTTTTTCTTTAAGATATTAACCCTTAAACTTTATTTCATGATAAAATTGAAAATTTTATATCTCAAAAACTACTAAATATAATTCAATGAATTTTTGCACACTTATGGAATGATATTTGCACTATCTTATAAAAATGTTTTTGCTTTATAATTGTGTGAATAACGGTACTTTGCATCTGTTTAAAATTTTCAATTGTATTTTTTCTTGTGTTCTTCACGCTAAAAATTCTCAAAACTTATGCCAAATTATGCAAAAATCTTTCACCTTCAATAATCTGTATTGATAATTTTTCATTTTTGTTCCTATCAGGAGTTATGGAGGATTTTGTAACAGTGCGCTCTTTCAACGCACGTCCCACTTTGATGCAACCCGCGAGAACGTACATATTGGCAACGCCGCACGTCGCAACGTCCTAATGCGCATCGCTTTGAAGGAGCGTATCTCATGTTCAAAATTGGCATCTCGGGATTAAAGCAAAAAGACAAGCTTTTCTTTATGGATAATTGAAAGTGATGTTTTCTGAGTAATCTGCATGCTCTTTAGCGTTATTATATTGTTCAAGAGTTATTTAATTTTCTGTCACTCAATACCTCGGACAAGTGCGCTCGGATGTTGCCAGCCGATGAGCAAAGTTAAGTAGTGGGCATGTTTTAACCTGCGTTGGCATATTTTTTCGCAAATTGCCATACTTCACCACGTTTTATTTTCAGTTGATTCTGTCTGAGAGGTAGCACGGTATATTGTGAATCTTTTCTTAAATCCACATAGCGACTTTTCAGCCATGCGCCATCGGGTCGCGCGTTAAATTACGCGCTCATTTAATTTGCATCAGTGCGAGTTAGAAAACGTTTTGACGTTCGTTTTTGTTTCGATCGCACTTAGGTGTTACCTATATAGAGACAACTCGACGAAGTGCTATATTATCTCAAGATAGACAATATTTGCTCAAAACATTCGATTGATTTATGTTATAAATATGGGTCGATCACACGAATGATGTATTGCGTTAAAAAAATTTCATAAATATGTTGGTCATATCTTGTTTTTGTGGCATCCATGTGGAGTGAAAAATTTAAAAATTATTTTGGTCAACACATGTGTAGCATATGTCGTAATGGGCGCAAAAAATACAACGAAAATATGGACATGAACAAAACACAATTTTCCTTAAATTTTCAATTTTACATCCCATGTTTATAGTAATGGGTTCCTCTATAACGCGTTTAAAATATAGGAAAATTTACACGTTTAATTTTTCTTCTTATAGTGTTTGCCAAAGTAATTGAACTGGAATATTCGATGACTAAACCGGTACATGCGGAAAACTGTAACGATGATTTTGAAATAAAGATCGTTGATGATTAATTGAAATTCGACAAAAATAAATAATATCTTACAAGAACTTGAAGAACCACCATTTAACAGGATTAACAGAAGCAATAGAACCCCAACATCAATGCGATTGAACAACAGATTTTAGATAAACTTTTTTCAAAAGACGCATCGTTGTTAAAAGGTGAAAATAATATAAGAAATGTAAAAACGTGAAATAAAATGCTGTTGACATAAGATTTTCCACTTTCATATATTAATGTTGTAGACTAAAAAAGAATTTGGATATAACGTAGATGTATTTTGACTAACAAAAGTGTTTTTAAAGATGTTAATTGTTAGTAGCGTTAAATTATAATAATAAAAAATATATTAAACAACTATAATTTTTGTTCAGTCAAAAGAATTTAACGCATCTCAAAATATCCGGAAAAAATCACCTTCGATAATTCGTATTGAAAAGTTTGCCCTTTTGCGCTAATCGAGAGATATGGTTTCTTTTAGTCATGCGATGCGCACTTCCCACACGATGCGCTTTCTGACGTAGTGACGTGCGACGTTGCCAATATGAACGTTCTCGCGGGCTGTATCAAAGTGGGCCGTGCGTTGAAACAGCGCACTGTTACAAAATCCTCCATAACTCTCGATAGGAACAAAAATGAAAAATTATCAATACAGATTATTAAAGGTGAAAGATTGCCGCATAACTTGACATAAGTTTTGAAAATTTTTAGCGTGAAGAACACAAGAAAAAATACAATTGGAAACTTTAAATAGATGCAAAATACCGTTATTCACACAATTATAAAGTAAAAATATTTTTATAAGATAGTACAAATATCATTCCATAAGTGTGCAAAAATTCGTTGAATTATCTTCAGTAGTTTTTGAGATATAAAATTTTCAATTTTATCATGCAATAAAGTTTAAGGGTTAATATCTTAAAGAAAAAAAGGAATTTTAACGAAATATTTATACCAAAAGCTATTCACCATAATCCCTATACAATAAAATATACCTCATGAAGATCGGCGATTTTGCGAAAAATTCGAGGATCACTTGACATGGCTTTACTCAGTTGTTTAATATATTTTTTATTATTATAATTTAACGCTACTAACAATTAACATCTTTAAAAACACTTTTGTTAGTCAAAATACATCTACGTTATATCCAAATTCTTTTTTAGTCTACAACATTAATATATGAAAGTGGAAAATCTTATGTCAACAGCATTTTATTTCACGTTTTTACATTTCTTATATTATTTTCACCTTTTAACAACGATGCGTCTTTTGAAAAAAGTTTATCTAAAATCTGTTGTTCAATCGCATTGATGTTGGGGTTCTATTGCTTCTGTTAATCCTGTTAAATGGTGGTTCTTCAAGTTCTTGTAAGATATTATTTATTTTTGTCGAATTTCAATTAATCATCAACGATCTTTATTTCAAAATCATCGTTACAGTTTTCCGCATGTACCGGTTTAGTCATCGAATATTCCAGTTCAATTACTTTGGCAAACACTATAAGAAGAAAAATTAAACGTGTAAATTTTCCTATATTTTAAACGCGTTATAGAGGAACCCATTACTATAAACATGGGATGTAAAATTGAAAATTTAAGGAAAATTGTGTTTTGTTCATGTCCATATTTTCGTTGTATTTTTTGCGCCCATTACGACATATGCTACACATGTGTTGACCAAAATAATTTTTAAATTTTTCACTCCACATGGATGCCACAAAAACAAGATATGACCAACATATTTATGAAATTTTTTTAACGCAATACATCATTCGTGTGATCGACCCATATTTATAACATAAATCAATCGAATGTTTTGAGCAAATATTGTCTATCTTGAGATAATATAGCACTTCGTCGAGTTGTCTCTATATAGGTAACACCTAAGTGCGATCGAAACAAAAACGAACGTCAAAACGTTTTCTAACTCGCACTGATGCAAATTAAATGAGCGCGTAATTTAACGCGCGACCCGATGGCGCATGGCTGAAAAGTCGCTATGTGGATTTAAGAAAAGATTCACAATATACCGTGCTACCTCTCAGACAGAATCAACTGAAAATAAAACGTGGTGAAGTATGGCAATTTGCGAAAAAATATGCCAACGCAGGTTAAAACATGCCCACTACTTAACTTTGCTCATCGGCTGGCAACATCCGAGCGCACTTGTCCGAGGTATTGAGTGACAGAAAATTAAATAACTCTTGAACAATATAATAACGCTAAAGAGCATGCAGATTACTCAGAAAACATCACTTTCAATTATCCATAAAGAAAAGCTTGTCTTTTTGCTTTAATCCCGAGATGCCAATTTTGAACATGAGATACGCTCCTTCAAAGCGATGCGCATTAGGACGTTGCGACGTGCGGCGTTGCCAATATGTACGTTCTCGCGGGTTGCATCAAAGTGGGACGTGCGTTGAAAGAGCGCACTGTTACAAAATCCTCCATAACTCCTGATAGGAACAAAAATGAAAAATTATCAATACAGATTATTGAAGGTGAAAGATTTTTGCATAATTTGGCATAAGTTTTGAGAATTTTTAGCGTGAAGAACACAAGAAAAAATACAATTGAAAATTTTAAACAGATGCAAAGTACCGTTATTCACACAATTATAAAGCAAAAACATTTTTATAAGATAGTGCAAATATCATTCCATAAGTGTGCAAAAATTCATTGAATTATATTTAGTAGTTTTTGAGATATAAAATTTTCAATTTTATCATGAAATAAAGTTTAAGGGTTAATATCTTAAAGAAAAAAAGGAATTGTAACGAAATATTTATGCCAAAAGCTAATAACCATAATCCCTATACAATAAAATATACCTCATGAAGATCGGTGATTTTGCGAAAAATTCGAGGATCACTTGACATGGCTTTACTCACATGTCATTTATTTTACAGCAATGTTGGATTAAAAATACATTAAAGTGCATTGGTTTGCCGTTTAATGAAACTGTAATTTTCAATCAACGTGTAAAATTATAATAAAATTCGTAGTAGAAAGCATGAAAAGTTGTGTGAATTTGTGGTGGAACTTGATTTTACATTTATATTCATGCTGCAACTATGTGCATGGAAATACATTTAAAATTACAAAATATTTTTTTCTGTGTATATATCTTTAGGCTCACTGATGTTTTCGTGTTCCACGCCATACTCAAAACACTGCTAAAGAATGTTGCATTCATTCAAATTTTCATTCAAAAATGGATTAATTTGCCGGCCTTTCTACCGAACCATTTCCTTACAGTAGCGTTAATGATGCGCACGATATCTCTGCCAGATTTTTAACAATTCTTTTAATAGTTTATTTTAATAGTTAGATCTTGAATGAAAGGGCTTGCAATCAAATTAGTAATGGAAATTGCGTTTCTTTCTTAAAAAATCGATGTGTGTGTTTCAAAACTTGGGATGGTTTGTAGTGATATCATGCTTAACGCAAACGCTATTTAAAATAAGGAATGTTTCTAGAACGTGTGCAGAAATATTTAGTCGGTTCATCGAATGCATATTTCGTCTTATTTGTTATACTGTAACTGTAATATCTGTAAATTTTTGGATGTATGAAAAGAGATACATAACGTTGTATCTGTCCAATATCCTGCGCATCCAAACTCTTTGAATGCTTTCAAGGATGCAGGCAAGATTTTTGAAGGGATACGATCAAGCAATCCAGATACTTGCCCGTAACAGGAAATCGATATGTAATAGGCTTCATCCATCGCTGCACAGTTCGTCCATTATCTGCTTGATTTTGAATCACACATAATTCGAAATGATGCTGATCCTACTGTGACGGAAATGGATTCCATATATAAACTTACCTCTTTTGATCGGAAGTAACTGCACACTACCCAGAAGCAGCTCAATCTTTTCATTCAAAATTACCAAAGAAGGTGCTTTGCATTAAATTGATCACATTCCATCGTATCAGAACAACGAATTCCTTTTTGGACAGTAACTCTAGCAGCTGCGTTTAGTATATCGTCTCAATCGTAATCGTAATTACCCAAATTTAGGCTATACATATAGCCAAGTAAAAGTTTTGCGTAAATTTATTGACGAGTTATCAAATGATTGAATGATGTGTAGGCCACCAAATCGCCATCTTCTGACAACTGCTTTAGGGCAGATATACATGCGGGTTTGAAAACTTTTCAATTTAATTTATAACATTCACCTTTTTATTTTTCTTCTGTATTCCCGGGATCCCCGGATTTCCCGGGAAATTTATTATTTATTTCCCGAATCCCGGGAAACTGAAAACCGTCGGGAAATGGAAGCTCTAGCTTACACCAGATTAATGCTAGTTCAAAACGGAAAAAATGATTTGTGTTTCTAAGGGCCGATTTCTTCACCCTCGCTTAACTTTTAAACCAGGTTTACCAATACGTTTAAACCTGGCTTAAGCGTTAAGCGAGTGTGAAGAAATTGGCCCTAAGGGCCGATTTCTTCACCCTCGCTTAACTTTTAAACCAGGTTCACCAGCACGTTTAAACCTGGCTTAAGCGCTAAGCGAGGGTGAAGAAATCGGCCCTAAGAAAAGTAGCATCGCGGTTGCTTCTATGCTTAAGATTTACTGCATGAAGTTATCTTGTGATCCCTTAGCATTACCGAAGTGCTCACATTACTAATCCATACCATGCGCACGCGTCTCTACATCGAAGTCGGTGATAAAACTATCCGACAACTGTCGACAAGTCGTGCGTGCTCCTTATTGCCATGATTTCAAAACATTTCAACCGAAATTAAATCTATTTGCTCATTGTGAATTTGCATTCACCGGTACAATTGTTCAATCAAGTATTTTCCGAACGCTGAAGTTGACCCCTATCACGAACTTCATTCTTTCAAGCGAACATGCTTCAGGTCGGCTTGCTACATCGATTTGCCATCAACCTATAAATCTTCCTCGAAAGCATTACAATCTACGAGCGTAACACAATAAATCTAAAAAGCGTGCGAGAGTAGGTTAAAACGTGAGTTAAATCAGGTGTGGTTTTACATTTTAATGTGTTTTTTCCTTTGCGTGCCATTATATTTCCAAGTTTGATATCAATCGCTAAAGTTAGGGGCAATAACTCGACTTTTTTTAATCAGTGGGATTCAAAAGACGCGTAAGTTATGCAATACAGTCCAATAGATATACAACAGCTAGGTTTAGTCGATGTAGTACACAAACTTATCAAATAATAAATCAAGGGAATGTATAGAGGTGTACGCCGATAAAAATATCGATGTCGGTGGCGTTGATGAGCTTTCGATTGACTGCGGCGGCGTATCGGCGTGAAACAGTTCGACGAACTAATTTGCGTCGGTAGCGGCGCAATGCGGCTTGGGATATTATCATTTGTAACGTCTGAACTCCTTACGTTCTACACTCTTATAACTTACTATTACTATTATTACTACTATTATTATCATTCATTTGGGGTACGTGAACTTTTTTAAATAGGTTTTACTTAAGTGCTTATCATTTTATTTCGAAAAGAGCCATTAACATTCGTTCAACGTTGTATATTACTCGATATTGACCAGGCACAGTGACGATTCGAATTTGTCAGCCTCATGGTGTATTTTGGGCAGACGTCGGAACATCATTTTCCTTTCCTTTTTCAGAACCAAAACTATTTGAACGTTCATCCTTAGTTCGTGGCCACCACCTCATACACATTTCTTATTATTTGATTGTAAGATATTTTTTTATTGGACATATTGTGCAACTATAAAATTAGAAAAATGCGTCAGCATAAGGCCACTGTGATGTAATTTGGTTTGAGTTGGAGATTGTACAACTTTATTTTTTTTATTATTTAATTTTATATTTGATTATATTGTTTCCTTAACACGGGAAATATCCGTTCATAAATTTATGAATCACGATTTCGTATACTGAGCGATTTACGAAAATCGTGTCAAGTTGCTAAACTTATGCATAATAATCCTCGTATTCATGAAACTATTCGTGTTTTAAAAGAAATTAAAGGGTTGTGTACAGGACACGACCACGGTGACATTAAAAATGTAGCTTTTTTCAAGAGCCTGCAAATGAATTTTATCTATCACACATATCGACTCACGTTCTTGCTCACTCGCCTGTTTCCATATATTACAATTTGCTATATACCCTTCCCATTAAAACATAATTTATTGAAGGTCATTTAACGGTAATCTATTATTACAATTAATCAAGTATCTCACTATGTGATTGGCATTATTTGGCTGATCCATCTAGTCAAAATAGGCTGGTCTGTCCAGAAAATATATTCAAAAGAAAAGTTCCATATTGAGAACTGTGATGAGGAAGCCCGCCCGCCAACGGAAAAATACAGTTTCTCCATGAAATATGAAATTTCATTTTCCATTTAAATTTTCAATAATGTACTAATGAACTTAAGTAAACAATCTTAAGGTTACGTATTTCTTGATCGATTAGTGGTTGAACAAATAAAATTATTTGATAAATTACATTGTTATAAAACGTTCGCACTACCAGTTAAAACGGGTTTTTATGCTATCTTGGTGACATTTTTCTTGTTGATAATAATTATAACGTGTTATAACTCTGTAGTGTAAACATTGTATTATTAAACCAATTCTGCAGCGTTTTATGTTATATAGGTGTTTTATGTGGTAATAGGACTGACATAATTATATCTTCAGTACAGCGGTTTGTTTTATAATTTAAAACAGATTTATTTTAAAATTTAAATTGGTATACCCAACCGTTCTATTTGTTGAATACTTTAAAACGCGATTATAACTGTGTTTTAAATACATAGGGCAAGACAGATACTCTGACTGCATAAACTGGGAAAACAAATTTTAAGTCGAGTAACGCTTAAGACAAGGCTTGAATTATAATCGAAAAAGAACACCCGCTTAAACTGCTGCTGGGACGGTAAGTTCTGTTTTAAAATTTTCCTTTTCGTGCAGTACGAAACAAAAGTGTTTGAAATTAAAAAACAAAAAATTCTGCTGGGAATGTGATTGTTTCCGATGCAATTACACTCAGGTTTTTTTACGCGGGAGATACAGGCCGCGTAAATGAAAACCGCGTAAATTTCAAAAAACGCGTAAATGAACACCGCGTAAATTTCAAAATCCGCGCAAAAAAACCTGAGCGTACTCTCCTATATAAAATACTACGCTGCTGAACAGTGTAATAAATACAGAAGCACGTTGTCAGATGCCTTACTGATAAAAAAAACATATAAGCGATATATATATATATATATATATATATATATATATATATATATATATATATATATATATATATATATATATATATATATATATATATATATATATATATATATATATATATATATATATATATATATATATATATATATATATATATATATATATATATATATATATATATATATATATATATATATATATATATATATATATATATATATATATATATATATATCACATATAACCGAAATATGAAACATATGAAAGCCAATAGGCTCTTTACCCTACGCAGCTACAAAGCGCCGTAAACATGGATTAACAAGTTATAATGCACACGCATGCATAAAAATTTTTTTTTTCAACGCAGCACTCTCAAGCAGCACACATAAGTCGCATCTTGCCGTATTTAATTAAATCCAAACCACCCCACCCACCCACTTTGCAAATCATTCTGTGACACCGTGCTGGTACCCGAAAAATCCGAACATGGCCACCGCTGCCGAAAATGCATAGCATCTACCGCATAGTGTGCCGTCCAAACGCTGTAACCATGATCTTACCCGTTCGACATAAGAACAAAAACTGATTCAAACGTGTACGCGTCACCTCTATTTAGGGTGATGTGCCTATTATGGCAGTAGAGCCTATTGTGACCCTATTTCGTACCCCTTGGTTTCGAACCAAGCATATGAGATAATGACAATATCGATTTGGCTAAAACAGGTGTGCAAAAATAAGTTATATTCTTTATTTGTTGTGCACATACGTATTCAGAACTATCCACTAAATCCAACTTTTAATTAAAACAAAATCACCTTATTGAAATATCTGCTGATTCGCCTCACTCGCGTAGTGAACCGAAACAGGACGCAACGGCGCTTAGCAAAATAAACACTTTCGAGCCAGCATTTACCGCCTCATATCTCGTTATTCCGGCACAAATATATTAAATATTGCACTAATACCTTTATTACATTTATTTCAGCTGGAGAACCTTTTTACGATTATTTCACTTTAAAAGCACTCGTCAAACACTAGGATATGCCTAGTGTTATAATAGGAAAATATTAAATACTGGCGTTCATAATTTTGCCATGTTTTGCGATACACTACCACAATCAAAACAAACTTTTTTGCATCCATCGTACAGAAAAGAATCACCAGTGCGGCCAACCCAAAACATGAACTTGAAAATATATTGTAATGCAATTCCGTGTATAAGTAATCAATTATTTCAAGCTATTCAACTAATTGTTGATTGCAGATATTTTATTTTCATCTGCACATACAATTTGGATCGGGAGGAAGTAATGTGTGATGTGAAACTTTATATTCCAGTTGTTAACTATCGCATGGTTATTTCCTGCATGCGCAGTTCTGGGCGCTCTTCTACTAACAGCTGATGAGTTTCTTTCGTGTGCGTGATGTTTACGTTTGTTTTGATCGTCTGAAAAAAGCAGAATGATTCGTTTTACAAATCACGCGTTGGCGTCCATGATCTGGATACCTAGTTAGAATCGACACAAATGAAATATGAGGCATTGCGTTTCAACTAGATTGTTTTTCGATGAGGTGGAAATCGGCACACCCATGAGGCGATAATTGGAACGTTCAGGTGGGAATAGATGCACAGAATAGAACATTTATTTTCATTTGTGCTGAAAATTGAGACAATTCTGCCAAATAAGAATTATACAGATGTTTAAGAAACAGTACACTGATACTTTATTCTGAAAAAGGTTATAGGTAATATGGCTTCTTTTTAAGTTGTTCAAAAAATAGTGCGACTCTCTCCATAATGGTGCCAAAATAGGCTCATCACCCTATAAACATATGGTTTAGTCACTTAGGTGCGAGTGTGTGCAAATGCCAACGTTGCCGAAAATCGATAGCGCTTATTGCATCGCCCGGAGACGATGTTACTCGTATGGGATATTAGCAACAACTGATTTAAACGGACATGCGTCGCTTCTATTTATGACTTTTCGTGTTCGATTGAGCGACTAAGGTGCCCTCTAATGACGGCTGTGTCTGAGAAATCTGCCTCACGAATGGTAATTTTCCCGTTTTTCGTGAACTTTTTAATTTTTCCAATTTCCAAAAGTTTACTTTTATTTGGGAGATATTAAATAATTACCAATATTTAAGTAAGGTGTTTCTGAATCGGTTGGTGTATGAATGATTAAAATCCATCTAGTAATATCGGAGTTATAAGCGTGCAAACCTTACATAGTTTCGTTACATGGGAGATAGTTTAGATTTTAGAATGACACCTAGCCCCAGATAGTGGACAAGGCATTTTTAATGTCAAAACTAATTCTCGCAAAAATGTACATGGCGTTGAATTGTAATTTTTGGTTGGAAACATCCTGGATATGTTTAATTTTTATTATGATTCTTGTTCATACTTTGGGGATACACTGGTTTGTAGTATATCAACTAAAACTGGACATGATTTTAGGAGTTTAGTCGCGATTTTCGTAGTTTCTCATCATGTTACTGTGATATTTTATTCATGAGTTTTATATCGTATTTTTCTGACAGAGTAGCACGATTTATGTTCATGATTTCAGGGTTTTGAATAATGAAACTCGAGGTCCTGATAGTTTTCTTATATCTGCTGCTCGCACCTATTACAATTCACGACAAAACCCAAATTTTGTGAAATAGTTCACGTGAAAATTTCAAGACCATGTACAGAGTTGTATGAAATAGAAAATGATTACGGATGTCATATATTACGAGTCATGAATCAGTCTACAAATACACAAATTGATCTTTTATTCGCTATTTATCGATAATTAGAAAATGATATTTTTCCTTCGAAAATTGAAAATGGCGGCTTCAAAATGGCATTTTTCTCGACATCATGTTTTTTTCTTCTTACGGCAAGAACAGAACCCAATAAAATGCTCATGGGTTCAAACACCATACAACCCCATGAATATGGTCCGCGACAAATTTTACAACCATCGAAACTCCATGAAATTATCTCAAAAACCCATAAATACACCAGAATATGATTTTTCAATGGGATCTTCCGGACCATGGTGATGGTGTTTTCAAGGATTGAACCCATTCCAAACACTGTCAAAATACCATGCAGTGAGGGTAAATTTGGACTATGAGTATGGAAGTTTTATGGGCTTTTCGTTTGCTCGGGTGTTCTATTGATCTGATTTCCTTTATCCAGATTTTTTTTTGAAGTATATACTTTTTTGTATGACTTATACTTAACATTGGCATGAAAAATTATTTATTTATAAATTTTAAACAAGATTACAGTAAAAAAGAGGCAAATTTCACTTTTTTCTTTAACGTCTAGGAGAAGGTCCCCTTAAAGTTCATACAAATAAGAGACATTGCAGCAGAATTGAAATTTTGAACATTTAGCAATTATAGTGGACAGCGGTTTTTAGTATATCAATTTCATCACCCTAATGCACATTTTATACCAATAATTTTTTTTGATTTTTTTAAAAATTCTACTGTGGTGTAATTCCTTAAGGAAAAGCTCGATAACGGAGAGCAAGGGATAAAGGGTAAACAGGTTGATGTCCTGCCATCTCGTTTTAAATCAAGACGGGTTATTCATTACTCAAAGAAAAAAATTAGAGAATTATTCACTATACGTAACCCTGATCTTAAAGTAATCAATGACTCTTTGACAGACCATTGCTCTCTAGGAGCTCATTTGGACGAGTTAGGAAAGGCTCAAGACAGTTTCAGCAGAAAAAGCCATAAAACCGAGGAAACAACCAAACACACACTATACTGCCCATGATCGCAAATCAGTCCCATAATGATAGGAAATTCCATAGAAAATGGGACAAATATGCGATCATGGGCAGTATAGCACTGCCCAGTTCTTGCCAGAACCAGAATGAGCTCAATGATTTTTAGTAAAAGTTTCCCAGTTTTTGAAGAGATCAAATAGACTTTTTCATGTATTCTATTAAGGTTTTTTAGAAACCTTAACTTGACGGACGATTTAGCATTATCCAATGCACACCTAGGGGATTCACAATGGTACTATGAAAGGACCAAGTGACCTTCCCTCGTGTACTTAACGCAGTATCAGTTACCGTGCATAAGTAGTTATCAATTATATTTATTTCTTGAATTCACTTCAAAACAAAAGATATTTTTTATTGTGTACCTCGCAGGAGACTTGGGCTATGGTCCAACGATTTTCAAAAATTAGTTAAAATACTGACGTATGGAGCTTGAAAAATAATGGCAAGGGTCGATTTATTGCAATATGCTAAATTTATCCCTAAAGCACAACTCAAACCATTTTATAATATTTTTTTTCCAAAAATGTGGCTCTTGGCAAAAAATAATGAAATCCATAGACACAATCGATCACCATTAAACTTTGCACGGTTACTAAGGAGTTAGCTCTCCTAAGTTGAACCAGTCTTTGTGCATACACTTACACGATTCTACGTGGCCGTGGATAGAAGTTCCGCATGACTAAACAGAATTTGATAATCAAACAAAACTGTTTGACTCGAACCGAATATTATTATGCAAGCTTATTAGCATATACACAAATCAACCCACTTGGATACGCTAGCATCAGAAAACCAAAATGATGACCACGCCAACGGGCATTAGCGTCCACCATTGAGGCGTGCTGTTGCACTGTGTTGCCGAGCTGGACAAAACTTCACGATTTTATTTTGATTTATGATTTAAATTATTTATGGTTATATAGGTACAGGGTGTAAAGTTTTCTCGGAATATTCATTCTTGGGGAAGAAAATTAGATTTTTTACTGCCTATCAAAGCTAAATAGAATTCTGAAGAAAATGCTATGATTCCGGTTAGGTCTACTGCTTTTTGCTCAGAGGTATGAAAAAGCCCATTTTTTGAAAAAAAAAAAATGTAGACGAATGTTAGAGCTTGATTATCTAGTATTCGTTATGAAATTTATAGATGCCCCCAGAATTATCAACAATTGATAAAAGTGTGTTAAAATCCATTCTACTGCAATTTACGAAAATAAGACTTAGACAAACTAAACATCATTTCAATAAATATTGAATTACTGAATTGCTCTACGTAGTATCAAGTAGAAAATATACATTAAATATGAATAAAGCATTGCAGAATTATCCTATTTTAGAGTTTTCAACTTTTGAAGTTTTAACCGACATTTATATGGAAGGAGACCACTGTGCGTCGCATGTAGGTCCCATATCGCATCATGCGTAGAGGAGAACTTATCTTCGTTTGGATGCTCTTCGTGATTCGATGGGAAACCTATTGGATATTGCTGATTTTATTTGCTTTGACTCTTAGGGAGTGAGTTGTGAAATTTTTTGCCATCTACATCTAACGGTAAGATGATACAGGGTGTCAAACACTTTTTCGATATAGATTTCCCACCTTATGATTGAGGGGAATTCAAATATGTTGTGAAGACGAACGTATGAAATTTCGTTCAAGCCAAAGTTATCCAATGCTCAAGGAGTATTCCGTGTGTTGAAACAGATCCATTGAGTATCATACAAATTGTCAAATCATCACTACAACGTTCTACAAAATGAGTTATTCTCGTTGTTTTAGCGATTTCTTTATACAAATTAAATGTCTACCCGATCGCATCATAAACACCCTGTACACTACCAACTCCAACAGGTAGGCCATTCACGAAAAAACTGATATGTTCATGTACGTTCGAATAATAAAAAGTTAAAGGTACATCACGAACTGGCCAGACCGGTCGCGACACCGGGATTTCATTCATGCCATCTTTGTTTGCCTATTCGATAATACGCACACGTCTCCCACATTGAATATATTGTGGAAGGCTGACCAGTGGTAACATCTTCAAAGCAAAATTTGCCGAAAAGGTGACGGTGCATCGAAAATGAACGAACAAAACTTGTCTTCTTATCAAGACAATTTCAGCGATTGACCAATGAACTTGAAATATGCAAATATACTTGCCCAAATCTATTTAACGCCTTTTAAAGTAGATAGTCACACAATATTTAATATCTCAATATTCAAAAATAGGCACAATGTTTGCATGAATCGCGTGATCAGGATGTTCTGGAGGAGGGAAAAAAGTACTAGATGGATCTTCTAAAGCAGTGATTCTTAACCTGGGGTCCGCGGACCCCTAAGGGGCCGTAAAGTCGCTGCTGGGGTTCCGCAAAGAAAAATATATTTTCCGAGTGCATATTGAAATGTCAAGCCTTGTTTCCTAAAAATATGAAAATAACATATTGATAGCATAAAAAATCGAGGTTTATCCGTGGGGTCCGCAGTAACACAGAGTAATTTCTAAGGGGTCCGTGGTACGAAAAAGGTCGAAAACCACTGTTCTAAAGGTGTTGTACTAGATATAATGACGCGAGTTTTAGATGGTTAACAAAATCGTGGATGTTTTCAATATATTGATAAATAAAGATAATAAAATAAAACTCAATCTCAACTTCATTGAATCCTGCGCACGTAGTTTACCAGTACGAACTCGGATTCTTTTCCTTGCTGGCGGGGTATTTTCAGTATCTTCTGTTAATACCTGAGGTTCGTTTGGTCCGCATCTTGGAATACCTTTTTCGACCAACACATCGTCGCTGTTGTGCTATCTTATGACAAGCGCCATTTAGCACTTTTCGAGAAAAACGATTTTTAAAGTTTGAGATTGAATATCTTAAAATTTATAAATGTTAGAAGCTTTTCAGAGAAGGCATTCGATGCTTCTATCTTTTCTGAAGTAATCTCTCGATTTGTGCGAAGATCGGTTGACTATATTTACAGTTTTTGCTTAAAATGTAAACCAAACTCGCTCACATACGTGTCATAAGTGTGTATTGATGATAAAATATGTATGATGTGTCACAAATGTGTACAGAAGATTTCATATAAAAATGAATTATAACTGATTCGTAAAATTATGCGTTATAGATCACTATGTCCAATATTATTCTTTTCCATGCGATAGCAGCAATATCAGGTTACAAAATGATGGTATTAGAACACAAAGTTTGTCCAGTTTTCCTCCTTTATTCAGGAAAAACAATGAACAAAAATTGGTTTCATTGACAATTTAGAGACAATGTGTATCAAACAATGTTATTGTTGACAGGTGACTAGACGAAACAAATGTTCTTCTTGCATAATCCATCACTACATTTCGGTATACTTTCCAAAACAAGTGGAAATCTCAAAAGGAAATTTGTTCAATAATCATGAATATATAAGCCAACCATTCCCAGAAAAAAACTATAGTAGGAAAAGTTTTGCTCCCGAGACAAGAACCTAGCTAATGCTTATGGTTGATCTGCATAGGAATTACCTATGTCATCAGAGACATCTGTTGGCTTGCTATAAGCTTTTCGGCTTATAGCAAGCCAACAAACTAAGAATGTTGTCTCTTTTTTCTTTGTCATAAGATAGCACAACTCGATCACTCGAGAAACTGGCGCTTGTCATAATCGTGTTTCGCTATATCTCAGTAACCCAGCAGAATTTCAAAATTCTGAAAACGCGACTTTATGGAGATTTTAAAACTTAGTAACATGGCATATCTAACTCAGTTCACCCCAAAATGGCGTTTGTCATAAGATAGCACAACAGCGACGACATGTCATCATTCCATCACTGAACGTGAAATGATTCCGAGAATTATTGGTTGAAATATTTTATAAAAAAGCTAACGAAACTTTGAACGGGAAAAACAAAAGTAGCGGTATTTGTTAGATCACAGATGTTATTCGAAGAAGTACAATTTTTGAAACATTTTAACAATACTGAATCAAGGGAACTTTGGCGACTTTTCGTGACATTGTGCGACGTAGGGGTTAGGTTTTTTTTTCATATAATGCGTTTGCAAAGTCAGTTAAGTAGTTTTTGGATGACAGATTACACCGCAAATCGTGTTTTTTCAGAGACGTTCTACAAAAAGATCCGTCACCGAGTTGCTTGTCGATATTTTTGCACAGAAAAATTACATAATGTTATTGAAATAATACATTATAATGTACAAAAGTTTTGATCAATTCGCTTCATCCAAATTTCTAAAAAAATCGCAAAAAAATGTTTTTTATCAGGCTGAAACCCCACTTCAGAATAGCCTCTTCAAAACAGGCAATCATTAAATTTAGTAAGTAAGTGCACTTGAAGATAAAATTTTATGATTTTTACTTTCTTGCGTGGTAAGTCAAAATTTCTCAAACGGGCCACTCAAATTAGATGGAATTGAAATAGCGATGGAAGATACAATTATTCGGTAGTATTTGGCATTACCAAATTAAATTCAGATGGGATTCCGATACCATTTGAACTGGTTATTGATTTTATTAAAAGAATGATTTACTCACGAGATACTGACCAATAACTAAAAGACGAAAAAATTGATTTTCGAGAAAAAATCTCTAAAACGCTTCTTTAAAAAAAAAATGAATATTGTTTTTGTGCTCAGCGAACCCAGAAAATATTTTTTCTCGCAACTTATTTTTTTTTTTGAAAACTAGTGCGACAAAAGATGGAACATACATGTTAGCCCGTGAGGAATCGCGGCAACGCAAGCTGTTTATGCCTTCAATCCGCCGTTGAAAATCTGTGGAATAACTCAGTTGCAAATGGCGGGCCATTTTTTATCCGCGGCATGTTGTTACGTACTAAAAGTAGTCTTTCCGTGCGAAGTGATCAAGGCACGTGTAATGGACTTTCACGGATTTGAGCTAATTTTGGAGAAATTGTTCACCTAGGGCCATATAAAAATTCAAATTTTTGTGTCAATTCATCATGGGAGTGTCAGGTCATGGGAGCTTGTTTTGACAAATAGCCAAAACGGGCTCCCATGATTTTTTTATTTTATATCCGGTTCTATTTACTTTAGAATCAATCCACAACATGTTTTGTGAAGGAAATCATTTAAGCAATCTTGGAAAAACATTATTTTTTTAAGCGGTAGTAGTGCCAACTATGCGTTTTTTTTCCATTCAAAAATTTATTTTCTCGCCTTACGTATATTTTAATTTTGAAAATTTTTATGCTATCGTATTCCTCAGACATTTTTACATGAAAACAGTTATAATCTCAATGTTATTTGAGCTTATCCTAAGATACACCGTTTTGAAGCAAAAAGACCCCAATTTCCCATATAAAATTTTTATCGTTCAACGAGAAAATACCAACTTGATTATACTGAGTGAAGTAGCCGAGAAATGACGAAAACCTACGATTTTAATTTGCCTCTAGTAGATCAGGGTCAGTTTGTATCATCATTTGAAGATTTTCTCAATATTAGCCAATAAAAATGGAATTTTATATGGGAAAATGTGAGTTTTTTTATTGAGATTATAAGTGATAACGGTTTTACCATTATAATGATTTTTGTTTTGAGGATGGCGAAAAAATGAAACACGTTGTTGGGGAAACCGAGGAGAGTTGAAACAGTGCCCATTACTAGCGAAACAGTTCCATCAGGGATAAAACAATAATACATTTGTTTTATTTATATCGGGCCCACAAATCCTCCAATACACGCCAGCTACGTTATATGAGTGGTTAAGTATTTACGTTAAACATGCTACAAAAAATGAGCAAAAGTAAGTTTTCGTTATTTTCTTCAAATTGATATAAATAGGATATTAAGTGATGTTCGATCATGAAAATATCACTATTATGTAGTCTAAGCGTTAACATTTATGAATTGTATGCGTTTCTTTCTACCTTTGCGATGTATAAATTGTAAATTGGGGATCAAGCTTTACTTCTCGACATAGGAGAGTTGAAACACACACCTTCTGTCAACTCTTCTCGATGATGAACCTCTAGTCTTATGGTAATACTATAATTACATTAACGTTCCTGAACAAATAATAATAATCAAGATTCTTCTTTCCTGAATTGACAACAGTGATCAACGTTCTCAATTTATTAGATCAAAGTCATTTAAAACCACGGAATATGTATTTTTTCTAATTGTTTACTCATATCAGCTTCTGAAGCTTGGAGCGAAGTGACCATAATCCAAAATGAACTAAATACTACCGACATGGATACCAAATTACGTATTTTCATAAACCCGTATCACTTTTAGTCATAAATAGTATCACTGGTTATATCAACAATTTTAATCAATGTAGAATGTTCTAGGGGAAGTGGTTGGAAAATAATACATAACTAAATATATGAAAAATGGGCATTTCTTGATTTCACAGTTATAGTTAATTAGTGGTTGGGTAAAATATCTTACTGTTATTACTGTTGGGATAAGTACAAAAAATCTTGCATTTGTAACCAAAATCTAACATTACTTTTAAAAACAAGTGTCAGTTTGAAACGAGTTCATAGTCGTTTCATAGAAGCAATAGTTTTAAGTAGATTTAGCCTACACGTATGCAACGTGGAGGACAGTGCTCGAATCGCAAATATAAATTTTCGCGTAAGGGTAATGTGGGAGAAACGGGGGAAAACTGATATCAACCTTTTGTACCGGAAACCATTTTTTCAGAAAAAATTATAACGTAGTAAAAATAATTCAAGAAACCGGAAACATAATAAAACCGGAAATCAGTACAAGGGGATATTGAGTCCAGTAGAAATGTAGGTCTGTAGATCGCAGTTCACGATCGATCGACTCTTTCCCTTACGAGCCGCTGAGTGAACAACATTAAAAACAGTGTAGTGAAAACTAATTATTTAGACCGTAGTAATAAACATAACTTAAATTGAAGTTGGCTTTTACCAGTAGCCGAGATTTACAGAGTTTCTTCTCTTGGTGAATTAGAAAAAAGTCGTGAGTGATTAAAACAATAGACTATATTTGAATTGAATTATTTACTATAGATCGAGAGTGAGTGAATCGAGGAATAATTACAAAGGCTAGAGTAGAAAAAAAGACCTAGAGTCAGCTTCCATGTTGGTGGCCGACATCGTTGGGTTTTCTATATATTTAGTGTTGGTCTAAGGATCGACCAAGCACCGGAGTGCAAGTCGACGCTCAACACCGACCGGGCTCTGCTCCATCCAACAGGGCGACAGTGGAATACATCCACTATTTCCGGTGAGTGCAGTAACCTCGGGTATTTTTGGCAATCCCCCGGATGTGACAATCGCCTCGTAGCTGCGTGATACTATTGGCACATCTGAAGTGCGTTGGCTGCAATAAAAATCTCGGCCTCGCGGCACCACCCGCTATTACCGGTTGTCACGAAAGCGAGTGGTGTTCAAAGGGAAAGATTCTTCCCAACGCCAGAGAGATTCGCCTGCTACTCACGCAGCTAACAGCCCAGAAGCGACCCTGTACCGCGCCCTCGTTGTGCGACCACGTGTGCAACCCTTGGTGCACGCCATCACCGCCCGCAGTGCACCGGCTGTCAAACGCCGACCCCGTCGCAGCGAACAGCATCAGTTCCGCTTCGCACTGCTCGAAATCATCCAACCGCAGCATCAGCAACCGTGAAACCAAAGCAGTACGCTTCGCCACTATCCATTGGTGGCCCGCATCGACCGCCGTACAAATCGTCCGTGGGCGAACCGAAGCAGCACGCTTTGCCACCACCCACTGGTGGCCCACAGTGAACACAGCGTCGTCCGTCGAGCATCGATACGTTGTAATTTACCACCCATTGCCGAAACCATTGGATTATTCACCACTCGAATGCGAACCAGGAAACCGTTCCAGTGCCTGTAAGTACGACCAACAACAACCATACATACGAACTTTCATAGTGCGCGTTGAGAGTAGGGAATTGGAAATTGTAAAGTAGGGGAAGAAGCGAGAGAGAGAGAGAGAGAGAGATTAGGCCCCGCATAGTTCGGGAGAAATTAAGAAACCAAGGTTAGAATACGTCACGAAGGTAGGATAGCGATAGGAGAGAAACAGGAAAATAAACTCTGAAACGATAT
The DNA here is from genome assembly GCF_030247195.1 of Topomyia yanbarensis. Lineage (NCBI taxonomy): Eukaryota > Metazoa > Arthropoda > Insecta > Diptera > Culicidae > Topomyia > Topomyia yanbarensis. The sequence continues at coordinate 288,613,631 of NC_080672.1, forward strand.
TAAAGTAGACGAAATTTGCAATCAAAAATAAAAGGGCTTAAATAAAAAGTTTCTCTAGACTGTTTAAAAGCAAGATAATTTGAATTTCATTATTTTGGAAAGTTTTTGAGAATATTCGTAAAGACTGGTAGCAATAGGTATTGGGAGCTTTGGAGTTGGAGAGGAACTGGAGGTGGATTCTGCGGTAGGGTTAGGAATTAAAGCTAGCCAGGACAAACTGATCTGTAATCCCGGCAGACGACTTCGTCGTTTGGCGCATAAGCCGGGTATTTAGAGGCCCTACCAGAATCCCTCTTACAAGTTATTACATAGATATGCACTGTGAAAAATAATGATAAGAATGCATGTCATTTTAAGGAATTATCTTAGTGTGAACTGAAAGTATTCTTGAAGAACACCATGCGGTTAGCTCACCTTTTTAATGTAGAATACATTTAAGGTTTCAATATAGGGGTCCCGTTTCAAAATATCGGCTGCGGCGCCGCGTCAGATTTTGAACGTTAATAACTTTTATCATACTTAACAGAATGATTTGATTTTTAGACCAATTTGTTGCAAATATGTTCCTCTATGCTGTATTAAAATTTGAAGTATGTATAACATGTACTAATAACAAAAAAAATGTGTTTTGAAAAATCTTTCGAAAACGACTCGGAAAAGTGAAAATTTTCAGCCCATCCCGCACAGAGCCGTCGTTATGGTAGACCAACCGAACAATAAAATAATGAAAAGTTTATATATAGGTCCATTACATGTTTGTTCGTATGGTTATTCGCATTGGGTTGCTTGACGAGAGCACTTGGTGGGGGAAAGACGGCATATTCCTTTGGTTAGGCCATTAGAAGCCGGACGGAAAGGAAAGGCTCATGCACGGCACGAGAACGAGCGAGAAAGCGATAGTAGTGCATATTAGCGCGATTATATAAATATCTGTCGGTCGGTTTTTCTCATCATTCGTATTCGTTCAAGCACTAGCAAGCAGCCAGTCCACCGAAGAAAAGCAGTCGGCGATGACGACGGCGGAAAAAGTGCCCCAGCTACTGGTGACTCATCGCAACCCGATCAGGAACTGTCGCCCTGCAAGAATTTCGCCCCAACTAAAGGGCAACAGAGTAGGCTATCGTTCCAGCGTCTGGGTCGTGAGATTGTGCAGGACTGCAAAGTCGAGCTACGCTTACAAAGCTCAGTCGTAATGATGCCCCGAGAAGCCAACGATGCCTACTTGGTCGGTTTGTTCGAGAATGCAAAATAGTGCTTTCTAGCTCACCGTGTCCGCGGGGAGTGCGCCTGAATTATGCTCCCGCAATAAAACAATAAACGGTTCTTTACAGGACCAATTAATTGTGTTCTAATAAGAGTTAAACTGAAATTTACATTTTATGGTGTATAACAAATAATTTTCAGAAAGCAATATAAGAAATACGATGTGTGGAAAGAAAGAAAGAGAATTTAAATTATCCTCTCGCTCGTTTTCGTGCACTGCTTTTCCATTCCTTTCTGCTGCTACTACCATCATAACTAAAACGAATGTGCGTGTTCCCCCACCATCTCATGACCAGTGTTGCCACAATTGCATGTCGCTATTACAATTTGAATTATTTTATTGATCCTCTCTAGTATTGATAAAATATAGAACGTGCAAAGTACACTAGTCGCATGCTTTTAATGTAGAATACATTTAAGCTTTCAATATAGGGGTCCCGTTTCAAAATATCGGCTGCGGCGCCGCGTCAGATTTTGAACGTTAATAACTTTTATCATACTTAACAGAATGATTTGATTTTTAGGCCAATTTGTTGAAAATACGTTCCTCTATGCTGTATTAAAATTTGAAGTATGTATAACATGCACTAATAACAAAAAAATGTGTTTTGAAAAATCTTTCGAAAACGACTCGGAAAAGTGAAAATTTTCAGCCCATCCCGCACACAGCCGTCACTTTGGTAGACCAACCGAACAATAAAATAATGAAAAGTTTATATATAGGTCCACTACATGTTTGTTCCTATGATTATTCGCATTGGGTTGCTTGACGAGAGCAGTTGGTGGGGGAAAGACGGCATATTCCTTTGGTTAGGCCATTAGAAGCCGGACGGAAAGGAAAGGCTCATGCATGGCACGAGAACGAGCGAGAAAGCGATAGTAGTGCATATTAGCGCGATTATAAAAATATCTGTCGGTCGGTTTTTCTCATCATTCGTATTCGTTCAAGTTCAAGCACTAGCAAGCAGCCAGTCCACCGAAGGAAAGCAGTTGGCGATGACGACGGTCGGAAAAAGTGCCCCAGCTACTGGTGACTCATCACAACCCGATCAGGAACTGTCGCCCTGCAAGAATTTCGCCCCAACTAAAGGGCAACAGAGAAACTAATCTGTGTTCTAATAAGAGTTAAACTGGCTCACCGTGTCCGCGGGGAGTGCGTCTGAATTATGCTCCCGCAATAAAACAATAAACGGTTCTTTACAGGACCAATTAATTGTGTTCTAATAAGTGTTAAACTGAAATTTACATTTTATGGTGTATAACAAATAATTTTCAGAAAGCTATATAAGAAATACGATGTGTGGAAAGAAAGAAAGAGAATTTAAATTATCCTCTCTCGCTCGTTTTCGTGCACTGCATTTCCATTCCTTTCTGCTGCTAATACCATCATAACGAAAACGAATGTGCGTATTCTCCCGCCATGGCCAGTGTTGCCACAATTGCATGTCGCTATTACAATTTGAATTATTTTATTGAACTATTTGGCAGCTTCCGTTGATTAACTACATAAATCGATTTGTTTGTGCAGCTCCTTGCTAGTAGCAAACTAAATATCCTTTATCAGCGCTAACAAATAACACAAAAGAATTTAAATTTGTGAAAATCTTTTCCTTCCTTCTTTTCAAATCTGCAACATTCTTTGAAAATATTGTTGGAATGTTGTTATTGAAAAACTGAACATGCAAGTTTGCTAGCACTGGCCACTAGATTGAATGCGATGGAAAGACAGAATATTCGTTTTGGTTATGCTAGTATTGGTAGCCGAACGGAAAGGAAAGGCACAAGAATGGCACGAAAACGAGCGAGAGAGCGATAGTAGTGCTTTCTCGTGTGTTCATATATGAATATTGGTCGGTCGGTTTTTCGCATCATTCGTATTCGTTCAAGCGCTAGCAAGCAGCCAGTCCACCGAAGGAAAGCAGTTGGCGATGACGACGGTCGGAAAAAGTGCCCCAGCTACTGGTGACTCATCGCAACCCGATCAGGAACTGTCGCCCTGCAAGAATTTCGCCCCAACTAAAGGGCAACAGAGAAACTAATCTGCGTTCTAATAAGAGTTAAACTGGCTCACCGTGTCCGCGGGGAGTGCGTCTGAATTATGCTCCCGCAATAAAACAATAAACGGTTCTTTACAGGACCAATTAATTGTGTTCTAATAAGAGTTAAACTGAAATTTACATTTTATGGTGTATAATAAATAATTTTCAGAAAGCTATATAAGAAATACGATGTGTGGAAAGAAAGAAAGAGAATTTAAATTATCCTCTCTCGCTCGTTTTCGTGCACTGCTTTTCCATTCCTTTCTGCTGCTAATACTATCATAACAAACGAATGTGGGTGTTCCCCCACCATCCCATGGCCAGTATCACCGCTAACAAATAAGACAAAAGAATTTAAATTTGTGAAAATCTTTTCCTTCCTTCTTTTCAAATCTGCAACATTCTTTGAAAATATTGTTGGAATGTTGTTATTGAAAAACTGAACATACAAGTTTGCTAGCACTGGCCACTAGATTGAAGGCGATGGAAAGACAGAATATTCGTTTTGGTTATGCTAGTATTGGTAGCCGAACGGAAAGGAAAGGCACAGGAATGGCACGAAAACGAGCGAGAGAGTGATAGTAGTGCTTTCTCGTGTTTTCATATATGAATATTGGTCGGTCGGTTTTTCTCATCATTCGTATTCGTTCAAGCGCTAGCAAGCAGCCAGTCCACCGGAGGAAAACAGTTGGCAATGATGACGGTCCGCAAAAGTGCCCCAGCTACTGGTGGCCCATCGCAACCAATTACCGATCAGGAACTGTCGCCATGCCAGTATTTCGCCCCAAATAAAGGGCAACAAAGAAACTAATCCGCTGGCTAACATTCCAGCGTCTGGTTCGTAAGGTTGTGTATTACTTCAAAGTCGAGCTACGCTTACAAAACTCAGCCGTGATGAAGCCAGTGATGCCTACTTGGTCGGTTTGTTTGAGGATACAAAATAGTGCGCCAAGTACGTAACTTTCTCGCAAAAGAAATCAAACTGGCTCACAGTGTCCGCTGGGAGTGGGCGTAAATTATAATAAAAGCAACGGTTCTTTTCAGGACCAATCAATTGTGTTCTAGTGAGAGTTAAACTGAAACTTTCATTTTAAGGTGTGTAACAAATTTTCAACAATCAACATAATACGTTGTGTGGAAAGAAGCAGCTTGCACACGGAACAAAAAATTAAATTATCCTCTCGCTCGTTTCGTGCACTGTTTTTCCATTCCTTTCTACTGTTATTATCAGTATTACCAAAACGAATGTGTTGTTGCATGTGTTTAAGAGAAATGTTGAAGTCGCATGCTTCTATTCGAGCTTTTTAGCAGCCTCTGTGAACTAACTGCATTAAATAATTTTTTTGTGCAGCTCCGTGCTAGTAGCAAACAAAATGGCCCTACCAGTGTCTGATTCGTGAGATTGTGCAGGATTTCAAAGTCGAGCTAAGCTTATAAAGTTCAGCCGTAATGGTACCCGAAGAAGCCAGTCTTGTCGTTTTGTTCGAGGCTACAAAACAGTTCGCCAGGCACGTAACTATCATGCCAAAAATATCCAACGATCCAGCGCATCACCATCAACACCAACGCCGATACCAAAGGTTCTTTTCAGAACCACCATTATTATCATAGAGAATTATTTGAAAATTTCCCATTCAAACGTGGTTCTGTTGAATATTATTAGATTTAAATTAACGTCTCGAATTGAAATCACGACGCTCCGGTTATGTGACAGACATTACCCACCCATCTTTTTTTATTGTGACCACGACTAACGGTTTAATATAGACACCCCATTTCAATATTTCTGAAGGAACAGAAGGTCGAGTTTGGAAAGTTTGTAACTTTCATTGTACTTCACCAAATTACACAATGTTCGCACTAATGATTCAGAAATATGACCAGGAATCTTCTATTAGATTTGTAAGTATGTATAATTTACATGAATAAAGAAAAATTGATTTTCAGGAATCAATTATTATCTGTTCTTCCATTGGCCAGTACTACGCGACTTCCTTATGCTAACAATTAATTTCATCGTTAGCCATCTCCCTCACCAAGGCCAACAACGCCAACAAAACCGGTCCTTTTTAGGACCACCATCATTTTTGTAAAGAATAATTTGAAATATTCCTCGCCCAAATCACCTTTTGTCCGAAAATTCCAATGAGTATCAACATATTTGAAGAACGTGTTCCTTATGTATTCTACATCTCTCCGGTTATGTCGCAGACATTACCCACCCATCTTTTTTTTCGATCTCAGGGTCGGCTACCGTTCTCGGGAGGACTCACTGTACTTATCGCTTTTAACCAATCTTCTATCAAAGCGAACCAATATAAAATCATAGAACAAAGACAAGGCTCTTATGGGAACGAAAAGAAATGGTATGCAATTTTACAATTTATTTTGGAACATAGTTTTAGGCGCCTAATGCTAAACGTTGGGGCCCTTCGTTGATCCGACACGTGGGTGGGAGAGAGGAGGGACGGAACATACTTGAGCCCTTTTGGTGGGCCATCGACATCGTTACGGTCGATGCTGCTTAGCGTACGGAACGGTGATTTCAGCGTCAATTCCAGTGTAGCACCGATGCTTCCAGCGAGGGTAGACAAAATGCGCGTGGCTTTGTAGGTAACCGTAGCACGCGTCCTGGGTGTTACCGCAACTGGGTGCTTTCGTGGACCTCGGGAACCCTCCTCGGTCTCCCCTACCTGCTTAAGAAAGCAAAGAATGAGATTCAGCTGTCAAAATTAATATTTTAGAATAGTGGTTCCACAAATATGTACGACAGTTAGAAAGTCTTACTATTTTTTGAAAATCGAGGGGGTCCGAATTACCCCCACGGTCTTAAAAGCCCAAGCTCCTCGCCCACGTACTGCGAGAAAAATTAACTTTAAGGCTCAAGTTACCTCAAGGGTTGGTAGTATGCGTAAGAAAAATTGTGTTCAGCTTTGCCACCAGATTATCCATTTAAACCTTTTCAAAACTCTAAAAGAAGAATATCAGTCGATTTATTAGATCATCAGGATTCAGTTCATGCAAAATACCTGCTGGAAAAACCATCGGCTTAGCTGGATGGTGCTTTTGAAAAAGTGGCTGTGATTTTTTGTCACACTACCACACCGAGCTGGGGTACGCAACACAACTGCGCAATGAAAAAACCATAGCCACTTTTTCAAAAGCACCATCCAGCTAAGCCGATGGTTTTTCCAGCAAGTATTTTGCATGAATTGAATCGTGTTGATCTAATAAATCGACTGATATTCTTCTTTTAGAGTTTTAAAAAGGTTAATATGGATAATCCGGTGGCAAAGCTGAACACAAATTTTCCTACGCACACTACCAAGCGTTCAATTCTAACACATGCTTAAAAAAGGTAACTTGAACCTTAAACTTTTAACTGGAAAAGTCGCACAGTTTGCAGCACTGTCGCTAAAACCAAAAATATTGTTTCTAGATTACTTGAACAATTTCCTTAAAAACCATTTGGGGTTTGATTCTAGACCAAATTCAACCCGAGATTATAATCAAAAGAAAATCAAGGATTTTGGCTATTTGTCAAAACGGGGGGTGTTCCTAGGGCCCGAGGGGTGATTCAATTGACACAAAAGTTTCTTTTTTATCACTTCGCACAGAATGATCCATATGTGGTTTTCTTTCAACCGTAAAATAGGCTCTACCCCATTAGGCATAAATACGTTAGGCATACGAATGTTAGACTTACTGAACTTTAGGCATAATATACGTTAGGCATAATAGACGATTTGTATAATGGACGTTAGGCATAAATTATCATGTCGATGTACAACTATAAAAACTCATTCTTCGACTGCTACGCGTTTGCCTTTTTTATCTTGCGTGAATGTTTGCATTTACTAAGATCTAACTTATTTATTAAGAGCTAACCAATTTCGATCAACATTTTATCTTATTGTATAAAGTTAAAGACAGTTTTGCTTAAATAAAAGAAGCGAACCCTCAACGTGGGGGAACTCATTTGTATTTAGGTATGAAAAATATATTCGTGTTGCAATTGTCTAATAAGAAAATATTTGATTCGAGGAAAAGCTCATGAAATGAAGAATGATCTTTTTTTTTGCTACTATTATTCAAATGCTCAATTTTTCATCGGTGCTTCGATCGTAGTGCATATTCTTCTTGTTATTCAGTCTATGAGTTGTTCCACTTTTCAAGAAATTGAGTACCCTTTAACACGAAATTGAGTAAATACCTACTTAATTCGGACAAAAATGGGAAAAACGGTAAAATAAGCAACATTCAGCACCAAATACATCAACGTTTGGGTGAATTCACAGTAAGGAACGCAATCGACTCACCACGTGCTGGATAGCAAACGTATCTAGGGTGATGAGCCCATTTGCGCCATGTTTCTATTATCACCCTACCCATTTGAGGCCGTTGGTTAGAACAGTGTGTGCTATCTTTGTTCAACGCATTGATTCAAATGGTAGCGCAACAATAAAGGCACTCGATTAGAGAATTTCACTGTTTTCAGTGCATTGGTGTTATTATATTGGTTCTTAACAACGAATCAAAGCTGTTGATGTCAATTTTTACGTATTCCATTGATTGTAGGGTGAGAAATTAACGAATTAGTGAGGCACCTTGCTTAGTATGGTGAAATTAGGCACTTCACCCTATATACTACAAAATTTCCAAAGAAATGCGGGATGCGATGATTTTAGCGAGGACGACACATCTGACCACCCAGTAACCGCATAAATCCGTTTTAACCGAGAAAAAACTCTGGGTTTTCTCCAAAATCATAAAAACCTCATTTGGCACAATATCGTATATCAATTATTATATCTTTGAAATAGGCAAACCACTTTTATATAGTTCAGTGCGAATCTTCGTTTTGATGGGTATCATGGAACAACGAAAGCGGATCTATCTAGTTCTATTTCAGCGGCTGTGGCACCGCACCGTAGGTTTTTTTCAAACCCATTAAAAATAAAATATTCCGATCTCGTCCGACGGAATTTTAATATATTTATTTGTTTATCTCGAAGAAGACTATCTCGCTTCGAAATGATAATATCCGGGTTTAAATTTGCCGATGCCGATGTGTACTAGGGGTAGAATGTTTGTCAAGTTACGATTTGTCATAATTGTCGGCCTGCGGTCGGTGCAGTAACGTTTTATGTAATTGCATTGCTATGGTTGTTTGTCGTTCTTAAGTGAGAAATAAATAGGCATTTGTCTGAAGCAAATCTTTGCCAAGACTATGCAAGCATATTAATAATTGCATTAGGTCGTGTGAAAGTTTCTTTTAGGTAGACCATTCATTCTAAAGCCGTGATTTACTTTGTGTGAAGTGACCAGATGTCCCGCGTTTCGCGAGACTGACCACCGGCGCCGGTTGAGTGGTAAGCGTGACCGCCACTCACTCCAGTTGGGTTCAATCCCACCCGAGGTCGTTGAGATTTTTCCGACGTGAAAAAATCTGTGTTTACGTCTTCCTTCGGAAGGGAAGTACAGCCGTTGGTTCCCTGTCCATGAGTTGATGGATCGATATCTAGTCCAGTAGTAGTGGAGTCACCTCTCTGGCGTCGGTAAAGAAGTAGAATCCATCTACTATACTTACTAACAAATATGCTCCTCCCGTGATACTTGTGGAGTGCGGTACTATACGGTCTCTAGCAAAAGCAAGTATCGTACTAACATTTCTTCCATTTCCATCCGCGATCTACGTTCGGGCCTGACCGGCGCCGGTATTGATCAATAAACACTTTAGGATTACCAGGAGTTGCACATTGAAAAATGTTTCGTTTCTGCCAAGCATAATTATCTTCTGATTCATCACTGTAGAACCGTGTTATCATCGAGAAGACAACCACATGCATTAACGTGAGAATTGTAACCTTCTCGATGCCGGAGGAGTTCGGCAATATAGCAAAGTTGTCGCTGCAAAATCTAGGCCAGTCCTACATTAAGTTGATTCTCTGGTTGATATGTCACATGAGATTTTCGGTCTTCATGGAAGTGCTGGAAACTCCTTGTTTGATTTCAAATTTCTAAGACCGTGATATCTTCACTACGATTTTTTTGTTAGAGCTTCCTCGAGCTGTCGATAGTTTTTAGGAGCAGAAAATATGTCCGTTCATGGGAATCGTCACACTCTTCCTTAGCTAAGAGAGCATAATGATTTGTCTCGGTGAATGGTGTAGTTCTTTTTAGTATTTCTGCAAAAGAATATCTAGAGAGTATTTTAAAGGAACGCTTCAGAGTCCTCGCGCGCTATTTTACATGGAACATGAAAATAGAGCACATGGACTCATTCCACAAAAGGTACACCTTTCAGCATTGTCAATGCAAGATCTAATGATCCGCTACGCAATTGTCACACAATGGCTCATTCACATGTATTTTGTGCAATGATGCAATGTATGGCGCGTGGTACAAACAGCTGAACAGGCGGAGATCCTTTGCGAAGAAAACGTAATTATTCGCAAAGCAGGACACCCTACGAGTTTGAATGGACACACTTTTTTGTTCTGCTCAGTGAGATTGCCATTCAAAGCTTTTGCTTAAGAGAGTTTCCCTATCAGTCAGCTTAGAAAAATCGATTTTTTCCTTGGTTCAATCGTTAGAATTTAAAAATTCTGAGAATATTCTTTCAAAGTTTCAGGGTATAGCTGATTAACTCATGACTCATAAGTGTTCATTAATTTGTTTGTTTCCTTCTAAAAACTTTAAAGTCCATTTTATGAAAACCATGTTTTTTTTTAAACTCCGTGCACGATTACAAAAAAAACTATGAAGTGCATTAATGCAAATCTCAATTTACAATGTTAATAACGTCAGATATGTATTCAAAAAACGTTCGTAAATATTACGAACTTTTTCGTGTATATTTTCAAGCTATTTCTTGCTATTAACATAATAGATGTACCATTAACCCAAGAAATTTGTTGTGCGCTATTGACGGTTTTCGCATACTTTGGCAAAAATTCCAACCATATTGCGGGATATGTTTTATTCACTAAAAATTAGTTACTACGAGAAGGTATCTAACTCTCGTAAACTTTTTTCGTAAATGTCACGAACAAAAATACCATTATCATTCTAGCACTTAATACACGGAGAACTTTATTTATTCATCTTTAGTATAATTTTCTATACGCTTCTCATTTCGTCTGCTGTATAGTTTATGCATTGATTGAACATATTCGGTCTATCTATTCATTGAATGCCAACTAGAAGAATACGCTAGAAAATGCAAAAAAAAACACAGCAGAATAAGAGACGAAAATAGAAAATATCCAAACTCTGCATATTTTTGTTTCTGAGTTTAGTGGGATTGATTCTTTCAATTAAAGAAATCAATGAATCGATATTAAATGTAGAAATACGAAAACATTTGTGCGATAAGGGATCATCCATAAATGACGTAGCATTATATGGGGGAGGGGGAGTTTTGTATTATGTGATGATGTGTGACGACAGGGGGGTAGGGGATCATGTCATGCTACGTAGCTTTTTTAAAGGGGAATAACTACTACCGTTTTTTATATTTTTAAATAATTTTACGGGGACAAGGGGGGAGAATCACCATCAAGCTATGTAATTACCAGGGGGTATTTAGAGGTTTGTGGCGAAATGCTACAATGGGGGAGGGGGGTGTTAAAAATCGCTCAAAAAATGCTACGTCTTTTATGGATCCTTCCGTAAAGGAAATGCAGTCGAGCGACTAACGAAAATATACACACATTTAGTAAAAAAAAACGAAATATATATTTCGTTTTAAACACGAAAAATAGATTCGTCATCGTCAATAACATTCGTGCAACGTACACTTAATATTTTCTTTCATCAAGTCGCCATATTTTCAGTTTGTGAAATGAACGAAACTATTTACAGCGCACGAAAATACTTCGTTGCAGAAAACGGCGAATGAACTCGTGCATTGTATGATCATTTTCGTTCTTTTTGCGAATTTATTTTATCAGTGCGCTTATTCTTACAAAAAACGCCAATGAATATTGGAGAAGGCCCTGGTCAGCCGGACGACGCAACTTAGTCGCGAAAAATGCTGGATTAGATAAATCTGCTGTGAACTTTTATTGAAAATTTCATAACACTTTAGTGTTATGCTGGTGATTCATATTGATGGCATTGGCATATTCGCTGACAATGCAGCTAGCGTTGACAAATGCCACAACTTTCAACAATTTCATTTTACCTTCACAGGCTCGTGGCGTGCTATTGGCTGGGTTGGCGCCCCTTGGCAGAGCGTTATAATCTTGATCTTGTCAGGACAAGTATATCATTTCCATGTACACACCAAATTATTGTTCGAAAGTCGAGCTGAAAAGCATGCCAAATTAAACACCAAAAGGGGGTAACACAGAAACTCCAAGAGTACTGGCAACACTCCCGATGGCCGGCTGTCCGGAGTTCAAATCGGCAATCGATTTACCAATTACGCTCTGCCGGCCCTTATTAGTTAAACCTTTCTTATGTTGCTTTTGTGTGAAGTGATACTGAGTCAGCTTCTAATTCCAACTGCTGTCAAAATGTGTGAACTGACAGCGGTTGGGGTTGAAACTTGACTCAGATTCGGGGGATTGACACTATTTAATTCTACGGATTCCGTCAGGCGTAGCCCGAGTTATTAACGAAATAGTTTGACACCATCCTAAATGGAGCCAAAACATGCTCATTACCCTGTATGAGTACATACAATATTTATCCGTATGATGATATGATTGATTATTGAGAACTTTATTGTTCGTCGAATAATCCGGAAGGGAATCAAAATGCTAATTTCCATATAAATCTAAACGATTGTTGAACTGTATTTGCAATGTGACTCTGTAATTACAAACACTTGAAAGAACATTATACGCATAGCACCAACCACTCAAACTTCCAATTATTCAATTTCCGACTGCTCACAAGTGAACTCACTCTTAACAACTTCCTGATTCATACGAGTGTTTTTTCATCTTCCCAGTTAGGATGTTTTTTTTAAACAGAAAAATAGAAACCCAGAGGTGTGAAAAGATATAATCCAACAAAGCAGATCTTTGGCGTATAGTTTGGACATCTTTCATATACAAGTTATTTCAGCTGTTTCTCAAAGTGTTTACGTATCCTTGAGGATGACACTGACGTGGTTTACAATTCAAACTAGGTAATTAATTTCTTTTTTCGGCACGTGTAGCAATCATGTACGGTGGCGTTCACAAAAGGTGGAGAGGGGGTAGGGGGGTGAGTTATAGCTCGTCCAATTGATCTGAAATAATTTTAATTCTTCTTAGAAGAGATCAAAATTTTGAATATAGTGTAATGTATCTTTATTATCGTATTAGGGAGGGTGCCGCACTAAATTTTCCGCCATCATCCGATAGGATGACTGAAAATTAGTATAAATATCTTTGTTCCGTTCCCTAAATTGCAGTATAATAAGAAAATGGCGAGATACTCGCTTTTGATCGCAACGAAGGCTCCAATAGAGTTTACATTTCGAAACAAATCGGTAGTATGTACTATAGAGTAGAATCTCTGGAATCCTATTCGACGAACTTTTAGCATGGAATCGGTAGCTGAAGTGACACTTGAAATTCAGTTCGTCAAAATCACGTTTTGCCTGTCTCATATATATCTCAAAATAATTGTGTTGTTAAAATAAAATTTAAAATATCTCGAGAACTACTACATTTCAGAAAATTATTGTTATGTGCATTTTGATTTAAAATGGCGTTTAGAATCATATTCAAAAATGAAATTGTATTTTTGACTGCAAATAGTATGAATTATAAAAATATGTCAAAAGTTGTTGTTAGGAAAACTTTTCTATTGAAAGCTTCTCTATGATCCAAATATACTGAAAAGGTTTCTTTTGCGTCTTTAAAACGATAAATATTAGATTTTTACATTTTATGACGGGGTAACACGAATAACTTTAAAAAAAGGCATAATCACACGAATTAACTGTTTATATTGGAACAAAATTTCAAATATCTCGAAAACTATCGCATTTTGGAAAATTTTTGTTGAATGAATTTTGATTACAGTTACAGTTTTGTATGTCAATCAGTATGGAATTCAAAAACATGTATAAAGTTGTTAGAAAAACTTTTTTAGTTCTCCATCATACAATCATATTCAAAATGTTCCTTTTCTCTTTACTAACTCGTTCTCAGTAATCGAACAAAAAAATTGAAATTAATGTATGTAGAAATGTCTACGCCCTTTTAAAAAATTGCCCTTGAGTAAAAAAAAAATCTTACTGATAGGGGAAAATGTTGAGTCTTCCATGCCGGTGAAATGCGTAAATGTTCATTGGAATCTAAGATGGTCGGTCACGATTCTAAAGATTTTCGGACGGATCTTCGTGGAATTCCACTATTTCAAAATTGAAAATAATTTAAAATTTCTTAACAAGATTAATATTTTTGGCGGAATCCGGACCCCTCGAATTCTCCTCCTGGATCCGCCACGGGTTTCAAATTTTTCGACACATAGCATCTCAAGTTCGTGGTTGGCGATCCATTGTATATATGTGCAAATCGGACTGAATATGTAATGTACATTTGCACCATTATATTGAATATAACCCGCCACGGAATCGTAGTTTGCACAAATGAGAAAGGCACAATTGCACCACTAGGTGAATTAAAACAGGTTTTTTTTCAATATTCCACTGCTCTGCGACCTTGGCCAGAAGGGCATCACGAAGGACTAGGGGTTTTCTTAGAAACACAAATGTTTTCATTTTTGGAGCTTGCGTCAATCCAGCGCTAGCTTAGTCCTGTCGCTATGTTACTGTCGGATTCTGATGAGAGGGACTTGAAAAACTTTTACAAAAACTAATTTATTTTCAACATTTACTACCCGTCAAAAGTTTGGAATCGCTTAAATAAGAATTGCAACATTCATACTAAATATTTCAACAGCTCAAAAGGTTTAGCATCACCTTGAATTCCTTAAATTCAGGATGCAATATCTCGAGATACTGCTTTTCTGCAAAACGAATGTCTTCAGCAAAGTTGTTCTAAACACCAAAAGTGTTCGCAAGGTGAACATTTTAAGTGTGTTTTTTGTCACTACGTGGCGTTAGTGTGCATGTGAAGCTGAGTATTTTAACTTGTTTTATGTCGTCTCCCGAATGCCCCACATAGTTCGTTTCTTGTTCAAAAAGAAATGGCCGTGTGGATGATAATCATTTTAGTTCGGTATGCTGTTACTACGTGGCACTAGTGTACATGTATAATATTATAGTTTGAACTACTTTAATCAAGTGATTCTGAGTACCGTAAAACGGGGAAACATTGATCACTTTTTCAAATGTTTTTCGAATAACTATTTTCAATTTAATTAGATGTAACTGTTTGCATTTTTAAAACAAGTACTGGTATCCATAGATTGAAAATATTCAAATAATTGGGTATTTTATTTCGTTTTACTATAAAAATAAAATTACTTTGGTGTAAATTTTCATTCGTTGTTTTCGGGGTAGCTTTGATCAGCAAAATATGTGTATCGAAATTATAGATAAAGCTAGAAATGTTGTGCAAAAGGTATATCTGTAGGCAATTTCATGGCCCGATATTGTGACGTCTCGAAAGTAAACATAATTACCTAGAAGAATACAGCTGACTTTTAGGGTAATTTGGGGAGAGATGCCGAACATTTTTAAAAATCGATCCTGCATTAAAGTGATCCATTCAATATTTGATGAAATCATTTTTATCAATTGAGACAAGTTTCGAAAATACTGTGAAATGGTTTTCGTCATGAAAAAAAAATTCATAAAATTTTCATGAGTATTAAAAAAAGGTTATTGCGGGAGAGATGCCGCATGTGCGGATGAGACGCCGTACCATGGTCACAAACTGAAAAATGGTGAACAAAAGTATTTTTAGTTATCGTTGATGTTTTTGTGATTAGGGGTCTTCAGTCGAGTTTCATGAAGTTTGATTACACCCATAAATCGGCCAGCATCATCATTTTTTTATGGGGGTAATACCATTTCTAGAAGCATTTTTATTAAACATTTTAAAAATATGAACGGTTGAGATGTTGTTTGTAAAAAATAATAACAAACATACTTTTGTAAAGAGCTTTCATAGTTTTCTGTGATTTTTCTCATCACGATAACCTTACCACCCTTAAGTTACGAGTCGTTCGTAAATAGCACAAACAATTTTCATGAAATTATGTCGAATCTATTTAATAAATCGTATGAATTGTTTGATGAAATACACAAAAAACTTTCTTATATTTAAAAACACCTTTTTCGATCATTATTGATACAAAAGTTGTATCAATTATGTTGTATATTATGAGGTATGAAACTGGAATGTCTTAACCGATTTATAAGCACTTTTTTCTCGAAAGCCTAATTTGTCGTTCTTTTACCATATGTCCCCTGGCGAACACATACGAAAATTGAATAACGTCAAATGTTTTGAGGGATAACAAAATTAGATGACGGTCATAAAAATTATATTTGCACTTCGCTTCGTATTACCAAGGCTGAAAACAGTTGGGGATCCGAATTGGTCCAACTTCTTCTATGACATATTTGTAAATCTGCTACGAATAGGTTTGGTAGAACCAAGTTTAGTAAATGTATGATTTTTTTCGTAGATTTTCAGCTGTGGTTTTATTATGTATCTAATTTGTAAGTAATACTAATTTAATTTATTTAATAAAATATATGAAAAACTTTGTAGTATTTACAAATATCTCTCGTATGTAGTATAAATGATACTTGTGAATATAACTTGTCGTGCTTGTTACGAATGGTGTTCGTATATATTACGAATAATTTTCGTGAATATTGCGAATAATTTCTATTTCGCCATTTCTTCTTAAAAATGCATAGAATTTGCTCACACTGTCAAGATTTCTTCAATTTTAAAGTCTGATGGTGGCATTTGTGTTTATTTCTTAAAATGATTCGAACTATTCATCTCTTCACAACCAAGGGTCATTCAGTTCTTTACCATTACGGCAATCGATCGAAGCACCTATACCTGTATGTGTAACAATTAATATAACCATCTCGTCAATCATTCGAACGATTCTACTCATCGACAGAACAAAGAAATGAAAATTTCTTGTCCCTTGCGCCTACTAGTAAGGTTGAGGTCATCATGTTTCTTTCGAACGTTGACCGCATCCATGTGAACTCGCAGGAAGTGCTTACGGCACAAACTCTTTCCTTACCTTTAAAGGCACTGAATGTGGGCAATATAATCACAGACAAATGGTAAGAATTATTCTGCTGTTTAAATATGTTGAGGTCGTATTATTTTAAATATATTGAGCATATAATTTTTACGTCTGGTTATGATTGTTATAGTTCCATTAGACACGGGAGTAATATCAAGAAAAAGTCAATTGGAACCACATTACAGTGCGACGGGACCTGCTATATGTGAATAAAAAGCTGTTGATAATAAGAGTAACGTTTTTTAATGTCAACGACTACGTGTGAGTCATTTTTTTTTCTTTTTTATGTTATGACGACATTCCGTCAGTAAGGAAGATATTTTATTTATTAGGAGCCATAGAGGAATTTCACGAAGATCCGTCCGAAAATCTCCAAAATCGTGACCATCTTATACATACCATCTTATATTTCGATGAAACTTTATAGGTTTCACCGGCATGGAAGACTAAACATTTTCCATAGTCAATTAGATTATTTTGACTCAAGCGCAATTTTTTAAAAGGGTGAATACGTCCTCTCGAAAAACATATACACAAAAAAATGTTATGTCATTTTTCACAGAAATAAAAATTTAAAATTTAAAAATTTAATTTGCAAAAATCCTATTCTTTTATATTTTTATATTTTGTCAACGAAAACCTAAAGAGAGAAGAATCATTTTGAATGTAATTGCATGATGGAAAACTTATCGGTAAAAAAATGCGATAGTTCTCGAGATATTGGATAGGCCTTCTGAAAAACCTACTGTTGTGGAAGGAGAAACGCGAAAAACTTATGAAAAGGTTGTAATAAAACAAAATAATTGTGCCAATTTAATATTAAAAAAATAAAATTGCGTTTTTGACTGCAACTAGTATGAATTATAAAAATATGTCAAAAGATGTTCTTAGGAAAACTTTTTTATTGAAAACTTCTCCATGATCCTAATACACTGCAAAAGTTTCTTTTACGTCTTTAAAACGATATACATTAATTTGTTGCCATTTTATGGTGTGATACACGAATTTACTGTATTTGTTGGAGCAAAATTCCAAATATCTCGAAAACTATCGCATTTTGGAAGATTTTTGTTAAATGCATTTTGATTTAAAATAATACTTAGAATTACATTCTGCAATAAAATTATAGTTTTTTATATCGATTAGTATGAAATGTATTGTTATTGTTAGAAAAACTTTTTTACCGATAAGTTCTCCATCATGCAATCACATTTAAACTGTTTCATTTCTCTTTAGGTTTTTGTGGACAAAATATAAAAGAAAAGTCTACACCCTTTTAAAAAATCACTCTTGCATTAAAATATTGCGATAGCCAGAGAAATTCGTGGAGATTCATAAACCGAACACAACTACAAAGCTTCGTTCGAATCTACGATGCTCATATTTTGCGGTCGGCCGGTTTCTCATGGAATCTCTCCACAGTACTCAAGGTAGAGCAAGGAGATGGAGGAAGAAAGTTTGAAATAGGGTCATATGAGCAAGCTTAGAGTTTCATGACGCCCTAACTCTTTGTTTTCTTATAATGTAAACCCTTTCATACAAATAACGAGAAGAAGATTAGAATATAAATTCACTACTAAGATTAATATAGCAACTAACCGTCGTTAAGATACTATAATTGGTGTTAATCAATTGTCATTGTAAACAATAAACCTATGGTTTTACCTTCAGTGGATTTTTGTATAACTCGTTTAGAGAAATTCGTTACATAACGTATGCGGAATGAAATTTGGACAACGCTTCCAGCATTAAAATAAAAATGCAACACTGCGTAAGGCACCATACTAAATGTCATACTTAAGGCACACTTATTTTAAACATCCAGGGTTAATTACGACCCGCTAGGAGATATTATGTGAACAAAATGGCAGCGAACGCCCAATCTGGCACATAGCTATTATGCCAAAAAAAAGTTTTGGCCCAGTGGAGGATTATGGCATACCTTTGGTACAAAAGGCTGATAACCCTCCAAATATACCACAACTGCGTCCAAATGAGGATTTCTGGGATAATTTGAAGCAGTGAGTATATGCCAATAATTTTCGACCTAAAACTAACAAACATGATAATTAAAATTAAGAAAGAAATCAAGAACATTGCCAACATCAATTTTTTCGACTCCTTTGCCAAAAGTTCCTGCAAACTGACGTAAAGCTTCTTGAATAGGCTCAAATTTTTTCTACATTAAGTTAATAAGTTGATAAATGTTTTCATATAGAGAGAATATTTGATAAAGGATTTTCTACAAAAAAGTGCCATGTGAAGTTTGTCCAAATTTTATTCCGCATACGTTATATACAGGCATTGTCTCAACACGTCGAACTGAGTCGATCGTTATATGAGACTCAGCTTTTCGTGCTTTGTCACAAAAATATGGAAAGTCAAAGCGAAGTTATTATTGAATAAGAAAGGTAAGAATGTAGTGAGATTTTTCCACTCGCTAAACTGTAAGATGAAATTCCTCATCTCAAGATGAAGATTGCTGTTGTGAGAGTAACGTTCTTATCCCAGAGCAGAAAGCGGATCTTGTGGTATAAGAATTCAATTTTGCGTTTCTTGCAGAAGCGGGTTTTCTTTTTGTTTCTTTCACGCAGAAGTTCGCATCTTCCGGGAGTGTGTATTTCTGAGCACAGCGCAAGCAACAGGTGTGCTAATGAATGCGCAACTATTTATAACGACTAATATACTCAAGGACAACCTGTGAATCTTCGCAACTCAAAGACGATGGTAGTCGTTGCATTTCATTAGGAGATGATGGCCTCCGGTAAAAACGTCAGCCAATCCATGAAACATGACTGCGTCATCAGATGTGTTGTCTTAGGCTTTGCGGTTTGTTCTACCGCGTTTATCTGCTGATTGGCATTGAAATCACTTTCATTGCGCATAGTAAAATGGCAGACACCAAGCAATTCACGGTGTCATCTAGATGAAACCTAATTTTACGTTTCAGTGTTGAATTTTGTACCTAACACATAAAATAAATGATTTAAATTAGCATTTTGTTCCAATTAACTTTGGGTACACTATTTCTCAGATTTCAATTTCGGAATGTTACTATGTGCTATTACAAATATCGCACGTAGTCGTTCTGACCTTGGTTTAATGGGAATTACGAGCGAGCAGCATTTATCGGTAACTTGTTTGTCCAAAATGCATCGTTCAAGTGAGATAATGATAAAACGTATATGTAGCTATTTGTTGTTCTACTATCGATCACACCCGGTTCGCTCCGTATGGCGGTCACGTCACGGAAGAAGAGCATCAAATGCGACCGAACGAACGTTGATGATTATTTTGCAACACCATGATGAGTCCGGTCGTTTCTTTATTGGAACTATTTTCGGCAAACTTATAGCGAAATCGCAAATGAATTCTAAGGTCGAACAGGATGTTTTTGTGGTTTGTTTTTTTTTCTTTTAACCAGCTCAACTCTAGTCTAGATGCCGTTTATTTCGCCTTCGGAAGCTTTAAATTGATCGTCTCGATTAAAATGTCTAATTTTGCATGATTCGGAAATTTTAATCAAGAAAGATTATAAATCTATGAATAGGCCGAATAGATTTAAAATCATCTTTCTAAAGTGTACTAAAATGTTCAACAAACTCTTCTATTGTACCGAATAGAGCCAGCGCTAGTTGATTGCATCACAACCATTCTTTTGCTCAATATTACATCAATAAGTACATATACCTAAAAAAAACTCGCGACACACTTTGGGATGAGTACTAAGTTTGGAAAAATCGGGCCAACTGTTTGCCCGGTCACGTTTACATTCATATTGGACACGATCTACGATATTCACTTGTCCGATAAGGTAAGCTGTACTGTAAATCCGAGTGGAATAGCAAGTTGGGACAAGTGAGGGCGCAGCAAAGCAAACAGTGTGTCAAGAGCTCTGAGTTTGGTGGGTATACCGCTTGGTACATCGGCGTGATCCCTTGCTATTTACGCTGTTGTACTATTATGTGATGATGGGTGCAGCTACACTTGTCTCCCCACACACAGCGGTTTCGGAGTGGATTATGCGTCAAAAATTTTACCGAAACTTATACCATCAAAATCTAAACTAAATTTATATGTGGAACAATCTCTTCGTGGAACCCAATCTGTCGAAGCAACAGATGCAAGCAGAAAAGCACAGGTTTAAAGAACTGTTTTCATCGTATAGATTAATGAATGTCCCTCTGTCATGAGACATGTTGATAGACTCGAGAAACACCCGATACCTGCCAGCAGAAGACAAAAGATTAGTTTTCGTAAGATATCAATCAATCAAGCAAGACACTTGTAGTATATTTCCAATCCTTGCGTACAATTAAGTACTACATGGTCCGGCAATTAATGTAGTGTAGTCAATTCAAAAGGTCAAAAATTCGGTTTGAAATATTATTTTCATTCAAAGTAAAGGAAAATAATATTCCAAGAATTCAGAATCAATTCACTTTTGCTCGATATGACCATCTATTACCTTGACTATGGCCTTGCGAGGTGGAAAAACGAATTGCAAGCTGACGAATGTGACTTGCCGTTTTTTTAGCCCACTCCTGGACCATAGCTTTCTTCAGCGTCTCGAGGCTGGTGCATTTTTTACTTCGAACCCTGCTCTCCAAAATGACCCAGAGAGAATAATTCATTAGATTCGTGTCTGATGAATATGGAAGCCAATGTGTGGTTCACTCGCGCTGTGTGAGATGGTACCGAGTCTTGTTGAAACGTTTGTCTGCCCACGGCTTTAGGGCAGCCTCCAGAATACTTTCCCAATAATATGACGTTTTTACTCTGACACTAGGCTCGATGAAATCGATTGGAGAGCATACCAGCGGCCCAAACCATTATTTGTTTTGTGGGTTTACGAATTACCCAATTTAATTTTTTTGTGAGAAAAGAAAGATGTTCGAAATTTCCCTCCCCTAGCTTAAGAAGTTTGACGGAATTGCAAACATCGTCAAGCATATTGCGTACATCAGTGATAAAGATTGACAGACAATTGCTTTATGATGGTTATTCCATTACGCCTCAATAGTGGTGCATCGAGGTCACCGATAGTGCATATGGGCCTTTTTTATGTTTTGTGTTTTGTCATACTCTGCACTAGCCTTAACTAACGCTCAACTGGTAGGTCGACGTGGATCGATTTCTGCTGTGGGCCATGTTTGCAGACATTGTTTCACAGTTTAATGGCAGTGTTGGACATTGTGTGTCCATTTATCGATCTACATCGTCATCGTGTACAAGCTAATAATAAAAAAACCTAAGCCTATCAGTGCTTGTTTTGTAATCATTGTAGTCTTTAGTACTAGTGAATAAATGTTATGTGCTAGTCGTATATCTATCTGTGTATGTGTTCATTAGCCTGTTTTTGTTGTACTTCTATTAGTTTTCTTTTCCACTACTGTATATCAAAATAGTATCGGGAAATTTATACACTTCTAACCAATCTCTTTGTTTTTTTTTCTTTATTTGGCATGATATAATTCCTTTTATTACTATGTGCTAAATAAGATTCATACTAACACTCACTAACACAATTTATTGTTTATTCGCTCATATACGTACAAACGTACTAACGCTTGTGCCTTTTGCGATAACACAAACCTGGTGACAAAGGCGAACATGATATTGCAATCATCTACACTTACTTATGCCCGCGATTTCGTCAACATTAAAAAAACCCGGTAATTTAGTAAACATTTTAGCACCTATGACCTTACAAGCGCGGTATCAAACATTAACCCACCGCTCGCGCGATCATGAATCGGCCAATTCCGGAAGGCTCTATCCTCGGTCCTAGCAGTCTAGACTTATGCCTGCAGTTGGACCAATCAAAAAATGACGCTCGTATTCACGCCGAAGACTAGGGAAGTAGTCCGTTCAATTGGTGAAACCCGGCGAAATAGGACTTCTGTACCATACATTAAAAATTTAGCATCAGATTCACGGTCCGCACGCAATCATTCAATAAAACACGCGAATATGCGAATGGCCACACGGTTAAAAAATCGAATTTATACACTCAAAGCCACATACACGCGACAAACACCTTCGCGACAATCCACGCAACCTACACCCGCGATCTAAGGTGATAAGGTGAACGTTTCAGTGCTTATAAATTTTCAAACGCGGTCACTTCCGGAAGTCTCTGTCCTTGGTACCAGAAGTGTAGGTTCATGCCTCCAATTGGACCAATTAAAAAAACTCCACTGGACAACACGCTCCATGGCCGCCTGACCGGGAACTCCAGTGATATGGGATAACACATTCCCTGTCAGAATGCGAACCGTACACCGAAAACTAAATATCGGAATAACGGTCCGCGTGATCATCCAAGAACACACGCGAATATGTGAATGTCCACACGGTTACAAAATCGTATTTATACACGCACCCGAGCACACGCGAGCACACGCGACAAACACGTGAACATATGAACGCTTAAATCGTTCGCGATCAACCATCTACACCTACGCCCACGATCGCGCAAACTTGATAACACCACGGTAATAAGGTAAACGTTTTAGTACTTACGAAGTTTCAAACCGGGATCCAAAGGCGAACCTACAAACGTCCGTTCTCGCGCGATCATGAATCGGTCACGTCCGGAAATCGTTACCTTCCGTCCAAGCATCTGCTTATGTACGCTAATAAACATTACTCCGAACTGTCATTCAGCCGACTTATATATAGCTGATACCAGTGCGACAGCTCCACGAACGATCTGAATTTGGTTTCACTTCGAGTGCCGGACCTTGAAAGGCTCTAAATTTTTTAGAACACTTTTCCGTACTCTCTAGCCAATTTAATGCCGTTAGAATCAAGTGTTTAGGAATCAGGAATTAGAATATATTGGGTCGATTGGCACGTTCCTATATTATTCGGAGATTTGTGCTTTGCCATGCCATCTCATCATTTTTATGATCTAAAGGAAAAAGAGATGGAAGATAAAAGAAGGGAAATTGAAAACGACATCTCAATACAATCATAACACAAAACCGTAAACCACCTGCATTCTTCACCCCCGAAGCGTTAATGAACCCTACTGATGAAGCCTATATTGCTTTACCCCACTCGGCAAGAAACAGTAACATACTCTTGAGTTTACCAGGTGTTTAACTTTAAATCCGCTGTTTTTGTCAAAGAAACGGATTTTTTTATATAGAACGCAAAAAAATTATTTGTTCAAGGTATTTGCCCTCGCTAGCTATACATTTTTCCCATCTTTCGGTATTTTTTGACCTCTGCCATTTTTTTTTACTTTTGCCATTTTCGGGTGTCTTTGTACGAATCGAAGTGCTGTTCTCCGGGCGCGTTACCCATCGATGAAAACAGATGATAATCCGAAGGAGTCAGGGTCTGGTGAATTAGCGGGGGATGTGGCACCTCCCAGTTCAGAGTCTCCAAGTAGTTTTGGACCATTTTTAACTTGTGCGATGGGGGCTTCTCATGTCTTTGTTCAAAACCTGGGGTGGCATTGCGCATCTCGAAACGAAAGGTTTATTGTATGCAAGCTTGTATGAAAAAGTTGATTCGAAATGGCTCCATAATGTCGCCCCTGGCCTTTTTCACGCAAAGCATTTAGCCAACGAATGTGGGAAATTGCGGAATCGTGTGTAAGAATAGTGGAACAAGACCTCTCACCTAAAGTCTTAATGAAAGTCAGATTGTGGTAAGTTTTGGTGTGCAATACCAATTTCACCTTTCTATGGTTTGGTGGTGATTACCTAGTATACCGATAAGTTTATGTGAGAAGATAACGAATCGATGTAATTTTCATATAAAGCAATTATAGGCGCTTAAATGGCGCGTTCCCTGGGCGATTTCGAGGCGATCTAACGCCGCGGCGGGTAGGGCGGCAAAAATTATGGTGTCAGATCGCCCAAATGTTGCATTTGAAACAGCCCCCTGATTGCCAGCAGTTTGTTGGCAAATTGAAGGCCAATTAGCGCATCCGAGTAGGCAAATAGCCCCCCCCCCCCCATTAGCCAGCAACTTGCCCTTTTGATTGGGATATACCAGGTGAATAAGTTTAAATCCGCTGTTTGCTTATAGATGACGTTAATGAGCATATTTAGCTACCATAGAAACGTCATAGGTTTTTTGCGTGAGTTCGACAGCTGTTTACATCAATCATTGCACATCAGTGATTTCATATAACAACTTACATTTTCCCATTACTTTCTTACATTGCGTAATCATGTTTAATTTTGTGCCACAAATACGCATACGCGGGAAGTTCTACTTTTTTGCTTTAATTTGAAGAAATCATCTGCCTAATCGCATCAAATGCTTGTGGAGGCCTATAGTAACAGTGCGTTATCGGAAAATATAGAAAAACTCTAGTAAGAGAACTGCGGAGAGAAAAACAGCATTTTTGGCAACGTATGCCCCGGCATTGTATGGCAACACGTCCAATGTTATAAGGATAGGCAATGTTCGATTGGATTCGTTTTTTGACAGCTAAACGCGAATCCAATCGATCCAAAATGGAGTCTCCGCAGTTCTCTTTCTAGAGTTTTTCTAGGAAAATAAAAAAAAATCAAAAAAAATCAAAAAAATTAAAAAAATTTAAAATTTAAAAAAAAAAACTGAAACTGTCAATGTTTACCGCTACCAACAATAAATAGTCAACTTGCGTCGTGTTTTGCGTGAAAAAGGCCGGGTTATGAACAAAGATGCGAGGAGCCCCCATTGCACATATAAAAAATAATTCAGTAAATGTATCCTTCGATGCCAATTCATCGAACGCGGTCACGGACTTGATCACTGTTTTACAGTGGAATTGCAGGAGCATTATCCAGAAAATAGATTCATTTGAAATTTTACTAAATAACTTGAAATGGCATGCATTTTTATTACGTTTTTTTTTGAGTTTCCGTTATATTTGAGCAGAATCCTTTGAAGGAACTCACTCTCATTTCCGTTACGTTTTATTCACCTTGGTTTTCCTAAATTTTGTTCTCGATTCGACGGTTTTCAGGTTTTGGGAGAGTGTGAAAGGTACATAGGTAACAGTAGTGGTGGCGAAGGTAACACGGCGAGCAAAAGGCGTTCAGATATTTTTTGTGTAGCTACCTGAGCAAATTCTCATGGGTTCAAAAACCATGCAACCCCATAGAGATACCATGAACATGATCCGCGCCAAATTTACAACCATCAACACACCATGAAATGGTCTCAAAACCCCTTAAATACACTAGAATAAGGTTTTAACTGGGATCTTTTGGACCATGGCGATGGTCTTTTCATGGGTTGATCCCATTCCAAACGCTACCGTCATCATGGGTTACTTTACGCCATGGGGGCTACTTTAAGCCAAAAGCAAAGAATGATACTTGAGCTTCTAGTTAAAAAATAACGATGAAACTGAAATATAAAATATTCGCAAACATTGTAACTTGAATTTTCTTGGGAAAGTGAATTAACCTGGCAATGTAATGCAATTATTTGTGTTTGTACTTTTTATCCGTATTTTTGTTTGTTTGGTAATTGTCCATTTTATCGAAAATTGTTGCTACTTTACGCCAACCTTTACTTAAGTCTATATTACACAATTTGTATATTTGATCTAAAATTTACTCTTATTTTAGGATTTGTTTCTAATTCAAAGCATAGCCCCCCCGTTGGGGGCGACTTTACGCCAATTTTTGTACTCATGTTCAACATTGATTTTCCAAAAGTTATTTTCACTGATTTTTGATGTACTTCTGCCATATGTAAAACATCAAACAGTTTCAAATTTGAATTTGAATGATCGTAGTTCTTGAGTGTAATGTACAAAACGTTCTCGTTTTGGCGTAAAGTTACCCTCGATGACGGTATCAAAACACCATGCAGTGGGGGTGAATTTAAACCATGATCATGGAAACATTATGGGCTTTTCGTTTGCTCAGGTATGCGAACGGTTACATAGGAATATATTTCAACTTTCTCGATTTCAACATTATTCGCTTGGATCGAGAAGGTTTACTCTCGTAGAGCTCCCTTCGAGTCAGTTAATTTTCATCATTTTCGGAACAGTTTACTGCCTCCCGGCTATCAAAAGTGTGAATAACGGTGCAATTTAACGATTATACAAAGTGAAGTTGCTTATAAAAGCATTTTTCGGCATATTTTCGACAGACGCGAGTGATGACAGTTTGTGAAAATCGAATTCCGGCAAATGAAAAAATATCTTTTCCTCGCATTACGGGCCGTCGATTCCCGATGCAAGGACAATAAAAGTGCACAGAAAATGTCTAGAAACATAGTGTATATTGTAAAAATAGTATGGTAAAAAATGGTTTTTCAGAGAAAAAAATTCAATCCGAAAAGAGAAAAAATATGGTAATAAGAAAAAATTGACATAGGTATTCAAATACTTGGCGCTTCACCAGCGTCTAGCGACTACCAGGAGTCGCCCCAAAATTCTTCGCCCGAAAAATAGGTGGCAAACCAGCCGGTCGGTGCTCAGCCAATTTCGTCCGCGTCCCTTGTCACCTATTTTTATTAAGTGATTCATCGGCGGTGCTATCTTTGAAAATGAGCCGCCTTGGATATTCAACTGTTTTTTTTTTTACTTTCTTATTTTATTGCAAATGAGTAGAGGTTTTAAATCTTTTATATTTGGGATTGCAGATATTTTGTCGCATGTAAATTTTGGGTGTCCGTTGATGTGATGGCGCTGTAAGGGAACACGTATCTACCGGTCGGCAAACTAATTTCTATGTTTGTTTAAGCTTTGTTTTACCAACGGGGGAACTGATCCACAGAGCATTCAATGTGCTTAGGGAAATGACCTTATTTGAGTGGAACGATGACATCAATCATGTATAAGGTTTGAGAATTGACAATTCGCGAGAGGGATCAGGTACCGGTTGGCAATTACATTCAGTTATGTTTGCACGAAGAATAAGTGTTTTGCTGTCATTTTCATTGGTTAGCTTTCAATTCTATCTCATGCCTCCACGCGAGTCTAAGTCTATTGATGACATTTGGTCCTTAGAACGGCGACGACTGGGAGCTATCAGCCTTCTGCCGATAGTAGCAGAATGAGAGCGTGCGAACAGATCTAGCCGAGAAAGCAATACCGTAAATGTTGTTCGGAAATCAGCTCCAATAAGACTTTAATTTGACTAGTATCGATGATCGCGGATCAATACGTACTGAAAATTCGCCGCGTCTGTTTTAATTAATTTAATTTCAAATTCCGTTATTGGTAACGATCCTCTGTATTTCCCTTCAATGTTCGATATAATCGTTCGTATACGTGTATTTCACAAACAATCCGATATTACAAATAGGAAGCACTTTCGTTGATTTACAACATCTAGAGCTATCATAACTCTTTGTCTGAATAACGTGTTATCACTCGGTAGTTTGCAACCCAAAAAATATATCGTAGAGAAGGAATAGCGAAGTTAGTCTAAATAATGTCGTAATAAATAGTGATCCGGCCTATTAAGCAGATAAGATTAGTTTTTCTGGGCAATACTCCCACGATCGGCTGTGTGGAGTTGAAATTGCTTTTGTTTAGAAAACATAGGATACTCTCGGTAGCCGGCTACCCAGATTTTAAAAGAACAAAAAGCTAAACAAGATCTTATTTTTCGAGCGATTGTGTTCTCGAAAACTAACTGAACTACAAACTAATAAACTATGCTTTACAGGTCGCATCGCTTGCTTGGAGCGAATCCTAGATCCTATTTCCAACCAAACCACCAACTCCGCGACACCTATGGAAGAGTCTGATGAACCTTCTGTATAAGATTCTTCATTTTATTCAAACGATCGCCGGGTAAAATCAGCACCGACACAATAGAAACCACGAAAAAATTCGTCGCGTGATTGAATATTATTAAAAAATATAAGCAGTGCTCCTTTTAAGCCGGCTATCCGGAGTTCAAGTTGCTTATTTTGCTAATCGTATTAATACAACAAATGATAAATTTCCCAAATTCTCGGCAGCCGGCTGCCCAGAGCAATTATTACATGATAACGCTATTGGCACACTTACTAACAACTCTCCCCTTCCCGTGATACATGTGGAGATGCAGAGGATTCCTCGGTCTCTAGCAGCAACATGTATCGGACTAACATTCCTTCCTTTCCCAGAAGATCTGCATTCGGACGTGGCCGGCGTCGGTATTGATCAGCATGCAGGGATCAGAATAGATTGTACAATGTGGCTCATCATGTTATTCCCAAGCATGTTGTTCCAATCAACATTTTGCAACCAAATTTGGTTCTGGTCAATAACGGAGTAGCAACTACGGGCGATCTCTTATGCTTATGCTTATGCTTCAACATTATTCGCTTGGATCGAGAAGACTCTTACGGAGGAGTACTCATGGGGATCAAAAAGTGTTAGTCCTTCAATCGAATTCCCCCTAGAGCCTCATTTAACCACCGATAGCTTTGCGATGTAGCGGAGCTCCTCCCCGCACCTAGGCTAATTTTAAGTAATTTAGATGAAATGACACGTATTCCGGCTCCCCCAGCGTGCTCGAGCACCATAGACTTGTCCCTCTGTTCGACATTGATGCGGTTAGATTGCATGTGGAAGGAGTACGGGTTCCTGGCTGCTTTGATTCTTGACACCGCGATTCAAGTTAAGACCAAACGCAAACCAGACGCGAGCACTCGCGGTCGGCTTCCCAACCCAGTCGGGTACAAATAGTGCTCAGATGTGTACGCGGAGAAGACCACCGCGTATAAGGCCTTCCGGGACGGTTACCTACTATAGTTAGCGACAGTACGCGACGTTAGACACGTGAATGAAGAGTTTGATGAAAGGTAAGATACAGTGTTACTGGTGCCAGTTCGTTGAAGGACTAACGAGAGAAACATCGATAAGCCTGACGTATGCGAAACCGAAACAGTACTAGCGAGGAATATTCAAACCGTTGGATATTCAATTTCGCCAAGAAGGTTTGTCCGAATTCAACCCGCAACAGAAGATCTACCGCGCCGCGTCCCCTCACGATAACGCGAACGAAGCACCATTTTCGATGGTAAAGTTCTCACTTGTCCTTTTATCATTTATCAATAAAGCCCCAAGGGCAGACAGAAACTAATTTAACTTGTTAAAGAATCTGACAGACTCTGCCAAGAGACGCTTGTTGAATTTATTTATTAAGTTTCTTGAGAGTAACATTGTCCCTCATGACTGGAGGCGCAAGTAAAGGTCATCGCCATCCAAAAACCAAAAAAACCAGCCTCCGAGCATAATTCGTATCGACCAATCGTAATGCTCTCCTGTATCCGAAAGTTGTTTGAGAAAATGATCATATCTCGCCTCGACAATTGGGTCGAAGCAAATGGTTTACAGTCACACACACACAATTTGGATTCCGCAAAGAGTTTCGATTTTATTGTATATTAAGAGGGCTTTTGATTCAGTTTCTATCAACATTTCTAGACCTTTTATTGAAAACGACATATCTCCAATGAGTGACTCTCTTTGTTTACTTTCTCTTCTGTTAATAACTCTGTCGCTTTAACATTTATCCCTCAAATCTTTGCATAACTAAAAAGTGCTATAGTGACGCCGTTAAAATCGAAAGAGAAAGTAAACAAAGATAGTCACTCATTGTAGATGTCTTTTTGAAAAAAAAAAAAAACGCTCAAGATTTTTTTTAGAATCTGCACCAGTATGGTCTTTCACCGATTTTAAACAACTTTTTGCTAAACTTGCAGTCCGACAAACACATGCATTTATCTCATGGTGATTTATCGACATCACGAATTAGCTACATGGGCTTTCCCCAGGGCTCATGTCTAAGCCCCCTTTTCTAAATCTTTGCGAACATACATTTCATCAAATTGGAGCGAATCCAATATTGTTGGTTGCATATTGCTCTGGGTTCATGCACTCGACCCATACGATGATTCTAGAAGTGCTGGCAAGCATCCTACCGCTGAAAAATTTGAGACCTCTCATATCGAATGCTCATCCGATGCGATATCTTGAAGCCGTTAGTAATTGCAAATGTCGAAAGGCTTGTCCAGCTTAATTCTCAAACCCGACATAACCTTGTACTTCGATTACATGGCACAAAACATCAATTCTTCTTCGTACTATCCCAACCGTGACAATCTCTCTCATGCTTCTGATTCAACTGTATTCTTCGACACTTCCATGTAAGACGAGTCTGCAAATGAACCCAAGCATCTTTCATAGTAAATTTCGGGAAAGTCGACTGTACCAAGATGTTTTACACCGTTAAGTTTCGACGGCTCCACTGGTTTCGGAATATTCAATCAAAACCTTACTGTCCCATTCAAATTGCTTCAGTTTACGTCGCAGAACTTGCTGCTATTCAGTATACTCTTGAGATTATTGATATTTTACCCCCGATCATTACTTTATGGTTTCGGATAGCCTCAGCTCAATAGAATCTCAACGATCGGTGATACGTATTGATATTTTTCAACAGGTTAGTCCAAGTCGAACGTTTGGTTTTCGGAAAAAAATTAAAGCATGTGGTTGCAAATGATAACATTGGAATTAAGATTTCCGCATATATATAGAAAATGACTATATGAAGGTAAGGCTAAATTATCTATCACCTCGTACCTCTTCTTAGCTAATTGAAGAATGCATCTCGCAATACGAAGAAGTAGAATACGTTTCACCTGATACGTGGGGAAATTTCTTCCCTGGTATTGCTAACGGTGTTCTTCTGGTGAGGATGCAGGTCGAATGACCTATTCCCTCCTACATGACTATAAAACTCAAAACTCACGGAACTACTATTAAACAAACTACGTTATTCACCCATGAGCGGCAAATTCCTACGTGCAAGTACTACAATCAGACAATACATCATAATGACCATAATGACAACCGCAAAAACAGAGTCCACCTACTCAAAACAACTGTAAACAATAATGACGGATCTACGCTGGTCATTCGTAAGTGCAAGAAACAGAGAAGAATATCTAATCGCGAGCACCAAGACAGCTGTAAGGATGTTGACCTTAACGTGACAGACAGATTTAAATGACCCTCATGACGAAGTAGACGAGCAGACAAATGTTTCGCCGCCGCGAAAGAAGGTCTCTCCGCGTGCACGAGATCGAACGGATAATCGATAATATTTATTTTTTAAAATTTTTTAACTTAATAAAGATCTAGGATTTCGTTAAACTGCCGCTATGAGCCACGTCAAATAAACGAATTGAAAAAAACCAGTATGCCAAACTTGGTTCAAAAGATAAGTGAGACTGAAAAAATCGGCCCTTATAAGAGTCAGGCCCAACCATTTCGAACATTTAATTATTATGACCACATTCATTCCACATCAGAGACACCATGAGCTCTCACTTTCAATTTGAAGCCGGCCGGGTCGAATTCGATACCAGTCGGCATCTTTTCGACACCGGCTATCTACTGATTGAATTACCCGCGCAGCGCATCTCTCCCTTCCAATGCCAAACGATCGGAGGTGGTGTAAATTTGAAATAAATACCTAGCAGCAACACGCGAAATATGGTTATGGATAGATAGTTGCGCGCCTATGTGGAAGCGCACTATTACGGCAATCGGCTTTTTGTGATGTTCGCACTAAGACGCTTTATATTTTCGTCAACTGATATACAAAATAACGGCACCAACCCGCATGGTATAGGTTAACCAAACTAGACTGTATATGTCATTAAAGTTTATCTCAATTTCAGTCTGGCGTGAAGTTGCAACGATTTGTTTGCTTCTTAATTTTTCGTCTGGCTTTGATCGGTCATTTGGAGGGGTCGGTCTGTGACGTTTTTTTTCTTTCTACTAATGCGGGTTTCGTTTACATTTTCTATCGACCGGGTCAGCTGTCGGGGATGCTGGTTTCAATGTTCGGAGGAGTAATATGCAAACAGAGTTTTATTACACATTAGTGCAAACCAAAGACGATGTTCACCACGAAACGATGACAATAGTGCAATGGTGATAAATAATTCATTCATTGCCAAATCGGGTGAAGTGGGAGGGTGGTTGTGGTGGTACAGGAGCCAAACCTAGAGGAAAATTTGTCTCCAAGGTGTCCCTACTTTTGGGACAGTGTGGTTTGAACAAATTGTTTTCTTCAACCGCGCACCATCTATAAAAAGCGTACTACCTTTACTGGTCTGCATCAGTGCTAGTTACGAAGTGATCAGTGCTTTAGCAAGCTGTACTAAGTCCTTCGAAGAGTTCCAAGAGTGCGAAAATGAAATTCTTAATTGTGGTACGTGTGTTTGGTATTGTACTTGGTGGACGATAGCGGGTGGAGAAGATCTGAACAAACAGTCAACTGGAATGTGATTCAAATGGTTCTTTTTATGAAAAGTTACATCAGTTTCTTATTGTACAGTCTATTCTATTAAAGATTTCTTCGAAACAATAGATGATTGTATATGTGCATAGTTAAAGTTAGGAGTGATTTTTAAATTACTTCAATCTAAAATCTTAGAACAATTGGGTAATTAAGCCATATGCTGTTCTTGATTTTTTCCGATGCAGCTATCGTTGAAGATACACAACTTTTTTTTACTTTTTTGTATGCAAAAAGCAAGACCGCACCTTCCAAAAATAGAAACATTACTAAAACTATATTTCTTGAATCCGTAAATTACCAACCTTCTGGGTAAGGTAGAGTATTGAGTGGGCCGGAAATTTGTAATGACCTATCTTTAAATCAGAAATATTACGATATAATTGCGAGGAAATTCAATGTAATTCCATACTCCTTACTTTCTACTAGCTTGGATACTGAACATATTGGATCTAGTTTCCTCGTAACATACATACATTTACGCTCGATGCAAATAATACCGATGTCGTCCGTGATCTCAAAAAGAATATGAAACTTTGTGACAGTGGATCAGTTACTTCGCGCACCAGATTGTCGTATCGCACCTTGTAGCATATGGTTTACCAAGTATTGCATCGTTTTCATTCAACCCATGTAATGTCTCAATCGAAGCGAGCATCTTAACGTCTGTTTAGATCTATGTGAATCCACTTGATTCACTGAATCAATCGTGTGTCTAGTTTGTACTTTCGTTGGGTCCGGTCACAAAACTTGATAGCTCCTGGTTTACTTGGAGTTTTTCAACAGAAACAGTCTTTCTCAAGAAGTTTTTTTCAGCACTAAAACGTTTTAAGAACAATTCAGCCTAAAGAGATATTTAATTCTTCCAACATGTCTGAGGACTCCCAGGAAGACCGTGTGCTAAATATTAAAAAGAAACGAAAAGGGGTAACTTCTTCACTCGCAAATCCAGTTGATTGTAGCAACTCATTCGATGTATTATCCGAATGTGAAGCTGAGGAAATTTGTAAATTTCCTCGGATTGTGCATGATGATGCCAATGAGAAGAAAACACCGATAACAGTGAAGATCTCCGGCTTCAAAGTCTTTCTAACTGAGCTTTCAAAGTTCCTTCCGGACGTGGAAGTCTCTTTTCAGATTGGCCGAAGGAGAATGTCGAGTTATAGCGGAGGACTTGATTGGCCACAAACGACTACTCCAGTATTTTACGGAGAAGTCATATAAATTTTATTCATATGATTTTGGGACAGATGTATTCAAGGCTATCTTGAAAGGGTTACCACAAGTTCTAAGTTTGGACGAAATATCAAACGGATTGAAAAATTTACTTGGCTTTTCTCCTTCACAAGTTTTTTTATTTTGTTTATAGACCTTAAGGCCATTCGCCTATTCGGATTAGAAAAATCTCTAACCCTATGTGCGGGGTTGGAACTTGAACCTGGGTGAGCTGAGTGAAAGGTATTTGATTTAACAATTACGCTATGCCTGCCCCAACCTTCATTCACAAGTTATTAATATGTAGAGAAAAGATAAAGGCACTATCACGCCACCACGCGCAGGAGCTTCATTTAATTTATTTTAACCGTAATGTAACAATTGGAAAGTATTAGAAAAACTACGTTTTATCTTCCACGTGCAAGTAAAGTGGAAACATTATATACGACGAATTCGAAATCTGACCCCGTGTCGTAGATGCTAGGGCTTTGGAAACAGCACAAAAATTGTCATTTGGATTCCAAATGTATGATCTGTGGTGATAAATCGCACTCAATGGACACTTGTCCGGTGAAAGAAACCACAAAAAAAATTCAAATGCGCTAATTACAGCGAAAACTATTAATCGAATTTCTAAGTAGAGTAGAGTGAGGCCAAATATGTCAGTTTTCTTTGGTGAGCTTGAGCGAAGGTACTTTTGCACTAGTTTTGACAAACAAGCATTCGTTGGCAGTGGCGTAGCCAAGGGGGGGTTTTGGGGGTTAAAACCCCCTCCAAACCAAAATATTTGAATCGATGAAAAAAAAGTTTGATGCTGACTAGTTTATTAAATATTCAAATAATAATTTTGGAAGTTTATTATCTGTTCATTACATTGAGAACCTAATGTTTTAAATACTATGGGGACTTTTTATAAATTGTGAGAATGGGATCTTGTAACTAATATTTTGGTGAGGATCCTATAGTTGATAAATCATGTAAATATGAAGCAAAATAGCTCAATGAAAACGCCTACATAGAAACTGATGAAAAATGGCGTTTTACGCTTGTCTCTAACAGGTCAGAATCGGTTTTTATGTGCATTTGATTTTTTTGGGTTATCACTTATATAAAGCTAGCTAAGATTGGTAATAAAACAATGAAAAAATTTCACGTTTTTCGCTATTTATGACGTACATTTGGGTATCGAATTGAATGGCGCCAAGATTCCATAATTTGAAAACATTCAGCTTTTGGACGTTTAGTATTTAGCAGCACAATTTTGTTGATTAATTTTTCCAGTTGGATACATTACTAGTTCCAATCAAATTTAGTTCAAGACTTAGTGTCTTCAGCAAAGTTTTCAAGAATGTTATTGAAAATAGCTTGGTTGAAAATATGAATTCAACCCGTATTTGTGCATTATAGGCCATATTGTACTACGAATTCCCTTACTAACGGTTATAGGCGACAACAATGAATTTGAGAGAACACCTTGTAGATGACGTTTACTATCCTAGTATGCAAAAGTGACTTCAACTTCACTTTGGGCAAATTTAACTTTTTTAAGTTCACTACGAAAATTCGCAGCTTTCAGTGCAAACGACTTCAAATAATAAAAAAATAACCTGTTGAAATGCGAAAAGCAAAGTGGCGAAAGTATGCTTTTACCCGCACCAGACAAGATTTGAAAATTGATTTCCTGAAAAATATACTCGATGGCATTTACGTCACCTTGGCATACAAGGGCAGTTCAGTAATGTGATTAATCGGTAATTAGTTGCAAAAATCCCGCTAAGCACCATTTTTATAGATGGAACATACTATTCCCTACATCCTATACTTCGGTAAAATCTCCTTCCAAATCTTCATAAGCACCCAGTGGAGTGCTCTAGCCAATTCCTCTACTCTATGTTTGAGTAGCTCACATGACAGTTGATTATTGCCAGCGGTTCAACCGTCCTATTTTTTCATGAATCTTAGGTAGATCCGGAATCTGTCGTCGACTGCACGCGTCTCCAAGCTGATTCTTGCAATACTCTTGTCGTCTACTGCTTCGCTATTTAGGTGTTCGTCATAATATACTTATCAATCGTGACAATTTCTGCACATTATTTATAAGGTGTACAGACTATCCTGTTTATACAATGCCCCCGGCCTATCAGGAGTTTATGTCACCGATGACGAGCTTAACGTTCCGCCATTGGCAGCTATCATAGACATGCTCCAGCTGTGCATAAAATGCATCTTTCTCAGCTTCGTGAGGTCAGTGCACATTGATAATGCTCTAGTCGAAGAAATGGCCTTTGATCCACACTACACACATCCTTTCTCTGATCGCCTGCCACTTGATCACGCGTTGGCGCATTTGGCCCAGCTCTTGTGCCGTCGCTCGATCCCCGCATTTCCACACCTTCTGCCCCGTCTAGCAAAGCTCCTCCAATGCTACGGTTTCGAAGTTGCGAGTTTTCAGCTCATCCTTTTCAGCTTGATTGTTAGTAAAGTGGTTTCTTTGGGCCACTCGTTGAACTTGACCTAACCTGTCTCGTAGTCCGCCACCCAATATAACTAACACCTGCGACAGGTATTTAGTTCTGCCTGCCTGATCGCGGCCTACAAAAAAATCTAAGATTTTCGTCAAAACCCCCTCCAAACCAGATTTCTGGCTACGCCACTGTTCGTTGGAAAGATTATAAATCTGGCAACGTTTCGACAA
Source organism: Topomyia yanbarensis (assembly GCF_030247195.1). Lineage (NCBI taxonomy): Eukaryota > Metazoa > Arthropoda > Insecta > Diptera > Culicidae > Topomyia > Topomyia yanbarensis. The sequence goes on from NC_080672.1 coordinate 288,650,311, forward strand.
TAATGATTTTATGCCTGGCTAAATATTTTTAAAGCTAAATCTAATAAGGCGAAGGTACTTTTCTCGATGTTTTTAAATCTAGGAATACGATAAGTCACTGTATTCGAGGTTAAATAAAACAATGTACATGTCTAGAAAATCAGACGTTCAACTATTATTTGAAGAGTACGAATACTGCACATCATTTAAAAATTAATATCACAAATGATACATGCAATCCATTGACGTTATTCAGGTAAGAAAATAATGGAAGTGGCAAATGATGTGAAAAATCATGAACTCGCGGAGGGAAATATTGAAAAAATGTTGAAAAAACATGTTTTTTCAGCAGCTGCGTATGGTTTTGTACTCGCGAATGACTTCTTCGGTGTCCTCGTCCTCTCCAGAGTGTGGAACTGAAGTTGTGCATTCCGCCTCACGTGGTTGCTTAATTGTGCGGCGATCACGTTCACGAGCTTCGGAGCATTTTTTTCTGGATTCATTTTCCTACTCTTTTTTAGATCATGTTTTTTCGATTATCTACTTCAACAACACCTTTCCTTTCACACGAGCACGTAATGTGTGAACGGAACCTTAATTATTTTAGATGCTGATCGAATACTGACGCCATCTTGAACAGGTGCAATTGTGTTCTTTATATCCTCTTGGCACTTACGTCAAAAACAGAATTTTAATTCGAAAGATAGGTTCGACAGTCCGCAGCTCTGTTACCCATCGAAGTACGATGATAGTAAAATCCAGGGCCTTGGTATCTAGCGGAGAAATTAAATAGATTTTTTCCTTGAATAGTTTCATCACTGCACAGACAATGGTTCGGGCCATTTGCAATTACTTTGCGATCCGTGTACCCTTTTTAATTTTTTCACGGAGTACCAAGAGGAAGACTTCGTAAACAAAGTGCTGTCAGAAGATTCCAGAACCGATTACACATAAATTGGCAGATATTTTTTGACTGTGAATCCGATATAGTGTATCGAACAGATTCAGCGGAATGAACTCGATCCGTTTCAAAGTATTACGAAAAGAGAGAATATGTCAAAAGTTACTATTCTTCAGAGTCTTCCCACACTACTTTTACAGTATACGGCAGGTTACGGCGGATAGCCTAGAACAACGTTTCAATAGCCTATCGATCGTCAGCATCTAGTTTAACCTGCCTGTCCGCCATTTCGTTTACTGGGTTAATGTACATCCAATTCACGTAACATTAGCGACCTCTGTAATAACATAACAAAGATAATGTTCTATATCTATTGTACCCCCATACCTATTTGATCCCATTCTACTCTATATCAAATTCGAGAAAAAATATAAATTCTCGTTCAAAGCAACAAACAAAAAAATTACATACTTCTTCGGGTACACTTCAAGAAAACAAGTTTGAACGTGTTAATCCGCTTCGAAATCGACTGACAACTTCTCTATCAATTAGGTTCTTTAGTGACACAGATAACCTCACTTTTCTTGACAGTTCGCTTGTACTGTTTACATGGATTTAGACAAATTTGTAGACGACTAGATTCGTTAGAAGCAAATTGTAAAGAATTTTTCTAAGTCCATGTAAATGGTTTGAATTTGAATTTGAAGATAATCATTTAAATTTATTAAATTGGAATGCTCGTTCATCAAAAAGGTGCAAATTTTTCAACGTCTTGAGGATACATAATGTGCATATAGCCGTTGTGACCGAAACTTTTTTAAATAAAATATTAAATCGAACAGTAGCTCTAATTTTGTTATTCATCGGTTTGGTCGAATTGTTTGATTCGGCGGAGGAACCAGCGGATAATCGCAGGATCAAACATTGCGTCATACCGTCTCTTGACACCAAGATGGTCGAAAGTTTGGGTATCGAAGTTGAAACCGATCTTGGTATCATTTTCATTGCTGCAATGTATTTCAATGCACTGGCAAGCAAATTAACTTCTTGAAAGGAGACTTACAAAAACTTACAAGAAATCGGTCGAAATTCCTTATAATCGGTGATTTTAACGCTAAACATCGATCCTGGAATAATGCTCAAAACAATTCCAACGGTAACATACTTTTTAATGATTTCTCTACTGGTTCTTTTAATGCTTTCTCTACTGGTTCTGCTTCTACTCTGTTAACTGGGCAAGGTACCAGAAACTGACAGTCTGCATAATCTCTGTCACCCATCAAAGTACGATGGGTAATGAGCTAAAATTAGACACCTGATGATAACAAAAACCCGGGCCGTGGCATCTAGTGGGGAAATTAAATAGATCAAATGTGTTGGGTGGCAGCTGCGGTTGCGTGTTATCTCGCTTTAGAGAGAGGGTACGATCACTGTCGCCAATGCGGTATCAAAGCCCAGGGATATCATAAGGGTTTGTGCATTGCGCTGGAGTCCCAAGGGTTGCAGGTTCGAATCCTGTCTCAGGGGGGATTTTTTCACATGATTGGGTATGAAAGTGTTCATAACCTGATAAACAAAGGAAACTTCCCGTAAGTGTATTTTTCGGACAGCGCAATGAACAGCAATGAGTTTGTTTTGAAAGCCTTCACTACGTTCCAACTTCTGTGCCATTTCGACACTTTAATGGCTTCTTCGCGGGAAACAGACAATTGTTTCTTGAACAGTTCCATAATAGAACACATGGTGGTTCGCGCCATTTTCAACCACTTTGCTATCCGTGTACCTTTTTTAATTTTTCCACGGAGTACCAAGAGGAACACTTCTCAAACAAATTGCTGTCAGAAGATTCCAGAACTGATTCTACATAAATTGACAGATATTTATTGACTGTGATTCCGATATAGTCTATCGACCAGATTCAGCGGAATGTACTCGTTCCAATAGTATTTTACGAAAAGAGAGAATCTGCCAAAAGTTACTATTCTTCAGTGTCTTAATGCACACAGAAAACACTTCATAAATTCATGAAAAAACCACAATTTCGTACTCATGAAACTATCTGTGTCTAGAATTTCTGTCGGGCTTATCGTCATATTTAGTCCTTTAACTTCCTGTAGGATTTTTCACGCGGAGTAATGTGACACATGTTCTTGATATAAGGAGCTTAATCACTATAATCGTGATATCAAGAGCTTAGCCACGATTTTTATAATCCTAAATTTATGAATTTTGAAAGATTGCGGGCGCACAATGTGTGAATCATAACCAATATACTTTGAATCTGATACCAGTTATCGAGACTATTCTGAATTTTGAAAAAAAAAAGCTCACAGCTAAAAAGACTGTGAACGTGAACTTAATTACAACTACGCAAACTAGATGAGCTAAATGTAAAGAATCATAAATCAGTTCACGTCGTATAGTCGGACCGCAAATAATGTTTCTAAATTTATGAATTAAATCACGAATCCACATTTAGTTCATGAATATTATGCCCAACGTTGTGAATTAGTTACGTAAAGAAAAGGGAAAAGGCTATAACATACATGAAAGCACGGCAGAAGTTCAATAAAGAACACAAATATCTTCTAATTGTTGTGCAGGTTTTATGGAAGAGAAATTGAACACAGCTTTAAAACGTATGATTTTTTAATTTTACTCTGTGAAATACGTCGGGATTATTTAAATATACCATTTCTAATCAATACGCAATTTCTAATAAAACTGTTTTTCATCTTTCCTACAGACAATCGCTCTAGTTGTTCTCGCCGTGGCCTTGGTGTCCGCCGTACCCGCCGTCAACGACGAGTCCATCTTTGGCGATGGCCTATACGCAGCTGAGTTGGATGGCAGTCTCAACCCCCAGGACCCACAGTCGTTCTTCAAGCTAAAGAAACTGAAGAAGCTGCTCTTCTTGGGCTAGGTCAGTCATTTCACCCGTTCGTTCCATCCAGGGGGGACAGCAGCCATCAAAGCGCCAAATCTTCCGTAGCTTTACCATTATTAGCTTAGTCGTCTCAGCATCATCCATGCATTTTGAAGGAAAAGACCAACGGAGAAGCAGCGTCAGCAAGGAGTTATTCTAGTTCATTAAAGTTAGTGATGTTACTGTTTTTTGAAAGAAAAAATACTGAAATCCATATACAGTTACAACCTGAACAATAACATACAAGCAGCAGAGTGTCTCTGTAGGAACTCCGATTAAAGTCCACGGTATTCGTGAGGAAACAGGTTCAAACACAAACTCAGCCAGTATACTTTTTTTGTAAATACATTTTATATGTTTTAACCACGAAACCATGATCATTTCGTTTTCTATCACATAACCAAAGGAAATCCCGAAATTTCTTTCAGAGGAAGATCGCAGGATATGTCTACACTAAAAGAACTCCCTGGACCGGTTTACCTAATCGAAATATCAGGATTTTGGTTGTTGAGAAATAAAAGCACCTGCGTGGTATATTGAGCGATTCAATTTTCGCTTAATTATAATATCGTGGCGCGGTGATGTGGGAAATAGAAGGGAACCAAATGTTTTTGATGGACACTAAAAAGCAGGTAATTTATTCAAATTTATTTTCATCATTCCATCAGACATATTTTGCCCTAGCATCGAAATTATCGTAAAATTTTTAACGAAGAGATATAGTCAAAAACAGACGAAATGCACGTCGCTTCTCCGTGATTGGGCTATTAGCACTATTGTGCGGCGATGCTGCTGTAATGCTGTGGAAGGTGCCGTTATGATAATCTGCTGAAGAAGGCAGTTGATATGGGCGGCCATAATTACCAAAATAGTCATGGTGCGTACTGTACTGCGTACGTACGACTCGAGTCGAATGTATTTGCTCGATAGTTTTATTGCTATCGACTATCGTTCGAGATTATGATTTGTGTATTTATTTCATGTCATTTTTTAAATTGGTTAACAATCGGAATACTTAGAGGATATAAAATCACCGAAATGTGTAAAAAGTTCCCGCGTACTTTGAGCTACTTTATGTTACATCTATTTTCACCATCAGTAAAAAGTAATACTAAATATTGATAGTGAATTATCCTATACCAAGTAATAATAAAAAGTGTTAAAACAAATCGATGGAGTAAAGTGAAGACACCTTGACTTGTCTAATCGCTATTTGATAGATGTATAGAATCACAATCATTCTTGATTTGAAAGTGGTGAGTTACACAATTTTATATTCGAATTAATGCATTTGTTTTCGGCTATACCTCAATTGTTTTCAATATCACAAGAATGTAGCCTTGAATTCAATTCCATAATGTGCGTTTTATACACCAATGGATTTAAATAGAATTAGGTGTTATATCGTCATTTGTATTAAATGCATGAAAATACAAAATATTATCTTATATATCAAAGAATTTTGAATCAAATTGCATTACTAACAAATTTGAATGCATCAACCGATTGAAAAGTATGCCATCTACAATTTCTGGGAGCACTAACTTTTATAATCTTCATTTTGTTTGTGTTCTCCCTACCTCTAGTTGTGTGCTATATCTTTAACAAAATAATTAATTAACAAGTACACGGGAAACTCCGCAAACACAAAAACGAATTTTTGTTTTGACTATTTCAACTAAAAATGGCTATTTCAACGAACTACTTTTTTGATTTTTGCGTCATAAATTGTTGAAAAAAATGTTGCTTTTGGAAGCTATTAGTTTTCTGAAAAAACCCCGAAAACGAAAATTTTAATACAAAATTAGCCATTTTTATAGAAAGGGGCAGTTTGTTCGCTATGATTATTTTCCAAAAATTTTGAGGCTGATATAAAAGCGGCTTCGCAGTTGTGTTGTTTTAAACAATTATTTTTGATGTCTCAATTTAGTTATTATATATGTTATTTAATCTAAGTATAATTGTGAATAACTCATTCTGCAGATAATAAATTCCATCTTGCGCTGAGGTCCGAATAAAAGACACTACCAGCTAGGCATTTTGATGTTTCGGTGCTTCATCTTAAACAGCGAGATATATTAAAATTTTGTGGTAGGAAGTTCAAGAATACAGTTATATCAAACTAAAATAATGCCCAAGCATTGAAAAGAGGTGGTGAGGGTGAGTGACGTAAACAAATTATGAACATGTTTGGGTCAATTTCTTTACCACTACCACTATTTTTATTCTGTGAATTTGACGCCCATCAAAAAAAAATAAAACGAAGTCAACGCTTTTTGTTGAAAAGGGCGATACTAGCAGTGACACCATTCAAAGAAAATCAACAGTGAATATTTCCAGACTTGGTTTTATTTTCTATTTAAGAACTATTGTGTTTTTACATCCTAGATTGCATGATTCAGTGATCGAAACCCAAAACTTCATAAAGTATTTGAAATTATTGAATAAAAATTTGTTTTTGCTATTGAAATTGACAAAATGATAGTATCGCCCCTTTGGCGATTGTTTACTTTTTCGGACCCACCTATCAGCATTGAAGTATCGCCCTTACGTTTTTTTACAATAACTACCGTTTTACACCACCGATTTCGTCCGGGTTTTTTTTTCAATAGCGATCTTTGTTACTATTTACAGCTGGTATCAGCTTGATGATTCTAAAAAATACGAAAAAACAGATGCGCCTCTAAACTGCTAGCAAAAAAAAAGTATCGCCGTCTTTGTTTGCATGGAGGGCGAAACTTTAAATAAGCAAAAAAACAGTTTCGCCCGTTGTATTTTTTGCTGTAGTTTAAGAATCCAAATTTTTGCGTTTCAAAGCCCTCATTCGCATGTATGAAAAAGCCTTATGTTTACATTTGTAAGTATCGCCCTTTTCACAAAAAAGCGTTGAAGTGCAATTTTGTTTACACTGAAAAAAATTCTTAGGTGGAATGAAAATTATCATACAATGAACGAAATCATTACTCGTTTTCTTCAACGAAGCATTTTCGTACATTGTAAATAGTTTGTTTCGTTTATTTCACGAATTGAAAAAATGGCATCTTGATGAACGAAAAGTTGAGTAATGTTACATATTTAATGTACGGGTCATCCCACGGCAGATTTACAACCATAATTTTAATTTCTTCCAAAAAATTTTCTTGCATTCTTAGCACGAAATAATTGACATCCATTTTTTTTTGTTTTGGCTGTATGCGATAGATTTTTTTCAAGTTATGAGTTTTTGAATTTTGCGAATTCGACCATTTTTCAACCACTGATAACTCGGAAACTCTTCTTTGTACGGAAAAATGTATTAAATAATAAAAGTGCGTTTTCGCATGAGCTCACCAATAAAAATCTGATATAGTTTTTTTGTTATTTTTTTAATGAATTCTGCAAATGTTAGAAGAAAATTAAAAAAAAACAAGCTTGGATTAAAAAGTTTTTTATTCTATGACAACATTTATAATTATATTGAGAACTTTATTACTTTACGAGATATTTCGATTAAAGCTAGCCCATAACATGGCGTTTACTGCGAAATTGCCCCTTTTAATGTTATAATTGTAATATCTTGTAAAACATTTTAAGATTCACTGCAAAATTTTTACACAATATGTTTAACATGATTTTTATCATTTAAAGAAAAAATAAACCAAATGGATTGATTTTATTGAAAAAATAAACAAAAAAAATTGACTTTTAAACAATTCTTTTTTTTTCCATTATAATTGCGGAATATAGAAGTTGTAAAAAATTCTCAATTTTTCCGGCAAACTCATGTGAAAATGCAACTTTTTATATTTAATATTTTTCCCATGTATCAAATACTTTCCGATCTATCGGCAATTGAAAAATGTTCAATTTTTCAAACTTCAAAAGTTAAAAGCTCACAACTTAAAGTAAATATTATATTCAGCCATAACAAAAATACCTGTCAAATATTTTTAGCCAAAGAATTAAAAACAAATTGTGATTGAACTAAAATTTTATTTGTAAATCTGAAGTTGATTGGCCCGTACGGTGCATGAAAGTTGTCACCGATATCCAAACTATTTTTTGTGAATGAAACGAAATTATTCGTTCTTTTATCATTTCCCCAGTAACAATTGAAGTTTTATAGCATGCTACAAGTGCAATCTAAGTTTTATGAGTCACTATTAAACTACCATAAAACCTCGATTGTTACTAGGGTTGTTTTATATGGTATGAATATTTTTGGAAAGGTTAAATTTTTTTGTGCATAAAAGGAAAAATTATATCGGATCTTTTTGGTTCGATGTTTGACAACATCGATTTTATTTCAAAGTGCTCACCCGTATTGAGTACTAGAAAAAATGTTATATTTGCGAAACTTATCCATATATATTTCGATAACAAGCAACTATTTTTAATAAAAACTAAATAAATGAAAACAATTCCTATATTTTACCATAGTTGGTTTTATGAAACTTATTTGTAGCAGAATTTAAAATATATTTTTTCAGTCTATACTCTCATTTGACAGTTTGCGCTCAAACAGGCAGTCGAAATCTAGTACCGCAATCTAACAAGCTCGAACGCTTGGTCGAATGCGATACGTAATGCCGCAAATTAGTCGAAACGACTTCAAAACGTTTCGAATCGAGTCACTCGAATCAGGATGCGGAATGCCACCCCTGATTTTAATTAAATGAGGTTTTCAGGTATTACATATTGTACAAAGTTTAATCAAAATTTCAAACACGTCCCGAATTTTTTTTCTGGATTCGCCCCTGAAGAGTGACGATTCCATCGGACTACCAACTCACGAAGATATTTTTTTCTCCGTATTGTCCCATTACTGCTACCACATTTACTCACGTTTCTTGCGTTTTATTGATTTCATCATCATCTTCTTCCTCACGTTTCTTGCGTTTCATTGATTGTATCACTTGATATCCTGCGCCAGGGATCATATCGGCGATAACGCATACTGCCTCCGAAGATATTATTCTGTACGCAATCGTACGACCACCAGCCGGAGCGTCCTGTTCAACTTTTCTTCGTCCTGTTCCATTTGGTTTTCAACTGGTCGTCGATTATCACTCCCATTTGCTTCCGTGCACGCTTCGATGCAATCACGTGCCCTTCGACGGTGAGCTGTATCCGCTGAACCGCTTTGCAGTTGTTAACCAACAACACATCCGTCTTGTGGTGAGCTAGTTGCAGTTTGACCCCGTTCATCCAGCTCTCGATCGCGTCTATTGTCTCCGTCACCGACACATCCACTTCTTCAAGTGTCTTACTCTTCACCGTTAGTGACACGTCGTCCGCGAAACGCACGATTTTAAGACCCCATCGTACATCCCGTTCCAAAGAGTTGGACCGAGAATGGAGTTCAGAGGAACGCCCGCTACGACTCGCATTGACTTCTGCCCTTCGTTCGTCTCGTACAGCTGTACTCTACTTTGGCAATAGCTCTTCAGGATCTGGCTCATTTTCCTATGCAGCACTGCGGCTTTGGCTTATACGAGGCTGGATGGCCCGGTGACATCCCTAAATTTAAAAGTAGCACCAGCTTCTGTACCTTCTACATCTCGGGGAAATTGCCATCATTTAAACACTTCTACAGTAGTATCCTGAACATGTCCGGATATGCCAGGATCGCTGCTTTCAGCGTCAAGTTTGACATTCCATCTGGAGTATTCTTTGATTTCAGTCGCAATCTTTGAGCTCGTTCGTTAGTCGCTTGCCACTCGGCTGTGTTTGCGCCTTCTTCTTCGCCGTACGGTGTCGGTGACCAGGTAGTTGGATTGTGCTTCGGGAAGAGACCCTCGATAATTATCTTTAGCATACCCGGGCATATTTCAGCTGGTGTCAACGGACCCTCGTCTTCGTCATGACGACTCACTACGCGTCCTACAGAGATTGGCGTTTGCTTCTCAACACAGCTACCTATAGAAAACTGGCTTACTAAGCTTGATCTCCCGTTTTAAAAGCGTCCCTGCCTTCTCGAAACGTCGCTTGCACTCCTCGCTCACTCTCCGAACCCGCCTTCTTGGTCTAAGACAAGTAGCGTGTGGCGTACTAAGCTACTCATTGCGCGTCTACTGCATGGCTCCAGTTTTCGTGGCATTCTAACGTCGCAATTCTTGTTAGATCAGCCGCATCAACGTACTTGATTCCCCTGTTCGCTGAAGTGACTCAACAAAGAGGTTTTTGTTAAAGACCTTCGTCTTCCACTTTAGCTTGCTGGTCGTCCTTATCCGTGCTGCAACAGGGTTCCATTGGCCGATGCGGTAGCAAATTGCCTGGTGGTCGCTATGAGGATACTTCTCGCACACTCTACAGTCCATATTCGCCGTCAGTCAAGAACTACAGAATGTGGCGGAATTTCTCTCGGCTCCGATGTCCGTTTTGTGAACCAATATGCTCCCAGTTTTGTTACGATACCAGGAGCCATTTAGATGCCCGCTTCGCCGCGATCTACTTGTTGTAGTTTTCGGCGGTAGACCTAGCGTCCACAACGAGCCGACCGGTAGATATCGAGGTCTGTCGCCAATTTTCACTACAAGGAAATATTCTCACAAGACATTTTCGTATTCAATTTTTTCTAATTTCATCAAAATATTTCGGTGGGGAAGGGGGGGGGGGGTTGTCCACAAGCTGTCCCTCGTCCCGCTACTACGCCACTGTTACATAGATTAGGTGGTCATTCCAGAAGGAGACATGGTGAAAACGGAGCTCATTTCAAATTGATGACCAACCAAAGTTGTCATATGCTCTGTAAGAAGTATAGTAAGAAGTATGTTCAGGGTGGTTTTGCTTGAAAAACCTAGTCAATACCCCTCTCAAGGTCAATGAAATTGAAAATGAATGGAAAATGATTGAACAGGTCGGATATTTGAATGAAAGATGAAAACGAACAACTGCGAATTGAACGTAGTAGGACATGATTTGAGATTTGTTCCTCCTTCAAGTTCAAAACAACCTGGTGAAAATTTGCAGCTCTGATTGCAGCAAATTGAAACTGGTTCGATATATGTAGTTTAACATCCCTTTGAAATAAATATGAAAACACGGGAATTTTTCAGATTCTTTTTTTTAATTTTTACATTGTTCAATGGAGCAAACAATATCATGCATATGGAAAAACATAATCCAAAAATCATTTCCTCATTTTCTATTAACAATTTTCTAGCTATTGCGTCATCCGCCATATCATAGACATATTTGAATTCTTGTGCGTGGATTGGAAGAAGGTACATCAATGAGTTCATATTTGACCTAAGGCTTGTGGAGCCTATTACCATTCGATTAACTTGTGTTCCGGGAACAAGCCAATATTTGCGTTTATCTTATGTACACGGATGACAAGTACATATTACGTCTTGGTAAATAAAAACTCGCATAATATTACATACAACCCTTCTGCAATTAGAACATGCGTGCTATAACGTCAAACCGATGCGGATAGCAGTGCCCATAGGCGTGAGTAGTCTTCGGCATTAGGGACGGGGCTGATAATCACCTATTCCTAGTTGTCCATTAGACTGGTTCAATTTTCGTCTATTAGCTCCACCAGGCTCTACTGATTCCTTTTATGGCCCTTAGTAAATGTTCAAATTTTGGTACCGATCGCTTGTGGACCCTCTAAAAATTTAAATGTTTATATGGAAATTAGTATGGATAATCGGTGGACATAGAAAATAAATTCTTAAAACATTTCCTTTTCATTCAATTTATGAGGACCCTATATAATTCTAAAGGTATTCTTCTACTGAACACATTCGTGGAACATTGTAAGTTTGTGAAAATTTGCTGAGAAAGTTATTAACTAAAGAAGCAGCATGACTTCAAAACAAGTGGAATTTATTATTAATCATAGCAACCTTGTTTGAATAGCTCCATCGTTATACAAGTGTAAACTAGACTTGCACAAATGGTTTAAAGTTTGTATGTGATTTAACATGGATAAACGATCCACATTATATAATATTTCGTAGACACGCTACTATGTATTCTAAAAATATTTGCTATGCTAATTTCGGTAGATACGAGTACCGTGTACAAATTCCCCAAAGAGTGTAACAGGCTGCGATTTCTGGTTAAAAAGTAATTCTTTATACAATACGTAAGTGTCTACATCGTTGGTGAAAATTGAATTTATCTGGATACTCTGGCTGATACTTCAATCAAGTTAACCGTGATATGCAGTCATAAACCGAATTAGTCAGCTATCAACATAGGCGGTTTTATAGTTCAGATGCGAGCGTCATAAATAGACAATCTGAAGGAGATGAGTTCGGTTCTATTTTTTTTATTTGTTTTGCTGCATGTAAAGCGGGAACGTTATTATGTAGAATTGTTAGTTTCAAACGAAGTAATAAGGGAGATCATAACCGTTATTTCTGACGTGTTATTTTATTTTAGCAAAGTTATGTTCTAGCGTTATATTTACGATGCTACTCCAATCTTAATCCGTGGATGATTCGTTCAAAAGTTTTGGTTACAATATGGCATATAGTGCCAGATATTGCCCGGCTTACTCAATTAACCTACCTTCAGTTTACGGGGCACTCTATAGCTATTACAGTTCCAGCTCCACAGGGATGTGGTGAACATCAGTTGAGCTTCAAAACAACGGGAATATTTCCCGCTTCAGTCACGTTTCAATTTTAATTTGCTAAACGTATATTATTGCACACCAAAAAAAAAATACATGAAAATAATTCTGTTACAAATCGATCCCAAGTCCTTTACATCACATGTTTCGGATGATACCATCTGGACTATATTTCCGATTTACACCAACGGTATAACTGGTGACCACAACAAATACGTCAAGGTTCAATTGATTGAAGGTTCAGGTCGCCGGGTAGCCAGAGACAGCACTATTTTCATAACTTTCAGAGCAACGAAAGTTTAATTTTGCAATAACTCATGAACCAGTTGTCATAGCTATGAACTGTCTTTAGAAGAAGTTGTTCTACTTGACTGAATCTATAGAATGTATTATACAATATATTTTTCAGGAGCCAGTCGGTATATTTATGAATTTATTGAAAATGTATTATTTTATCATAGTAAACTCCATACATACTTAGAATCATTTGTGCTAAAACATGCTCCAACAGATTTGATTCAGATTTAACATAGAAGTTCGTTGAAGGATTACGAATTTTTCTAACTTGGTTCTGCGGTATTCAATTTTTTTCATACATCCTCGTTCCGCTACTAGTTAGTCATGATTTTGAAGCAAATTAAGCAATCTTAAAAATGATATTTGTAAGCGTATTTTACGTCTGCTATTAACTAAAGAAAACACTTAACACTTATTAGTTTAAGGGCCGATTTCTTCAGCCTCGCTTAACGCTTAAGCCAGGTTTAAACGCACTGGTGAACCTGGTTTAAAAGTTAAGCGAGGGTGAAGAAATCGTCTCTAAATCGGATGAAAACTGTGAAAATTGTTAATTTTTTAGTAGAATTGGAATTTTTGAATCTCTGGGTCAACTTATTGAACCACCTCAATTCCATTTTATTTTGCTAGGACTTTTGCTTTTTTATGGCCCTTAGTAATTGTGCAAATTTTGGTACCGATCGGTTGTGTCTACGGACCCTCCAAAAATTTCAAAGGGTTGCTATGGTTACTAATAAAAATCCATTTGTTTTGAAGTCATACTGCTTCTTTAGTTAATAACTTTTCTCAACGAAATTTTAGAAACTTGCAATGTTCCCGAATGTGTTCAGTACAAGAATACCTTTATAAATATATAGTGTACTGATTAATTGATTGATGAGGTGATTTTTTAAGAATTTATTTTCAATGTTAACCGATTTTCCATACAAACTCCCATATAAACTTTGAAATTTTTGGAGGATCCGTAGACACAACCGATCGGTACCAAAATTTGCACAATTACTAAGGGCCATTAAAGGAATCAGTAGAGCCTGATGGAGCTAAAAGTCAAAAAATGAACCAGTCTAATCCACAATTGTAAAGAGAGACAAGTCTATCTTTGTCGTAAGACATGTTGGTAGAATTGAGCGATTCGTAGTAATGCTCGACTCCTGCCAGAAAAGGACAAAAGGTTAGTCCGTAAAATTATAAACCTCTTTCTAATGACTCTGCCACTTCTAATTTTCTGATCGATATATTTCACATCCTTGCTCTCAATTGAGTATGACCCTAATGTTTATAATTTTCCCTACTCAGTAACCTCTTGAATTTCGTTAAAAAGTAAAAAAAAATGTGACTAAAAATTAGGCAAAAAAAGGAACAGAGAATTTTATGATATACTAGCTAATACCCATCGCGCGTTGCTGCGACCATCAACGAAATATGAGGAAAATACAAATTGTTCCGAAGCGCCATCTGGCGGGCACATAATCCCCAATCAATTGCACACAAACACGCTCCATAACAAATGCCTACTATGTATAAATTTTTACGACGATCGGTTCAGCCTTTTGGGAGTCCATAAATCATATACATACAAACATTGACTTTTATATATATAGATTTCAGAAGAAAAATCGTAAATTAAAAATGAGTCGAAATTTCACTAAAACCCTAGCCACGCTACCGACACCATACAAATAAGCGCTAAATATTTAAAACGAATACCAAAATCCTAATTGTCCAAAACCAGCATTTTAATTAGAGGTTGATCCAACCCACATTGTCGATTAGCAGGAATAGACTGGATGGAGACGTTTCACGGACAGGTGACAAAAAAAATCAACACAGGTGGGTCCAGTTCAAATAGTCGTAAACGCATGAATGCCCCAAGTAGTATAAGCTTTGCTATTCCTGTGGGACTGTCATACGTTTGTGTGCCGTGCAAAGCTTCCCAATATCGCATCGTGTTCGTTTTCAGCAGTCACCATACCCATCCCGGATAAATTGATGACAGTTGGGAATAATTTGCACTTGTATGCGAAATGTATAAAAGATCATAAACTGCGGTCGAGAGTCCAGTTTCAACGTGGTGGCCATACCGAAAAGGTTTTCCATTCTCGATAGATTTAATAGTCGTAGTGGTGTTACGGAAATCATCTAGAATAATGAAGTTCATAGTAACGGTATAATTAAATTTACTAATTAGATTGGAGGGATTAAGTGATTGGACAATAGTTATGTTAGAACATGAGCCAGCAAAGTTAGAGAACTTTTCAGAAAATGCGGTGATAAAAAACTGGGAGGATTTCTACGAACAAGTGCATTTAATAGTAACTAAGATGCACTCATTCCACTTAGTTACCAAAGAGACAAAAAATTACAGAAAAACGTATGGAACAATTATTGTGATGTAAAAGTTTGTAAAATCTTATCCACGTAATCCGCAAAAATGTTGGATAGCATCTTTCAGTTTAATTTTTTTTAAAGTGAAGAATAAAATAGGAATATGAGATACATGATTTCATCAGTGAAATGCTGTTTTAATACAATCGACATTTTGGGGGTGTTCAGCCAATTTTCATTCTATTCCCCTATTTTAAACCATCGGTAAGAGCAGCATTTGACGCGCTCGATTTGCATTTTTGTTTCATTTAAACGCCAGTATCTTACATTTTGGGCTAAGTTATTGATTTCGATTAAAACGCATTCCATCGATTGTAGGCCTCGAAATTAGCACGTAACTAAACAGGTGAACACACGATATTTACCGAATGCTCGTGATCGTATCTTAAAAAGCATCTTCACGTGGAGTTTGGAATGCTTTTTTATTAAAAAACTAACATAACAGAAATAGTTCAATTTAAAAGGCTTTCAAATCAAAATGGGAAAACTTGACAATTATTTTATGATGTTTTTGGCGTCAAATATTTTTCGACCATATAATATATATTTTTAAGAAGCGCCTTGATTTTCCAATCAATAGATGAGCATCAACGTATAAGATTATATCAATTCTCGATGTGTTGGTCGCGTGGTTGCCATATGAGCTTAGGAAAAAATATGAAACAAAATTAATGTCAAGTTTTGTGTGTGATTGATAACACTTTATATGTGAGTACAAACGTTTGAACAATGCCTCAAAAATACCACTCCGAAGTGTGCAAATAAATCAAACCATACAATACAACATATTCGGTTGTCGCACCTTTATTTCTTAGAATGTAATAGTATATTTATTTGAGCAGAATTCTGCCCAATCTTTAAAACATTTATTTTAAAGTGGAGCACGTAAAGTTGCTAACTCGATAAGCCGCTGATGGTGAATACGTTTAAAATCAGGGATCCTCGGTTCTAGAAAGAGAAAATTTTGCTAGATGTGTTCCAATCAAGTAGCATATTTTTCAAAATATTTGTGCTACATAACTTAAGAAATAGAGAAGAATATGTTGATGATAATACCAGAGAGCGCTAATTTCACGTGTTCGAGGGTATCTGTGGACTATCGCTGATTATTTTCTTCTATTAAGTACCTATCTGATTTACTCAATTCGTAGTTTTCTAGTCTCTATATTCCAAACATTTCAGTGACAAACAATTTTCCACAAAATAAATAATTGTTTTCCCATTGACCACCATCCACAGCTCGCATGCCTTTTTGCCCTTGTGCTAGCCGTTGCTTTTGCTCTGCCAGCCGTC
Organism: Topomyia yanbarensis; assembly: GCF_030247195.1. Taxonomy (NCBI): domain Eukaryota; kingdom Metazoa; phylum Arthropoda; class Insecta; order Diptera; family Culicidae; genus Topomyia; species Topomyia yanbarensis. Next base: position 288,666,658 of record NC_080672.1, read on the forward strand.
AATGATGAAAGTATAATTGCCGTTCCATCCGATGCCCTCGTAATGAACGAGGCTGAGAATCCGCAGGATCCACAGGGTACCTTCGGATTGTTGCTGCTGAAGAAGAAATTACTACTCTTAGGGTAAAGTTTGGAGTCGTATTTTTTTGCGAATAAAAAACTGCCATTTAAGTTCTAAGCACTCAATAAAATGTTAGCATTAATGAAAAATACAATGATGACGCCCTTAGGTTATAACCAATTCATCATCCGACTTTCGTCGCTGGTGACTGATCTCTTAATCTTCAGTATCTACTTTGTTTTAGACCAATACTTCTCTATTGAACAGAACTGGGTGGGGATAATTTGATGGATTCAACTCGTTGTACAATTGTTTTGGATAGGTCTGGCCAAAACGTAACTGTCCCATCATGAAAGCGTAAAATCTGTTTGTTTAGGCACTCTCCTCGGTATTCCGAATTCATACTTTTTTTGCCAAAGGAACATATTTCTTGCCAAATCATTTTTTTTTCGTGAGTTTGTCGGCGAAAACAACTTGAGTCTGTCAGGAATCTTGTCGTAAACTAAAGCCTTGTAAAATTTGAGTTCAAATTTCAAAAACCAACGATAAAATCACAAATAAGTTGAAATGTTGTTAAATACATTTGAATGCAATAAATATGAACATGTTCAGTGACACAAAATAATGTTGGCATTGAAAATGCCTTCTTCGACTATTTGGGGCTGGGGCTAGATGTAAAACTAAAATTTGGAATTTGACCCGCGCCCCAATAATGTGGCCTAATTTTAAACGACTGTAGCACTGTTAGTTGTTGATGGATTTGAGTCATTTGTTTATTTGTTGTATCATCACCAACATACCCCTTAGCCCAATGGTGGTTGCTTAAACTAATTTCAATTTAGAATAGCAAATATTTTAGATTAAATCGAATTCCTCGTCAGATTGAAATCAAAAGCCGCCACTACACTATTAAAAATACCCTAAAGTCCGGTAATAGCGTTTTGGCGACCAAAGTTGGTTCTCCTGGACGGTATTCGCAAAAGAGAGTTATTGCGTAGAGCTCGAACGCGGGCTTGAAGATCCAAGTGCCCGAGGACTGTAGGGCAATCCATTCTGGTAGACAGTCCGAGACTAACAGGACTGGAGAGCAGTTCCGTCGGATGCCTAGAGTGTTGAGCTGTATCAACTGATACAGGTTTTCGTAGCTCGGCAGTTGAAATCTGCTGTGCCAAGGAAGATGTCGGAGTGCAAAGCATATGAACCGGCGTTGGATGGCTCCGAATCTGTCAACGCCGCCGTTCTGACGCACACGGGGAAAGTTGGCGGTACTATTTACAGTGCATAAATAATCATCAAATATTTTTATTTTTGGAATTCGCTCCAAAGAAAGATTTTTTTTGTGTATCTGGTCAAGCAGGGGACATTTAGTTCGGCCAGTAGCCAGAAGAATTTCGAAAATTTGCTTTTGAAGATGGAGTACGCGCCGAAGTCAAAATGCAGTGGTATTGAGACACGAATATAAAAGTAAATGTCAGTTAATATACAGATTTATTGGAAACATATGGAGCACGTTCCATAAAAACCCCTGAAGTAATTGATTCTCCATTTGATTGCTTATTTTCTGGCGTATACAGGCATACCGCCTTCTTTCCCCAGGCGCCGTGGTAAGTTGGCGGATTTTCCGCGTCCCATATTTCTCTCTATGAAAACAAAGGCAATGCAATAACAGTTTGATAAAATTCTAGAATGTTGCCAACCGTCTACCCTTTTATGCAACATGTTCTTTTTTACAAGATCTACCTAAATCAAAACGGTAACAAATGACAACTGAAAACACTGCCAACTAGCCCCGCTCTCCCCTATACGCCCCTAAAATTCTTCGCTATTCGGAAGATGAACTCAAACTGACTTCATGCCTTATCCACGATGTATGAATATGAAGTTTGTGGTTCGAACGTTGGTGCCAAATCCATGATGGCTCTGAGGTCTTTGACGTGAGAGTGTCTTGGAATGGTTGAGTAGTAGGAATGGTAGTTTAACTGAGTCGGATGGCGTTTCTGTGTGAACGTAAAGATTAAACATTTTTTCGAATTGAAAATCATTATGTTTAGATCACAACACGTACCAAAGCTCTTCAGTTCACTCTGTAGAAACTCGGCATCGGATTTATTCCGTACTTGTCGGAAAATTTCCATGTCGGCGGCGAAAGAAAGGCGGGCTCCTTGTAATTTGATATTGATGACATTAAAGTACAGAAGGAGGACCGGGATGGCTTCCTTGCGGGATGCCGGATGCAGCGAAAAATGGTACAGATAGACAGTGCAGAAGTTTCCCACGAATACCGAGTTTGTCCATCTTTGCTATTGCTATCATGGTTGATTTTGTCGAAGGCAGATCCATGTAAATAGCATCGGTTTGTCCGTCAGCGACTTCATCGAGTACATATGTTGTGAACGAGAGCAGGTTGGTCGTTGTCGATCGCTTAGGCATAAAACCGTGTCATCTGCAATGTAGTGTTTGCAGTGAAAGAAAATAGAGCCCAAATCAACCAGTTTGAATAGTTTTGATAAGGCACTTAATTATCAATGTTCGATTTATCCTCGATCCTTTTTATGAACTGGAAACATGTGCGCTGCTTCCCAGCAGGAAAGGAATGTTCCAGTAGTGAGTGATAGCATGAAGGCTCGCTTTGAAGAAGCTCGTTGATGCACTTTTTGACAAAAATCGAAAGAACGCCATCTAGGCCCGGGGAATTAGACGCTTTCAACTTGGAATTTGCTGCAAGAATGGTAGCATTATCGACGTAGATTCGGTCGATGGTTCGTTTTCGAGAAGATTGGTGGCGGCAGCGACTTTTTGTGGTGGAAGGCTCTCTTCGGAAAAACGCTTGAAAATATGTCGAAGAACAGTTGGTAAATTTTCTTAGTATCGGTGCCCAAATCTCCATTAATTGACATACAAGATTTTAAGCCAGATTCTTTTCGCTGCTCGTTCACATACTTCCAGAACGACTTGGGCTTAAAATTCAGTTGACGCTCGATGTTTCGCTGGTGTCTAAAAAGGCCCGTATGCTTTGCTGTTTGTATTCGTGGTTGAGTTGAAAGTAGTGGTTTCGTAATGCAAGTGTCTTATGTTTCGAGAATTTTGTAATGCAGCTTTTTTGGCAGTTTTAAATCATCTAAGGACAGTTGATTGCCAGAGAGGGTGTTGATTGGTACTAATTGCTCTTTTTGGCACATAACGATCGATTAGGTAGTTAAGAATATTATAAAACTTCATCGCTGCTTCGTTCGCGTCGTCATTGATAAGATTTTCATCCCAGTTTATATTCAGCAACGTGTTAACGATGCTGTCATAGTCAGCATTTTTAAATTTTTAGATGATAGAGATTGTGACGCCTTCAAAGTTCACTACTTGGTCCAGCGAGTACAAGATGTAGTGGCGGATGATGACACACATGATGGACTAAAGGAGTCGCAGCAGTGCAGCAGTACGGAGCGTAGTCCCGGGCACTAACAAAGCATAGCTTTACTTTAATAAACGCTCATTCTCGTTAATGAGTTCATTGATTTGCGGAAGAGTTGTGCTGTTGTAGCCATCCAGAATACAACCACGTCAAGCCAGGTAAGTTGAAAATGCTCAGTATAACAATGTCATCAGAAGGGGCGGCTTTCGAAGTGGTAAAAGAAACGGAGGAAAAATGTACATCGATCAGACTGAAATCACGAATTCTGTCAAGTGGAAAATACACGACACACCACATACCATGGCGAACGGCGATAAGCACACCACCACCTGATGTCTTGTGGCGTTGCTGTCGCAGCGGTAGACATCGAATGTTGAACCAAAAACCTAGCGAGACAGAGTACGGTTGTCCAGCCACGTCTCGGTCAAGGCGATGACGTCGCACAGTGTCGCCTAGCCGGACAAAACCTCAAAATTTTATTTTAGATTTTTCATGATTTAACATTTTTCTCTGTTTCTTAACAGGTTGAATAGAATCTTCTTAAATATTAAGTCCCGACAACGAGAGTTCGATTTTTTACAGAACTTCAAAGGTGAAATAAATTATGAATTCTGAGGAAAACTATTTTGAAACCTAAGTTATTCAAATGAATATATCTTTTTAGTTAAGATTCCAATTGGGGTCGAACTGATTTCATTTGAAAGGTTATTCGCTGGCCTTATAGCTGCCATTCGAGTTAGTCGATACAAGGCTACTCCTCGCTCGGACATGAGAAACAAATAATAAATCGTGCAATAATTTAAAGTTATACTGTTCAAAGTTGCTGTACTTTTTTGAAACGGTCCGGAAAGATGCTGTGTACTTTTCGAAAATGAATATCTTGTTTTGCCCCTTTCTACTCCGATGTATGAAAAAAGGTGATTTTTCATGATACGTCTGAAGGAGACGCATGGTAGTCTTTGATCACCCAAGGCTCGTAATAAATTTTATAGATGTGTCTTATCATTATCAACAAATAAAAAAATGTGTATTCTGCTAAAAAATTCACCACGCCTAATTTTTTGAAAATGAATTTTCGGATATAGTGCACTTTATATTCGTAAATGTTGAATTTTAGAACCACACAAAGTGCCAAAGTTTTGAGGTAATAAAAAAATGAACATCAAATTTGAATTCAGCGTCCCAAAATTACCCTAATGTGAAGTTTTCATCAAATTCGAGCCACTTTTGAGGTTTTGTCCGACTTTTGTATGGAAGGTGATCACTGTGCGTCGTAACAGCAGCTCGTAGTCACGAACAAATAACTGTCCGTTGATCAATTTAAACCACTAACATTCTGGTAGTAAACCTCGATGTTCTTGGAGGAAAGATCAGGTTCAGCAGAGAGCGAAGACATGTTGCCGTTTTGTGCATATAGGAAGATCCCTTCGACAATCCCACGAACAGTATCGGAACTTCCATTGTACCAACTGCGGTGTGTCTCAGTATGCGTTGAATCCCAATGGCGTGATGCGGACAGCAGGAACGGGACCGCAGTAGCTTACGACGAGAGTCAGACGATGCGCTAGAAGCGTGAATCGGTTAAACCGTTGTATCGTTACAATCTGTATAATACTTGCCGAGAAAGGCGGCTTGGAAGACTCCTTCTCCATCCATATACACAGGATGGAGACGACTGATGAACGGGGATCGAGGGCTTCCATAGTATCAACAGCGTTGCGTCCCAGTATACGATCAGCATCGACCCTACTACACAATCGCGGTGTAGGTCACGAAAACAAGCCTCTTTTTGTCTCCCAAAGCAGTCCACCACCTTCATTGCACGTATTAATTTAGGACACATTTTTATCACAAACTACCCAAAAAAAGGAACGAATGGGAGAAGGTTCGCCAAATTTTTAAAGAAACCGTGAAATTATTCATTTAACAAACTACCAAAAATGGTGTAGTAGGTGTAGTTCAAGATATCCTCAAACAAAATCATCAAGTAGACAGTATTCGAAGAAGTTTCTTGTGGATGAGTTTATAATGACTTTGTTTCCACTTACTTAAAGTCATTTAATTCGGTTCTCGTTTTTCGAGATATATTTTAGATCGATGAAAGGGTCATAAATTAGAAAATTTGCTGTCATAAGGCACTGGCAAATGAAAGATTGCAGTGATCAAGACACAATCAGAAAACTTGAAATTGTTTGGTGCTTATCTAAGCGGTGGTAGGTAGAAAATGAAGTACAAAATTTGTCCTGATATCATCCTTTTCCGTTTTATCGAAATAAAATTCGACTGGTATATTAAAACGGATCATTACTATATTGAACGATAAATAACATGCTATAACTTTTAAATCATACAAGACAGATGCTTGGTGTCTTCAGAAAAGTTGTTTGCAAAAGAAAGAGCTATAAATTTTCAGAAGACAAATATAATCACTTAAAATAAAATTAATGTAAATATCTCATTTATAAACATAATGTCAAAAGAAAGAGCTTCTTAAATATAATAAAGGAGAGAAAGGAAGGTGGACCCACCGACTCGTCCCAAATGTGTCGGCCTGGGTTATGTACATGGAGAGGTGAACTTCCATTTGACGCAGTTTTTGTCCGGGCACGGATGCTTCCGGAAGTACTTGCATCGGTTTGGACATGCTTCGTCATCCCTTTGCCCGGAGTGTGCGACTGTGCAGGAGACACCGGAACACGTGGTCTTCGAATGCGCTAGATTCGAAGAAGCTCGTAGGGGTATACCTGGTATGACAGTGGACAATATCGTCGAAGAGGTGTGCCGTGACGAACATACCTGGTACGCTGTCAACAGAGTGGTCTCGAGCATACTCTCCGAGCTGCAGAGGAAGTGGCGAAGCGACCAACAAGAAGCCACGAATCGGGTTTCGAGAGAAATTCCGCCGCTGGGGAACTTTCCAACTGTGTAGACTAGGTCCAACGCCGGGAACCAGTTGAGTAGTACGTGACGTAGCACCGAGTTACGTCGTCGGGGCGCCTGTGAATCGGACGTCAAGCTTCACCGGAATCGCCGAACCGATCTCGACACCCTACTGGGTAGCTCGTGAGTAGGCTAGATGCACCGCCAGGGATTAGACCGCGTCGCAGAGCTAGCAGTGGGTCGTTGGGGCGCTAGTGAACCGGAAGTTACGCTCCACTCGGAACCGCCGGATAGACCTCAGCACCTACTGGATGGCCCGTTGAGTAGGGTAGATCCACCGCCGGGGACTAGATCGAGTAGATCGGGACGACGCGGAAAGCTAAATGGCTCACAAAAACGAACATCGGTATCAGGAGAAATCTACCGCTCGGTTGCAGGAGAACAGGCTAGATCCATTGTTGGGGACTAGACCGAGTAGTTCGCGTCTGTGTGGATGGTGGAAAATTGGTGGTGTATCGAGGAGTGGTGCTGTAACCCTGCGGAAGAAACGAACTAGTAAGTAGTTGAATTAGAGTGTGTGCTATGCACATAAAAACCCCTCCCCGAAGTAAGGCCGTAAGGTAATGCCGGGGAGGAAGCAGGTTCTGGGGAAGAGCAGTGGTTTTAAGCGGGTCGGGTGATGGCAGCCCAAACCCGTTCCCTGAGACATTGGGGTTTTTGTACATTTTTCCGCAGGTCTCAGGGTTTTCCTGAAATTTCTTTTACTGCTCTCTAAAAAAACAAAAAAATAAAGAGAGAGAGAGAGAGAGAGAGAGAGAGAGAGAGAGAGAGAGATTGTCCCAAATCGTCGAGCTGAGTCGATTGGAATATAAGACTCTTTGGGCCTCGGCAAAAAATATTGAAAGTTAGAGCGAATTCTACACATTTCTCTTATAATAAATGTAAAAAGGAAAATTGACTCACTCTTAGTCGTTCATAAAATAGGGCAAAAGAAACAAAACAATAACGTACACGTGGGGTACATTTGTACCCCAGACAAACTTTAAGCGGACACTGTTAAGGGGCCGTTCATAAACCACGTAGACTCATAAGGGGGACGGGGGGGTCTGGCAAAAGTCTACGTTTGTCTACGAGGGGGGAGGAGGGGTCTTTGAAAAAGTCTACGTAGACTTTTATTTTTGTTATTCTCGTATTACTAATTATAAATGGGATTTAAAGAGAGTTGTATTCAAAATATCGGTCTATTCAGTATTTATGCAGACACTTCAAAGCTAGTACACTATTGAGGTAACTACTCGTTAAGCGACCACTCAACCCAGAACCCACGATTTTTTTTGGACAACCTCACACAGTGTTGTTTCTTGCGTATATTTCGATATAGTTTTGATCTAGGAATAATACAAAATGACAGTTCCAAAGACGATCGCCCAAAATTCCTCTCGACGGAAGATTTTGACTGTGAAATCATCTAAGACATCACTAGTTAGCAGACATGCATGGACCATTAAATGTATGAACCATAAAAACGTAAAAAATGGTCAAAGTTAAGCATTGTAACAGCAAAACACCCGATTTTTAACAATAAGTGGATTAATTTTATTTTTTATTTATTGATTTCGGTGGTTAAAGCAGTAGTGTAGTTAAACTTCTACAACAAAGTGTTTACTCGAGTTAATTAGTTTCTCTTGCAATAATTTCTAGAATTTACAACAGGCTCTAGAATTTACAACAGACTCTAGAATTTACAACAGGCATTCGAGCTCACAGCACTAGACAAGCCAATCATTTATTATACTCCAGAGTATCCACGAACCTTGGTCAAAGACGCATTTCTTTCATCGGACCTAAGTTATTCAACCAGCTTCCTACGGATTTAAAGCAAATAACATGTCGCACTCGTTTCCAAGCAAAATTGAAACTAATTTTAAAAAATAAAATAGGAGAATTTTTAATATAAACTTCGTTCACCACCAATCGAGCTTATTCCTTTAGCTATAATTGGTTAACATTTTTTAAATAAAAACAATTGATAAATGCATTTTTTATAGCAATAAGTAATAAATAAATTTAAATTATTATGAGCTTCCTGCAAAGCTACGATGGGACCCTTAAAAGGATTCTTTTCCGCTGGGTACTCGCCGTAGCTTCTTGTCAAATTTTGTGTTTTGTCGGTCTCGAATTGTTTTTTTTTGTTCTCAGCGTTTCCGCGATTCGTAACTTTGTTTTGTTGTGCTGACCTTTTTTTTGTACGCTGAGAACTGATGTGTCCACTACCAGGGGGCTCCGTTTGTGAGCTTTTTGGTGTGGGGGTAAGAGGCGGGCTATTTAAAAAAAAAAAAAAAATTTACACTGATTTCAAAATCTTTAAACACCCGTTAAATTTTACGTCTATATATTGAAATTTGTTCACGAAAAGTGAAATTTGTGTGCATGTTTGATTTATTATTTTAGTCTAGATGATAGTACACTTCGACAGTATTATTTCGTAAATGTTTCTTATAATTTAACAATTTTGAATGCACCAGTAAGGCTCAAAAAGTGTTTAGCAATTCTGCATTGTTCGCACACTTCGGCCAAAATTTAAGCTAGTTATAGAAATATATCTTTTTACATATATTTGAGTGACTAACCTTGAAAAGAAGTATTCCGAACGTTGAACGAAAGAAGTAGGGGAATTATGGTTAAAACCGACACCTTAAGCTTAACACTTTTTCTAAGTTGCCACAAAATCAATAAAATTATAATTTTAATGCACAATTCTTCTTCAGAAAATTCTTAACAAGACTTAATTTTTTCAGCGCTTCGAAAAATTAATTTCATTAAAAATTATTGGTTGTAAAACTTGGAAAACAAAGTGACTTTTTGTAGCCACTGCGGGTAAAACCGACACCCTATAGGGGTAAGATCGACACCCCCTTTTCTTTTCTCTCCACTTTATTAAAATCTTTATCTTTATTAAAAATTAGATATATGCGTGATTAATAAAGTGTGAGTATGTATGTATTTTTATTGCTTCATCATGTAGTGAGGGGAAGAAATTTCGAAAGCGGTGTACTATAAATAAGAGTATTTTATGCTATAGGATTATTTATTGATAGGAGTATTTCCAAATAATCCTTGCGCACATCATTGTAACTTCCAGTGTCATTTTATTTCGTAAGAGAAGATTTGCAAGCGTTCTACGTTCTGCTAATTGGATTCATTCACTTATAAGTGACACACACACATTTCTTAGTAAAACTATCTTTTTCAGATTTGATTTTTCGGACTCTGATTATCAACGATCTATTGGGGTATACATAATATCATTGTCTCATTGTGATAAAGTTCGTCTATGACAAACCAAGAAAACACTAGAAATTCGGTTTGATGAGCTTTTTGGAGAAATAGCAAAAGCTTCGATAGAATTAGATAAGCAAAAATTCCAATTTTTGATTTTTAAAGAGACTTATAAGAAATAAACACAATAAAAGTATTTCTGTGTATTTCAGCTATTTGAGCCAGACGCTACTGATTCCTGAAGATCCCCAGCCTTTTGTAATGAATCGCAAGTAAACACAACCATCTTAACAGTGTGTCGGTTTTACCCTAACCAAAGGGTGTCGGTTTTACCCCAACGGCGCACATTTTTTTATAAAAGCAATTAAAAATATTGAATTTCTCAAACTCGTCTTCAATGCATCTAATTAATCATAGGAAAGGCCGATAATAATAGGTACTGAAAAATGGGGTGATTTGAAAAGCTTTTGTTCGGTTAAAACCTTAAAATCTACCAACGAAATTTTACATCCAGACGAGTATGAACGCTGCTGTCGTATGTTTTGTTTATTTTTCTGACATTCGGCGCACCAACGTAAATCCAATTTTTATTCAAATGCTCTACATAAACGTACTAATAATAATGTATCATTATGAAATGAATAAAAATTTGATTTCTAGGCAAAGTTGTGGGGTGTCGGTTTTACCCACAGTGTCGGTTTTTCCCACAATTCCCCTACACAAACGTTGGAAAGCACCTTGAATTTGGTACTAATTGATTTGATCAATCATAGACAAAAAACCAATGTGAAACACCTTTAAAAAGCTTGAAATAAATCTGAACGCTAATTTTTAATTGAACATTATAATGTACTTCTTGCTAATTACACATTTCCCGCGAATAAAAAAAAATTAAAAGTCTACGTAGACTTTCGATGGAGGGGGGGGGGGGTTGGTAAAAGTCTACTAAGGTCTACTAGGGGGGAGCGGGGGTTAAAAATTCTCAAATTTCGGTCTACGTGGTTTATGAACGGTCCCTAAGTTGGTCAAATGAAACAAATAGGTTGCACCTGCTTTAATGGAAGTTTAATAATCAAATTGATTTATGGTAAAGATTACTTGAAGTTATAATACGCCGCAACAAAATAACAGGGATTACAAATAGCTCTGGGTTACTCCACAAAACCGTTCTAGGGTTAAGCATATGGCACTATCTCTTGTTTTTACATGAAGTAATATTCTCCAATGTGTTTATGTTTCATTACATTTAGTGTTGTAAAAGGTGTAGGCGATACTGTGTTTTCGGAAGCATGTAATTAGTGAATTTTCTGTATTTTAAAGATTTTGTGTTATTTACAGTGAGTTTTAATCTATTACATGAATGATTATATTTTACGATAGTGCACGATCTACAGAAGAAAAAGATAGATTGAGCGAGGTTAAGGTTAGAGCCCCAAATAAACAAATACAAAAATACAAGAAAAAGAGATAAAAATTAAACACCAAGTCAAAGAAGCACCGTCAACCAGCCGTGGACTGCCCTACTCTTTTGGATTCGGGTTGTGTACGGGTTTTAAGGTTTATAATGCATGTCGGGTTCGTGTTTGGATTTTTTGTCCGGGTATGGGGCGGGTTCGGGCTTTGAATCTCGGGTAATCTTACAAAATTAATATTCGGATGCAAGTACGAGAAAACCTATAACCACCCTTCACTATTACTGATCACGATCTATTTCAGTTTGTTTATGAGATCGCGATAACTTCTGCTTGTGTTTGTCATAGGTTGAGTTAGTGCTTAGATTCGTACTATAACAGCAAATTCAAATCTGTTTTTTTCTTTTTTTATAACATTTAATTGGTACCTTCAAGCTTTACGAAATCGTGCCTTGTCAAACAAATAGATTGTATAAGAAAAGTTTGCGTAAATTTAAAATATTATAAAAAAAATCAGTTTTTAATTTTGATAAATTTATTCATATCATTTATGCAAAGGTTGATAAATGAATATTCATCAACTTTTTTTTCATGATATCCAAACCCATCATATTCAACATGGCTTATTTCTAGAATGATCATCTTGTTAACGCTTTTCAAACTTCGACAGTTTCAATTATCATATTGTTCAAGTTTGTCACGCTTTGTTTGAGCTGATCCATTCAGATCGATTGATGTTTGACGTTCATCAGTCGACATCTACATAAAAAGATGAAATCAACCATTAAAAATTACTAATTAGCATTACCAATCAATCAAGATAGATCGCATCAACGTAGACGACGAACTGACTGGTTTAAATTGACTCGCGATCCCAAACTTTTCTGCTCACCAAGCGTGTCAATGGCATTTGGCTGAGATCATACTATTTAAGATACTGAGCAAATATACCATAATATCTATCTCTTTGCCACCTTCGATTCCATCAAATAAATAACAGCTCGAGATATTTGTCCTTCAAAAAATTCAAAGATTTTATGGAACCTTCGTTGTATCCGTAACTGTTATGCACAGGTTTCCAGTAATCGCTCAGCGCATATTTGCGGATGCCGTATATTTCCTGGTCAGAAGCCGGCAAGAAGAGTCTTTCCATCGCGCTCCAGCAGATTTACGTGGGGGTGCAAATATTGATTCTTCTTCGTGCGTATGTTGACACACACGGTAATTCGCACCAGTTTATCCGTTTCGACTGTGCTGCATTGAGTGTACACCGGCCATCGCTGCCAGCGGTAATTTGATTCATCTTCTGGGTGGCGATCACGCGGGACCTGAACCTCCAAATGTTTGGGCTTGATTTGTACTGCTAATGAACTGATTCCGCAGGTGGCTAAAACCGGCGACCTCCCGTAGTTTTGAACGTTCGACGACTCCTCTATTTAGATGATAAATATTTGGCATTATACGAACATATCGGTAATGAATGAAGTCGCCTTCATTACTATGTACATTTTTCTATGCGCTTTAAATGTGAACCGCTTCAAATAATAATGCAAGTCACTTCCATGGCCAAACGCTCTTGTTATTATTCCGGTTCTTTACTGAATGATTTGAAGAAATCCAGAACGTGCTACAACTCGTTTATCTGAGTTCTCCGAATAGATGACGATTGACTCTTTTCGGGATCACAACGGTATATTGCTCGTGGGTGCTGTGCCTATTATAATAGTAAACCTATTCTCCCCATATATTCTTGGTTTTTAAGTGGAAATATAAGCAAATGGCAATATGAAGTTGGGTAAAGTAGAGGTGCCGTGATTAGACTAGGTTATTATTAGAAAAACTCTAGAAAGAGAACTGCGGAGACTCCATTTTGGATCGTTTGGATTCGCGTTTAGCTGTCAAAAAACGAATCCAATCGAACATTGCCTATCCTTATAACATTGGACGTGTTGCCATACAATACTGGGGCATACGTTGCCAAAAATGCTGTTTTTCTCTCCGCAGTTCTCTTACTATGAGTTTTTCTAGTTATTATGTGTAATAATAATGAGTGTAAATCAATTTCTACAACAGTGTGATGCAACATTTTAAAAATCCTCGGGAATTGGTGAGATGATAAGTTTATGTTTATGTTTGTGCTTCACGTATACGTGTAAAAATCCGTCTATCCGAAAAAACTAGACACATTAACATCAAAAATAAAACTAATTCAATTGGCAACAGTACCGTCTTTACACATGGGCACACTGACCCAGGGCCAGCAGCCCCGGGATTTTGGGGGCTCCCTACTGAGGATGAATTTAAATCATTCTAAAGATTATATTCCAAAAAATAGTCGCACTCAATTGTTTATAACTCACTAGTGTGTTGGTAATAATCGATCAGCAGCAGCTAGGAATCGCACATTGCACCCCATTGCATGTGAATAAATAGCATCAGGTAATCAAGCGGAATTGCGGTAGCTTTAGAGAACAAGGCTCTGCATAACCAGGGTGGTATTCAAACAAACTTAAACGTCAATTAAACATTTCGATTCACGTTTATTTTTAACAAAAACATTGAAATGTTTTGTACAACACGTATACAAAGTTCGAAAGGCACCGATTACAAACTGAAACCAGAACACGGGGCAAAACTTGTACAAGAAGCTGCACAGAAAGTGGAAGACGATTTTGAAATTCGCTACAAAATCATTGTTGATCAAGCGATTCGCGTATGTGCCAAATTTTTCCCTTCTTCGTCACGTCTGGGACCGTCAACGGACAAATCTATATAGAAGCCTCCACAAGTGACTTGTGGACTTCTGGAGGTCTCACGACGACTCTATGTTTTCTAGGTCTTTCACTATGCCGTCTTAGACTGGTACAGAATAATGTTATTGTTCTACCACCAAAAAAGGTGCAAAACCCCAAAAAAAATTAAAAATGCCTTTGTGCAAGCGTGATTGAAAAATTCTACACCAATCGACCCTACCTTTACCCTAAATCTGATCATAGGAGTCAAAGCGGGTACCTTTCAAGATATATGAAGAACCTCGTGTGTTATTATTTTCGATTGATCCCAATATTTTTTCCACGATTCTTGTATGGTTAGTTAAGTTTTAGTTTGAAATTCAGTTTTTATTTACTAAATTCAATATCTCAATTGACGGTCAAATGACAAACACAGAAGCATATTATGGGTCACAGTTACGTGTAAGAATCAGAATATATTGGCTCAAATAGAAAGTACCCCGTGCACTTGGCGTGTTTTCTATTTCGATTATTTGTTATATGACTGGCAATGAAATGAATTGTACCGCTCATATTAATAGGATCGAGGAATTATAAAAACATTTTAAAATTTCTATGCTATACTTCACCCTAAGGAGGAAAATTTGGTTAAAACCCAAAATTTCTCACTAGGGTGAAAATTTGTTGGTAAAACCAATCTTTGCACTTGAGGGCACAAATCCTTATTTCATACTCAGTTGCGTTTCGGCTTCGCCTCATCAGAAACCGACACTAACTTATTGTCGGAATAGATTAGCGCCGGCTTGACGCAAATCCCTTAAAACTAAAACACACTTTGTGTTTCAATCGAACGACTGATCAAACGTGATGTCCCGTTCGAGCAGATGTTTTGTTTATGCCGATGAGACACAGTGAAGCTGAAACTTGTCTTGGCTTGGCAAGCCTATGCGAAAGCACTATGCTATATTTTACCCTAGGGAGGAAAAGTTGGTAAAATCCAAAATTTCTCACTAGGGTGAAAACTTGTTGGTAAAACTAGTCTTTGCACTTGAGAGCACAAATCCTTATTTCATACTCAGTTGCGTTTCGGCTTCGCCTCATCAGAAACCGACACTAACTTTTTGTCGGAATGCTAAAATTGTTAATTATTGTTATTATTCAAATTTATTTTCCGTCGGTCTCTTTCCGTACTGAGTGCCTATCATCAACACTAGATAGACGACTCCTTTCATAAGCTTGCCACTTATCAACCAGCGCCGTCTTCGTAATACCAATTTGTGAAATAAGGAGACTTTATTTTATTATTACTTGAAATGCATATGTTCACTCTCTACCGCTCCGCGAATTGATCACAATAAACGAATACACAAAACGTCTCACCTACAATTGGTGCAAAAGAGACAATATTTCAAAGTATCGATAGTTCTATGCCTGCAGCAAAAAGGCGAACATCAAAAATGAATCAATCTCAAGGCGATTCGCGCACTTAGGTTCAATATAATATCGATTGATTTCAAAGGCTGCAATGCTCAATATTGCCATCTGTAAACGAAGTGAAATTTTGATTGAAAGATAAAATGTTGCGTTTTCAGAGGTTTAAAATAGACTTTTGCCAATTCCATTGTATCAGGAATAGCAAGAAGTTGAGAACAACACAGAACGAAACAATATAACGCTTGTAAGTGTCATAGCTTAGCTTAGTTGACCGCCCGTCAGTTTCCCGCGATTGATCAAAGCCTGTTGAAATTGCATACTGAACCAATTGTTTTATATTTGGGATTAGTACATCATACTCAACGTGCAACCTAAAGAAACTAAGATTATAATATGATCAATAACGTAGATGGCCACGCCCATGCAGGTTAATTTTGTGATGGGAAAGAATGTTAGTTCAATACTTGTGACTATTATGACTGCGGAATTCTCTGCATCATCCACAAGTGTCGCAGGATAGGATTGATGTTAGTAGGTAGGGAAATGAGTCAGGATATATCGTGGTAGATAAGTACTCACGCGCTTTGTCTTTTCATTTGAGATGAAAAATTTTGGGTGCGTGACCTCCAATAGAAATATGAATGCCGTTCGAATAGGCTTTTTAATAATTATTCTTCCGCGGGGCGTCACATAAAAGGATAAAGCTGCGTGGAATATAAAAGAGGTATCTATTCATCTATAGACAATATAATCGTAGCAATATGTACGAAAGTCGCTAGCGATCAATTTCCGAGAATTCGAAACGAGCAATTTGAACTCCGAACAGCCTACCATCGGGAGTATTACTTCTTATTAACACTTCAATGATCATTTCCAAAATTTGCAGCACAGAGCAAGCGCATAAAAAGTATAAAAGATATCCCAAATGAATGTGAAGAAATTCACTGCGAAATGCTAATGATAAGTTGGCATCTCAACTCTCCCTATCAGATACGTTTCCATAATTGGGTTAAATGGCTAATTGCATACGACATGTTTTTGATGCGTAATAAATATAATAAACACAACGACAAGGGTTCTTGATCTATCGGCGGCCCAGAAAAAGAATGGATAGGAGAAGAGCAATACTGACAAAGACCGACTACCATATAAGCGGTTCAAACTCGAAAGAGTAACGCAGAGTACTGCACTGGATGAAGAGAGGACCAGGTGCGCGATTTTAGGAAGTTTTAGCTTCCGATGGCCCTTTATTTTCTGACAGACTGAAGGTCTGGAGTGTTGAAATGTTTACCACTATCAACCATATCACGCCGTGTTACAAGCGTTACTATGCGAGCCCCAGCTCGTCCCGAATGACATTTGCTGCGCTCTTGTTTACTGTTACCGATCGATCAGCTGTTTACAGGTTTTCAAGGAAGCTTTTTTTTTTTACTGAAGTGATTTTTTACTGAAGTGATTTGCTGCAATTAATTATTCTTTCGCACGAACAATTGAAAATGACAAGGAAATGTGTTGTGCCTGGATATCAAACTACCTCTTTAACAAGCGGTGCTCGCTTTTTTCGTTTCCCTTATGTAAAAAATGAGCTGTCAATTGCGGCTGTGAAACTAATAGCGATTTCGCTTGAACCTGAAACTGAGTCAGGTTCTAACCCCAACCGCTGTCAGTTCATACATTTTGACAGCAGTTGGGGTTAGGAACTGACTCAGTTTCGCCTCAAACGAAAACCACATAAGGCTATATAAATGGTTAGAAGTACTAGGATTTCAATATCAGTTTAACCCCAAAAACAAATATGTTTGCAATTTGCATTTCGTTGAAGGTACGTATTACATACTCATATTAATTCAAATAATTAAAGCTAAAATGCTTTGGAGGAACTGCATTTGCTTTGGATATCACAAACGTTGATTGGGTACCGTCAAAGAATCTTCCGCCGGTCAATAGAATGGAATCTAACAGAAGTTTATTGGATATATCTTGAGCGTTTTTTCAAAAAGACATCTGCAATGAGTTACTCTCTTTGTTTACTTTCTCTTCTGTTAATAATTCGGTCGCTTTAACATTTATCCCTCAACTTTCTGCATAATATGCTAGTTAAAACCACCGTCTTTCGATCTGTACTGTAAAATAAGGGAAAAGTGTTATAGTGACGCCGTAAAAATCGAAAGAGAAAGTAAACAAAGAGAGTAACTTATTGTAGATATGTCGTTTTGAATAAAAGCTCTAGATATGTTCAGAAGAAGATACAGCGCCTTTGCAAAATGTATCCGACAGTGCATCTCAGCAACACTCAAGTTTGAATTTGAAAGAATATGAATCATTTGTGAATCGTCTTATAAACAATGACACAAGTACATTAAGTTTGATCGCAGGAACGGATATAAATTTTCTTGAGCCAATTGCGAATGTACTTGAGGGTTCAAATGCGGCTACTCCAGCAGCAGTTCGATCTGTGAGCTATGAAAAGTTCGTTGACCGTCTTCTATACAAGGATCCTGAAAACGCACTAGGCCATTCGGATCCACATACAGAGCAGGAAGGTACTATGCTTTTGCCATACGTATAAGAAAGGATATGTTGATTTGGGCAAACCGCACACACAGGTTTTTTAAATGTTTAAAAGGCTTGAAAAGTCTCCTGCAATGTATTTGTACTGTGTGGGACTAACTTTCATGCCTAAACACTAAAACACTTCTTACTCATCGTCTCATTTTGCTTGCTTTGCTTGAATACTTCCGCTATTAAATTAGAGCCTCGTTTGATCCTCTTCGGTTTTCCTCTTATACTCCATAATGCTCTGTCCTTTAGCTAAAAACGTTCAATCACAGTCCCCTGCGGTGAACTTCCGCGAGCTATTTAGCTGGCGTTTTCTTGAGCCATTTAGAACTCAGCATTGTCACGATGTAGTCGGAACTATATCAAGCTATTACTTCGAGCGGGGGGGGGGGGGGGGGGGGGGGGTGAGGGAGGCGGGTTCGTTGTGCTTTCGTCGCACCTCTTTCTTTTGTTCACGAGTTTTACGGAGCTATCCAGGAGCTCACTTGATTTATGAAATGTCTCGACCTTTGTGTCATTTAACTCTCTCTTTTACTCTTTTTTTCTCTTGCTTTCAGTCTCCATCTATTACATCGCCATTTAGCTCTTGTCTCAGTAAGCCGTTTAGCTACTGATTTAATGAGCTATTCAGCTCCTGTTTTCATGAATCATTCAGTTCTCAGCCTTATCCCGATCTACTCGGATAGTCCCCGGCGGTGAACTCAACCTACTCCGACTGAAAGATCCCTGTCGGTGGAATTTATCTCGATACCGATGTCTGGTTCGTCAACCAATTAGCTCCCATTTTTGTAACGATATGGTTCACGGCAGTAAATATACCTTATTGTGAATTACCTGGAGGTAGCTTGCTCCCGATACCGATGTTCGTTTCCGTGAGTCATTTAGCTGCCCGCCTCGTCCCGATCTAATCAATCCAATCCCTGGCGGTTCCGGGTGGACCGTAGCTTGCGGTTCACTTGCCCCGCTCCCACCGACCCAATGCTAGCTGTTCGACATGAACTACTCGCGCTAATCCCCGGCGGTGGATTTAGCCTTCTCGCGAGCAACCCGGGTGTCGATGTCGGTCCGGTGATTCCAGTGGAGTCTGACGTCCGGTTCGCTGGCGCCTCGACGCACAGTGGTCTCAACCTCAAAAAAGACGGTCAAAAGGTTTTCGATGATGTTTTCGTGCTTAGGTGTCTTCAGTAACGTTTCATAAAACTGGATAAAGTATCTGAATATGTTGCCACCTTAGTTTTTCTTAAGGGGGTATTCCTATTTTCGGATTTTTTTCATTCCACAATAAAAAATATTTTTTTCTACAACCTTGTAGAACAGTTAATTTCGAGTAACTCTGATGAAAATATAGTTTGCCTGTTAATTTATTAAGGGGATATATACTTGAGTGACAGGAGTACTTGCACCAAATTTGAAGCAAATCGGACAAGTCTAGCTACCGGACCAACGTGCCTAAAGTTTGTATGGTATTTTTCGACAATTTACATGAAGAAAACCCACTAACTCGCATTTTTGCCGCTAGGTGGCACTATATGTATCACATTATCACTGTAAGTGAAAATAAGAAAGATAATTTAATTGTCTACAACTTTGCGGAAGACTGCTAGTGAATTCAGCTTTGGTAAAAGAAGTTATTAAACTTTTAGTGAAGTGATGTCTGAGTCAGTTTTGCATGGGGCCTAGCAGTGCATGGTTGTGTATCAGTACTCGATTTGCGCGACCTGAACATTTTTGTGAAATTACCATAAGATTTAGCTCTGTGGTATGTTCAGAAGAATTTTACTAAATAATACAAGCCATGTGTTGGTTCGAACATTTTAGTTCCACATTTTACCACATAGAGGGCGCCAACATTAACTTTTCAACGAAAAGAGATAGAAATTAGGTGTCTTCTATAAAGTTGTAGAATAGGAATTTTCCAATAATTCTTCCGAACATCCTGATATTCTATCTCTCTTCTATGAAAAGTTAGTGTTGGCGCTCTTTATGCGGTCACAGTTGGAACTAAAATTTTACAACCAAAACATAACTCGTATTATGTCTTATAATTCTTTTGAACATACTATTGGCTAAATCTATCGACTATTTCACAAATATGCATAGTTCGTGGGAATCGAGTACTGCTACACAACCATGCACTGCTAGGCCCCATGCAAAACTGACTCAGATATCACTTCGTTAAAAGTTTAATAATGTTTTTTAGTAAACCCGGATTCACTAGCAGTCTTCGATAAAGTTGTTGACAATTAAATTATTTTTCTTATTTTCACTTACAGTGATGATGCGATAAATGCAGTGCCACCTAGCGACAAAAATGCGAGTTAGTGGGTTTCTCCATGTAAATTGTCGAAAAATCCCATACAAACTTCAGGCACGTTGGTCCAGTAGCTAGACTTGTCCGAATTGCTTCAAATTTGGCAAATTTCAAAAATTCATTATTTTTCTGGGCAGTCTAATATATACCCATATGTTGGTAGGGGTACCTTTAAATAATTTTTTTTGCGTTTTATTCATACAATGAATTTTTACCACACTGGTTCTTTCCAGATGGTTGTAGACATCAATGAATTACATAACTTTCATGAACACACTATTTAGTCTAGTCTTAATATCAATTTTTAGATGAAACCACAATATCAACAGATAGAGCATATTACGTTCATAAAAATATATTTACAATTTGAATTTTATTGGATTTTCATCAAATAATTTTAGTAAATTGTCATAGTCTAATGTCAATGCAATTACAGTGGTTGTTGTGGTTTATATCTTGGTTTTTCGAGACATTTATTAGGGTCTGTAGTCCTAGAGATGAGCATTCAAAAATGTTAAGATCTTTTGGCATTAGAAATGCGAATCACCTAAGTCAGCGGCATGTCCGGACGAGCTTTAAATACTTTAAATACTATAACATCAAAATCCCAATTTTATTATCACATTGAAAAACTAAAAATACGTTTCGATAATTTTTCACTTATCAACGAGAAAATTTTTTCGATGAAATTCAAAATATCTGCGATTAAAAATATTTTCAGAGAGACAAGTCATCATCATACACAAGATATCAAAATTTGAATTTTATTTTAAAATAAATGTTTATTGAAATAATATTGATCAGAATGGCAGTTTTGGTTCAAAACTCGGACCGCCTGTTGTACTCCTGGCCTGGGGGGAAACACCCCTGCCCTGGGTCTGGTCGTGACAAAATGAGAAGAGAGAAAGAGAGAGAGAGAGAGAGAGAGAGAGAGAGAGAGAGAAAAGGATAGAGATAGAGAGAGAGACGTGTGAGGAATGATAAATTATGATGAGTACCGTTGCATTACTTTTGCATATTATACGATATTTTGATTCCTTACATCCTTCCTATAAATAATGCAACCGGTAATGTTTGCGCCATGATCAGTAAAACCTAACTCAAGTAACAATTGAAGTTTTATCAGAGGCTAGAAAACTACTATAAAACCTCAATTGTTACTAGGGAAACCTTGCGAAAGAACTCAAATTTTCATTAGAATTTTTGGATTTAAAAATATTGATACTCGCAATGCCACGAGAATAAATCTACTTTCTCTCTTCTAAGTGGATTACGTGGTGATCTGAGTAGTATTATAGGATCGAACATCTACCTCACGGTTGAACGCAACGCTTAATCTAAGGGGTCAATACATGAACTATGGAAAAAAATCACTTTCCGGTGAACTTACACATTTTTTTGTATTTTAATTAATTAATTTTTGAGAATTAGTTAATTTATTATTGATTTAATTCGCAAAATGTTTTCTAAATTGAATTCCTTGAGTCACGTAGATGTGTTTTCATATATTATTCAATATTCAAAAGGTTTAGTTTTGCTCATAAACACCAGTAAAGCAATACGCTGTATTTAACTGTTCCATTATTAGTTATTGAAAATTGGTAAGTGAGAAATAGGAATATTGAATGTTTAATATCTCAGCCGCTCGTGAACGGATTTTGACAATCAATGGAAAAGTTAGAAAGTTTTTTTTTAATTTTCCTAATTATATGCACAAAGCGTGACCAAATTGCTGTGTTCGCAAGTTATATGTTTAAAACATGTTATAAAAAAATAACAGAGTCAAATAGTTACGTTAGGCCTTTGAGTCGAAACTAGTTTCGTTAAGATCGGATCAGCCATTGCTGACATAATTACATGACATTAGTGCACATACATACACACAGATACACACGCACATACAGACATTATCCCAATTTGCCGAGCAGAGTCTATTGGTATATGAGACTCGGCCCTTCGGGTCTCGGAAAAAGTTTGCAAAGTTTGAACGAATCGTTTATATTTCCTTGCAGGAAATGTAAAAATATAAACTTTATCATAAAAAAATACTTTAAAATACGATATTTCTTCGATACATCTTCTGAACAATTTACTGCTTCGGCAAGGATTATTCTCGTCCATGATTGATGAACACTGATATTATTTATATTTATTTGAATTCAGGCGTAAAACACTTTAACTACTGTGAATTATTATACTGGATAGTATGTATCAAATGGTTTGTAGAGCTCAACACATTTCGGTGTTCCAAAAAATGTTTTGAACAGAAACGCCTCACTAGGCAAAACGTCGATTGTCACCGTTAGCAACACTTCACAGGTACGGATTTTCATATGGAATCAGATAAATAAAGTCTTCGACGGATGTTTCGTTCCTTTTACTTATCTATCCCAGATTACGAATAATATCGTTGAATTGAGCATAGTTGCAGTTACAATGCATTGAAAGAAGAATCGGCATCCGAAGCGATGGTTTCAGGACTTCATATTAGTTCATGTTTTTGCTAGGTACTAGGTCATTACTGTATGAGATTTTTATAACAGATCTCACTTGTTATAATTTTACTAATAAGACCTAAGACTTATAACATAATTTGCTGAGAAAATTGCATTCTGTTAGAATCCTGTTATTTTATTATGATCGGGATGGCACCCGAATCAGCCATCTTCAACAGTACAGAAGAAAAACCACACGTTCGATCTACTTTTTCGAAGCCGCCAGACCACGCTAAGCACTGTCTCCCGCAGAACGTACGTTGTGAAGATTCCAGCTTCCGCGCGAGACTGAGCCTGCTCGAATCGAACAGACAGCCAACAACAAACGAGAGAAAAAGAATGATACCACAGGCAATACAAAGTGGCATGGCAAAATTAAACAAATAAAACACTAAAACCATTGAACCTGTATGGTCTACTATACAATTCACTCTACTGCATAGTGTCTGAAAAAACACCGCGTGTGGCGTTGCTTCATTTTGCGCGTACACTACCATTAAACAACATACCAGAGCGTCATGATCTATGTGCGAGGCAAGGTGAGGTGGATGGTGCGAGGCGGGCTCAGTCGAACCGGGACTAAGTTAATGGTCGATACCCGATCGGCTAGAGATCGCGCGACGCCCTGATGGGTACGCACTTCCACGTCGGTATAAAAATCCTCGCCATCGCAAGGGTCACTATCAGTCGAGTGTCGTTAAACGATCCAAACGCTTCTTTCGCCGTCGACGTGCAACCAACCAACCCCAATTAGCCGAAATGAAATTCCTGATCATGGTACGTTGCAGCTAGAGGTTATAGTGAACGGAAAGTGAAACACACAAGGAAGTGGAAAATTTAACAGTAATTTGTGCAAAGTGAATTGTTCTCATTGAAACTTTTGCGTGTGTTCAGTGAAGTTCTAAACGAATATAGAAAATCTTTGTAAAGTGCCAAACGAGTGCTAATTTTTGAACACTTTCTTTTACGCTCCACAGACCCTCTGCCTCGTGGTTCTGGCCTTCGCGCTTGTATCCGCTTTGCCTGCCGTGAACGACGAAAGCCTCTTTGGAGCTGATGGAGCCGCCGACGATACGTTGAACCCCCAGGATCCACAGGCTATCCTGCTTAAGAAGCTCTTACTCAAGAAGAAGCTTCTGTTGCTGGGTTAAATAGACAGTAGGAACCGAGTCGTGCCCAACGGTCGATAGGCTGCCAGGAGCAGTTTCTTCCAGAGGGATACAGCTCGGATCAAGTTTAGCGACATAAGAAATGATTTTTTTTGGTTATTTTACAAAAAAACGCCTAATGCCAAGACTAAGTAATAACGGTTATTTTTTATAATTTTCAACTCGTGTGGTATTCTTGAGAATGAGCGCAAAAGATGTTTCGCTGTTTTCATTTTCCGCAACAATGAAACTGCCAGTCAAATAGATCGAATGTACAAGCCAAATAAATTATAAGATTTTTGAAGGAACGAAATTATTATTTTTTACTCTAATAGCATATTCGAAACAAACAAAATATCCCTCCCCGGTGTTACCAAACGAAATAAGATAAATTACTTCAGCTTTCTGACTTTGGGATTGGTTCTTCGAGAACAGGAATTGGTGCAACGATATTTTTGCGAGGAGCCGCCGCTTTCGACGGCTTATCCTTACCAGCTTAACGTCACGCATCAGTTCCTTGATTTAGGTAATGTACAAAGTTTTGGTTTCGTCACATAACCTTACTTACATAACACTGTTTCATTCTTTTGGATCCTAAGAAGGGGGCTACCGCTTTCTATGATTGTTGCCAAATGGCACTGAAAAACACACCTGTGCTGAATTTTGCGCTTTGTTCTATATGTATGTTTATATTATCAAAAGAAAAGTAAAAATATTGCTATTGTCTAATGCTGCTACTAGTGCCAAAGCCAACATAATGAAAAAATGTTTTGATTTTTATCAAAAAAATTCACCACTTCAAAAAAAAAAGTGTGAGAAATGGTTATAACTGTGGAATGAACTTATGAACCAATGTTCATTCTGGATATGGTTTTCTGGAGAATAGTTCTTTCTGGGGAAAACACTTCGGTATTTTAGTTTCTGTGGAATGGTTTTTGGGGAAAGTCAGCGATTCTTTATTTTAATTCGGAGTAAATAAAGTCATCCTAACTTCCGGTTTCAACACAATGCAAATAATTTCTAATGTGACCGAATCGACGAATGTCGTTCGATGAAAGTGGGAACGACTAGTACGTTTAAAAAGATCAAATCAATAAAAAAAAGTTAAACTTTTCTGGGGAATGACTTTCTGGGAGATGGGGCATTCTGGGGCATGGAATTCTGGGGAATGGTACATTCTGGGAAATGACTGTCTGGGGAATAGTATATTCTGGTGGATGATATTCTGGGGAGTGGAATTCTGGGGAATGGCTTTCTGGGGAATGATTTTTGGGGGAATAGTATACAATCGTTAGCTATTAGTTACAAAAATCATAATGTTAGTATTTGTCGTATAAATGGTCTGTATTAAGCCAGACCGGACTAAGTCGCAAAATTTCAAAAAATGAGATAATTACAGCACTGGATAAAGAATTTCTTGGACTACATTCGACTTTCACCAGATTTAAAATATGTTGCGTTGCGTTGCGTTGCGGTATACTTCGTAGATTGCAGTCTGCTGACTCTCATTTCTAGCCAGACTACTTGAGGAGCATCGTTTGGGAATAACAATTGATCAAGTCCAAGCGAGATTTTCGCCTGAGAGCCACCATTGCGAGCCACGACCATCTTTATCGTAACTTGGAATGAGAGAGGGTTGTTGATGTAGTACTTACTCAACGGAAGGCCCCGACTCAGTGACACTCCCATAAGTACCACGGATTGGGTAGTGGGTAGGTTGTTAGTCAGGATTCGCTTCAAGCAAGCGATGCGACTGAGAATATATTTTTGTGCAAGTTTGAATAGTTTATTGACTGTAGGATACGTAAATCTTCTTGGCGTTTAAACTCGGGCTAATCGTTTATCGAGATTGTTTAATCGAAAACAACTTGAACTCCGGACAGCCGGCTGTCGAGAGTGTTGTCGACAATGTAAAATGGACCGTAAACAATGAGTTTAAAAGTGGTATGGTGGAACATTAATAAATTATGTCACGCAAAGATTACCCAATACTAACTAACCCTCATATTACTACGTTATTTTTCCCCTTGGTCTAATACAAATCAAATTCTTTTAGTTTTTCCTTCATTTTGTAGTAGCTCTTTTATGCCGCTACTCCCAAAAGTGTTCATGTTCTATGGAATTTCCTATATACATTGCGCAATCGTGCGTAAACGACCAATTGCGTCGAAGAACATGACGTGCTCCCCTCCTATTTATGTCACAATTAGTCATATCTCTTCCTTCTAATAGCGTGGCCGAATTTATAAATGGTCCGTATTGGTATAATCACAAGCATATTGAGATCCCGTAACTTGAAATTTTCCACCTCGTTCGTGTAAACGTTCCGATATTACAATAAAGACGCGAAACAGAAAAAATATAAATGCTGCGTTCCTAAACGATATTAACATCAGCACGAATCAAACACCCCCCGTTTCCAAATATTACGTACATATTCTTAGCTCAGTATAATTGACTGATGAGTTAATGGACTAAAAGTAAAGCATAAAACATTTGGTCCTCGTGCTGAAATGATTGCCGCAAATTGGTAATTGGATTTGAACTGATCTTGCGAATTGTCAATTCTCCAATTTCATACATAATTCAAAAGTCATTCACTCAGACAATACCATGCGTATTTCCCACACGCATTATAGACCCAGTGGATTCGTTTCCTGGTTGATCAAATAAACACTAAACCAACAAATAAATTAGTTTGCTTGGTCTAAAGAAATGTCAGCAATCAAGTATTATCTTTAGACGAGATTGTTGAAGCAAACTATGATAAGATCAAATCCATAATGGAAACGTTAAAAATATGAAAGCTCCAGGTTATGATGGAAATTTTAACCTTCCTCTTAAAAAACTTCCTAGTCGAAATATACAACAAATGTTTTCAATTAGCATACTTTCCTGAAAGATAGAAAAATGTCAAGGTTATTTCTATCCAGCCAGACAAAAATCAAACAGAGGAAGACAAAAATCAAGCAGAAGTTAGCCGAAATCAATAAATTGAATGGAATGATAGGGTAAAAGGATATAATACGCCCCACCAGGGCAAAGTGCCCCTCCTATTCCCAGGAATCATGAATCATGAATTATCTATTCCCAGGAACTTATGAATTATTAAAATGCCCCACTAAGTTTTGGATGGTATGCCTCATTACATTACACAACTTTAAAGTATTTTTTATTTCGATTATAGAGGTTTTAACCTTATGGTCATTAGCCTTATTTCGAGTTAGAAAAATCTCTTTGGAAAAATTTCTAACTCTATTTGCGGGGTCGGGAATCGAACCCAGGTGAGCTGCGTATAAGGCAATCGATTTACCAATTTTGTGTTTTGAATAACATTAATACTGAAATGAAACGGGAACTAATTTCTAACTAATATTGCAATAGATTAGAGTAGTTGGTGCGGATATCATAGTGTCGAATGTTGAAATATAGCTACCCACTGGGCTCGTTTGTAAAGTCGATTCTCAGAGTAAGTGCATAACTTTTCTATTGGAACGGACATTAAGAAGGAACGGGGAATTGAACGAAAATTGAAAACGAAATCAAGATTTTTTGCAACACCGTTTGTTAGATCTTCATCAACCTAAACCTGATGCAGAAGGAAGAAACCAGCGAAAGAGATTTTCAGCAGACAACTTCGAAAAGGTTCATGATCCTGAACAACTTCTGGACTGATCGGTCGCTATAAGCAAGTAAACAAAAAAAAAATCACGCGGAAACAACGAAATCCGCTGACGCACCATGGTTCCTGTTCATTCATGTAACCAACCGCTTCTATTGCCAACGAAGGGTAGAAGCTAGGCATAAACCTTTGCGCATAAATCATCGTTGTTCATTCATATTTGTATCTTCGACTGCTGGCGCGCCAGTGTCTTAAAGCTGGGTTTTGTGTTTGTTATATCCGAAACGGTCAACATTTGCTTTTCTTTTCTTTATTTGCATAGTTTTATTAATCGTAAGCTATTTTACTAAGAGAATTATCTAGTGATGTAACTTATGCACACTTGACTTCAAAATTTTATTTAATGTGACTAAGACGCATCAATTTGTATTTATCAAAATGTTAGTCACGTTCCTACAGGACAGAATAATAACAGAAGTTCTTTGAAAAGTTAAATTCTCTTGATTACGCTAAATTAAACATATTTGCCTAATATAACACGATTGGTCAACGGTTCGCACTATTTTTGAACAACTTATAACTGAAGCTGCATTATTTATAACAAGTTGAACCTGTTGCACTCCGTGTGCTCCTTTCCGAAATATCTCACTGTCCGTATCCAATCAACCAAATACAAAAATAGATTTTCTGAAAATACAGGACACATTGACCTCATATCGATAGCAAATTCAATTTAATCAGGGAGTTTGAAGCAACACGATTTTTTACACAGAGTAGTTGTTGATACGTGGCTCGGAGACTAAACTAAATTCCTGAACCAAAACCCCAGAAAATTTTTCTTTCGATTTTTTTACTTATATTTTTTTACATACTCAAATATGGAATATGTCAAAACATGTTAACTTATTTGCATGAATGCAAAAATATGATATTTTAGGGGCCTTTAATGATTTTTCTTTAGATAAGGTAATTTCGGAAGAGATGCCGTACTCTCTACTTCTCGTATATAGAGTAACTTTACCACGATAAGGTGATATTGCGACTGTGTCCTTCGAAGAATTACAACACTGGAGATGTAAAATACTATTTTTTACTATTCACCTGCAAAAATATTAATTATGTTCGTACAGTTGCATTGCGGAGTACCGATAATTTTTAGGATTTCGTTTCGTATCAGTTGAATAGTTGGGACCTTTTCGAAGGCATTATGGCCACGAACACGGTCATCTATAATTTCAGAGGAAAATGTCGTCGTGCGGCATCTCTCCCCAACAGTTGGGATAGCTGTCGCATCAAAACTGCGGATGAGATGCCGCACTCAACGGCGCAGATGCGTAGCAAAAATGTATTTTTTCACCTCAGAATATCATTACGTGTGGTCACGACAAAAGCTTGGTTCGGACTGTGTAGGTTAATGGTTATATTTTGGGGGTGCGCGACGTTTGGCATAAATACTTAAGGCATAAGTACGTTAGGCATACATACGTTAGGCATAAGTGCGTTAGGCATAATGGACGTTAGGCATAATTGACGATTGGCATAGTATACGTAAGGCATAATGGACGATTGGCATAATGTACGTTAGACATAATGGACGATAGGCATAATTCACAAAAATATAAAATTAATCGTAAGGCTTTCGTTATTATAGAGATTTCGCTTATTTTTGTAAGAATGGAAAAAGGACGCTTTGCTATACTATAGCTTCGCATATCTTTAGCGAGATATTTAACCCTTGCAAGTGTCGTTTTTTCTATTTTTTCTGAAGACGAGACGAAGAAATTATCGCTTCATTTAAGTAAACAGTTTTGGTACAAGCACATTTCAAGCCTCTTAGATTTATTGCTAATACAACTCATCCAAATATTAAAAAAAAAACAAAATAATTAACATACATTAAGTTTTGGATCCTATGGAAACTGACAGTGTCATGTACAGGATCAACATTAGGCTACGGATTCTACGTTTGTGACGACACCTTTTTCGTTTCGGTAACTCGTCACAGTACAGGATTAAACTTTCTCTCATATCAAAGAGTTTCCGTAGTTCTATTCGTGATGGCCTCGAGAATACAATCATTGTGCTTAAGAATATGGGAGACAATCAATATAGAACCAGCAATATTCGTATATTCGTTGAATGAATAATAAAATGCATCATTCTTTCTTTCATGAGCTGTTCTTCAAGGTTATATACTTTCTTCTTGGACAATTACATCTTGCATGCATGATAAACTAATCTAAGTTAACCCTTACATGCCCAAATTTTTTATAGTGTTCATAGAGTTCAAGAAACACGAAAAACCCGATTTGAAAGATGCTTTTTTCGCAGTACTGGAAGCTGCTCAATATTTACCTTCCGGTGCTCAACACAATTCTCCTAGAAAAATTTCAATATTCTATATGCTAGGAAAGATAGTCGAAGACGGTTCAAATTGATACGTTTTATCAGTTTTCAACAATAATGGAAAATAATGAAGATACATCACAATTTCATTTATCAACGCTAACTGTAAATATCTCTGGTAGTACTGCTCCAGCAGAGTTATAAATATCAGACTAATAGCAATAACTTTAATTCTAAGTTCTAATAGTACCAGTTACCGGTCTTACTTCTTTTTTCGAGTGAATTTTGCCTAAATCAAAAGTTGTAGCAGTTCAAAAACGTTTTTGATTACAAAAATTATGGCCATGAAGGGGTAGATGTGCGTTATTCATGCCTTAATAAAAAAATAGATCGCTTTTAAACAAGAGTATTAAGCCTGTTTTAGAGATGCGCAATTTGTTTATTCGTTCATTCGATGTGCATTCGTTTTGCATCTTTTATTTGAGCTAAGCTTTTTTGAGGTATTTACAATAGAATAAAATGTTGATCGAGTTCTATCAGCTTCCAGAGTAATTCTACAACATCAAAAGAATTCAAACATTTGCGCTCTTAGATGATATTGAATTTTTAATTGATCGGACTTCCGGTTCCGGAGTTACGGGTTGAAGAGTGCGGTCGGTAACACAGCAAATTTCCATATAAACTGGTAACCCTATGATGTCCGAATGATGTAATACATATTCAAACGGGTTCAACATTACTTGGATTTGCGGATCTAGATCACTAATGACCAATCAAAGTAGCTTTGACCACATTGGCCACCCATGACGGTTCTTGATGCCCCCAGGGAACTTTCTAAGTTCCTGAGCTAATGTCACACCTATTTCCCAGCAAACTTTTAACCGATTATTACAAGCTTACTTTCGCAAGAAAGATGTAATACTCCCATTGACTGTTTTTGAATTTCATTCAGTTCTGACCTTTGGTTCTGGAGTTACAGAGTGGTCATTGCGGTCACATAGGAATTTCTCATATAAACCGGTACAATCGTAATACCTCATAGGTTTTAAATCTATTGAAATAAACATCAAATAACTTCGATTCGCAGGCCTAGACCACTATTGGAGAATTAAAGATTATTGGAATATATTGTCCACTATCGATAATTCCGAAAGTCCCGGGTTCCGGGCATTCCAGATCAAAAACCACTTCGGTAATGACTGAACCAATTTTCACTAACTTAGTCTCAAATTGAAGGTATACATGTTATGAAGATCGGTGTTGAACCCTCCATCTACCCCTCCGCCTTCTACTTCTCAAACCACTCCCCCACTCTCACCCCCCATCCACTCAGACCAACCACCCACCAGCATTCCCTTCATCCACTCCGTATACTAAAATTAGTTAAATAATTCTCGACGCATCCTCCCCCTTCCATTAATAATATCCCTTCCCTTCTCCAACATGAAGTTAACATGAAGACAATATTGAATTCACACTGATCAAGCTTTATAAATATAATATTTTTGTTTGTTTCAAGTGTGTCAGTGTCTACATGTTGCTTATCAGGTTCGTGACAGTCGTGCACTTATATATGCTTATCAAGTGTAATAAGAATGTAATAGACATTCCCACAATGTTTTATTGAAATCATAGTTTGGATAAATGAGAAAGTCACAGTAAAATAAACGTATTTTTGAAGTTGGTGCAATGCACATCAATACTATTATTTTCAGTTAGCTTTAAGCTGAGACTACACAAATGGTTGTGGTCAACTACGTTTGTAATAATATTGTCCTATTGAATATTTACTCTTCATCACCAGGAAGCCATATCGCTGGATATATAATGAAAAATGATAAAAAACCTCTTAAATTATCATAATTTTGCTTCCATATAAAAATTCTTCAGCAATTACTGACAAACTCCTAATTTTGCCACATTATGCAGTATGCTTTTAGGAATGCAAATATAAATATAACTTGTTTTGGATATTGGCCAGGAATTTGTTCTAGTTACTCCTCTGTGCGGCTATGCAAAATATTTTTTAACTGCTACTAAGGTGGGACACGATGTATTTCAAGAAATTCTGCTCTGCTGCGGAATGAATGAACAAATTAAGTTTGTTTACAAAAGTCTCTTTAACCATTTCGAAGAATAAATAGAATTATGGTTTTGTGCTGCAGATTGCTATTAAGGGATACTGCAATGTCATCGCTTCTTAGCAGATGATACCACACCGTCTAAGATGGATCCAAAAAGATTTGCCGCTTTGATATCCGAGTATAGGCAACCATAATCAATAACATCCACCTATAGCAGAAGAAAGACGCATATCTTGTTGTGTCACCCCTAATTGATGCGCGTTCGAAGGAAGAAATTTAGATCGACGAGCTTAAAATTGATGGTGGGATCGAAAGCCCACCACGAATTCGATGTATTTCCATGGTCACTTGCATCGATCGGCCAGGTGTGGAACTGAATTTTAAGATAGTTTCTTTCTACTATAAAAACTGACACAATGTATTTGGGACTAATCAGTTGTCGATTGAAGTGCTAGTTAAATTGTTCGAATTTGGCTCGATAGTCGAGGAAACGTTATATAACCAACATGAAGTTCTTCACCATGGTATGTTTGCAGGTACTGTTCTCTATACGAACTGCAAGTAGTGAATAATATGCTAGTGTATAGAGTGAGATGATACAAGACCGACCATTGCTATATGGTCGAGGAAGTTGTGTTACTGTTATGATAAGTTGTGTTTTTATTTTTCTGCTCACAGAATTTAAATCGCTACCAAAGCACAAATAAGTGACATGAAGTGAAATTGAGTTATCATGGCGTGTAGAAAATATAGCACTGTGGTACGCGTGTGGTAGTTGCAAAACTCAGCGTGCATGTTCTAGTGTGACTAGAGAACTTGTCTTTTTAAATTTGGGTTATTAAATGAAGATTTTTTTCTTTCGCTCTTTGCGTCGATAAAGCGAAACTTTCAAAGACGATGATGAGTTTTATTTTCTTGGAGTAGAGATGGTCGGGTTCGGGTTTTTAGACCCGAAACCCGGACCCGACCCGAACCCGACGGGTTTCGGGTCGGGTTCGGGTTCTATAAATTTAAGCTTCTCGGGTTCGGGTCGGGTTCCGGGTTTTGAAATTTGAAATTCTCGGGCTCGGGTCGGGTCCGGGTTTTTAAAATTTTGAACTTTCGGGCTCGGGTCGGGTTCGGGTTTTTCAAATTAGAAATTATCGGGGTCGGGTCGGGTTCGGGTTTTGAACAAAGCAACCCAACCATTTCTTGACGCTGTCTATACACAAGACCCAGTTTTTTTTTTATACTTCGTGATACGAATGGAAGACACATATAACCGTACCAAATGGTAGCACCTTTAAATCGCTAGAATTCGTCGTATTTTCTGGTGCTCAAATATAGTATTTTTTCATTCTTGTATAAAATTCTGTCTCTTCAGATTCGCAAACTGACTGAATTATTTTATGTTTTAAAAGAACATTCATGAGAGAGCATTCAACAATACGTGTCTCACATCTAAAATCTCTTTGCGATTTATTTTTAATGATAATTAGTAATAAATCATGTCAATAGGAATTTATCGGAAAATATTGGTTCAACTTTCTGTTTTAAAATATTAATTTCGACAGGTATTTTAAAACCGATACGTAGGCCGCGGTCAGAGTCCAAAGCAAAGCGAGTAGAAATCTACGGAAAGTAGAAACAATAAAAACCAATCTATTGATCCGAAATCAAACAGTGGGTGTTGCGAGTGCACTTAATGGTAGTACTTTTTGCTACATATTGAATAATAATTGTCCATTAACCCTACAACGGTTTCGTGACTTTTTCTCTAAGTAAACGGTTTTTTGGGATACATTCGTAGCCAAGAACTAAAATCGCTCTAATATGTCTAATTTTTATTAAATTTATAATTAAATTGGATAGTTTTATTCTAAAACATACGATTTTTCACAAGTTTTTCGCTTACTGTGTATCGATGTTTTGCTTTTAAAAAAAGATAAAATAATGTCTTCGGAATTATGCAAACATGACAAAACATTAACGTAAATGGTTTTGTGGGGTACATTTGTACCCCAAACAAACTTTAAGCGGGCACTGTTAAGTTGGTCAAATGCAACAAATAGGTTATACCTGCTTTAATAGAAGTTTAATAATAATCAAATTGATTTATGATAAAGAATGCTTGCAGTTAAAATAAACTGTAACCATTGACTAAAAAGGACGTTGTAGCCCGGGGACGATTTCACAATTCCCATATATTGAAATCACAAATTTGGTGGTACTGCTGCACAGTGTCGCCTAGCCGGACAAAACCTCAAAATTTTATTTTAGATTTTTCATGATTTAACATTTTTCCCTGTTTCTTAACAGGTTGAATAAAGTCTTCTCAAAATATAAAGTCCTGAGGCCGATAGTTCGATTTTTTACAGAACTTCAAAGGTGAAATAGATGATCAATTCTGAGAAACATTGTTTTCAAACCTAAGTTATTCAAATGAATATACATTTTTAGTTATGACTCCGATTTGGATTGAACTGGTTTCATTTTAAAGGTTATTCGCTGGACTTATAGTTGCCATTCGATTCAGTCGATACAAGCCTTTCTTCTCGCTCAGACATGAGGAACAAATAATAAATCGTGCAATAAATTAAAGTTATAATATTCAAAGTGGCTGTACTTTTTTTTGAAACAGTTCGGAAAGATCGCTTGTTGTTCATGATACTTGAAAATTAGTGTACTTTCCGAAAATAAATATCTTGTTTTGCCCCTTTCTGCCCCGAGATATGAAAAAAGGTGATTTTTCATGATATGTCTGAAGGAGACGCATGGTAGCCTTTGATTACCCAAGTTTCGTAATATAATTTATAGATGTGTCTTATCATTATTAACAATTGAAAAAATGTGTATTCTGTTAAAAAATTCACCGCTCCTAATTTATTGAAAATGAATTTTATATTCGTAAATATTGAATTTTCGAACCACCCTAAGTGCCAAAATTTTGTGGCAATAAAAAAAACAAAAAATAAACATCAAATATGAATTCAGCGTCACAAAATTACCTTAATGTAAAGTTTTCATCAAATTCAGGCCACTTTTGAGATTTTGTCCCACTTTTGTATGGAAGGTGATCACTGTGAATGGTTTTACATTTCCTAGAAAAGAAATGTATAGAATTCGTTTTTGATACAAAATTAGAAATTTTGGTTAAGTACGACGGGTAAGGTTGTTTGAAACTGTCACCATTAAGTTTTTTGTTTCCCCATGAGTTAGCGACCGATTTATTCTACATTTCAGTTAATATATCGACAATTTGTAAGTTTCTCATAACATTACATATTCGACGTTCAATAATAGCAAATAAAAATGCGGATTTTACTCGCCAGTAATTCGTTATAACTCAACGCGTATGGTGCTACTTCAGATTCGAATGATTCTACTATTCTAGGATGAGCCTAGGTTGCCTAAAATTGAAAATCTTCGAGATCTCTTATGGATTCTCCATATTAGCACGTTGGGTTCGGATCGGGTTTCTCAAATTAAAAATTTTCGGGTTCGGGTCGGGTTCGGGTTTTCAAATTTTAAAATTCTCGGGGTCGGGTCGGGTTCGGGTTTTACAGAATTTTCATTCTCGGGTACGGGTCGGGTCCGGGTTTTATAATTTTAAAATTTTCGGGCTCGGGTCGGGTGCGGGTTTTTCAAATTTTATAATTTCGGGCTCGGGTCGGGTTCGGGTTTTTCAATTTTCAAGCTCTCGGGTTCGGGTCGGGTTCGGGTTCGAAAAAAATGAAACCCGACCATCTCTATCTTGGAGCACAAAAATTTGGAAATTTAAAACCCGAACCAAACCCGACGATATAAATTTAAAAAAATTCAAACTCGACTCGATCCCGAAAATTTGATAATTTTGAAGATATTAAACACAACTCAAACACGCGATGGTTTTGAAAAATCGGAGCTTAATCCGAGGCACAAAAAGAAAACCTTTGTAACTTGCAAATGCAAAACTCATCAACAATCGTTAGAACTCATTTATATACAGTAGGGGAAAGAGGGTAACAGTGGAACTATGAAAACAATACGTTTTCATAGTTCCCTCTTTCCCCTATTTAGAATCCTCTGACATTTTAGATATTCTAATGATTTTTTTTAGAATTGTTCAATGTCGTTGAAAGTGTGATGACAATTGAAAAAATCGCTACACGTCTATTTTATATCGGCCTTTGACAATGCGAATTACTGACGAGTGTAATTTAGTATTAAAACAGTTCGAACTTGACATATTCAAAGAAACTTTATCATCTTAAATGGGAAAGTCTATTTTATCAAGTCCGTGAATTACTTACCAACTCGCCAGAAAACAGAAAGTTGAGAGATGAAATGTTAACAGCCTAAACTATTTCTGCAAGAGCCTCGTTCTTTATCATTTAACTTGTACGCTATCTTGTCGAAGTTTATCACCAGTCCAATTCTCACAGCTTTCCCTGTAAACGGCTTAAACGCCTCGTCCATTGCTTTTCGATCGATGCCAATGAATTCGATGTCATTCGACACGCTCAGTTACCTGTGATATAACATAATAATAACACGAACCATACCCGAGAATTTAATATTTTAAAAATACGTCGGGTGTATGTCGGGCCCAGGCTTTGAGGTCCAATACCCAATCCCAAGCCACCGCTTATGGAATCCTTCAGTGAACAAGCCATCTCACCGAAGAATGCTCCAATGAACGTGAAAAACTTTAAACTGCGAAATGTTAACGACAAGCCTGACAGTTTCACTTTTCCTATCCAAAACACGTCATATGGGTGGTCTTTATCTCTTCGCATTATTGTAAATTTTGATTGTTATGAATTAAACACTTATAACAAAAATAAGAATTAATTAGTTAATTAAACACTAATAACAAAAGTTCTCTAATTCATCTTAGCTCACCTGACCATCCTATCCATTTTATCACATTAGTTATAGCACAGATAACAGACGTTTAGACTCGATTTGATTCGTGTGTAAATACCCGCTACTGAAAATCTGAATAAATCAGACTTCTGAAACACGTTAGGCAAACGTTTGTAGATGGCGTAGTGATCGATACCATGCAGTTAGAGTACAGCTGTCAAACACGTATAGCAAAGAGTTGTGCAGATGGCAATAGTGAAACACGGATTTCCAACGTTTTTAAATTTGAAAGTTCACACAGGTTTTTGAAGAAATTTTGTTCTAGCCTAAACGTCTGTTATCTGTGGTTATAGGGTTGTATTTACTTTTTCTGGCATGATGAATGGGGACTGTTCCATTTTGTTTTTCGCATCGAATATTTAATAATTTCACTCCAATTTTTTATTATGAAGGGGTTTTTGGCATTTTTTTCAATTGCGATTCTTTTGATGACCTAGTTGACATATCAACTTATTTTTTTAATTGGGGTAAGGTTCTTTACAATTTTCTCATGTCAAATATATATGCTTTGACCACGTATTCAAATTTTGGAATTTTCAATCAAAAATGACCGTTCGGTCAAGCAAACTTTTCGCAAACAGCTGCCAACAATCGTTTTTGCATGGGGTATTACATAAACAAAACTGTCTATTCATATGATAAGCAGATCCTAGAGAACCCAGTTCATCCTATTAAAGTGACTATGTAATGCGGTTTATATACTAATGGCGTCATGGGTCCATTTTTCTTCCAAAATGGAGCTGTAGAAGAAGATTCGTCAGAAAATGTTTAAAATCGTGACCGGCCATCTTCCATTCCGATGAAACTTTACACGTTTCACTGGCGTGGAAGACTAAACATTTTTCACAGTCAATCAGATCGTTTTGACTCAAGAATATTTTTTTTAGAGAGCGTAGAAGTTTTTGTATGCAGAATTTTCTGGAAAAAATGTTATATTACCGTATTTTTACAGCAAAGCTATCCGAGAAGGAGTTACAGAGAATTAACAATTCTACGCAAAAAATATACACTGAAAATATAACTGTGACATTTTTCATAAAACCAAAAATTTATGTTAAAAAGTTAAATTACAAGAAAGCCATATCGCAAAATTTTATTTTTGTTAACAAAGCCTGAAGAGAAAGAAAACACATACTCTAATTGCATCGTCCGTAAAATTGTTTATCTAACGACAATTTGATTTTTTTCAATTTCATACTAATTGACTGATAAAACTGTAAATTTATTATAAAAAATAATTCTAAACGTCATCTCAATCCACAATACTTTTAACTAAAACCTTCCAAAATTTGATCGTAGTTGAGATATTTGGAATTTTTGTTTCAACAAAAACATTTAATTCGTGAAACTGTGTGCTTTTTAAGAGTTATTCGCATTTCTCTATCATGAGCTACCGTAACTATTGTTTTAAAAAGGAAAGAGATTTTTTAAATTATTTTTGCACCATGGAGAAGCTATCAATAAGAAAGTTTTTCTAACAACAACTTTTAATATATTTTTATAATTCATACTATTTGCAGTCAATATATAATTTTCTTGTAAAATATGAATCTAAATGCCATTTGAAATGAAAATCCTCAAAACAACAATTTTCAAAAATGTGGTGATTTTCAAAATATTTTACATTTTGTTTCAACAAAATTCAATTACTTTGTTTTATTACGATCTTCTCATATGTTATTCGCGTTTCTCCATCACAAACAATAGGTTTTGACTCCAAGTCGATATTCGGAACAATTTAAAAAAAAAACAAGTTGCTAATTAATATGTAAGTTAACTGTCAGATGATTTAACTAGGGTAGACGATCCCTTATTCATCTTATTAGTCACGATGTCACACTATTTTGCTGATAACTCGGCTTTGGATTGAGCTTAAATAGGTTTCAACATCTTCGCTTCGTTCTTAAGCCGCGGATTAATAAAAAATCTGGCTTGGAAAATGTAAAATACTCGCGTTAGAGCGAAGCGAAAAGCCGAGTACAACGCACTCTTATTCATCCTGCCATTTGAGCTAATGTGTTGAATAGAGATAGCAGACACTGCTCTATCTAATGTGTTCAAATGGGTGGGATAAATAGAGGTGCTAAGATGTTTTCATGTACCTTTCAAATGGCTCACAATGTCGTTTATGTCAAAAGGAATGTTATAGGAAATTTTTGCGCATTTTGAAAAACCCTTTGTTTTTGGTAGAGAAACGAGCAAAACTTAAGAAAAAGTCGTAAGCAAACAAAATAATTGTATTTGTAGATACAAAATTTAAAATATCTTGAAAACGACTATATTTTGACATTTTTTTGCTATGAGCATTTCGATTTAAATTATCTTTTAGAATCATATTCTATAAAAAAGTTGTATTCTGCATGCAAACAATATGAAAAGGAAAACTTCTTTATTGTATGATGCAAATACACTTAACAAAAAAAATTGATTGGAGACAAACGCGAATAACTTATTATAAGAACATAATTTCACGAATCGATTATTTTAGTTGAACCAAAATTCCAAATATTTCGACAACTATCACATTTTGAAAGATTTTAGTTAAAAGCACTTTTATTTGAAATGACATTTAGTTAGAATCATATTCCACAATAAAATTACAGTTTTGTCTGTCAATCAGTATGAAATTTTGAACATGTTTAATGTTATTGTTAGAAAAATCTTTTTCACTAGTGGTTTCTGTATGATGCAATGACATTTAAAATATTTTCTGTCTTATTGACAAAAAATAGGTTTTAAACAATTTAATTTTTAAAGATTATTTGGTTTTGTTAGTGTCACAATTTTTTAGTTTATATTTCTTATATTCCCTTTAACTTATTCTAGGATAGCTTTGATGTTAAAATATGTCAATCGAACAATTTTTTAAGGTAATGCATGCAAAAACTTCATTACGTCATTTTGAAAAGTTGCTCTCGTGTCAAAATGTTCTAATTGCCAGAGGAAAAAGGAATTTTAAAAACAATTTATCGATTTTTGGAATAGTTTTGATATAAGTTTTAGTTTGATCTAGCATTTAACATTTCATTTTATATTTCTCCACAGACTCTGTGCATCCTCGTACTGGCTTTTGCTCTGGTATCGGCCATTCCTGCTACCAATGACGAGACTATTCTGGGATTGACAGGAGCCAGTGATGATGTACTTAACCCCCAGGATCCGCAAGCTTTTCTACTCAAAAAGAAATTACTGCTAAAAAAGCTACTTTTCTGGGGGTAAAAATAATCTCCAAAAGTAATTTAGCTGGTTTAACGTGTGCAAAGATGCAGTAGCTGCATCCAAACTTAGATTAATTATTGCTCTAATGGCAAAACTAGATAACATGTAGGGGAAACCGCTCATTGGTAGCGAAACCATGTCGTTAGTAATCTGGTCAAAGAACATTTGTTATACATCTTTCCTATATGTTTAACAACAGTTTCGCTAGAAATGGGCTTTGTTTGAAATCTCCTCTGTTTCAACTCTCCTCGGTTTCCCCTACCAGTTACATTCCCCGATAGTGATTCTTGCATTCCCATTGAACAAAGCAATACATGACAAAAAGGATATCAACAAAGTTCGAGTAGTTCGATCACTCAACTGTTATTGAAATTTAAATGTTTAATAAATAATGTGCGATTGTACATACAATCAGAAAACCGTGAATCATTTTCTCTTCGAAACTTCGCCTGGCAGTTTTTTCAACAGCAAATAAATTATCGCATCTGATAACGAAAATAACCGCTTCCGTATCCATAAGTGGATTACTGTAACGAAGCTCAATTCCCACGTCAGCTTAGATGAGATAATCTATTCATTAATCAATTCAAATATCAAACAACTAAAAGCACTAATTTACAGAAAAAAAAACTACTTGAGAAATGAACTGGGAAACTTAGGTCACCAATACAAATGCTGTTTTTTACTGTGCATAATGTGTGTATTCCACTTCTCATCTGTCGACAAACAGTCTGAATGGTTTAATCAAATTTAAACGATGGCGGTCTCAATTGGGAAAAAATTCATACACGCCCCCAGTGACATTAGGTGGTACATATTAGGAGAGAACAGATTATTTTACGAATTATGAATTAAACCGTACACAAAATGTTGTAATTATACTTTTCATATTATTTAACAAACTGTGTGAAAAACAATTTAATAAACAAACCCTTGAAATCGGGTCGGGTACGGAATTTTTGTAATTAATTTTATAGGTGCGATGTAATTCAACAAACCCAAAAAATTTAAAGAAGATACAGAATGGATCCGCAATAGGTATGGCAAAGCTGACCAACTCTGACGAAAAAATCC
Organism: Topomyia yanbarensis; assembly: GCF_030247195.1. Classification (NCBI taxonomy): domain Eukaryota; kingdom Metazoa; phylum Arthropoda; class Insecta; order Diptera; family Culicidae; genus Topomyia; species Topomyia yanbarensis. Next base: position 288,707,606 of record NC_080672.1, read on the forward strand.
GTACACCATACCGCAACGAAGCGAAATCGTTCACCACGCTCAGGCAAACAGTCCGCACAGTGTACGGATTATTTCGTCAGAGTTGGTCAGCTTAGGTATGGCTATGTTTATCGGAAACTTTTTGGAAACTCGGTAACTTGGAACTGGGAAGGTGCAGATTTCAGCCCTCCCGTAAGTCCGAAAGCTCTGCACAGGGGGAATTTCGCACAGTAAACCCAACTACGGCTCCCGTATCTACGTATTGAGGATAAAGGACATGTTTTTCAACTACAGCTTGATCGACGCCAGCACGCCGACAAATGCGATGACTTGACAGATGAGTTTTCTGATCATTTAGATTTTAGTGTTTACGGGGCATGCCTAGAACATAACAGGCTATCAAGTGGTCGGTATGCTTGCGAGAAGAAATCTGCGCTCGCTACTCGGCGGTACAATGGAGCATGAAAAATAAAGCAGACCCATTGGCAACAAGCTGTACTGTATTGGCGATTTGCGGCAAAACCAAAATTAGTCATGCGACACCTATGATTCAGCTCATGAACTGACAAAGTGATACAGTTTGCTTTTTTTCACCCGCAAATGAGTCGTAGCTTACAACAAAAACTTCATTTTGTGCTCGGAAAAGGCTTACCACTGCCAAAATATGAATGAAACGAGTAAGAAATTTAGTTTTATTTGCAATTATTTTGAAATTACAGCCATTTGCAACTATTTGGCTCATACATTTCTTCGAAATGTCATCGGGGTATTATTGTGATTATAAAAAATCGTTGCATAAATAGTTTTAGAACTCAATATAGAATACTTGTATTGCACCGTTTCAACCAGAAATTTATCTAGCCTCAATTTGACATATAATCTAAGTGAGGGGATTAGAACTGGGAAATCTAACCTAAGCCAAGCGAATGTCTTACTAACAACGCTATACACTGGTCATGCCCTTCACAACATACTTCTGTTGGAAGTGCTTCATTCGAATAATAAAATGTCATACGAAGCCAATTAAATTTGTTGATTCAACTCTTAGTACGCCTCTCAGTACCAGATCAAGCAGTTACGAATAAAATCGATTTCTACGCCTTAGACCCGCTAAATGTTGATGAATAAAATACCGGCGTTTGGGCGTAAAAATTGATTTTAAATGGAACGAGTATGCTCGTTAGTCATTTTAAAGGTCACTTCCTACGTTGTAATCAAAACAGAGAATACATACATAATATTTTATTGTGTTGAAAAGTAGTATAAAAATATGATTCCGAACTTTTACGAGCCTCCGAACAAGGATCTATATTTTGCATTTTTACACTTATTCGTAATCGATGTTGCACGTGAGCATTTTTTTCTTGTTATTGCAAAATTTAATCGTGTATGCAAAAGCGAACAACAAAACTTTAACATATTATCTAACAGTCAATTATGAAACAACAATTAGTCTAAAATTAATGTTGACTTAAAGTCATAATACTGACACGGGAGCAATGGCATTCGTTCGGTGTAACAGTTTACCCGAGGAAGAGCAGTCGCTTCAATTTGCGCCACTTGAAGAAGGCTTGTGGATCCTGGGGATTGATAATCTCCACTTCATGTATGGCACTCGGATCGCTTAAAAGAGACTCATCCTGAACAGCAGGCACGGCGGATACGAAAGCCACAATTAGCACCATCAGGGCAATGGTCTGAAAATACAAAATTGAAATCTTCAATAATTACATTTGGTCGATATCTGGTGAAAAGAACACTAGTTTAAGTTATTATTCGCATCTTCAGAAGAAATATTTACAATAATAACCCCTAACAACTATCTCGAAGACACCATATTTGTATCTACCATCATTAAAAAGTTGATAACAGCGCTACACTAGCGACTAAATTCCGACCTATCAATCAGTCTATGGAACGACTTGTTAACAGAAGCCCGAGTGTCATATACCATTCGATTCAATTCGTCGAGATCGGAAAATGTCTGTGTGTATGTATTTGTGTCATTTAAGGGGAGCGTCTGGTGTAAAGTGCTCAAAACGAAAGTTTTTTGTTTAACGATTTTGAAGGCAAGGTAACAATAGGGATCATCCATAAATGACGTAGCATTATATGGGGGAGGGGGAGTATTGTATTTTGTGATGATGTGTGACGACAGGGGGTAGGGGTCATGTCAAGCTACGTAGCTTTTTAAAGGGGAATAATTAACATCGTTTTTTATATATTTTTTTTAATTTTACGGTGACAAGGGGGGGGGAGAGAATTACCGTCAAGCTACGTAATTACCGGGGAGGGTATTTAGAGGTTTGTGACGAAATGCTACGATGGGGGAGGGGGGTGTTAAATATCACTCAAAAATTCTACGTCATTTAGGGATCGTCCCATAGATCTTTTGTGTAATGTTAGGATCGTTTTATACATTTATTATGTACGAAAAAATATTAGCTGTCATACAGAGCCACACATATTATTGTTCCAAGAGTAGACGTCCAACCATTTCCAAGTCGGGGGATCACCGAGGTCTATTGTCGACGCTGCACATTTCATGACGTGCAAGGCACATGGATACGACGCAGCAAATTGTCACTCCAGGCGTCTAACGCTATGACCCTATGTACTATGTATCGATGTATGCATGGCAATCGTCATGCATATACTATTGAATACAATAATTCATTCTAAGTAAGACAAACTTACAACATATTGAATAACCTCATAAAAAATCAAGTCAATTCGTTGATTAGTTTTTGAGTTATCGTGTTCGCCAATGTGAACGCGGTTTCGAGAAAAACGCTTTTAAAGGGTGTCCCCCATCAAATTGCGTCACGGAAAAAACGCTGTAGAAAATGAATCGTTGTGTAATTTGGGTAGAAGTAGTTTAGAGTGTACTGTTTAGACTGTATTTTTGTCGCAATCGTTTTTCGAAAATAGTTGCCGATCAATTGAAATCTGCGTGTATTATAGCAAATACACACAAAAGAAGTTCAGCGTGGCCACCGAGATTGCGGGAGATCTTTCTAGAGGTTCAATACTAACAATTAGGCGAATGAAAAAAAAAATCGATTATTTTTGCCCTCCACACAAGACGCCCCCCTTAAACTCACACAGTTTTCTCAGAGATGGCTGAACCGATTTACATAAAATTAATTTCAAATTATTTTTTAGTTGATCTGACTTCCGGTCCCGGAGTTATGGGTTGAAGAGCGCGGTCACACAGCAAATTCCCATATAAACTGGTACCACCGTGGTTTCCAAATTATGTAATACATATTGAAATGTGTGCAGCATTACTTGGATTTGCGGGTCTAAATCATTATTGATCGATCAAAGTAGCTTTGACCACATTATTAAGAAGTAGGCGCCAAATATCGATGTTTGAAGCCTTGTTGAAAACCAAGATGGTGGCTTGCGAATCAGTGGAATTTTCTAAAACCCCAATCAATATGAAATGAAGAGCAGACGCTAAATAACGATGTTTGAGGCCACTTTGAATCCCAAGATGGCGACTTCCGGCTCAGTGGAATACTATGATACCCAATCAATATGGGTATTTTTGGAACGGGCCTAATAAGTAATAGCCAAATATCGATATCAGATGCCATTTTGAAAACCAAGATGGCGACTTCCGGTTCAGTGGAATCCTCTAAAACCTCATCAATATGGACATTTTTGTAACGAGATTGATGAGTAGATGCCAAATATCGATGTTTGAGGCCATTTTGAAAACCAAGATGGCGACTTTGGATTAATAAAATTTTCTATAACCGCAACAATGTGAGTTTTTGGAATAGCGTTCAATTTCTTAACGGATCTTCCTCCTTGATTCGCCGCTGGTTTCAAGCGATGTTTCAGTATCGACACATAGTATCTCAAAATCGTGGCTGTCGATCCATTGTATGTACTATATGCAAATCGTACTGAATATGTAAGATACATTTCCACCATTGTATTGAACATAATGAGCCATGGAATCGTAGTTTGAACAAATGAGAAAGGCACAATTGGACCGCTAGGTGGATTACAACAGGTTTTTGATAATGGAATTATTTATACCTGTGAAATCTTTATTGGAGAAGCAAAAAAATACGTTAAAAAAACTTAATCTAGTTAGTCACAGTTGTCAATTGGCGCATCATGTATTTTCTTTGCTGTGGCGTGTGCAATCGTGTGCGCAGACGCAAGTCGCTGAACAGTGGTTGATGGAATAAGGGGTCCTAATAGCCCCGTATGCGCATTACGCACAAAAGTGGTGAGCGTCTTGAAATTATCTGTGTTTTCATCCAAACACAAATCATTCCATAAAATAGGAGCCTCAAGTTTTCTAAAACTCTTACCTTTTAGTTTTTTCACTTTTATTTGTTTCTTTAATCACGGTTTTACCATTATAATGATTTTTGTTTTAAGGGTGGCACAAAATGAAGAATGGTATTCAGCTGTCAACATTAATGTTTTAGAATAGCGGTTCCACACATATGTACGACAGTAAGAAAATCTTACGATTTTCTGCTAAATCGAGGGGGTCTGATATTGATTGGGATTTAGAGAATTTCACTAAATCGGAAGTCGCCATCTTGGTTTTCAAAATGGCATCAGGCATCAATAATTGGCGTCGTTAATGCCGTTCCGAAAACAACCATATTATTGAAGTGCAGACCAATAGGATACTTCAAGATCCGTCTTTTCCAAAAATCTTCTAAGGTAAGTTAAGTTGAGAATCGGAATAAAAGCAGAAACCATGTTACTTGCATAATCCGTATAAAAAAAACTGTTCAGAAATCATCTAAGTCAGTGGGTTTCAACCGGGGGTGAATTCACCCCCAGGGATAAAAAAGCCTATTGTAGGGGGTGAATTATGCGAGATAATTTTCACTTGTTTTCCTAATATTCCCATAGCATTTATATATAGTTTCAGTGCGTCATGAACTAGGATGTTGGTTGAGAGTGTCCTAGAGGAATAGGTTTCAAAATAAAAAAGGGTGGAGTTAATTCAATTGCAAATATACTTTTTTTCTTGGCAGGGTAAGAAAAATTTCAGAAATAAGTACATGATGGAAATCAACATTCGGAGAGGAGTACATGGATCGAAAAAGGTTGAAAACCACTGGTCTAAGTCTTGTCTTTTGCCTTCTAAAAGACTATTTTTGATAAAACTGCGAAATCATCACTTTCCTAAAATTGTCTAAGTCTTTTGCATTCAATTTAACGCGGTTTTTTACACGGATTTCGCAATTAACGCGGTATTCCTTTTGTAAAAAAAATCTTAGTGTACATTCGTGCAAAAGCCATACATCGCAAGTACTTGAGCGCTGCTCATCTTCAGGAGCAACTGTTTGGTCCGAAACGTTAACATACAGCGCAATCCAACTAAAATCGGTTCATATCGAGTTCGCCGATATATAAGCTACAACCAAACACTTCTAGATGGCAAATTCATAGACCACTTTTTTGAGAACCTCGGGAAACTAACGAGGAATATCGAGTTTCCATAAGAAGCCAGCTTTTACAGGGATTACTTTCATGGCTAACTTTGGTTGCCACTCGTAAAAAAACTAAAAACAATATCCACCTTTCTCAAATGACCGTACATGTGGATTACTTAGAACTATTGAAAAATGCAAAAAGTGAATTTTGGGGAAAAATATAAGTTAGCTCTCTTTGGACCCCATTCAACTAATGGAATCTAAAATCGCACTTTTTATTGTGAGTATTGCCATCCAACTACACTCAACAACACCCCACTTCATTCTTGCACGCATAATTGCAACGGATATCCTCACGGTATTCACTCAATTATCAAAATTATACTTCCTCACAAAACGCACCATTAAAACGAACTTCATCCTGCTTCGGGAAAGGTACACTTATTGGAATTTATCTAGACGGTCGTCGGGTAACTGAAGCATATTTAACTATACCAACCACTTTTTATAAGAAGAAAAATACCTTATCGTGATCCTCCCCGGACACGTAGTAGGCTATTGCCGCCGAAGAATGGCGGCGTACAAACTGTCGCTTTCTTCTGAGAGGGAGAAATGATTATCACCACGTAGAGATTCGTGCAAACGGTGTCATCGTAATACATGTCTCGATGACACCAGAAAACCGGTGAGTTATGTTGGCGTATCCCCAACATCACAAACGAAAGATCTGAGTCACGTCACGTTACTTTGGTGATGAGGGTGTAAAACCTAGCTGATGCGTACAAGAGTTGCGACAGTCTTACGCAAAAAAGGCAGATAGGATGGGTTCGTTATATGGACTACTAAACCTGCTAGATATGTTAATGTGTTTGTCCTGCTGCTTATAAATTAACAGATTAAATGCTGTCTTGGGAAGCTAAAGCTCATAATCGATATCACCAACAATATAGAAGAATAACACCGAAGAATTTTCATTGTTACAGAAGGCTGTCATGCTCGAAAAATTTCATGAACAGTTTTTGCTTGAAAAAATCGTTTCAATATTGAAAATTAATGGCGGATATTGTTCCTGGTTATGAAACAGCACTGTATTCACAACTATTAAACGAAACACGAATAATGGGTCCAAAACACTTGCTTCCGGTTTTAATTCTTGATTACTTTGAGTATAGTTAACGAATTAGTTTGCTCGATTTTCGCACCGTTCTTGTTGCAAGACATTTTAACGACATTCAATTAGCTAGATATTACTGGGTAGGGAAAGTTATGAAAATTAGAGCCATAGTACTCAAGTGAGAGCAAGGATGTGAAGTAAACAGATCGGAAAACTACAAGTGGCAGAGTCATTAGAACAGGCTTCATATCGTACGGGCTAACTTTTGTCTTCTGCTGATGAGGGTCGAGCTTAGGCAACATAACTACTTAGTACTACTTACAGTAGTTATGCTGCCTAAGCCTAAGTTCAGCCAGAAATGAGCCGGAATTCCGGCTGGTTCAATGAAATGAAAGACTTTAATGGTTGCGTTGGAGAGTAACTCGATTTAGTGATACTTCACCGTACTCATCCCTACACAGTATAGATTTCAGGAGCGGATCCAGAAAAAAAAATCGGGAGGAGTCCGATTTGGAATGAACACTGTACAATACGTTATGCGTCAAAACCTAATTTCATGAAAATCATTTTTGGTGCTCAAATTTGGTTTGAAATGATTTTAAGTTTGAAGCTAATAGGGTAACTGCTCCCTAATTCATCTTAGCACCTCTATTCATCTCACCCATTTGAACACATTAGTTAGAGCAGTATCTGCTATCTCTATTCAACGCATTAGCTCAAATGGTAGGATGAATAAGGGTACGTTGTGCTCGACTTTTCGCTTCGCTCAAACGCAAGTATTTTACATTTCCCAGGAAATTTTTTTAAACTGTTCTGCTTCTTAGGAACGAAGCAAAGATGATGATACCTATTTAAGCGCAATCCACTAACTCTAAGTCGAGTTATCAACGAAATAGTGTGATATCCTGACTAATGAGATGAATAAGGGCTCGTCTACCCTATAAAATTGAAACTGATTTAAGATTTCTCAACAAGCTGAAAAATTTCTGAGGGGGTCCGGATCGCCAGGACCCTCCTCCTGGAACCGTTACTGATAGATTTAGTTCAATATCGCTTATCTTGTTACTACGGATAGTAATATGTTCTAACCAATTGTCATTGGCACATAGAGAAGATCATAAGAATCGTACAGTGGGCTGCGATTGAAGTTGTGCATTACATATCTCCGATCAAACACTAACTAATCAAAACAGTTTTACAGCATATGCATACGTATTTGCGAGTAAGCATTCAATGCTAGACTACATTATCAATATGGAAAACCACAAAGATGTATACTGGCACACCTAAACTGAAAATCTATTCATCTTCAAGTATCACTTGCCTTTGGCAAAGCGGGTTCATCTAATGAGAGTATGCCCCTCGAGAGACGTGTGACCGGCATCGCATATACGTTGATAGTATTTGGAAAACTTGTTCTACTTATTTTACACCGGTGTGTCAAGTGTCGTACCTACTTTTCTATTTGCATATTGTATGCTAACTGCAAGTTCATAAAGATGACTTGTTGCTCCATTCGACGCTAGCAGCCATTGTGGCTCCGAAATCCGCGAACTGTTCACACCATTTGTAAACACTTTCGCTCGATTACCTTCCAGATGGGCAGCTTCTACTGGGCTCGCATACACGAGGATAAGATCACGCCTATTTTACGTCATACGGCAGAGCGGTTATCTAATCAACCCGAGAGCATGATATATTCAGCTTGTGAAGTTGGACATTCGATCACGTTTCAGGGTCAAGTTGGTAGATGATATTATTCATGTTGTATAATTTGAAGTGTTGCTGTGCCGGACATTTTGTGAGTTGTGAGTGACCATAACCTCGAAAACAACATACTGTTGTTTAATGCGTTCCCATCAAACCCACGACCATTTTACTAATGCGAGAAAAATTTCAAAATGTTTTTAAAGCATATACACCTCAACATTAAGAGTTTTTACATATTGCTAAAATGGGTCGTTGTGCGTCAAGTCTTTAGGGCGAAGAACGTGGGTTGTCCCGTTGCGGTTAATTTACCTGCAACCCGTGTCTTCGAAGTATCAAGCGATACAGCTGAAAACTGGAAAATCCAACTAGCGACTACGATATTTTTTCATGGCTCTAATATTCAATTGTGAACACACCAATGAGTCGTCTATAATCAACCCTCCCGCAACTTGACGTTTAGCCTAAGTTGCATGAAACCACCGTGTTTCGAATGATGTCGCCACCATAGAACACCGTGCGATACTGTAAATTTCTATGCGAGAAAATAATTCCGTGACGTCTTTTACGAACTTGTTTTCTTTATTTACATTCGGAAGCGGTAATCAAGATGATCATTTCAAAACAGCGTAATAATTTAATATAAATACAAACAAGTTAATTCATCATTTTGGAGTTTCATAAAAGGCTTACAAATTGTGCTAAATGTAAAAATGTAATCTAAATACATGATTTGATTTGAGTGCGCTTCTAGTGTGAACTTTTTCTTCTCCCGTCGCCCTTGAAATATCTTTCGTATATGACAATTCTCGAAAGTTTGTCGTTAATCTTATGCTGTTCGCTCTAATGTTTACAGTTTCCATACAAAAGTGACAGCTCCGATCGAACCTAGAGCAACTCTGATCTAAAAACGAAATCAGCATTAAATACATTTAGTTTTGTGATTATCATTTTTCACTTCGCATTTAATAAAGGCGGGATTGAATTCGATTGTTTATTTCTGATAGCATGCGATATTTACTGTGCAAAGGTTTCCACAAAATTCAGAAGTGATGACGGCTCATTTTCTATCGGAGAGGGAGAAAAACAGTCCAGTATCATTGTGTGTGTTGTTTACATTGCAATGCAAATATTACTACCTAATATCTTGAAACTAAATGAAGATGCTCACTAACTAGCATAAGTGCCGCTTGTTTGTATGCTGATGATTCCAAAAAATCATGAATCATTTAAAAATAATGCATCGGAATAAAGATGCACTATTTTATAACAAAACAAAACCAAACCCAAAAAGTCTTCAAAATTGAATTATCGGAAGTAAAAAAATCTGAACAAGAAAATTTTCACTGTGAACAAGTTTACGCTTTTTTTTAGAAATTGCTCTTGAATAAAGATAGATCCGCCATTTTAGACCCACAGACCCAAAAAAAGTGGTTTCAACGATTTGTATAGGAGCTGTCAAGTTGTTCCCCCTCTGTCTATAATACGAAGTTTTGAACCTATACAACAATAAATTATTCACTTTGTCGATGATGTGTTTCTGGGAAAACCCCTGCATAACAATATATTTTCAAGTTTATGTTTTAGTTTGGCCTCACTGGTAGGGAAAGGTGGAGTAAATCCGACCGTTGGGTAAACCTGAGCCCCCTCTGTTATCGAAAATCGGAAGCACTACGCGAACTAATATCAATGTTGTCGTGTAGAGCATCGAAAATAATCATAATGGTGGTATGACAGCGTTTTATTAGTCTACATTGAGATGCTCAAACGACAGTAAGTGTGTTTTTACAACTTTTCATTTGATTTTTGTGCATCATTGACTACAGGATATTTCTGATTGTTAAAGTGATAGCATAAAAAATGTAAGTGGATTTAAATTCTTTGATTACAGTCCTACAAAGTGCATAGACGAATTTTGTCCAACTTTTTTCATATTTGTTTTTAATTGCATCGTAATGAAAAATGATGCGGTGGGGCAAATCCGACCTCTAAACAGTGGGGTAAATCCGACCGCTTTTTTTGCTAAGAAAATGTTTATTTATCAAATTGAAATATATTTTTATTGTTATTATTTATTATTTTTTTGCACAATGGTTCATAATTACAAACAAAAGACACAAAAACGTGATGAATATAGTATTCGTCGAGCAATTGCTCCGATGCAAATAGGAATATCTTTACGTGCTACTGCTCGTGATTCTGACATTACAAGATTGACATTGAATTTTATTTTCTTCATCTTACAATTCAATAGCGTTCATTGATTTATCATTGAAAAACCATAAAATTTGGGTAATATCTGTACTAAATCAACCAAAATCATAGGCGGTCGGGTTTACCCCACCATTTTTGAAAACAGCAAAAAATAACGTTTTCGTAAAACGCTTGTATCTCAAAATTTTCTCAAGATACGAATAAAATTATGTAAATAGAAAATTGCCCAGAAGTCTAACCTTTAATTTGGTATATAAGACGACTTGATCCGATGTAAAATGAGTATTTTACAGTCAAAACCATTTACTAGGTCGGATTTGCCCCACCTTACCCTAATTCTTTGCTAAGTGCTGGATGAAAAAAGTTTGTTTTGATTTTGGTAGTGTAGCTGAAAAACATGGCGATAATGTGTACCACCGTATTTCTGAATCACGTATTACAATACTTGGCCTATCTTAACGTTTACCGAGTGCTTTTGTAGTGAATTAGTAAAAAAAACGATTCTCCTGCAAAAATAAAGGCATGTATCGGTGCAATGTTTAACATATTTCTGGCAGAATAAAGAGATATGAAGCAGCAATTGTCGGCTCATAGCACATAGTTTTGTTAAGCATCGTTGCGTTCTGTTTCGGTTCAATATGTGAATGAGGCAAGTTGGCAGATATTTCTAGAAGTTTATTTTATTTTAAATAAAAGTGGCATTTAGAGGATAGTTTTAAATAAATATGTGCACAACAAATAAAGAAGATAGGCGGTGGTCAGCTATTTCCGTCCGCGTCCCTTATCACTTATTTTTATAAATTGATTCATCAGCAGTGCTATCTTTGAAAATGGACCACCTCGGTTATGCAGCTATTTTTCCGATCTTATTTTAATGCAAATAATTAAGCAGTCTTCATTTCGTTATATTCTGAATTGCACATATTTTGTCGTATGTAATTTTAAATGTTTTGCCTTTCTCAATAGAAAGGTATTGAAATTGCTCTGAAAACCGACTTTTTAACGGAGGCCCGGTGGGCCGAGTGACATATACCATTCGATTCAGTTCGTCGAGTTCGGCAAATGTGGTGAGCACGATCACGCAGAAAATTTCAAAGTCTCCTTGGCCACATTGGCCACCATCATCGGTTCTGGAAGCCCCGGCGGAAGTATCCAAATTCAGAATAACAGTCACATCGGTTTCTCGGAGATGGCTAGACCGATTCAACCAAACTTAGTCTCAAATGAAAAGTGTTGCGCCCCCGTAAATGGTTAATAAATTTCATCCCGATCCGACTTCCGGTTCCGGAGTTACAGGTTGTGGCGTGCGATCACATAGCAAAATGCGATTCAAACCGATACTCCGATGAAAGCAAAAAAGGCAAAAATTTCGCTAAAATGTCTCTCAAACAACTTAAATTTGCTGTTCTAGGTCACCGACGGCCAACCACCATAGACGGTTCCGGAAGTGCCCGGGAAAAGCGGCCATCTCTCAAAATTGACGAACTCACATCAGTTTCCCGGAAATGGTTGGGCCGATTTTCACAAATTAGTCCCAAATGATAGCTATAATATCCCCACAGATATCTATAAAATTTCGTACGGATCGCGTATATTGGTTCGGAAATATAGACTAAACCGTCCGGTCAGATATGAAATTCCCATATAAGCCGGAACTCAATTTTTTTTCAAAGGGGGGACCCCATGAAATTTCAGAAATCGAATTCGTATTTTTGATGCTAAACATCTTTAAAATGCATGAAACGTCGAGATTTTATGCTATCACGAAAAAAATTTTTAAAAAAAATCGACTTTTTGTGACTTTGCCGATTTCGCACCTTTTTCAGTTCAGTATTACCGTGGCTGTGTTTTCTTTTGCAAAATTTTAGAACTTGAATAATGATTTTTTTCTTGTATATTTGCCATGTCATGTATAATAATAAAATATAATATATGCATTTGAAAGCTTTTAATGAATATAAACAACGCAAACATTCTCGTGTTCATGATTGAGAAAGGCACAATTGCACCGCTAGGTGGATTAAAACAGGTTTTTTTTATTTGATGGCATTGTAAAGGAACACGTATCCGCCGGTTGATGCGAATCAAGCTGACATTTCTTTGGACTAAGCAAACTAACTTTGTTTGTTTAGTGTTTATTTGGCCAACTAGGAAACTAATCCACTAATGGTATCTAATGCGCGTGGGGAATACGCATGGTCTTATCTGAGTGAATGATGACTGTTGAATTATATATGAAATATATATGAAGACTTTAAAACCAGTTACCAATTTTCGGCAGTCATATCAGCACGAAGAACAAATGTTTCATTGTCATATTCATCTGTTTACTTTTAGTCCATTAAATTATCAATAAATTATATTAATTGTTCTTATTGTATTGAGTACTTGCATATGCTTTGGAGTAGTGTATGCACTATATTATTGTCACGATAACCATATTTCTGCATGAGTATAAAAATATTGTAGCTTGATTATTGACGCAAAAGGTGATAAGTTAGTTTCTTTTCGTTTTTTATTGTTTTCAGTCTTGTTATAGCAATTAGCGCAAAAAACGCGCACATATCATCGGTTGTATATCCGACATACAAAGTTAGTCGCTTAAGGTATTGTGGTAGGGCTTATTTTATACCGTCTAAAATGTGCCTTAGATAGCATCACAACGCGCGCGAATAATTAAAACACAATCAATCGTCCGCAGAGAAAGAAGCCAATACATAATTATCATTAATAATAATAGGGGAATGTGGTCAGTTGTCGGCACCTCTTTGGCTCATAACATTTCTCCAATTACATAATATAAAGATATAATCTTACCAATGGGAAGCTAGAACCCTTAGCTAATAACTAGTGAAGGAATTTAATTTATTCCGTCAATATGAAATATGTTACTGACAGTTTAGTGAAAGGATATCTTCTTACCATTTAGAAAAATGTGGTCGGTTATCAGCACCCTAACAAAATTGAGTCCAAATGACAGAATTTGAATAAAAATCACCAACATTCAAAGAGAAAACGAAGTTTACTTTACTTTCAACATCATTCCTCATTAGAAGCACAATGTGTGTATGTGAAAAGTTGGTACGCATATTACGCACCACTAACACACTGCAGTGTTTGTCTTTACTAACACCAATTTCCCCCTACGACGCATGTAGGTGATGCTGAGAATTCCTTGATCATCAATATCAACAAGTGTCAAACTAAAATTCCTTCCCATCCCAAAATTGACCTGCATGTGCGCTGCCATGAGCATGATGTTATACTCCCAAGCATCATAAAATTGTTCAAATCTGCAATTTCAAAAGGTTTTGATCAATCACGGGAAACTCATTTGTGATAAGCTAACTTAAATAAGCAGAGACTTGCTTAAAACCACATTTGCCATACGTCTCCCAACCTTTGAACGGAACGGATCGTTATATTTCACAGTGGTGTTCGGTGTGTAAATTTAAGTGAGTGAAGGTCATCCTTTGTTCGTTCGTTAGCTGCCATTCTGCTGGTGCCGGCAGTAAATCTAGTACATTGTTTTCGCTGGTGCGGAACAATCGACGTTGTTTGCAGATAAGTTTTGCTTAATTTTTTTTCCTCGTTTGCTTTCTTTTCTTTTCCCTACTTTTACTCTACCTTGTAATCAAATAATAAGACACATTCCCGTTTATATAACGCTCTGCCCTCGTGCTTAAATGGCCGAGGGCGAAATACCATCTGATGTAATCATGGAAGTCCCTGATCCCCCTAACACTCGCATTGCTCCCCGTATAAAGCAGTACCCAGAAGGTTCCTCTGGGCCATGGGTGGTATATTTTCGGACCGGAGAGAAACCGGTTAATATATTAAAACTTTCTCGAGATCTGACTGCTAATTACCCGGCCGTAACTCAGATAACACGTGTTCGGGCAAACAAGATACATGTTCTAGTGAATGATCTCGGGCAGGCAAACGCGATTGCTTGCTGTGAGCGCTTTACGCGGGAATTTAAAGCGTACGTGCCTTGTGTGGCCTGTGAAATCGATGGGGTAGTGTCCGAACCGGGCCTGAAATGCGAAGAACTGTTGGAGCATGGGGTTGGCTGCTTTAAGGACCCCTCACTTGAACAGATTAAGATCTTGGAATGCATACAATTGTATACCGCAAACACCGAGGGAGGTAAGACTACCTACTCTCTATCAGGCTCGCTTCGGGTGACATTCGCCGGGTCCTCTCTTCCCAACTACATCCTCCTTGACAGGGTTCGCCTACCAGTTCGCCTGTTTGTACCGCGGGTCATGAGCTGCAGCAATTGCAAGCAGTTGGGCCACACAGCCACATATTGTGGAAATAAGAAACGATGCGGCAAATGCGAAGGAGAGCATGAGGATGACTCTTGCGACAAAGAAACTGAAAAGTGTATTTGCTGCGGGGGCCCTTCACATGCTCTTAAATCATGCCCTGCGTACAAGCAGCGCGGGGATAAAATTAAGCGCTCCCTTAAGGAACGCTCAAGGCGTTCTTATGCAGAAATGCTAAAGAATGCTTCGCCATCTGTCCTGTCCGAAAATCCCTATGCTGGTTTGGCTAACGTTGAGCAAGAATCTGACGACCCACGAGAGGGAACATCTCTGGTTAACCCAGGGGAATCCAGGAAGAGGAGAAATCCAGCCTCCCCTACATTGCCTCGTAAGGGTGCCAAGGTGTCGTCCACTCAGAGTGCGCCAACCACAATCAATAAATCCAACGGAAGTGATGCACAAAATCCGAAGCAATTTGCTCCAGGACTTGGAAATATTAATTCTAACAAGGAGTACCCACCACTTCCAGGGACACCAAAAACCCCAAGTGTCCCCTTTTTTCAAACAGATACTCAGTCCAGTAGCGGTCTAATGAAATTTTCTGACATAGTGGACTTAATTTTCACAGCTTTCAATGTTACTGATCCTCTTAAAAGCCTTCTGATACGTTTTCTCCCTATAGTGCAAACATTTTTGAAGCAGTTGACTACTAAATGGCCCCTCCTTGCAGCGATCGTATCCTTCGATGGCTAAGTCATCGAACGAGGTCACCGATTCGATCACTGTTCTACAGTGGAACAGCAGAAGTATCCTCCCGAAAATCGATTCCTTTAAATTTTTACTAAATAGTTTAAAATGTGATGCTTTCGCATTATGTGAAACTTGGTTAACTTCCGATATAAATCTCAACTTCCACTACTTTAATATAATTCGTCTGGATCGAGAAACCCCCTATGGAGGAGTACTTTTGGGGATCAAAAGGTGCCATTCTTTCAACCGAATTAACCTCCCTTCGACACCAGGCATTGAAATTGTCGCTTGTCAAGTTTTAATCATTGCTTCCATCTACATTCCTCCTAGAGCCTCGGTAGGGCACCGAACGCTTTGTAATATCACGGAATCCTTACCGGCACCGCGGCTAGTTCTGGGAGACTTTAACTCGCACGGTACGGTATGGGGCTGTCTTCATGATGATAATAGATCAACATTAATCCAAGACCTTTGTGATAATTTCAACATGACCATCTTAAACACGGGAGAAATGACGCGGATTCCTACACCACCAGCATGCGCAATTGCGTTGGATTTGTCGCTTTGCTCGACATCGCTACAGTTAGATTGCATGTGGAAGGTGATCCCTGATTCCCACGGTAGCGATCATTTGCCTATCGTGATTTCAATTAGAGATGGGCAAAACAGTTCACTTCGAAGAACCATTCCCGACTGAACAGTTCTATAAAAAGAACTAGTTCAGATGAACCGTTCTTCCGTTCAGCTGATATTTTACTTGTATCTAGCGAATGTCTCTCAAAACATTCGATTCTTGGAGAGGAACCAAACAGATGCTGCCCAAACTGTTATCTGTATGCTTAACAAGTTCATCAAGGGTGGCGATTTCTTCATTATGTATAACTAGAGAAATAGAGAATGAGATGAGTCGTTCGCTTATGAGTCGTTCTTCGCCGGTTTTATTCTGGGAGAGCACAGAGAGCGGTTTGTGGGACGGCAAGTCAGTTCATTTTCATTCGTTCGCCTAAAAATCGGTCCGAGAAATTCTCTAAACGGCTTTGTGTCATATTCAGTTCATTCGCTTTGAAGAGAATTGAGAACTACCGTTCTTTTAAAAAGAACTTCCGTTCGCTCATTCTCTTCAAAGAACCAGTTCACTTCAACCGTTCGCGAACGAATTGCCCATCTCTAATTTCAATAGCTAACGGTTCAAGACCATCGGAAACAATCAATGTATCGTATGACCTCACACGGAACATTGATTGGAAGAGTTACGCGACCGCGATATCCGTTAAAATCGAATCCACTCAAGAACTTCCTCCGGAGGAAGAGTACAGGTTTTTGGCTGGCTTGATTCTCGACAGTGCGAATCAAGCTCAGACTAAACCAGTACCCAGCGCGAATACCCATGGACGGTCTCCCACCCTGTGGTGGGATAAAGAGTGCTCAGAGCTGTACGCGGAAAAGTCCACTGCATATAAGGCCTTCCGGGAAGACGGGTTACCCGCTAGCTATCAACAGTACGCGTCGTTAGAAAGGCGAATGAAGAGTCTAATGAAAGCCAAAAAACGCAGTTATTGGCGCCGGTTCGTCGACGGGTTAACGAGAGAAACAGCGATGAGCACTCTTTGGGGTACGGCTCGACGTATGCGTAACCGAAACAGTACCAACGAGAACGTTGAATATTCAAACCGTTGGATATTCGCTTTCGCCAAGAAGATCTGTCCGGACTCTGTCCCGGTACAGAAAACGTGCCGCGCCGCGTCTCCTCACGATACTGCGAACGAAACACCGTTTTCGATGGTGGAGTTCTCACTTGCTCTCTTATCGTGCAACAATAACGCCCCAGGGTTAGACAGAATCAAATTCAACTTGCTGAAGAATCTGCCTGACACTGTAAAAAGGCGCTTGTTGAATTTATTTAACAAGTTTCTTGAGGGTAACATTGTCCCTTATGAATGGAGTCAAGTGAAGGTCATCGCCATCCAAAAACAAGGAAAACCAGCCTCCGACCACAACTCGTATCGGCCGATTGCAATGCTGTCCTGTATTCGGAAGTTGTTCGAGAAAATGATTTTGTTTCGCCTCGACAATTGGGTTGAAGCAAATGGCTTACTGTCAGATACACAATTTGGCTTCCGCAAAGGCAAAGGGACGAACGATTGCCTTGCGTTGCTTTCTACAGAAATCCAAATGGCCTATGCTACCAAAGAGCAGATGGCATCAGTCTTCTTGGATATTAAGGGGGCTTTTGATTCAGTTTCTATCAACATTCTGTCAGAGAAGCTGCACCAGCATGGTCTTTCACCAATTTTAAATAACTTTTTGCTAAACCTGTTGTCTGAAAAGCACAAGCACTTTTCGCATGGCGATTTAACAACATCGCGATTTAGCTACATGGGTCTTCCCCAGGGCTCATGTCTAAGTCCCCTGCTCTACAATTTTTACGTGAATGACATTGACGATTGTCTTGCCAATTCATGCACGCTAAGGCAACTTGCAGACGACGGGGTGGTTTCTGTTACAGGGCCCAAAGCTGCCGACTTGCAAGGACCA
The DNA here is from genome assembly GCF_030247195.1 of Topomyia yanbarensis. Lineage (NCBI taxonomy): Eukaryota > Metazoa > Arthropoda > Insecta > Diptera > Culicidae > Topomyia > Topomyia yanbarensis. The sequence continues at coordinate 288,725,596 of NC_080672.1, forward strand.
TTACAAAATACCTTGGACAATTTGTCTGCTTGGGCTCTTCAGCTGAGTATTGAGTTCTCCACGGAGAAAGCTGAGTTGGTTGTTTTTTCTAGGAAGCGTGAGCCGGCGCAACTCCAGCTTTTATTAATGGGTGCAACGATCAACCAGGTTTTCACATTTAAATATCTCGGGGTCTGGTTCGACTCTAAAGGTACCTGGGGATGTCACATTAGGTATCTGAAACAGAAATGCCAACAAAGGATCAATTTTCTCCGAACAATAACTGGAACATGGTGGGGTGCTCACCCAAATCCCCGACTATGTACGGGGAACGTGCCATTTGAGCCAATATATTCTGATTCCTGATTGGGTTGCATGCACTCGACCCATACGATGAGTCTCGAAGTGCTGGCGGGCGTTCTTCCGCTAAAAAATCGATTTTGGGAACTCTCATATCGATTGCTCATCCGATGCGACATTCTGAACCCGTTGGTGATTGAAAACTTCGAGAGGCTCGTCGAGCTTAATTCTCAAACCCGTTTTATGTCCTTGTACTTCGACTACATGGCACAGAGCATCAATCCTTCTTCGTACAATCCCAACCGTGTCCATTTCCTAGATACTTCTGATTCTACTGTATTCTTCGACACATCCATGAAGGAAGAGATTCGTGGAATCCCGGACCATATACGCCCGCAGGTGATCCCCAATATATTTTATAATAAATTCAGAGAAGTCGACTGCGACAAAATGTTTTACACTGACGGATCAAATCTCGATGGGTCCACTGGCTTCGGTATCTTCAACAATACTATCACCGCTTCATTCAAGCTCAATGATCCCGCTTCAGTTTACGTCGCAGAGTTAGCTGCAATTCAGTACACCCTTGGGATCATCGACACTCTACCCACAGATCACTACTTCATCGTTTCGGACAGCCTCAGCTCTATCGAGGCTCTTCGTGCGATGAAGCCTAAAAAACAATTCCCGTATTTTCTGGGGAAGATACAGGAGTCCTTGTGTACGTTATCTGAAAAATATTATCAGATTACCTTTGTTTGGGTCCCCTCTCATTGTTCTATCCCGGGCAATGAAAAGGCCGACTCATTAGCAAAGGTGGGAGCATTAAATGGTGACATATACGAAAGACCAATCTGCTTCAACGATTTTTTTAGTATTTGTCGTCAGAGGACGCTCAACAGTTGGCAAACCTCATGGAGCAATGGGGAACTTGGACGATGGCTACATTCGATTATCCCAAAGGTATCAACGAAGCCTTGGTTCGGGGGGACGGATGTGGGTCGGGATTTTATTCGTGTAATGTCCCGACTTATGTCCAATCACTACACCATGGATGCGCATTTGCGGCGTATTGGGCTTGCGGAGAGTAGTCTGTGCGCTTGTGACGAGGGCTATCACGACATCGAACTCGTTGTCTGGGTATGCGCCGGGTATTGTGACGCCAGTTAAAGGAATCCCTTCGGGCCCGAGGTAGACCGCCCAATGTACCAGTCCGAGATATGCTGGCAACTCGTGATTTCCCCTATTTATACCTTCATAAAAACGATAAATATCCCAATTTAGCCCCTCTCTTTTATTTCTCGTTTTTAGAGTTTCCTCCTGCCTTGTGGAACCGATCAGCTCCAGAGTGCCACTATGTAACCGCCGTCGCCCTTACCACTACGCCTGCATAGAAGGAAACTGAAGCGAGAGCGACTCGAGGTCCGATGACTTTTGAAGGATTCCCCGCGGGTCCGAAGAATACCATCCGCCAATCCGATACTCGACGACTTACTAGACTGAGGCGCAAATTTGTTTCGCTGACCCCCCTCCCCCCCGTTCGAGCGAAACTTGCAAGTTTTGCTCTTCTTTCCCTGTCCCTCCCCTGTCCTTGATACAACTGCTGCTACACTGATGCGGAAATAAGCCACCCTCTGAATATCTTGACCAAGCATAAGTTTTAGTTAAAAAATTCAAATTAGTATTCTGTATTCCTAGTTTTAAGATAGCTATAATTTTTACTCTTTATTGAAACTCTTGTCCTCCATCTTGTAAATAGAATTGAATCCCTAGTTTTAAGATTTCTGTGAAATTTCTCATAAATATTTGTTCCCCCTTTTGTGTACTAAACTATATTGTTAGTTTTAAGATAACCGTAAAATCTTTCGTAAAATACTATTACTCCCCCTCTTGTATATCAAAGTGAATCCCTTGTTTTAAATTTTTTCATAAAAAAATCTTTTGGCCCTCTCTTGTATATTGAATCTTATTTCTAGTCTTAAGATAGCTGTAAACTTTCTTTTCCTTTGTAAAAAAAATATTTCAACATTGTAACCTCCTAGTTTTAAGATATCCAAAATGTAAAAACAAAAGCATTTGGCACCGCCAAGCTAACGCATTTGTGCCTATCAAATAAACGAAATGAATAAAAAAAAATCACATTTGCGCGTGAAGGCAAAAAACCTATAACTAAATTAGTTATGGAATTTTCGTCTTGACTATAGAGAAATATATCAAGCCATGACGTATGCATTGAATCGACACCTAGCAATCGGTGCCGCTCCAATTCTATTGTGATTGAACTACTTGTTGATTGTTTCGCACCGCACACACGGATGGCTGATAGATGGCTCAGATCAGTTGGCAAAAATTTGATGCTAGCAGAAGGGGAAAAGAATGATCACATGGTCGTTCTAGGCGAGAATTTGTGAAGTTTCTTTTGACGGCGTCGGCGGTAAAACATGATGATGAGTTATGTTCTATCAAAGACCATGCGGTAGACTTGGGTGCAACGCCCAACTCCTACTTAGCAGAAGGCACAGGATTCTTCACATTTCCTTTCGATCATGTCCATATGCCTAGTCCTAGTTTTCCGTTCTAAGTTTATAAGTGATTTGCTCTAGAATACATATCCGTCTTTCAATTTCATTGCTTCCATTTCTCTATGTATTATATATTTTTTTCCTTCGTCTTAAATTTGCCGAAAATGGCCAACAAAATCGATACAGTAAAATTATATATTGAGAATAAAAACTGTCTCCTGCATTAGGTGCTTGATTTGAAATTAGTTTTCTTCAGCCTTTTGAATCTGAGTGTCTGTGTTAAATTTTAAAGAGTGCACACTTGTGTAATTGTTCAATTTGGTGTGAATTCCGCAATAGTCTTTCAATCGATGAGATACCTCTCATTATGTAACTGACAGAAGATCGTTATTACCTTTTCACCGCACTCTTTATCGATGTCCTTTGTATGTAAGTCTATGCAACCTACATTGCACTTGTTTCCGATTATTTGTGTTGATGCCGTTGCGATTGTCGCCCTGCTGCACTCCTATACTGGAATCTGGGACGTCATCGATGAAGCAATGAGCATACCCGACACGAACTTGACGAAATCATGGCGTATGATCCTGTGCTTGAGGAACAGTATCGATCGCCATATTTCCAATGAATAGCTATTTCCTTTGCATCGGTGGTAGCATATTACATATTAGGATGAGATAGTTTCAACAATATGATATGGGAAAGCAAAGTTTACCAACATTGCAATTGTTTGCTTGCCACGCTGTTTCCGAAAGGTATTGGCAACCAGTATTAAGCACTGCTAAATGAATTGCTCTTGCTGGTCAGCGGGTCATTGCCATATTATCGTAGATCGTGCTTCACTGGTTCAACGAAGGTACCACATGAAACAGCCACAAATATATTAGCGGCCAAGTGCGATAATAATCGACAAAATGCGACGATGATTGCATATGGATGCGAGGCTTTTTTAACTATTATATACATGTGAGGTAATTTCTCTTCTGCGTGTGGCCCCGAAAATTCGGCGAACAGATCGGTTCGATGTGAGTTAGGTAAAATGTGATAAACTCCGCATGATGGATATTCGGTTGATTATTTTCGGGGATCTTGCTGGTAGTTTGAAAAATTCAATTTTGAGTTTGGGAAATTTACTCATTTTACTAAATAATTGAAAAAATGAAAAATGACAATAAACTGCTTGAAAAGTTGGAAATGTTAGTATATTGAAAAAATCTGTCCTAACAAATGAAAATTTATATTAATCATAACTCACAATACGGTGCCCGACGACAATTCCATAAAATCTTTAAGGATGACATAGCTGATTCGAAAGATGTCGTAAATGCTCTCTCAGTTAAAGTTGACTCAAATCCGTTATCTCCAACCGTAAATACACCTTAAAATGATTGCTGCATGTAACCTAGTTGCAAACACACTTAAGCGTAAGCGTGAATATGATCCGCTCTAGAACGTAGCCAGCCATAGGAACCGAAGAACATGGCTTCATAGTTTAAAATCAAAATTTGAATGGACATCCCTGTTTTTCATGTTATTTTCTATTTGATTTGAAGTGATCAAAAAAAGATGCAAACTTGAAATCGACCTTCACGAGTTTAAACCAAATTTGGAGGAATTGTTCATTTAGGGCCAATGTATAAAAACCAATATTATTGTGTCAATTGATCCACCCCTCGGCTCATGGGAGCACCCCCCGTTTTGACAAATTGCCAAAACCCTTAATTTTCTTTTGGTCCTATCTCCGGTTCTATTTGTTCTACAATCAAGCTGAAAGATGGCTTTTGAAGAAAATTATTCAAGGAGTCTAGAAAAAATATAAATATTCGGCGGCAGTGCTGCCAACTATGCGATTTTTTCAGTTAAATTTTAATAGTTAATTTTTCACTCAATACATATATTTTAATTTTCAAAATTCTAAGGCCATCGTGTTCCTCAGACATTTTACATAAAAAAACACTTATAATCTCAATATAATTTGAGCACATCCTGAGATACACCGTTTTTAAGAGAAAAAGTCGCATTTTCTCATATCATTCTCAAATCAATGATGTATTGCTTGATTTCTCAAAATACATCGCTTTGGTAAAACCGTTTGATTGACTTTAAGTCCGCCATTCTGGATCTAAAGATTGTGCCAAACATAGTGTGACCATACGTCCTGGTTTCCCAGGATATGTCCTTGTTTTTCATTGACTGTCCTGGTGTCCTGGGAAGTCGAGGAAAATGTTTGATTTGTCCTAGTTTTTCTCCTGAAAGTTTAATTTGTTTCTATTTATTAAGTCTTCGCTTTCTTTGAACAAAGCCGGATTCACTAGCAGTCTTCGACAAAGTTGCAGGCAATTAAATTATCTTTCTTATTTTCACTTACAGTGATAGTACGATGCATACAGTGCCATCTAGCGGCGAAAATGCGAGTTAGTGGGGTTTCTCCATGTAAACTGTCGAAAAATCCTATACAAACTTCAGGCACGTTGGTCCGGTAGCTAGACTTGTCCGATTTGCTTCAAATTTAGAGCAAGTACTCCTAATGGGACTAGGAATCAACTCAGGGGTGGGCCGATAGTTTTCAAAAATTCATCATTTTTCTGTGCACTTTAGTCTACATGTATCGAGCCAGTGCTATAAGCAATCAAAGAAATCGAACAATAAAAGTCGTCCCAAGCCAGTGTGAATAATAAAGTACCATTACTTTCATCGGTGCGGTATCGATCGTTTATTTCAAGATGTTTGAAACTAAGCAGCCAAAGGTGAACAATCTTCGGTACAATGCAATGGCCATCTGTTTTAAATACCGCCCAATCCGCCCTAGTGTTCGCGAAGTGGAACTGTGATTAAAAGTGCAAATGCAGTTTAGACTTACGGAAGTTGTCGTCATATAATTCCACCATACTCGTTATGCTATACTGATAACGTTTAAAACTTTGGCCATAGATGACAACATGCAATACGTCGTTGGGCAAGACAATGTTAGAATCTAGATATCCGTTTATATTGACATTGATAAGATTGATATGCGTCTGCACGGGTACTACCAATAAATTCATTACAACCATAATTTCGGAATACGTAACGGTGGAATCTGTTAAGTTTGAAACCTGGAGAATTTTTTTTTTCTAGTTATTTCCAACGAGGTCCGTGTCATGAGAATACGAGTAACGGAACCTATTTCTTCATACCTGAACTTCAAAGACAGAATAAAAGTCGTAAATGTAAAATCACGTTGTGCACATATGAAAAACTGGGAAGCTGACAAGACTGATTAAGGCTACGATGGATGGTGTAAGGTGTTATGTCAAAATTTCGAGCAACCTCTCGGGTCCGTTTGAAACACGCAGGGGACTAAGACAAGGCGATGGGTTGTCCTGCCTGCTGTTCAATATAGCGCTGGAAGGTGTAATGCGAAGAACGGGGTTCAACATGCGGGGCACGATTTTCACGAGCCGCGGACAGTTCGTGTGCTTCGCTGACGACGTAGACATAATCGGTAGAAACAAGGAGACGGTAGCAGATCTGTATACCCGACTGAAGCGCGAAGCAGCACGAGTAGGACTGAAGACTAACAGACATAACACTATGAGGGAATTCCATAAAAAATATCGATCCGGCAATTTTCCCAGAACACGAGCTCCACCTTTTATTCACAGTCCCAAACATCATTTGCTGGTGGGTTACCCCTCAGGCTTGGTAACAATTTTGTACTAGTGGTCTACCCCAATATGATTGTTCATATGTCGGTGGCGCCATAATTTCAAATGTGGCCACAGTCCCAACTACAAATATATTTAAAATGACCGTTAATGAGGGCGAAGCATTGTTTTCGAGTGTTATGTCTGTTAGTCTGTGCTGAAGATAAATGTGTCTAAGACGAAGTACATGCTAGCTGGCCGAACCGATCGCGAAAGGGAATGCTTGGGCAGTAGTATTACGATCGGCGGCGACGAGTTCGAGATGGTTGACGAGTTCATCTATCTAGGCTCATTGGTGACTGCGGACAATAACACCACCCGGGAGATCAGAGGGCGTATTATCTCTGGAAGTCGTGCTTACTATGGAAGCTTCACCACCGCACGAAATGCGCCATGTACAACACACTGATTAGACCGGTGGTTTTCTACGGGCACGAAACGTGGACAATGCTCGAGGAGGATCTGCAAGCACTCGAAGTCTTCGAAAGAAGGGTGCTGAGAGCGATTTTCGGTGGTGTGCATGAGGATGGCGTGCGGAGGAGAAGGATGAACCACGAACTTGCGCGACTCTATGGTGAGCCAAGTATCCGGAAAGTAGCTCATGCTGGAAGCCCAAGAAACATTTCGTGGTTTTATAAACGTTTTAACAGTTGCTTTATTCAGCTCTAGCTGAACATTGGAAGTATACGTGTAATCATATATCGTTTATTTCACCCTTAAACATCCGGGATTTGGAGAATTTATTCAGCTTGTCTGATTAAAGCGCGATTCAGACGATACATCAGCGTCCGTCAACGTCAACGGAACGTCACCGTTCCGTCAGGATAAGTTAAATACTTTTCTCTTGCGTCCGTTCACACATGCCGTACGTCAAAACGTTCCGTGCCGTTGATGTTGTGTGTGAATGCCTCCATTTAACTGCATGTAACTTATCCTGACGGAACGGTGACGTTCCGTTGACGTTGACAGAAGCTGATGTATCGTCTGAGTCGTCCTTAAGATACATGAAAGAACAATTCTTCAGCACGTATACAGCCTGAAGAAAACCACAGTACAGCTTTATCAATAAACCTTTTCGTTACCGCTATTCAGCTGAGAGAATTATCATAGGAAAATTGTTAAAAAAGACATTTATTTCAAGTTACACCACGCCATCAATCTCTTTGGAAGCCATACTCTTTTATTAGTGTTACGTTACAGTTAGAGAAAAATTGTATGACCTTGTTGGATATCATATCACGTACCTGGATCCGAACCAGCAACCTGTTGAATACTAAGCACTTACCTTACTGTCTGCACCAATCTTGCATACATCGAATGCTTAAGATTTCACCGATGTACCGAAAAGTCTAGGCTGCTGAATAGAGTCTGTACAAAGGCTACAGTAGCCTTCTATAGATTTGAGTGAACCTAGTTGGCTTGGGTTCGAATCCCAACCTACGATAATTTTTTTATTTATTTTTTTTTTAATTTAATAATTTTTAGAACATTCGGGAATTTTAAATTAGATAATTTATTTATTTCAAAAATGATGATTATAGTCGTTTTTGTTTCCAAGGTGAGGATTTATGGTTGTCACAAAACATTTAGATAAGTAAAAATGGGTGTTATATGAAAGTGGTGGTAACTGAATGATGGATTGAAGACATTTATAATTCTAAGGTGGCAGTCTCCTCAATTTATTTACCACTCCCTGCCAAATGATTTTCTTTCCATTGTGATTTTCTTTTGGTAAGCGGAAGTCGCTGTTCGAATTCAATACTTTATTTATTTATATCAATTAAGTTCGCCAGCGTGAATAATCATTTCATTGTACCTTTGTTTGCAAGTCGATGGATAGAAAAAAATCATGGTAACAATGCTGGTGTCAAAAATTTATAGCAACGTTGGAACAAAAAGTTTCTCTTGTGTTCAATATGAGAATATTCATGTTTCACAAGTAAACAGACCGTTTCGAATTAAAAGGTAAATTTACATAAACGAGGGTGCGTGTGATTTGGTAAGCTTGTACATTGAAAAACTGTAAATCGTGTATTTCCCGTGGTGAAAACTCAGTAGATATAAAAAAACTAAATAAACTTTCTTTATTTCTTTATTCATTTATTGATCTATTGCTTCTTAACTGTAATATATGCAAAACATCTCAATTGGAATATACCGAAATAATAAAAAAAAAATCCTTCACATAATAGTAAAAAAAATATTGTGTGTGTATTGGGACTCGAACCCAGGTCGGTTGCCATTCCTCATGATTTGCTAATCGCGCCAATTTTTGTAGTAGTTACAATTACCTTTGTTAAACACATAATTCAGCTAAAAGTCAAAGGTGGTATAACGGCAAATGTAAAGGTAGAAACAACCTCTTGAAGACATGTAGTGCAGCTTAATGATTAAAGGTAATACTATTGGTAACAGCATCGTTTATTCAACTCGCAATTCAGTCTAATTAAGATGGTTGAATAAAAGCTTTAATATTGTCGCTATTACATTTATTAGCAGTATAGTTCAGCCTAGTTGGAACTGGCGAATACTGGATTTTAAATAGGCTGAATAAACTGTTAATGTTCAAATCGTTCAGCGAAAGTTTTATTCAGCTTACATAACCTTTAATCTGCTTTAAATCAACACGTAGTCTTATAGTTCAGCTCCTAATGTTTGTTGGGAGCGTTGGGAGGGTACGGTGGACGGGGCATGTTGTGAGCAGGGATGCCATTATGCCAGATTAATCTGGCACAGCCAGAGGTTTTGGCAGCTTCCAGACAAAAAGACAAATCTCTCATTCTGCCAGATTTTTAAGTTTTGGAAACGGCTACATACACATTTTGGAAATTTTGGTAAAAATGTCCCAAATTTTACAAAAATCGATTGATGCACACTCTATGAAAACTAAAATATATGCCAAATTTCGATGACTATGAGGTCGCTGTCAAGTGCCAGTTATTTTTAATTGAACTGCCAGATTTTCTTTGAAAAATAGTGGCAACCCTGGTTGTGAGGATGCCGAACAACAACGCCACCAGGTTGGTTTTCACCTCCAACCCGGCAGGTACAAGACGGAGAGGAGCGCAGCGTTCTTGGTGGCTGGACCAAGTGGAGCAAAACCTGGCGAGTATCGGGCACCTGACAGGTTGGGCACAAGCATCAACTGAACGAGTGACGTGGCGGAATATTGTGGAACACATTAAATCATGATAATATAATCAGAAAATATAATATATAATATAATAAATAATATACATATGAAAAACAGACCCCTACGTACCAGTACCAGTTCTGTAACAAGAAGACACACTACGAGAAACCATGTACACAAACCTCTAACGAAACAATATCAACTGTAAGCAAATCCAACACACAATCATCATCAACATTAACTAAATCACAAATAACCGGAGTTGCAGCTCAGGCACCAACGAATGCTATAACAACAGAACTTACGCACAGCGTGTCCGATTATTGTGATGCACCTACTACTTCCCAATGAACTGCCAACACCATCGATAATAAAGTACATCACAAAGATACGGATACACGATCGTCACCTGTTAAGAAAGGCCTAATCTCACTGTCGAGTGAATTAAATCGGTATTTGACGTTTATGTGTTTAAGAAAACCATTCTGAAACATTATTTCGAAGATTGAAACAAGTGTTTGTGGTACATGTACAGATAGTTTTGCATTAAAGTTTAAAAACTATCAATTACTTTCAATAGAAGTATCTTTTGCTACTGTTATTTTATTGATCATAAGAAAGATGAAAGAATGCTTCCTTGACTTAAGTTAAGGGCTATGCCGACAAGTCATCGTATTTTTTAAATAAACAAATACAAATGAATTCGCTATAGATCATGGAGTTTCGGACATTAAATAATTACTATTACCCTCTTCCATTATGTATATAAATACCTTACAGCCGTTTAATTCCAATTAGTAAAATACAAACTTTTCAATTCATTTTGACGAAAGATATTCCAGCAAAGGTGTATCCTTAGAAAACTGCTTAATAAGACTTAGTAATACGAACATCTGCGTCAAAGTAGTATCCTTAAAATAATATTAAGAACTTAGATAATAGTCAGTTGACTAGATTGAAAATAATTATGTTCATCGCTGTGCCACTAACAACCTACACAATTCTCTTATTTTCACCACTTTTGCGAATCGCAATATAGCCGGTACTGAGTAGCGTAAATACACTCATGCCAAAAGCGCCCGCAACGGCACCGACTATATTTGGCACCGGATACACCTGCCAAGGACGATCCCAATCTAGTGGAGCAACAACAGAGGCTCCCCAAGCTCCCAGGATAACTGCTATAAAATTATTCTTGAGCAGCGCTAAATAAGAGTTTGCAATAAAATTTCGCAACTTGAAAGTTTCCGTGAATAACAATTGCAGTGTGTCTGAGTGACCAATGAACAGGATAATAGGGAAGATAGTCAATGTAGTTAACGTGGCTGCCAGGGAAACCGTTTCTTCGTATTGATCGAGTGGAGCTCCCAAAATCAGGCAGATAAATCCAAAAAAGACTATGGACAGCATCAGCACAAACAATATCCCGCCTATTTGGAGCACCAGGTCAATCCATTTCCATCGGTATCTACTCGTCGGTTTCTGTGATATGGACACTCCTGCCTCCTGACCATATCCAAAGTTCCAGCCTCCGAGTTGCAAAACTTTTGTAACGTAGTAATGTTTGAGCAACTCGATCCCAGGCAACAGCAGGATCGAATGTGAGGACCATTTGCCGATGTCGTACAGTTTGCCAGAATGGATCAGAAAGGCAAAATATGTTGCATTTAGAGCAATCGATAGGATGCTAACGTTGGTTAACTTGGTCGTTGGCAAATGCCCACTGACTAACGAAGGCGGCATGCCTGCAACTGAAAAAGATATTTAATTGATAATAAATAAACCAATACTAAGTATTACCCTCTTTCCTTAATCTGATAAATAGTTTAAAATGGAAGGTGAAAAATTACAAATTGTGTATTTTATTATTTCTATACAAGCACTTTTTCTGAAATCCTGATTTATAGTGGCTGAAATAAATTAAAATACCCTAACAATATCAGTTATCATGTTGAGGATGATAAAGAATGCGAAAACTGTTGCAAATAGCATCCTTCTGATGACGTTTCTCATTTTTCTTTCGCGTCATTTTCTAGCAGGGTGACCAGATAATATAGCTTAATAAAGCCCCATTTACACTACAGCTCTACACTGAGAAACAAAAATATGGATAGTTAGATTTTTGTGCATTTTCATGCATATTACTTCTAGTAAGCATTCAATGAGTGGATAGACTGAATATGTCTAATGCATAAAATTTACAGCAGAAGAAACGAAGGCAGATAGAAAAGTATGTTATCGATGCATAAATAAAATTGTGCGTGTACAGTTTCCAGTAAGACTATCAGCACCGGTGCGTAAGCAAATGCGTGTGTATTTTGATTACGCTAAACGATAATATTTTATTTAGACACCCGTTTCGGCACGTTGGTAAATAGGTTACCAAAATAATAATCTGTTTTTACACCGGTAGTTGTTATTATAGTTACGTTACACTTTTTTGCAATCATGCAATAAAATAATCGTTTTTTAATGATATGGACTTTATTCAGTGAAAAAAATATAGCTAGAAAGAAAATACGTTTATTTATTGAATTCAATAAAACCGTTTCAGTAACGAACATCGTTATCTTTTCTAAAAATGTTTTATTGCAATGATTGTAAAATTATTCAAACTAGAAGTATTTATTGAGATTAAAAGTTAATTATTGTTTCAATGAAAAAATGCTCATACCATTAATATTGCCGTTTGAAGCAATAAACATTGTATTATTGAATTGAATAAGACATTTTTTTGTTCAAATATGCTAAAATTCTCTATGTAATAAAAATTCTAAGAAATGTTATGGGTTCGGAACGGACAACGAATTCTAATAACTAATGTTTACCCAGAAGTTATTGTCTGAAGCACATACTACGGCCGCTCTGAATCAGGAGTGTAATGAAAAGGATCTCATGCTAGATATTACAAACAAACTTGCGGAGAAGGAACCTTTACGACCATTCAACGATTGTTTTGCAGAAACAGTTTATACGAACGATCAGTTTCGAATACGCTTTCGTTTTTATGTATTTCGAAGCCTTTGAAGAGGAGCTAATACTATATTAAAAGCCAGAGAAAGTTGGGTTTTACCAAATTATACGGAAGCCATCTGACGTACGTCCTTCAGACGCTGCAGTCAAACATATTCGGATGGGAGAAAAATTGCGCGTTAATGTATGTGAGAATACTGCCATACCCTAGGTACTAGACGTTTACACTGATTTTAACATAAATTTTGTCCATCAGCTGTGGTCATATTGTAGACAGCATAGCCGGGTAAACATATCTGGGTTTTAAGTACAGTAAGATTCCGTTTTTGGCATGCTCCATTTTTCGCAACAAAAAAGTTCCGTTTCTGGCAACAAATGGGTTCCGTTTATGGCAACATTATTTTTGTTCATAGTAAATCTTTTAAAAAATGCTCAATAATCATTTTGTTGTAATAATGGATATCGCTCTTGACTTTATTTCCAATCATAGGAGTCATATTTACACTCCTTTCAGCAGCACTGTAGAAACTTGCAAAGTGCCATTCCAATTACGCGGAAACGTAATTTTTCCTAAGGACGGTCTCCGAAGATATACTATGAGATCCGTAAAAATATAATTTTGAAATTCTCCATATAAACCAAATTTCTTTTTCACAGGTCCGAGTTGCAAGAAAATCTGCTTCTTTAACTTTCTTAAGACATGAATATGAAGGAAAACAAACTATTAAAAGCAAATTCAGATATGACTCATTTCAAATCAAACGCATTAGGTCTATATGGAATAACCTAATGTTTCCTCTACTGAAGTGGGCTTTCATGTATCAAGTACCTCTGTGAGAATTGCCTATGTTATGTGCTATGACCTAGGTTCATAAAATTGGCTAGAGATATAAGAAAAAAAGGTAAATTAAAATAGAAATTGAGAGATCAGTTACCTCTAGCCTCATAGAATAACATCTGTTACGTTAGTATATTTACGTGCCTGCGAAATTGATGTAATTTAAGTTTATGGGTCCGTGTACAGCAATTGTATACATTGAAGATTAAAAATACCATTCAACAAAAATGTTCAAAGGTTTGACTTATAATTTTTAACATTTAACAACAGACCAAAAAGTTTGTGGGGTTAGTACATCGACGAATTGATCTTTACGCGTCGTTTAACCACGGTTTTTCGTTCATACATTTTTCATATCGTTTTAGCGTTTAGTTCTTTATCGCACTCGGAATCATTCTATCAACGCATAGGTGAGAAACGGCTAAACCTTTTTGCACAGAAACGTACAGGGCAGAAAAAAACGATTTTGTAAACAATGCTTGAAACCGGGTTGCTATGAATGCAACGTAGCAACGGTATTTATAAAACAAATAAAACAAGAGTTTCTACCAACTTTACCATCTTAAAGAAAGCAGAACACTAGATTGTTTCGTGAAGGTTGGCAGAACTGAAGGGACCAACATACCTCTACTACTTCAAATTATCTAGTACCTAATGTACCATAAAATATCGAAGGTTTCTTCGTAAGTTGGTAGTCTCTATTAGTCTCTGACATTACTGTACAACTTGGGTAGAACAGTATACAGTAAAACAAAAATAATTAAGTGATAGTATTTTATGTGTGGCTTCAATAATAATATTAACTTGCGTAAAATGCGTTATTTTCCTAGGTTGATACACGGAGCACGTTGTTATAGTAATCATATCTCATCTAACTAACCTAGAACTAGAATCAGGAATCAGTAGCGACTGGTTCAAATAGCACGTTCCCCGTGTTGATCGGAGATTTGTGCTTAAAAGACAATTATCAAAATTCACGTTGAGAGGAAGTTCCAAACCAATATTCACCAAACACATCTAGTGCTCGTGAACAAAAGGAGTATCGTCAACTCTTTCGTGACTGCTGTGAATTGCGCTGAGCCAACAATAGTTTCTCCGGAATTTCCCCTCAATGTGGATTTTGACCCATACCAAAAGTAATTTTACTTTTGCTATTAATAAATGACATCCAATTCAGATTGTATGTGTAAAACATATAACTATCATTTTTAAGCAAACAACAATTAGTGTCTGTGGTATTATAGAGTCCCGTACAGAGGTATGCGCAACGCTGCACGCAAAAGATTTGTGCATGTTTGATTCTAAAAATTATTTCTTCATTTTTAATCGATAAAAATTCTTTATTGTGAACCAAGGAATTTATTAAACCAAACTTATTTTTTTGGTTAGATCAACCAAAATATCTTTTGAATCAATCTTACAAGTTTTGTTATCTATGCTTTTCGAAGATCGACAAAATTATTGTTTGTTCCAAACAAATCAGTGATTCTAACAAAAGCATGCAGCTAATTGATTCAAAAGGACTGAATGCATTACAACAACAGTCCTTGTTGAATTGAAACAAATAAAAAATAAAAGTTGCTACGAAGAAGCAAACTTTTTCCACGTGCGTCAATGCTGGAGAAATTCGATATTTTTAAATCAGGGCATCCAGATTTCGGTAAATTCTTATAGTGCTCAGATTTTCCGGACTCGAAGGGCGCAAGTGCAGCTTGAAAATAATCATGATGTCGCACAAAGGTTAGTGAATAAATTAAGTCGAATGCACACGGTGCGTTTTATGGTGCCTTTCTCTATTCCAGGACTCAAACAAAATACTCTGTGTGGCTTAAAAATGACTATCGCAGAACTGAAAACACGTCACCGCACCAGAGATAAATCGACATAGATTTTTCATTAGGGCTTAAATCACAAATGTAAACAAACTGCGTTTTCACTATTACGACATTATGCAACAAAAATACTACAAGATTGAGGTGAAAATTAGTTGAAATGGTTTTTAGTTCGATGTATAATTAAAGAAAACAAAACGGCGAAACATGCATTTTCTTCGAGATTTCGACTTAGGCCCTTCTTCTCATATGGAATATAAAGGCCAAACTTACATTTTTAGACAGAAGCGGGCGTACGGTTATTATTCACAAATAAAAGAATAAACGGCGGTTCTGTTATATAAATGATAAGCAATATCTACTATGATCATGTCTACGCGATAGTTGTTGCACATAAACATTCGAATATTTCGATATTTTCATGAAATTTGAAGAAAAGACTCACGCGCCCTTTCTTTTACATTGGGTTTCCATGCGCCCATTTGCTGAGCCCTATTAAAAAGTATACTCTCAAGCTCGCCCATTTACCCAGCCCTACCCAGCAAGACAGAGTCAGTTTAGCCCATTTACCGCGCCCTTCTGAAAATTATGTACACGGTTTAGCCCTTCCGCAAATTGTGGTTGCTGAAGGGCGAAATCACGACTGGGATGCAAATTGGGCGTAAGCATTTTTTTAGTTTCTACCCACTAAAAGCACATAGGAATAAATTCTTTGTTATATTGTCATAAGGTTTAACGAAAAATGCTTCCGGAAAAACACGGTCATAAAGTAATTTATACCTACAATAAAAACTACATTTAGAAAACCTTCGCCGAATATTGAAACTGATTTTTCTCCATTTGAGTACATTGCGACTTAGGCCCTAATGAAAGATCTGTGTCGAAATAATACTCGTTCGAGAGGGCAGTTTCCTGTACTTCACCATCTCTGGTCCAACAGGAAGACACAGCGTATTCGTGCGCCTTCTGCAATCTTTTTGGAAAAGCCGAGATTCTGAAGCACTACATTATAGCGCATATCTGTAATAAACCACGCGCACGGCCAAAGGTACTACATAAAGGGACGGTGATTGGAATCGTATGCGCTGCATGTAAAAAAATTTCAATTCATTCCAAGCAAACCTACTCCGGAACAGGTTTGGAATCCCTTATGGATTCTCGCTCAAATGCAACAAACTATTGAGTCGGAATCGGTTGTTGCCTTTGAGCTGGAACTCATAATGAATCCATTCAGAATTCCTAACCGATCCCGGAATGGGTTTGACTGGGCCATACTGCATCCATTCAGGATTCCGAAGCAGTTCCAGAATGATTTGACTGCGTAAAATTAATGTGTTTGTAGCCTGTTTTTAGAGAAAGCCCAATAAGTCAATGGCAAGTATTTACTTTGTGTGGTTCATTTGTACTGATGTTATCTGTTGTTAGCGAGTAATGGTTTGTTCTAAATTTGTCACCATGACAGTTGGCCTTTGGTTCTTATGAAAGAATAGGCATATCTATATATATAAAAGTCAAAGTTTGTATGTATATGATTTATAGACTCCCAAACGGCTTAACCGATTTCCGTAAAAATTTACACACAGTAGGTATTTGGTATGGAGCGTGTTTGTGTGCTATTAGTTGGAGATTATCTGCCCGCCAGATGGCGCTTTGGAACAAATTGTGTTTTCCTCCTATTTCGCAGAGTGTCGCAGCAACGCGCGATGGGTATTAGCTAGTTTTATATACAATAAAATTGGTTTTGCTTCAATATTTGCTATGCAGTGATTCAAATATTTGTTATGTTTAAAACAATAAAAGATATTATTTGATTTAACAAAAATGTTTGTTGTATTGAACATTTGACATGCATTGATCCAAATATTTTATTAGTTTTATTCAACAAAACGAGCTCATTGATTCAACAAAGTTGTTTGTTGTTTCGATTGTTGTTATGATAAAATCAATAAAAAATTTTGTTGGTCCAACTATTTTCCATGTTTGATCCAATAAATTCTTCAGAATTATTTCAACAATTATTTTATTTATATAAACATGTATTTTTTATGAACACAGAACAACTTGGTAAATTTATTATTTCAACCCTCATATTATTTGACATTAAAAATTATTTTTCTGCGTGTGCCTAAAATGATGCCATCTTCTTTGTTTCTGGCACCCAGAATTTCACGCGTATTTTTTGAAAAGGGCCAATAAGCATACTGTCAAAATTCACTTTGAAGGGAAATTCCGGACAAACCATTAATCGCAGATTATAAGTCATAGCAGTAGACGACAGAGAAAACTTTTCTCTTTCATAAAATGTTAACATTCATTCTCGGCGAGTTACGGTTTGTCCGGAATTTTTTCTCAATGTGAATTTTGACAGCATGCTTATTGGCCGTTTACAAAAAACACGCGAGATTTTTTGCTGTAATTTTGAGTGACTTCAACCGAGTTACACAATAAATTAATATGGAGTGAATTGAAAACCCACTGTTTCGTGGCTTATAGCACTTTATTCTTGATACTATTCCATGTAATTTATTTTACATTGTTACAAAAAAACATAATAAACTGAATACAGTGTCTTGTTTCGACGATTGAAATATTTCGCCATGTATTAACTAACTAATACATTTCTTGCATGTTCTCCGAAAGAAGAATATTTGTTTATTTGCACGATAGGTATCCATCTGACTGTTCGATAGGTAGATTTGTTGGGTTCACTCTGTGCGAGCCTTTATAACATAAATAAGGCCTTTGGCAACAAGTAGCCGCTAGCCGGCGCTACTATCGGCCAATAGGCTTCCAGTAATCGATATATGAACTTTGCGTGCACCTATGGGTAAAGTAAAGTTCAATCGGAAATTCTGGTTGGTTCTAATTCGTATTCGTAATTCGTATTCCGGCCGATTTCCCGAAAAAGCTTAACTGTGTAGTATTCCGGCGCCAATAACACAACTAATTCTAATTACAATCGGTTGTATCGCTGGAGCTCAAATACTAACTACAACTACATCTACTTCAAGAAATAAACATTAAGTGCGTACCCTGGAGCAAATTGGTACACACGAATTTTTGGCTAGTTAATACAGATATATATTAACTGAATTCAACATTTTGTCGTCGATACGGTAATTCCAAAGATAGAATCAAATAATGAGTTATTGCTCAAAAATTATAAATTTGATTCCAATTTATCAGTATGGCAAATGACATAACACGGAATCTTGCTTTCAAACAACGGTCCTGCGGGGTAGTGCCAAATTTCGCTGCTTACCAAATTGGTCATCAAATCCACATCCATGTATCCACAGTTTGCATAAAATTGTCGGAGTAAGTCAAAAACTATTGCAACGAATTAACAAAAGTGGCTACTCTAGAATTATAGGACATTTCCACATTATTCGACGCGGAATACTTCTAGTAAATTTATAATAAACGTCTTGAAACAAGCAATTTCATTGTCCAACAATAAATTATAAAGTTAATTACATTTCGTGTTACTGTTTCTAAGAACAATATTAGAAATGTTAAAATGTATTAAAAATATCATTATATTATATTATATCGGAGCAAATAAGTGATCTTGGGTAGTATACAGTCGTGATTCGCTGGTTGGGCCACAGCCTTGTCCAACTAACGAATTTGATTCGCTAGTTGGACCGACTGACAAATGTCAAAAACTCTCCAAAGAAGATGTTGGCAGTGTAAATGCATCTGTTCTTATCTCTAAATATTGTCAGATTGATTGTCAAAGTAAATTTGGCACGAGATTTTGACGTTCAGATGCTTTTTAGTTGGACAATGGTCCAACTAGCGGAGGTCCAACTAAAAAGCGGTCCAGTTAAAAAGTGTCCAACCAGCGAATCACGACTGCACACCACAACACAATATTATCCTTCGAAAATATGATGAACCACCGGATGAAATGAGATGGTGATGATGTAACAGGTGTGATCTGTGTCCTGCCATGCGTACCTATTAGCAATTAAATCCAGCGTTTTTGGACTAAGCGCTGCAGTGTGTGTGTGATAAACCATTATCGTTGTGATCTTCTTTTTACTACTGGTCCTGAATTAAAAACTTTGCGCGAGAAAAATACACGGATTTTCTTTCTTCTCGAATCTTAGTTTCCACAGTCCCCACAATCATCACCATTTGTTCGCAGCGATTTTCGATTTTCGTTGGACACTATCATTAGCTTTCGTATTGGACTCCACATATAAAAATTTTCGGGTTTTTACAAGCTTCAAAGCCAATGAAATTCCGCTTCTTGCTAGCATCCCATCAATCGGATCCTGGGACACATCATGCCCAGCTTGACATCATGCTACATCTTCCAGTTCAATCCAAGCTGCTTAGATGCACTAATTTTTACTTCCACGCAGAAAACATACAGCATAATCAAAACAGTGGGTAATTCAATACAAACAAATACTGTTCATTGTATCAAACGACAAAATAATTGGTGTGAATCGAGGTTTGAAAGTATATTTTCATTAAAATTACAATAAACTTTTAATTTCAATAATTGTTTTAATTTCTGTAAACTTTAAAAAAATGTTATTGAATTCAATCAAATAATTTATTGTCTCACAACCGATAGTTTTATTTATTGAGCTCAATCCATAATTTTATTTAAAATAAAAATCTTTCACGAGTCGTATCAAAATTCACGCAGAACACTTCTGCATAACATTTATCGCGAGATCCTATTTTTTTACATTTTCCTTTGTTTTGCCTCCTTTCTGCGAATAGCAACGTTGGCGTCGGTTGGAAGAAGTTACCAAATATAGATACTCGCTGTAAACCGAAACGATAAGTTTCCATTTCCCAACCTGTTTACCAACCGCCGGTGCGGTGTCGTGTTATGATGACTGTTAGTAAATTGCTTATACCCACGCCCGGTGCTGATAGTCTAAGTGGGTTATTCCACTTTTATTGAAAATGGGTGGTTTTCTACGCATGGGAACTTTATTTTTTCAGTGAAAGTTAGGCCGGTAACTGGACCGAAATGTTGGTTTTAATTGGGTCATTGAATGAGAAAAAAATCTTATTTATTACGTACTTCGATAAAGCTGATTTTCGCGTTCATCAGCAACTTGCCCTTATTCTTCATTAGCTTAAAAGGAAAACTTTTATTTTGATTATTCTTGATTAATTTAAAAGTTTTACTTTCAACCTAACAGTAGGCGTTGGTTGTTTTTTGCTAAGAGCGGAACGCCCTTATGGCCAATTTCTTCACTGGATGAAAACCGGTTTTCACGGAGAACCAGTTTTTGGGTTGCTGGTGGCCAATTAGCCAAAAACCTGTTTTCAACGAAAACCGGTTTTCATCCAAGTGAAGAAATTGGCCATTACTTTTACCAATTTTTTTTCTGTGTGGGAGAGTTACCAAGAGGTACAAAAAAGTTCCCACGTACCTTGAGTCATGTTCTATCTATTTCCACCCGAGTTTCCACAATCAGTAACATACTTTTTTGTGTGCAATGCCATACTACATGTTGATAATAAATTGCCCTACATCGAGTTATAATGTAATAAAAAGCGTTAAAACAAATCGATGAGGCAAAGTTAACTACTTCAAGTACACCGGAAACCCCGTAATCGCAAAAATCAAAAATTCATTTTTTTTAAAATTTTGTCTTGACAATAATTTATTGATTTTCGTGTCATCAATCGTTGAAAAAATGTTTTTGGAATCAATGTTTCCAAATTGTAACCAATTAAAATTAATCTGGTCACCCTACTTTGTAGTGCGCAAGTTCCTGAAAGGCGGGATTAAAAATTAGTTGAACTAATCGAAAAATCCACGTAAAGGTAAACAACAACACCTTAGCAATTTGTCAAAATCTTGTTTTTAGTGAATGGTGAGAGTTAACTTTGCAATTTCGAGCCGAAAAAAGGGAAAATTAGATTATATTTTATTTAAATTTTGAGTTTGATCATCTTATGCTGTGTGGTTTTATACAAATCGGCTATTGAAAATAGGCCTTCAGGTATTTGTATATCAACAATATTACGATAACGTGCCAGCATACGCTTCAACTCTGGTCAAGGAAGCAACATTTTGGATTGTACATGTAGATTATTGGTAAGTAGAATAAAATATATTTATTTTGTATCTACTTGTCGTCAGATGCAATTTTTACGTAAGGTAGAGTATGCTATTTATGGCGAAAGTTAAAAACAAGTGATATCGCTAGATGGAAGTTTGAATTTGTTTCGGGGCCGAATCGTTTAAATCTCGAATCAGTCAACCAAATCGCTTGTATGATAGCTGTATTGCCAGCGCAGAGTTAATTTTTTTTACTGCAGCTTCCTTGATCAAATGGCGATTGTAAACCACACAGACTCACCAGAACGGAACGGTGGTGAAAGATTACGCTTTGTTGCGGTATGGTGTACGGATTTTTTCGTCATAGCATAGTCTATACATATTTTACGACAGTAGATTCCAGCACCAGTTTAACTCCTCAACAAAGAACAGTCAGAGTATAGCAAACGATGTTCTCTTCGAATGGTTGCTCCAGACAGACAGTCGAGAAGAAATTCACAATAAAGTTTTTACATGGGATCGATTTTAATACCGCCAGACAAGCCACAATTTGATTCATTGTTACTTCCAGACGCGCCTTCAAGCTTTTAAGATATTTTCCGTATTTTGATATGCAACGCAGTCTACTAGCTATTATAATTCCAAGATATTTTATGTCCGTAGCATATTTGATTAAAAAACATGCTCAGGTTCCTTTTTTCTCATAAATGGTATCGCTGTGAGCTTTTTGGTGGTGTATACTATTTTTTACACCGTTGCCACGGTGTAAAAAAGAGTACGTTGAAAGCAGTGTGAATACGCAACCTTTATTTTTCCTAAAGGAAAAAAATTGGATGTACCAAAAGCACAAAACCTAATTTAAATGAGTTGGATTTGAACGTTTCGTGTTCCACTCGTCAATAACACACTGATAGCAAGTTGGTGTCAGTTACTGACGAATGGAACACGAAACATTGGCTAACCGAGACATCACTCGCCAGCCAGTTGCTTTAGGTGTTCACACATGTTGTGTGAACTGTTTGGCTTTAATGTCAAACTGACGCCAATTTGGTGTTAGTTTGGATATAGTCTAACTGATAGTCACTTACTGACGAGTGGAACCCGAAACATTCAAAACCAACTTATTTAAATGTGAAAACAATCCGAAATAACCCATTACATCAAATCCCACATAATTAAAGTTTGCTGACCCCTTTCAAAAACACAGAACGGGTGACAGCACTTCTTTTCAAGGACAGCCTTTCAGTGATCCATTCAACAGGAGACCGTTATATCGACTTCGATTCTGCCGCACGATGAGTCGATTCGAAAGTTTCTATCTCTGCACTTTTACATTCATTTCAGCCCGAAAGTGACGAATCTTTTTGCACTATACAGATGTTGCACAACGTGGAAGTAAAACGCTGTTGGATTCAATTACACCATTCATAATACATTAAAAATAAAACAAACTTCTATTGCTTCATTTAAGGAATACTATACACGTTGCGCGTAAAAAGCTATAATACTGAAATCAGCCAAGTGTTCCACCAGCATTGAAGACACAAATCCAGCAGTATGATCCATTTAACCGGTCAAAATCTATCTTCGAAAGAAATCATCCAAAACATTTTTTCGCCTATCGTTGGGGCAATAATATCTCCTCAAGCAGAAGAATTATGCCAGAAAAATAACCTCGCCTTTGTGGAGATGTTGCAGCCTTTCCTGCGGTTATCTTCTGATGGTAATTATCACTAAACTTATGACATGACCTCTAGCTACAGTGATTCTTTACCAATCTAGCACACTTCCGGGACACAGCCGGCACCAGTGTTTCGATCAAGGGTCTTCGGGTGAATGTAATCGACGTTAATTGGAGACCTCCACAAACGGTTTTGGCTAAGAGAATGCTGAATGATTCCGTCACTTCGGCCTCTGGTGAAAAAATGAAAGCTGTGAAGCTGGAAGATGGACAGTTTGTAGATATTCCCGCATCAGAACCATGGTTTGAGCAGTGGCGAGAAACGTTTCTAACAGTCCAATTTCCTTCCGATCACGAGTTTACGAGGCACCTGCTTTGTTCTCTTATTGTGGTTTCCAGTATCGACGCTAATCCACTTGAAGTTGCCGGTCAATTAACGAAAAAAATTCAGATGATGCAAAGCATCACACCACCTCGGTTGCCCAAATGGTTCTCAACGGACTCGTTGAATTGTTATGTAATGCTTCATGATGGATGCTCAGGTGACATTGGGAAGTAGGTATAGTAGATGTTTTTCGAAGTATGTTACTATAAAACTTGCTTTGCAGGGCTCAACAGGCTTTTGAAGGACTCAAATCAAACTATGGCGATCATAAGTGTTTTCTTTTACAAATCAACTCACATCAAGGACCACCAATGGAGTGTCCCGATCCGTGGTTACGTTATCTAAAGAAACATCAACGTTCTGAACCCACAAATACCGATCTTGATAGTGCTCCCAAAACGCCACAGGATATGGGCTTAGTCACATCGATGCCTACAACGTTTCACACGTTGTCGATAACACCCGGAGGTAGTAGTACGGCATCCGATACACTCTCAGGGTCCGGTGTGATCAGTGGGGAAGTTATCGCCCATCCGCTCAGTCCCGTTCAGGAAACAGGGATAGAAATACAGGAAACCTCAAGTTTGACATCAAGTATAGATAGTTTATCACAGCAAACGATCAATCCAAATGTTTGGACCGTCGAAAGCGACGTTGATATTGCACATGGGACTTTCCTAACAGCTGGGGACCTTGAGAATTTGAAGCATTTCGTGCAGGACTTTGCAGTTAGAGCGTTGATTCCTTACGTTGAAAAAATGGTTGGAGTGTTGAACGACTCGATTTCTAATAAGAAAGGAGTTAGTCGATCGCTTCTGAGCGCAACCAAGAGGTGGTTTGTAACGAACAAACCAGGAACAAACACTAACCAAAATGCAGTTGTCTATACTAACGAATCAAGTGAGTTACAAACACGGAAATTGGGAGATCTTTATTTTATGTTAGGACACTACGCGTTAGCATTTCAAGCCTACCATCAAGCTAAACGGGACTTCAATGCCGATTCTGCTTGGCAGTATTACGCGGGCGCACTAGAGATGGCAGCACTAGCAGCATATATGCAAGGCGCCGCCAATCGGAAAACCTATGACTACATGGAAGAAGCGATCGTCACCTACTTAAATAGCTGCAAAATGCCACAGTTTGCCACTCGTGCTACGTTACTGTCAATAGAGTGTCTCAAAACGGCAAAACTGTACAACGAAGCTGCCAAGCAATTAATTCGAATGACCAGCGAGGACTCGGATCTTCGATCAGCTCTTTTATTGGAACAGGCAGCTTATTGTTATCTACTGGCTAGTCCGCCTCAGTACAGAAAATATGCGTTCCATTCTGTTCTTGCAGGTCATCGATTCTCCAAAGCTGGGCAGAGAAAGCATTCGTTTCGAACGTACAAACAAGCTTACCAGGTATTTGAAAATCGCGGTTGGAGCTTAGCGGAGGATCACATCCAGTACACTATCGGCAAGCAGGCTATCAATTTGAAGAAACTTAACGAAGCCAGCAACTGTCTAGCTCATCTACTCAGGCCGTCTAGCTTGCAAAGTGCTGCTCAACAAGCCTTCTTCCTAAAGGATTTCCTCGCCACACAGAAAGCTTTGCTGGCCAAAGGTGACATCAATGACATTCTTACGATTTCCCTTCCAAAAATTGTTCAACCTATGACACGAGTATTAGTAACGTCGCAACCACCGGTGGCGAACCCCTTGTTCATTCCCGCAACAAATCTGACAATTTCGTCTAGTTTAATTGATGAAAATATTTGGAACAAGATGGAAGAAATGTTAGTGCAAAGCGCTTCTAAAAAGTCAATCATGATTTTTAAACCTAGCAGAGCCTTATTTACACAAGAATCGCCGACGGTCGACAATCCACGCAGTGTTCACGGCGAACCTATTGAAATTGCATTCAACTTAGAAAACACTATCAAACCACCGATCACATTCGAAGATATCAATGTATTGTGGGAGTTCCGTAGAGACGGTCAAGAAATTTACTCTAACAAACCACTTTTTATGAGTGAAGTCTCGTCGGATGAACGTAAGGAAATTGATAAGGTCGTAGCAACTACTGCCGTGAACTCAGTGTCTTTTGGAGAATATGAAATCAAAACTGTTTCGCTCAAGCTGACCCCAAGAAGCACAGGTCAGCTTCGAATTCTCGGAGTAGTAGGTAAAATCTCGTCCAATGCGACTGGTGTTACCGATGCTCCAAATCTCTGGGGGCAACAACTGTTCGAAGCATTACCGATTCGTACCAATGCCAAAGACAACCGCCCGGCTCAGTTCGATCGTAAGCTCGAAATAGAAGTACTGCCTCCTGCGCCAGCGCTACACGTTAGCTTCTCGCAGAGCCCCACGGAAGTGCTTGCCGGTGAAGTGATTCCCATCAAAGTTCACATGACCAATGCCGGTGTCAGTGTGCTCAATGATATCTACATTTGCATCGAAAATCCTCGGTACGTTTTAGTGAATCCGGCCGAGTCAGATATTCCACTTTCAATTCTGAGAGATTTACGAAATTTGAACAACGAGAATTTAGGCAAAGAAAAAGAGGCCCGAAAGCAGTATGTATTCAAGGCATTCAAGGAATCCGACGGAAACTGTATCAATCCGAAGGAGACCAAGATCAGTACGATCTGGTTGCAGGCTCCATATGCCAAAGGTCAGAAAAATGTAAAGCTGTTGATCTATTACGGACTGCCAGCGGATTATCCAAAGTTGAAGTAAGTTTTGTTATAAATGATAATATTGAATGATTTGGTTTTAAAATAGTGTTGGTAATCAATTTCCGTTATCTACTGCCTATCTTGTTTCAAACCAAATCCATATTGATCAAGGTTTTCAGTGTTTTGTGGTTACCGGGAGCCGTTATCTTGGTTTTCAGAATGGCGTCTATCATGAATTTACAGCTCCTTTGAAATGGCACCACATGTGGGTGATTTGTAGGGTGTGGAGCAAACAAAAACCACCATCTTGGATCTTAAAACGACGTCAAACGCCAATTTCCGTTATCTATTGACTACCCCCATTCAATTGACACCCATATTGATGGTTTATTTTTGCCATTTTTTGCCATTTTGAATTTCGAATTTCAGACCACCTCATTTCAAATGACACCCACATTGCACTATGGTCCCAAAGCCGTATTTAGGGAGACCAAACCGTTTTGCACCCAAACCGTTGGTTTTATTATGTTAATTATGGTGATCCTTGTGGCTAGGGTGTTCAAAGTATCAACGATTTAGTTACAAGATATTCTACAAAGTTATGAAACAATTAAATTGATGCAACTTTGCTGAACAGGCAATATGACTATCACCAATGGTTCGTGTGTTATGATTTTAGGGTGGCTCTTGGAAAATTGGGTCTCTTTTATTTTTTTTATCTGGTAACTTCTGCCCGACCTGGTCGATTTTCTTCTCATGTGCACAGACCAACAGCAAATCATCCACATGTATGAGCTGATATATCCGCTTATTATTCCCAATCTGTCTCACTTCTCACTTCTGGCCACCACGTACCTGGAGGCTGTCGCATGTACACCACCTCGTCCAGCTTTCCGTAGGGGTACGCCGATTTAATGTCCAAGTGTTTCACGTACATTTGCCGATGGCCCCCAACAGATAACACACGGAAGGTAGAGCACTTCGCCACTGGGGCAAATATTTCCTCGCAATCAGATCCAAAACGCTGGCTGCATCCTTGCGCCACGCGTCTGGCCTTAATTCTCTCGATCTTGCCGTCCGCATTCAACTTTCTCTTGTACACCTACTTGCTACAGACAACGTTGCAAGCAGGCGGCGGGTCCATAAGCTCCCATGTATCGTTCGACACCAAAGACTCGTACTCAGCATCCATTACCGCAATCCAGTCCTTCTTTGTCAGGGCAGCTGATTGTACGTAGTCGGTCATCCTAGTCCACCATTGCCATGCCAACAAAATAATCTCCAAATCGTGCCGGCAACACTCCCCGGGTGAAACGACGAGGATTCACTTCTTCAGCCGATTCATATCCAAGCAAATTTTCTTCATCCTCAGGATCTTCTTCGAATGCAGGCACGAGTGCCGGCTCACGAGTGATTACCGAAACCGATAGTGGCTTTAACTCATCCGTCGATTCAGTAGCTTCTAGCTTCCGCTCGGCATCGCGTTCATTATCCATATGTCAATCCTCAAGGAACTTTACATCTCGGCTGATGGTGATTCGTCCCGAGCTCGTTGATTTGGCCTTAAGCTCGTTGCAGTAGCCTACAAATACCAGCTTACGCGCTTTAGGCTCCATTTTCCTGCGTGCCTCGGCTTTTCGTAAGGACTCAATCCGATGGATCTGAAAGTTACCTGATTCTGAATGTAGGTTGCCGTCAGAATCGCTTCTCCCCAGTACTTTCAAATCCAGTTTCACCTCCAGCAGCATACAAAGCGCCATCTCTTCCAGGTATCGGTTTCGCTTTTCTACCACACCGTTTTGCTGAGGTGATTGGGCGCGCTAAGCTGGCTCACAATACCTTCCACTCGGAGAAAGTTCTGCAAATCCTTGCTGGTAAACTCTCCTCCACCGTTTGATTGCAGCTCCCTGGGAACCTTGCTCATCTGCGCCCTGCAGAAGCGAATGAAATCCTTGATTTTCTATGCAGCATCCGACTTCTTCCTCAGAAGGTACACGAACGCAATTGGTGTATGGTCATCGACTAAACAAAGGAAATATTGGTTTCCACTCGGCGTGATCTTCATCGCATCACTGAGATCAGCGTGTACGATGCCCAGCTTTTCCTTGGAACCTCTATCCAAACTTTTCGGAAGCGGTGCCCGTGCCATATTTCCCTCTAGACAACATTGGAAAACAATATGTACTCCGCAGTCCATGTGCTTCATCCCATCAGCTTGCTTGTTTACGTGAATAGACCGGACCGCTTCAAGATCCCGGTGTCCCAGGCGTCTGTGCCACGTATACAAGCAATACGCCGTGTGCGACGTCTGGACACTAATTATCGTCTGCTCCGCCACACACAAACGGTACAAGCTTCCGTGTCGCTTCCATACAGCTCACACCTCTCCTACATACATCAAAGCTCTTCTTCGCAAGGATACTCACCGACACAAGTCCACTGGTAATTTTCGGCACATACAATACCTCGTTCAACTCGATGTATATCGGTTCTCCGGTAGCGGTCACGCCAACGATGATTCCACGGCCCGTGCCAGCTACTTTGGCTCGCTCGCCAATATCACGCTCGTACCACCGGTTTGCTCCAACAACACAGTGAAGAACTTTCGATTTGACGTCATGTGCCGTGAAGCACCACTGTCGATAAACCAGCTCGACGGTTCAGATTGTCCCACCATCCACGCCAGCGGTCCCTCGGAAACTGCTTGCGCCTGCTTGGCTTTCGGTTCATCTGACTTTTTCATCGGCTTCGTTGCTGATTCGCCAGCTGCACCATTCGGGAAATCTTTCTTCAGGCGTCCGGGTGTTTATACTGGAAACAGTATAAACATCACGTTCCGCATGTTTACTTCCAGCACCAGCAAACTTGCTACCACCACTTCCATGTCGGCAGCGATGATCCACTCGCAACGCGCGTCCACTGCTCAAAGTAGCACCTCCGCTGCGCCCCCGGCATTTTTCTGCTTCCGTCAGCAGCTTAGACTTCGCCAGCTGTACCGTCAATTCGTCCCGCGGCCGTCGCTCCAACACCGAACACAACAACATTGCGACTTGCAGCTTTTCCGGAATCTTATCACCAACATCGGTGATCCGTTGCAGCAGATCAGAAAAAAACTACAAATGTTGGTCCAGACCGTAGCCCCCCTTTGAGCTCCGGATGTATCAGCTTCTTCAGGAGGTAGACCTCCGACACCTTGTCGTGGTAGGTCTTCCACGCATCCCATGCGTCCTTCGCATTCGCACCAAACTTGCCCGGTCGTCTTCAATGCAGAGCCCGATTGTCGCCTGAGCTTTTGCATCCGCCTTCGTTCACGCATCTGTTACTGGGTTCACTTGCGGTTCGGAGATGACGTACCATATATCCTCCCGGATCAGCAACATCTTCATCTTAAACTTCCACTATTGTTAGTTGCGGTTGTTTAACTTCTGCAACGCAAAAACCTCTGCCAATCCGCCATTATGCCGAGGACAGAAATCCATCGGCTGGAGCTCGACGCCGTGAACAAATGACAGATAAAACGAGCCGTTCCGTAACTTTTCTCGCTCGAACCCGATTTCCACAACCACGAACTAGTCTGGGCCAATAACCGCGGACAATCGATCGACCGAACCAGACCTATGAAAACACGGAAAATTCGCACGAATTAGAGAGTTAAACGCAGTTTGAACAACGTGTTTGTTTAGAAGAACTCAGCGCAACTAAAAAACGTCGAAATGGAACATGGTTTCTCTGCAGGGATGTATTCGTGCATAAACGCCTAGCGCCACATCTGGAATGGGCGCAACAAAATGACCTTTTGCCAAAAGGCCCGCTCCCGATGTAGCCGGACCATCAATGACACGAGTACGCAACATCTCACCGTCATTTCACCATTTGATGGCCGCCGTAGGATTTCGAACAAATCAACTAATAATCTATGATATGGTTACAATCTTGAACATAGCTTCTCTTATCCGTACACATGTAAGCTTCAATCAACTAAACACGATCCCTTCCATAGACATCGCCTCGTTCGACATACATGGAATTTTAATGTGAATGAGTCTCTACTACTGGATGCCAACTGTAACGTCAGCAATCCTGTGACAAATGAATTAGGAATCGATCTGAATGTGAAAAATCTGAATCAAGTTCACCATGCGCTTATGACCGAGATAACGATAAATGAGGTTGTCTTGTATTGCTCGACATATCAGTTAAATCCACGGAAAATTATTTGTATGCATCACTTTACTTTGTATTGAAATGTCAGATAATATTTAACCTTGCTTTCAGACATAAAAAATCGTGGTTACCAGAAGCACCTCATCGAAAATGTAGGGCTGAAAACCAACGAAACGCTAAGTCTACGGTGCAACCTGCAGAAGCGTCCCGACGATGTGAAATTTGGAGATGACGTGCGGGAATACATAAGCGACAAACTGTCCACAATTTCGATACGTGCACCCAGCGAAGATATGATCCAGTGTTTGCCTAGCTTCTATTCGACTGGAAATTTCCTGATGAAAAACGAGACCAAATACATTCGAGTTTACGAAAGTACTAATAACGAGGAGTTTAATCAGATAATTTCCACTTTGGACCGACACATGACGGTTAGTGTGAACTGGAGTGCGCAGATAAATGATAACGGATCATCACGCCATGCTTATGGGCAACACTTTGTACAGTTGCGAAATTTATACGATTCGTAAGTTTATTGTTTGTTTTATGTTAGTGTATGTTTATAATGTTCTGCTTGTTACAGTGTATTTTGTCCACCGTCGGAGAGACACCAGCAAGTTACCTTCACACACAATGAAGTTGTATATAGTATCTACGATAATTTGAATAAAATAATCCCAAAGGCGGATCCCGAAAAGGATGACGGATGGAGTGTTAACAACAAGTAAGTTGATGATTGGTTTTTGAACGTGATTTAATGTTTTAATTGTTTTGGCAGTTTTGTAGCGCAGCGATGCTTTTTGGAGGAGAAGGTGCATCCAATCGAGCAAGTAGTAAGAGCATAAGACATGTGTTGTAAAATAAATATACATTTTATTTATGATTTTGTGTTGCTGGAGTTATCTAATCCTCGATCTAATCAAACTGTTGTACATTTTTCTAAGTACGCTTCAGCGTTTGGCAAGGGCCATTTGCTAGTATAAAACGTATAAAGGGTGTTACGATAAAAATGGTCAAACAAGAATGGTAAATTGGTTAAACTTTTTATTAAAAAAATCAAATTGTTTTCTGTTGCAAGTTCTATTCATACAGAATAAAGTAAAAATATTGACTCAAGCTTCTTTTTAGCGAATGTTAATTTCGATGTTTTCGTTTAATTCCTTCCCGGTCAAAAAAATGCGGACGAACATGGTCAGGCGATAAATAGTTTGACGTTTGACTCAACTCGCCTGTGCTAATTGTTCCTACACGCAGAAAAAAGATTTGTAGGTTCAATAAAATTATGCAGAACCTACATTATTATCGTTCCGTTTTTCAATAATTATTTTATTGAAATTAACAGAAAATTATTAATACTAAAAATGTATTTATTGAAAGCAAAAAATTGTTGTTGTTCTAATAAAAAAAATATTTTCAAACCAATAAGTTTGTTTGTTAAAGTGATAAACAATAAATGATTGGATTCAATAACACATATTTTTGGTTTAAATAGGCTAAATTTTTCTGCGTGTAGGAACAAATGCAATTTGCGATTTAAAGGCAATTTCAACACTTCGACAAATTTTCTGGCGGCTGAAATGGACTTGGTTGTTTTTTTGCGTTTTTCAAACATGGCGGTTCATGTTTGGCTTAAGCTTAAAATTGTTTTTTTTTCAACAATTGGCGTGTTCTCGCTTGTATACACGCCACCGAAAAACTACCTAAAATTGGGGGGGAAGGGGAGGAGTTGCTTCTCTAATCTTCCGGTCATCACATCGCATGCTTTGGTATACTTAGTATGTATAACAAACATGAGGATGTGACACAAGGTGCCAAGAGCGCACTAAAATCCTGTCAATCCTATTTCTCATTGGATTGTCTGCTCTAAATATATCACCAGGGGATCATTCATAAACGATGTTGGATATTGACAATAGGGAGCGTCACGTAACGAGATAAAAAAACTAAAATAAATTTTAGACGTATCAGCGGATCAGGGATAAAAAAGTACAACATTGTTTATGAATGGCCCCCAAACAAAGAATATTCCATAACGAATATCACGTAACATCGGTGACAGAGCATTGGGATCAAGGCCAAGTCCCCCCTGGGTCGTGTAAAACTGAGAAGCAACATCAATTTAGGCACAGATAGCACACTTCCATTTATTTTCATTATGTTTTGTTTTGTCTTTTCATTTGTTTCTCCTGCTACGATGTGTGCGGGAGAGCGGGACGGCCAAGGAAACGGAAAGCCAGTGGCCCAAACAGATCAGGAACAGGAGGGAGGACTGCGAACAGGGAAACCGACAACAGAGGAGAAATCGTTTATTTATTTATCATAGCTACGATACTAATCACAATTGTTTTGCTTTTCTTGTTTCGTTTCAGCAAACCAAAATCTATACGGACTAGCACATACGAACAGTTAGGCTTTGTAGGTTCTCATCTTGAGAAATGACAATGACACTGTACGAGGTGGCGCTGGGCCTGTGGCCTTCGACTGGCATGGTCCATTCTCATTGATTCGGAAGTCTTCTTGGCTGGTTGGTAGATATGTGCTCCTACTTGCAAGTTGATCAATTCGCTTGGGTGGGGGACATGTGGATCCTACTAGTTATCGACTCTTTTGATCGTGAGTATGAGGCTAGTTCAGGAAAGGAGTGCAGGACTGGCACCTAAGAGATAGTTAATTATTCAGGACTTGTTCTTATGATTACTAAACTCGACCAAGCACACCGGCTCTCAGAAATGATAAGCAACCCTTTCGGGTCGGTGTGGTCTATTCGAGTCGAACCAGGCGGACATTCGGTTCGAGCAAACTTTATGGTTAATAGTGGATACATATTTCTTATGTCTTTACTGGCAGAGATTCTTTTGCGAAATCCTGAAATACCTTCACTGGTATAGCTACTCAGGATAATAATAATAGAAAAATTAAGGGTTTGCCGGTCCATAATGTAATGAATATGTATATTGGCTAGAACAGGGATAATCGAGTTATGTTATAAGATAGAGAAGAAACAGCACAGTTGAAGGAAAAGTATTCGCGAGTAAGGACTAATACTGCTAGTATGTTTACCGTTTCAATTAATAGTCGATTGATCTGCTTCGGACCTAGCAGACAAAAAGGAGATTAGGAAGAGACAGAAGCGGATTCAATGCAAAATTTGCCAATATGACGTTGACCCCAAGGCGATGGTAGGATGATTTTCCATAGGGTGACAGATTAGATGACACGACGTTACACGCTCTGAACTTGCGCCAAATATTTGTATGTATGTATGTATGAAATCCGCGGACATCACGGCTGACTGCGATCTCTAATTTACTTAAGGTTCAAGTTACCTTTTTTAAGCATGTGTTAGAATTGAACGCTTGGTAGTGTGCGTAGGAAAATATGTGTTCAGCTTTGCCACCAGATTATCCTTTTAAACCTTTTTAAAACTCTAAAAGAAGAATATCAGTCGATTTATAAGATCATCACGATTCAATTCATGCTAAATATCTGCTGGAAAAACCATCGGCTTAGCTGGATGGTGCTTTTGAAAAAGTGGCTGTGGTTTTTTCATTGCGCAGTTGTGTTGCGTACCCCAGCTCAGTGTGGTAGTGTGACAAAAAATCACAGCCACTTTTTCAAAAGCACCATTCAGCTAAGCCGATGGTTTTTCCAGCAGATATTTAGCATGAAATGAATCGTGATGATCTAATAAATCGACTGATATTCTTCTTTTAGAGTTTTGAAAAGATTTAAATGGATATTCAGCCTTGAGGTAACTTGAGCCTTAACAGTAGATTGATCCGCTTCTGACCTAGGGGACCCATGAGGAGATCAGGAAGAAAATAGAAGCGGAATCAATGCGAAGTTTTAATTGCATCACTGACGACTTAGCACGCGTTGTTAGGAGCAGGATACATTGGACCAGACAAAATAGAGAACTTGACGTTACGTTAAGCTGCAGTCCCATCTGCCCGATAAAAAAAAAAAATCAATTATTTTGCTTTACTTGTCTCGTTTCAGCAAACCAAAATCTCTTTACTATCTCTTCATTTTCTGTCTCCAACTATCCTCTATGTAATGTATCTGAAACTTGTGGGACTGGTTCGCTGGTTGGTCACTTTTTAACTGGGCCGCTTTTTAGTTGGACCATTGTCCAACTAAGAAGTATCTGAATGTCAAAATCTCGTGTCAAATTCACTTTGACAATCAAACTGACATTAATTAGAGATGTGAGCAGATGCATTTTCGGTCCAACTAGCGAATAAAATTCGTTAGTTGGACAGAGGCTGTGGCCCAGCCAGCGAATCACGACTGTATTTCTCTCCTTTTGCAAATCCTTTTCAAAAATCCACAAAACAACTTGTAGTAGTAAATGGTGCAAAACTGATTATTGAAGAAGAAGCTAATGTTATAATCCGAATATTTCACCTGGATGTAAGCAAACATTTTCCGGACACTTTTATTACGTTGGCTATGGTTGATTTGGCCACATTTAACAATTTTTCGTATCTTCACGATGCGCGAGCAAAAGTTTGCTCGGTTGGTTCTCTTGCTTCGACGCCATTTTCACAACTGAAAAGCAAATAGGTATAATTACAGACACTTTATATCACAGACTTGCGGAGAGAAAACAGTAAAACTAGCAATCATGAATGTAAACTGGCATCATGGAAGCTCCCATAAGCTTTGCATGGGCTTGTACTTCCCCTTTCAAAACCATCATGCTCGTTTGGCTGCACTTTTTGACAGTCCGTTTGGCTGCAATTTTTGACACTTCGCTAGTCTGTGTATAAAGTGTCTGTAAGTATGATCAAATACAAATTTGTATTTGGTATGATCATAAAGGAAATATACTAAAGACCTCTTTGTTTTGATTTTCAAACGAACTTTCAGTGACACCTACAGCGCTATCTGGTGACGAATGGGTATGCAAATGTGCACACGACACAGCGTATAACAGTCCCTGCGCTTTTCATGCGACCTTAGTAGCTATGGGACATTGCAAGATTACGTCATATGAGTAAAAATGCTCGAAAAAATGACAGTTCAGCGAGCTTGTTTACAGGGTGTTAGAACTCGATCCAAATTCCTTGTACTGGGGAGGCATTGCGCATTTCGAAACGAAAGGTTTACTGCATGTAAGCTTGTATGAAAAAGTCGATTCGAAATGGTTCCATAATGTCGCCCATGGGTGGAATCAAAAATTTTCTAAGTCCATGAAAACAAGCTCTGTCAACTGTCAGAAAAGTGCAGAGGTTATACATTTTCATGCAATGTTCTATTGGTGAATGTGTACGGTGTGTTGTTTCTATTACAGTCGTGATTCGCTTGTTGGACACTTTTTACTTTGACAATCTATTTAACAATCTTTTACACTACTAATGTATTCTTTGGAGAGTTTTTGACATTTGTCAGTAGGTCCAATTGAAATTTCCTTTCAGAGAATTTTGACAGTTGGCTTTTAAGCCGTAATCATATCTCGATAAACATATGATTACGGCTTAAAAGCCAACTGTCAAAATACTCTTTGAAAGGAAATTCCGTACAAACCGTTACTCATCAATCACAGATATTGGTAGTAAACAAAAGAGAAAAGTTTTCTCTTTCATTAACTGCTGCAAATTGTGTTTAGCCAGTAACGGTTTGTCCAGAATTTCCTTTCAAAGATAACTTTGACAGTTGGCTTTTAAGCCGTAATCATATGTTTGTCGAGATATGTTTGTCGAGAAATGTCTCATGGATTGCCATTAGGCTATATCCCCTTAAAATTGTGTTAAAATAACTCAGATTTGGTGTAACTTTATACGAGAGTGTATTATTAAACAATCCCGCTAGCCAGGGTTGACCTCTTGATCCAAACCCATCACCAAAATGCTTCTCACTTTTATAACATTTTTGACAGTCGAAAACTTGACACCTGAAGCTAAAGAAGTTGAAGAAGGACTGATTATCGCAGAGATCGCCTGATGAAAAAGTTGGGAATTAATTACAGAAAATTTTGCACCTCACTCTTTCATTAATTGCATAAAAGTGTGTGGTACCAATTTCCTGGAATTGCTGCCATTCGTGTACTTCAAGTGATATCTTTACTAACTGCATACCAAGAGCTAGAAAAATGCCGACAATGCTGGAACGAGACGACAACGGGAACGAATACGAAGTAGGCGAATGGGTCCGGTTTGGACTTCGGCTTGGAGTGACCACCGCACTGCATCCGTTCGAGTACGCCAAGGTGTTAATGCAGGTAAGTCTACAAAGGTATTGGTGTTTTTTGTCAATACCAAAGTTTGCATTTCCAGATTGGATTTGAGCCGATTGCTGCCGTACCCGGTCGGACGTTGTTTGGCAAACCTACAATGGTGCTGCCCAATGTGTTTCAATACGGTAAATGCTGCTGGTTAAAGCCTATGATGGCTGATGGCTTTATAACTATGACCATTTTCAGCTGCTCATATTAAGTATGTGGACGGTTTTTCGGGCTGTTTCCGTGGATTGAGTGCTAAAATTGTCGGAAACCTGCTCAGCGCGCATTACAGTGAAAAGGTTGCCGATCAGCTAGGTTTGGCTTCCATCAAAAATTCGGAATCCAAGCATAAGGCCAAGGACGAGGGAGATGTCGAACAGGAATATGATGATGAGCAACTAGATGAGCAGTTCAAGAAGCAACTGAAACGTAACCTTGTAGTACACACGGCCGGTGTTGTAATCTCACAACCTTTCCATGTGATTTCCATCCGTATGATGGCACAGTTTGTAGGGCGTGAGAAGATCTATACTGGTATGTGGCAATCGATCAAAGAAATCTGGACCCAAGATGGCCTATTTGGTTTTTTTGCCGGCTTCATGCCACGGTTGCTATGTGATTTGGGATGTCTGATCATTTCCGCCTCAGCGACTTACCTGGCGAGTAGGTACTTAATCCGAGAACAGGAGGGGCGTGTTTATTTTTCGACAATATCTCAGTTTGTCGCATCGAGCATGTTCTATCCGTATCATGTTGTGTCGACTTGTATGATAGTCAATGGATCAAGGTAAAAAGGGCCTGATATACGTTGGATTAGTCACCTAAATTTGCTTTATTTCAGACTGAAGGCTGGCACCTTCCCGAACATGGAACCTTACCGTGATTGGCGTGATTGCTACGCCAAGCTAAAGGCTTCTGGAGAACACAAACGAGGAAATTCACTATTCTTTAGGTATGTTTTAACGTTATACACACAAAGTTGAGTATTTTAAGAAAACAATTGTTTATTCTAGATATGCTTCACGCCCATCAAAGCTTTCGTCGAACGTGACATTTGCCCCATATCCGGAATTGAAAAAGTATTAAAAAAATCTTAACTAAAGACCGCAACAAAACTGGTACATTTCAAAAAGCAAAACTCTGCCAAATTGCGGTCTCGCAAGTCTGTTTTGTAATTATTATAGTTTAACCCATTCACTTGTTACAAACTATGAAGAAAAGACCAAAAACAACGCTAATATAACGAAGAATCGATATCGTCTTTAAAGTAACTTATCTTGAACATAACCATGCCAAACAGACGTAAAACAGCGGATCGTGATACATTGCATTTCTGCTAGCTTTCAAAAAGTTCTCGCTATCTGCATTACCTTCGATTATGCAATCCTTAGCTTAGAATACGGAACTATCCGCATCAGTTTTCTTGATGTTTTGACGCATCAAATTTTATTGTTCTTTTCTTTTGACATAAACGGTGTTATGATTCTTCTCTGCATTTGTCGTATGTAAATATAGTAATTGAAAAAGTAAATATCAATATTTTATTGAATTTTCATTAAGTTTTTGTGTTTGCTTTTCTACAATTACATTTTAAATGCGTTGACAAGATTACTGGAACGAAAAGCAGCGCCACGCCTCGATTAGTTAGATAAATAAAGAAGGACTTTCATTACTTAAACGAATCACAAGCAGGGTCGTGTTAAGACCAGTCGGGGTCCCCTTCGTTACTATGCTATGCGTTGCGCATGACAGAATCGCTTGTCAATAAATGTACCTAAGGTAGAGTTACTAGAGTTAGGTTCATTCACTCAGAACCGATGGTTGTTCTCAGCACAACCTGCGCGTTTAAAAGCCCAAACTTTCGCACGGTCCACGCCACCCGTATAGTTTCTAAAGTTCGACCTCAGCCACCCGGTTAGTATAGTAACTGGTTTCCGCTGGAGACGAATGTGAAGCTCTGTGTACCATCAGTGCAAAGGCTACTCGAATTTTAAGCTAAAAATTCGAAATCGACTTTCCCATCGATAGCAGGAGTACAGATTCTGAAGGAGTTGAACAATAGTGCGCCTCCGCCAAATCCAAAACGGCAAACCGTTGTCAACCGTCCACTTCCACCACGAATATTGGTTTGAACAGCTGCACTTTCGCTCCATAGGCGCACGCGGTAGTGTAGTGGGTGCATTTGGAAAGAACCAGTTTCCGTTCACCTGACAACCCATAAACACCAACCAATAAATGGAGGAACCTCCCCCTCTTCCCACCCCGGGGAACAGCGGTCCATCTTTTAGTCGGATTTTACCAGGGTACTTAAACTCTGGCGATATCATCGACAAGCAAGCAGACCCTGCTACTGCGAGCAGAAGCATTGGGTTGTGTGTGCGATACCTGACGGATACTAACCCGTTCACGATTTCAAAATCGGCACAACGTTTGTAGGATGTGATCCAACAAAAGAGGTTACGGCCAAAAAGATGGTAGAGGAACCCGTTACGTCTTAAGGACGACCTCGAAAACGGCATATAACGCTCTGCACCAGATAGAACGCTATTAAGGTTGGACAGAGAATAGGCAAAAATCGAAAACGAAAAAAGCAGTTTTTTTCCACACCGTGTGTTAGATCTTCATAAAAATCAATCAGCTTATGTATAATGTTGTTACAGTACTGCTGATTGATTTTTATGAAGATCTAATACACGGTGTGGAAAAAACTGCTTTTTTCGTTTTCGATTTTAGCGCTTTCACTGTTCAACCTTAATTTGTTTTTGTTGTGGATGTTTAAATGTGCAAAAAAGGGTTCTTTTGCAGCTTTTGGAAATTACTGTCGAAATTGGCTACCTATTTATAATATTTGGTTATAGGTCTGGTCAAATACAACACAAAACCACATTTGATCAATTTAGTATACACTCAAAGTCTTGATTTATAACAAAAAAAAACTATTTTTCAATTAACCTTCTTGAGGATTGGTTACTTCAACAAAACGGAAATAATCTGTGGAAAAGCAAAGTAAGAGCTTATATGAAACTTACACGCCTTTGCATGGAAGAAAATTGTTTCACATTCCGGGGTGTCTTCTATAAACAAACTAAGGGTTGTTCAATGGGTAACCCGCTCTCTCCTTTTCTTTGTGAACTTTTCATAGCAAATCTAGAGGAATGTCTGAAAGAAAAAGGTATGTTACCAGAACGCTGGTGGAGATACGTTGATGATATCTTCTGCATCACCAAACGTAAAAATTTACCCCAAATGTTGGAAGTCATTAACAACATCTATTAACCCTTTCATGCCCAACTTTTTTCTGGTGCATGTAGGGTTTCAAAACTATTTTTTATTGAAATCGGTTGGGTCAAGAAACACGAAAAGCCAATTTTCATAAAGATAGGTGATTCCATGGCAGTGCTAGAAGCTGGTCAATTTTTACCTTCTAATACTCAATACAATTCTCCTAGAATAATTACAATAGTCCAATTACGTGTAAAACGTATCCAACGACAGTCTAAATTGATAAGTTTTAACAGTTTTCAATAATATTGCACCATAATGATAAGTCGTCAACGTAAACTGTCCATGGCAGCACTGCTCCATCGGAATCCAATCAGACTAATTGCAGTAACTTCAGTTCTAGAGCTGATCCTTGTAACTGTTAATACTCAAATTGAAAGCAATAATTACATTAATGAGCCTTACTTGTTTTTGTGAGCAAATCTCGCCTCAATCGAAAGTTATAGCTGTTTAAAAACGTTGTTGTCCACAAACAACATGGGCATGAATGGGTTAAAATATTAAGTTTACACATGAGGGAGAGATAGATAACCAATTGGCCTTTCTGGATGTCCAGGTAAAGAGAGGGAGGGTCCTTGACCTTCGAAATATATAGGAAACCTATACGAATACTGAAATTATACCAAATACTTCAAACCATTCTTACCAGCATAAAATGCCCGCTTTTCATCATATGGTCGGTGTTAAGTCAGACCGGACTAAGTCGCAAAATATCAAAAAATGAGATTATAATGGCACTGGATAAAGAATTTCGTCAACTACATTCGACTTTTGCCAGATTTGAAATATGTAACAATAAACAAGAATTATGGCAAAAATTAATTTCCTATCATAATGTAAAGGATGCTGCGATTCAAACTTTAAACTCGTTTTTCTCGAAATCAATACTTTGTCACTTAGTCCAGTCTGACTTAACACCGACCATGTGGTTCATAGAATGCTTAGTTTGGCTTTGGGGAAAGAAGCAAAAATTAAAGAAACAGAATTTATTTTCGAAATATGTAGAATCAATGGGTATCCAGAGCAAACCATCCAATCAATAATTCACAAAAAACCAAGATGTTTAACAAACAAGTTCTCACAACCTTAACTCCAACAACTGGAAGTTTGAGAGGACAGCTGTAGATTTTAACAAAAATATGGCGTATCAACTCAGAATAAAATTAAAAAGTTTGGTATGGATCTTGCTTTCAGTAGTAGAAATTACAAACTAAAATCAATACTAGGGTCAAAAGATCCAATAGACACTATAAGCAAATATGGGATATACAAAATATCATGTTCTCATTGTGATAAAGTTTATGTTGGGCACACTAAGAGAACATTAGAAATCCGGTTTAAGGAAAACAACGCAGAAATTTCTAAAGATTCTAGAGAATCGGATAAAGATGTACCATTTCACTTCAACACACGCCTTTTCAAAAAAACACGACGAAGATATAAAAATTCGACGACAAATTTCCAATCGCTGGAAATTAGACTATCCGCACACAAGAAACGGCCAGCTTCACGCATCTAGTTACCTACCAATCTTTTCTACCTGTTTATGTGTATAAAAGGTTGTAGCAATAGCAATTTTCTTTAGACTGATATTGAACACTGAAGAAGACAGAAGTAATATTTGTTTATTTCTATAGTGGAATTGAACGGAAAATATCTGTCTTAACAGGATTAAGATTTCTTGAACAAAAGTATGTACTTTTGTACATTACAATGCACCATTTCAACAATATGCTGTAATTTTTCTATGCAAAAATATCAATAAACGACTCGGCGACGAAGCTTTTTGTACAAACTCTCTGGAAAAAACATGATTTGCGGTGTTACCTGCCATTTCAAAACTACGTAACCGATTTCTTTCGAACTTTGCATACACATTCTATGTTAAAAATACCTAACCCCTACGTTGAGTTCTTGAG
This sequence comes from Topomyia yanbarensis, assembly GCF_030247195.1. Lineage (NCBI taxonomy): Eukaryota > Metazoa > Arthropoda > Insecta > Diptera > Culicidae > Topomyia > Topomyia yanbarensis. Next base: position 288,767,224 of record NC_080672.1, read on the forward strand.
ATAAATTTTCAATTTTGCCTTTTTCTTATAGAAAGGATATGCAATTACTGAAAACCGACTTTTTAACGGAGGGCCGAGTCTCATATACCATTCGACTCAGTTCGTCGAAATTGACAAATGTCTATATCTGTGTGTGTTTTCAAAACAAACTCACTTTTCTCAGAAATGGCTGAACCGAATCGCTTAAACTTGATTTCAAATGAAAGGTATAACGCTCCCATAAGCTGCTAATTTTGTCGATCGGACTCCCGGTTCCGGAGTTACGGGTTGAAGAGTGCGGTCACACAGCAAATTTCCATATATAATAGTAACACCATGATGTCCAAATAGTGTAATACATATCAAAAAGTAAGTTAACCTTTTTCTCAGGGAATTCTTGACCGATTTTATCGGAATCGGATAAACTTGGTATCAAATGAAAGATACAATACTCCCCTGCACTGTTATTGAATTTCATTCGTATCTGACATTTGGTTCCGGAATTAAAGGTTGTTTATTGCGACCACATAGGAATTTCCCATATAAACCGGTAAAATGTAGAATGTTGCTACAGTACTGCTGATTGATTTTTATGAAGATCTGACATATGGTGTGAAAAAAACTGGGGTGACATTATGGAACCAGTTCGAATCGACTTTTTCTTACAAGCTTGCTTATAATAAACCTGTCGTTTCGAGATGCGTAATGTCACCCCTGCTTTTTTCGTTTGCAAATTTTACCCTTTCTCTGTCCAACCTTAAATATAAGAGCATGTTCAGGAGTGTTTCAGTTTTAGATTCATAATTTTGACAGTTCTATAATATAAAACTGAAACTTTCTGTCCACAGCAGTTTTAGCGGGTGTTCCATTTAGTTTAAAATTCATTTTTCGCCATGCCTTCAGCGTTACTGCATTCAAATTTATTTTTCCCCAGTCTATCGGTTCTAAGTGTATGTGCTGAAAACTTTGCATGTATTTAAAACACAGTTCTAAACGTGTTTTAAAATCAACAACATATTCAAATTCTGTGAAACACAGATAAATCTGTGCACCTGGCATCTCTGGGTAGGTGAATTATGGGTAAAACCGACACTGTGGGTAAAACCAACACCCCACAACATTCCCCAGAAATCAAATTTTTGTTCATTTCATAATAATACTTTATTATTAGTACGATTATGTAGAGCATTTGAAAACAAATTGAATTTACGTTAGTACGTCAAATGTCATAAAAATAAATAAAATATGCGACGGTAGCGTTTATACTCTTCTGGATGTAAAATTTTGTTGGTAGATTGTAAGATTTTAACCGAACAAAAGCTTTTCAAATCACCATCTTTTTTCAGTATCTATTATTATCGGCCTTTCTTATGATTAACTGGGTGTATTGAAGACGAGTTTGAGGAATTCAATATTTTTTATTGCTTTTAAGAAAAAATGTTCGCTGTTGGGGTAAAACCGACACTCTTTTGTTATGGTAAAACTGACACGCTGTTAACATGGTTGTAATTATTTGCAATTCATTATAGAAGGCTGGGACCTTTAGCGACACTTCAATTACACTATTAGCACACTATAGTAATAGTAAAGATACACAGAAATATTTTTATTGTGTTTATTTCTTATGAGTCTCATTAAAAATAAAAAAATGAATTTTTTCTTACCATATTCTATTGAAGCTTTTGCTATTTCTACAAAAACCTCATCAAACCGTATTTCTAGTGTTCTCTTGGTTTCTCATAGATCAACTTTATCACAGTGAGATAATGATCTTTTGTATACCCCTGTAGATCGTTGATTATCAGAGTCCCGTAAAATGAAACTCTGAAACAGATAGTTTTACTAAGAAGTGTGTATCACTCACAAATGAATGAATCCTATTAGCAAAATGTAGAACACTTGCAAATCTTCTCTTACGAAATAAAATGACACTGACGGTTGCAATGATGGGCGTAAGGATTACTTGGAAATATCCATACCAAGAAATAATCCTATAGCATAAAATACTCTTGTTTATAATACTAAGCTTTCTCTATTCTCCTCACTACATGATGAAGCTACAAAAAGCACATTTTTGCATCACACATACCCACACTTTATTAATCACGCATATAACACATTTTTAGTAAAGATAAAGATTTTAATAAAGTGGAGAGAAAATAAATTAAATGGGGTGTCGGTTTTACCCGCAGTGCCCAAAAGAATCCACTTTGTTTTCCAAGTTTTGCAATCAATAATTTTTAATGGAATTCATTTTTTGAAGCGCTGACAAAATTAAGTCCTGTTAAGAATTTTCTGAAGAAGAATTCTGTGTATAAATTATAATTTCATTGGTTTTGTGGTAACCCAGAAAAAGTGCTAAGTTAAAGGTGTCGGTTTTAACCATAATTCCCCTACTTCCTAAATCCGCCATAATTAACATTTTCGACGTCAGAATCAGAATCAGTGACCCCGAAAACCTATATTGATAAAAATAACAGTATTAACAATGAAAAAAATCACGTCGCAAAGGGTTGACTGTGAAGTGAGTTTAACTTCCAGTGAGTCTAAACAGTATTTGTTATCCGATTTGACCTTTAATTTATTTTATTTGTGCCATGCCATGCTTTAAAGTGGCCTATTTCCAAAATAAAGCATCTAGACGAGTGCGTTTTGTTCCCACTATACCTATGTGTAATGAAATATTCAATAATGTGGGTAGTGAAGATAGTACTATCCACTTGAAAAATAATTATCCACTGGCAACTTGGGAACAAACCTAGCAGTTGAATTTTGCTATACATGTGTCTCGGGCGGACGTTTGAAAGTTTCGAGGTAGGACCGAGATTTCATTTGCATAAACGCATCGCAAGTGATGTACGTGAAGGTAATGCATACAGTGACACAATCTCATTTTCGTACACCGCTATGCGGAATGCTTATATGTATTTTACAAGTAAAAAATAAGTTTGCGAGACATTTTATATATGTAGAAATAGTTTACTAGACATCATAGGGAAGATACAATAATTATCTTTGTACTACAAATGCTCATTTTTTCAAAAATAATAATAATTCTAAAGATAGTCAAATATACACGCAATCTCATATTCGTACAGCACACATATTTTTTTCAAAAATCAATTGAGATTTCTATAATAAATATTCAATGTGCTAGCTTTTGTTTGAAATTACAGTTTTCAATCGTATTGGAATGCTGACCACTAGTTTTTGTGTGTATTCAACTTAAATTTTATCCCATTCTTCTAAATAGTAGTTTCTAAGATCATTCTCATTATAATCCGGATAGTTTCGCACTTTTTATCCAAATACTCCCATTTATTTTTCTAATCAATTATTAAACGGGGTCCGCAGTGGAGAATCCATAGCATTCAAACAATTATAAAATTACTCTAAATGTTTTTTGCACGCCTTATGCTTTAGGTTCTTCTCCTTATCGAATTTCCAATATCCACCATTTCTTAGTAGAAGTACCATTTTATGGAAACTTTGCTTTAAAATTTATTTTAAGATATTCTTATTGAAATACACATTCTGATCCATCATGCCACCAATGAAGACCAAATTTCTAGCACTTCTAGTGGACATATAATACCCTATACAAAAAAGTCCACAGTCTCTGCACTTGGCTGCTTTTTTAAGGCTTTTACGTCCAGGTCTGAGTTCGATTTTCTCCACTCGCAACAACAGCCATTTGAGTCAAACATGTTGAATTTGGACTCGTAGACAAAGTTTACAATCTTTCCAATATTCCGATAAAATGTTTCAATGTTGTTTAGTAAATAAAAAATCAATTCTTTGTTATTCTCATTGATGAACAGCTCCTTGCTCAGAACACAGGCATTGTAATTGTCCGTTCTCCATACATTACGAGCCGTACCAGAGCAGACTTATACTTAAATGCTATGATTCAATTTATTTACCATGTATATAACATTAATTACTCGATTTCCCCAAATTTTTCTAATTAAAAATCGTTTATCCCGCATCGTAAATTGTTTACAGTTCAAGTTTTTCGAAATATCTGCTCTACGTTTCGCCACATCAAAGTTAACGACATTTTAAATAGTTGGACAATTTCAAAAATTCCATAAAGTGATTTACCTTCATTTTAGTGAATAAAATTGACAAATTAATTGACTTTTCAAAAGTGTACGAATATGAAATTGTGCCATTTTCACACCAAGTAATGATTTTTTATGTGTAGTGTACGAAAACTTGCACACTTTAGATTATAAATGATAAGAAAATGACAGATGATGATTCTACGACCACATTTACAAAACAATACCTATATTAAATAGCGCAAACATATATGAAACAATATTAAACATATACACTAGAGGTGTACGAATATGAGATTGTGTCACTGTATATGTAAATTACAGAAATTCCTGATAGCTGATTTTAAAGCAACCATGCAGAAGATAGTAAAAATTACAGCATTCGAATTTCCAGCGTAAGGGACCATTCATAAATAACGCAACGCAAAAATTGACCAAAATTGACTCCCCCTCCCTCCAAGTAATAAATTGTCACAAATTTCCTAGAATTTTTTTTTCTTCGGTGAAAACATGCTACGTAACGATTTAGCTAACTCCCTCTCCCGTCTATGTCACAACATGACACTTGTCGTACCCCTCCCTCTAAAAGCGTTACATAATTTATGAATGGTCCCTAAGTATATTTTACTTCACTTCGGTTATGTCTCTGACATTGCCTATCCATCTTTTTTACGAACTAATTCGATATACGAACCCTCGGTTTGGTTCGTAGATGGAGGTTCCAGTTTATAAAATATACCAATTAAAATTTTACAACGTTCAAAACGAAATTAATCCGATCAATAAAACTGAAAATAAATAAATTTTAAGTAGGGAAGATTGGCGAAAACAGCTTTTGGTTGATCAAAATGTGAATAATTTTGTAGACATTTTTTCAGTTAAATCCAAAAATACCTTTCAAAATAATTTTTTCAAGTATGCAATTTAAAAAACTAAGGCATTTTAAGAAGTATTTATTTTTTCCCAAAATTCGCGATTTTTAAAAGAATGACACAGGTACAGCCATTTATGTTTTTGTTTTAGTACAATAGCCTATACGTGTAAACATGCAATCAAATTACATTTAAAAACTAGTTATTCTTGGTTTCGCTACCAACGCTACAACCACAGTCACCAAAAGGCTTATCGTTAACGGTGGTAGATATCTACCTGAGGCAGTACTCCCCCCACGATAAATCTTAGCGCAATCCCCATCGGTGTATCGTCTGAACTGACGAACCACTTCAGACCAATTACACAGTCCTACGTTGCACCAATCGAACATAAGTGCTTTTTCGTTGAGGAAGAATATAACCTTTACGGGTTCCACTGGGTCTGCACACTGATATTTAACAGCGAGAACATTGGAAGCGAACGGCGTCAGTGCACTGGACCGGAACCGGCGATTCCTCATGGCGTAGTAATTGTCCGCTCGCAGGGCATCCAAATCTTTTAGAGCACCCAAAGCTGCTAGGAAAAGTTGAATTTCCGATTCGTGAGTGAAGTAAGCCACAACCTGAGGGTTATCCGGTCGGCTCAAGTGCTTCATCATGTCGGCAACTGCGTAACAAGCCAAGTTGGCACTTTTATCGTAGCCGTAGCTGTTTTGATAGTAGTAACTGAGATCTTCTTTGTACTCCAACACGTTAACCTGCTCTTTGGTAAACACACTGCACCAAGGGCTAAGTTGCTGCAAGTGCCATGCCTGCTCGTATCGACAGGCATCCCACATGGCTTCCACCTGCTCGGTACTGAGATTATATCGGAATCCCAGGCGAGTGGAAATGTCTGCTAGGGTTTCCAAGTATAGCCGTGATACGAGAAATTTACTCCATTCTGAGTTCGATTGCTTATTTTTGTTCTTATTAGCATCGTACGCCGGACAAAAGTCATATGGTTTCAACAAGGTATCATCTTTCGGGGCTGGCTGAACATCAATGTTACTATACGCATTATCACCAAATAAACCTTCAACAAATGCTTTGTAACTAGCCTCGGTTCGTTGTGAGTCTGTGTAACGGAACTGAAAAAAATTACCCTCATTTTTTATATGTACATAAGTTTCACCACATATTCGAATCTTACCAAGTAGTGCTCCTTCGTGTATTGGCCAGACATCACCTCGTAATAGCGGTCCTGTTCCCGTTTGGCTAAAAATTTGAGATCATTCCATCCTTGTAACGTTAGGAATGATCCGTAGTCGACCGTGATGTTACTATCCCAGCGCCAGTTCCGCAACAACTCTAAATCATCGGCACACATTCGTCCCACATCAGGTGCAGTTCGTCGAACATCGTAGTTGTCCAGAATGGAGTCTCGTAACTATAAGAGATTAATTAAAATGGAACAGTATTGAAAAATTCACTCCAATTAGGCCATTACAAATCTTTTTTAAAAATTATGTCCAAGTACAATTTTTTTTCTGAAGGGGGGGGGCAAACAAAAAATAAATATTTATTTTAATAAACATATTTTTTTTTACATTTTCTTTCGATTGTTCTCGTGGACGTTTCCGCAGGGTGATTTCGTGTAGCGAGGTTGAGCTATTTGTTTTACTTGAAAAATTCAAGCAAATATTACTGAATCAATCAAAAGTTCATATAAGAAAGGGATGCAAAAGTTTTCGTTTTAAATAATTTTCCGAAAAGTGCCATTTCTAAATTCACAATAAAAGCTTGAAAATTCTCTAAGAACCTAATGTAAACATTTAAGAGTACTTTAAGGTATTAACTTTTGGTTGCTAGAATAGTTTTCGTTCCGTCGTGGCGGCACACGGACCGACTTTACACACAAGGCATGAAAATCGGTCAAAGATGATTCTGCTTGATAACAATGTACAGAAACAGGATTGCAACATTTCACTTATGGACTTTTGGAAAACATTCTGGAATGAATCCAAAGGTAAAGTGCGCGTCAATGGAATTATTCATCTCAGATATGGTTTTCTCTGATATTTTTTTTCTATTGCGTATTTCGTATACAGTAGCCTGGTGAACGTACATCCTGTGCATACTATACTTTTTCGAACTCTAGTGGAAACATCAGCTTTGGTTTATCGCTTGTGCTTGAAGACTTGTAGATTTGTTTGTTTGGTACATGATAGTAATTCGGCTCGGTTCCGTGTGCATCTTCGAAATCTTTGCATTTTTCTCCATCTTGTTGCGCAGTAGGTAGCCACATCAGAGAAATTCATTTGACAATCGTACGGATTTATGAAATGTATAGCAATCATCAGTTCATTTTTGCCTTTTTCATATAAGGAAGATTGTGCAATCACTCTGAAACTCGACTTTTTAAGCTACACCCGGAGTGTCGAGTGTCATATACTACTAGATTCAGTTCGTCGATATCTGAAAATATCTGTACGTTTTATAGTATGGTTAAATAGCTTCAAAAGTGCATTGGCCCTAGGTGGGACTCACTTTTGTGCCTAACTACTACTAACAGTCCTTACTTTTCTTCCTTCCTTTTGTTCCACGAGACGGCATCGAAGCGTTATATCGTGGAGAGGCTGATTCAGTCTTAAGACAAAATGATACATTAGAGCGGTTTAGCTCCGAACACCTATTCGTTCAATCGCAGTGGTGAACTTCCTTTAGCCATTTGGCTCCCGTTTCTGTGAACCATTTAGTTCCTGTTTTCGCGAGCCATCTCAATTCCTCGGCGGAAGTTCTCCCGATACCGATGCTTGTTGCGTGAGTCATTTAGCTCCCAGTTTTATCGCAATCTACTCGCATAGTCCATAAATCCTACGCAAAGGGCCAACCAGTACTTGGCGAGGACGGTTCGGCGATACCGGATGGAGCGTAGCTTCTGGTTCGTTGAAAACTCGATGACCCACCGCTGGTGCTTCACTCGACCTACTCGATCTTGTCCCTGACGGTGAAACTAGTCTGCTCACATGCTTCGGTCCGGCGATTCCAGCTGGTTCGTGGTGCCCAGTACACTGGCGCCTCAAGCAAAGCTGTGGTTGCTCTCGCAGCCTTCCCCTTAACATAATCGTCATGACTTTAAAAGTTCAAGTCGATGATATATTCTCCGTCCGCGATTTTCGCCTGTTGCTGTCTTTCGGCTGCTAGTCATCACCAACTCTGCTTTATGATGAGCAATCGTCTCCGTGTCGAGTGTCTCCTCTTCTAGCGATTGTCCGATTACTTGGAACACCACATCATTCGTGAAGCCGAAAATCGTTATATCTCTGGGAAGGTTCAGCTTCAATACTCCATCGTACACTGCGTTCCACAGCGTCGAGTCGAGGAACGTCAGTTGTAGTTGTGATTCTCCCTTGTCTGTCTCGTAGATTGTTCGGCTCTGAAAGTAGATCTATAATATCCTGCAGAGTTACTCACTCATGCTGTACAGCGAATGGGCGGTTGCTTCCCAGCTAGTACTATTGAAGCATTCTTCACGCCTAAGGTAACCACCACGCAATAACGATATCCTTATCTCTGCTGTCTCCACAGCTCCCACTGAACAATTGCTGAATTGCATGACATGCCGTTTTCACGCGTACTTCGTTAGCTTGTTCAGCATTACTCTCTCTCTAACATTACCAAGGTATATATTGACTACGCTGAAAGATCTCTATGTTTTCCCGGCATCGGAAGCAACATCACCTTTGGTCGCTTCCAATTATCGGATCGCTTTGAACATATCCGGGCTCTAATGTATCGCTTCATTTTTATGGCTTTCGACATCTCGATCAGCTGTTTGTTGGTAAATCGATCTTCATCCTTGTGATCATCCTCCCCACTGTACGGCGAAAATAGCTTCATGTTGTGGGGAAAACCTTTCGATGGTGACCTCCATCTTCTCCGGGCACCTTTCAGGTGGTGCAGCTGAGCCTTTTATCTTTGTTATGCCAACTTTGTAGGTGTCTCCTAAGGAAATTCGCGTTGGCTTTGTGGCAATGCTTTCTTGTTCAGCTTGACTGCTTTGTTGAGAACGGTTCTGAGCCGTGGAGCGCACCTTTGGGGTCATTTGGTCCGTCTTCTCTTGCGTTTTCGTTACGACCATGTCGTTAGCGGTACTGCATTCATCTTGCTCATCGTTGGATGTTCTTATTTGTTGTTTGTGCTTACGGGTCGCTATTGTAAATCCTTCTTCATCGGTATTAGATTCTTTGTTGGTGGTGTTGGCTGTTGGTTTGGAAACATTTGCTGTAATCGTTGTTACTTCGATGTTGGTAATGGCAGTTGGTTTAGTGGTACTGGAGCCGATCGTTGTTGAGCTGGTGTTTGTGAATGCCCGGTCTGCAGTCGTTGGTTTACCAACTGGTTGTGGTTTAACATACGATGATTGTATACCGGCTTTGGTCGTATCAGGTGGAATTTCTTTAGCAGTCTCTGCGCAAGGTTTCCCGTGGTGTAGCGGATGATCACAATATTGACAGGTGCGTGACTAGTGTTCGTTGAAAATATTCAACATCATGAGGTGATTTGCATGTGAAAGTCAAGTAAGAGGGAATAGGTTTTGTCGGACGCATTCTCACCACACGAACGCCGTTGCGGAGTCTTGGGAAGAAGTTCCTCCAAGTATCCTCCTTAACACTATCCACTTCTCCGTATTTTGACATGATTTGTTTGATAGCGGAGGAACTAGTACGTGCTGCCAGGTCATGTATATTTATTTCAATGCTGTCAACATCTATATACGTTGGTATACTGTATAAAATGTCATTACATTCGATGACGTGTTTCATGTTGTTCTGGGAAGCGAATGATTCTGCTTGACTAATGTTTTTTAACATAATCAGTACCGCATGACATAAATGGTGGAATTACACCGCATAGAGTACCGCAAGCTACGTTGAACTTCAAGTTCACCTTCAACATTTGCTCCACTTCACGAATTGATGGTCTTACCGGACATTTCGAGTAGTCAACAGCAACACAGTTTGCCCGCACCGTCATATACTTTTGCTTTGCATTGTCACTCATTGTTTGTTCACGTTTCACACATTAGGCAGAAGGAATCAATTTTTGCCTTTGCAAATAGACTAAACGTCGCGCGGGTAAATTTGATTACTTGCCCTGCTATAGCAGCGGAGCGATTTCTAGCTTCTGAACTGAGCGAGATGAGAAACCGAAGTGATCTCCGACTTCTTCTCCAAGCTCAGAGGCAACTTATACGTAGATCGATAATCGTCGTATTGCACCCGGGGACCGTTTCTCCTTGGTATGGTCGCAATACACGCCCTTGTTAGTTGTTCCGTGAACTCATTCGCATTTAGGTTGAAGAGGATACCCTCAAATTCAAGTTCCTCGACGGACACGTTCCTGTGAATGATCGGTGTTTTCCAACTTCATTCGTTTATATATCTCCCACATATTCAAACCGTGTCCTGTAATCAATGCTATACCAGATCGCTTGGAAGTCGCTGTGGATATATCCTCGCACACTTTTCAGTCCATCTTTCCGGTTACTTCAAGGCTACAAAAATTGACATCGATAATGGATTCCCGGCTCTCCCTGCAGTAAGTACCGATGTTCCCATTTTGGTAAGATCTATATTTAGCTTTGCTGGAGCATTCTTGATCGCTGATGGCCAGGCAAAGTCCTTTTGATTCCAGCGTCTATCTCGAAAATTTCGCATGTTTCTGGTTCTTGGAATATTTCAGAATTAAAGTCTCTTCGGCTTCTTGGAAAACGGTTTATTCGATTTTCACAAGCTTAGTCTTAAATGGAAGGTTTAATAGCAGATTTTGATCTGGTCAAGTTCATACGAATCGCACATATGGCTGCGGAAATACGGTATGAACACTACGATCCCATATGAAATCGTTAAATGTCAAAAACCTTTCGTTAAAGCTTATGTATATTGAATATTGAACCACATATAAATCGCAAGGAGTCTGATTTGAATTCAGATTGTTTCCTTATCGAAATTATTTTCGAATGCAACGATCGATTCTGTCTCTATCGACTGTTGCGTTTAAAATGGAATCGATTCAGAAGTCGGTCAGTATTAGCCTTTCCATGAGATATTTGTTTGATAATACACTGGCGGGTCCTTCCTTCCGCGACCAGCAAACGTTTCATTTGATGTTGGACTGGATTGACGATTTCATTTAAACTTCATATTTACCCGACAATGGTCAAAATAAAAACTATCATGGGATGGTAATTTCTAAAACCATAATAGTTTTCAGTGACGAAAAGCAAAACTCTATGGAAGCTGTTGTTGTTCTATAAAACGTGACAATTTTTTGAATTTTGGTTATTATAAAAAAAATTATTTGCCCCCTGATTTTTTTCAGCGATTTTGAAGGGGGGGGTGACATAATTTTTAAAAAAGATTTGTAATGGCCTTAGTATGCGTTGTAAATATCAATGATTTTTTAATCTTGGATTTAGAAGGTTTTTTCTCTCCAGGTTTTTAGGTTTATGGTTACATTGATCGAAATGGTGCCAACACGTGCGTTTTCTAAAATTATGCTTTAGGAGCTGATTTGTGTAATTTGGCGCACCCATGGCGTACCCATCAGGAACATTCTTGGAATAAAACTCCCCGTGAATAGTAATAAATTATCCTGACAGTGAGATCAAATATTATTTCAAGATTTCGATATAGAGTAGAGCCATGTCTTCGGCAAAGCTCAGCTCATTACTATAAATCAGGTTGGCAAGAATGGATACATGAATATTATTTCCTTTTTTGCAAAATAGTACCATACATTTTCGGGGGAAAGTGACCCCATTGGCTCACTGGTATCACTCCAAGACAACACTTGAATAGAGGCACGAAGCTAGATCCGGCCAGAAGATCGTAGAGCCCTCGTGTTGCTTCAATTGAGGAAGCAGACGCTTCTGTATAGACACTCTTTGGAGCAGATACATACCCGTTTACAGTCCCGGTAATCACGATCGACGTACTCCGTTTGCCACATGAGCATATCGCTTGCCAAATCATGTATTTATTGGCAAACTTTGAGTTTCTACTTCTTTGCTTCCTTCGGAACATCAAACTTGTGCTGGGCAGTGAAGAACAGTAGCCCCTGAAGCTGCCAGACGCAAGTCTCAACATCCATGATGAGACAATAAGGCTTTGTCAGCATCTGGGTGAACAGTTTCCAGATCCGTGACTTCTCCGCCATATTTTGCTGTTTGTGACGATTTGGAGCCTTCTGCACTTTGTACGTGTACAATCCCTCCGAGTCCTTAACTTTCTGAACGAATGACTTGGACAGATTGAACTGTTTTGGGCACAACCCTGACCGAAGCATTTGAATTCCGCTTAAACGTTTTCACTACACGCTTGTGATCCTGGTCACTAAAGACGCTGAATCCCTCTGGATAAAGACTCACCATCTCTATCTTATTCTTCTTATTTATCTGTAAATGTCATTCCAATCGAGCACGAGACTTATCAAAAACACTCAATCAGAAGAAAATCGTTTCGAATCCTTCTGGAACGAGGGCCATTAACAGGTCTCGTGCTCGATTGGAATGACACTGACAAATAAATAGTAAACAAACTTTAACTTTATCCAGAGGGATTCAGCGTCGTTACTCATCACTAATAGAACATTCAATCTGACGCATTTCTCATTCCGTTCGATGCGCAGAGTTTGCTAGTAACGTTTAATCACAGGACTCACCGTTGACTGCATGATGCCTTTTTTCGAAAAACTGACAGCGATAAAAATACAGTGTAAGCAATACACTCTAAACTAGAAGTAGTTTTTCAATTTTCAAGAGAAAATGCCCAATGTGTTATTTTTAACAGCGTTTTTTCCGTGATGCAATTTCATATGGGACACCCTTTAGGCTAATTATTTAATCCTAACAGTTGGTAACAGTGTTTTACTTTTGTCTTGTTTGAAAGCTTCATTTGTTATCGCAGAAGGGGAGATGGATTCTAATCACTCAATACATAACACTGTTCAAACGATATCGAGAAACACAACAAAACAAACTTAAAAGAGACAAGACAAGACAAGAAACTGCTGGTGACGATAGTTAGAGTAGTCCAAAAGAATCCTGGAGTATCCGGGTGTGATTTGACAAAAAGTGTTTACTGTGGCGCATAGTAGAGTAGAATGGGGTCAAATAGGTATTGACTAATCCATGTGCAGTTCTGTTAGTGAGAGATTGAGGTTAAATCGGGTGGAATTTTTGCCAAATGAGGTTAAATCAGATGGCGAATTGAAAACATCGCGTTATATGTATGTTGTCCATACACATTACAACCATGTTGGTGTCTAGGACACCAAAATAATAAGTCAAATAAGTCAATAGGGGTAAAATAGGTATAGGGCATCATCTTTGCTATGTTAGATCAGAGGTCGCTCGTGTTGCGTGAATTAGAGACAGTGTACAGAACATCGATGACGACAATCATTTCGGCTGTTACCGAGGATCAGCTGTATTAGTTACGGAGTCGTTTTTCGCGTATTGTTCTGCGAGAACGCATTGTCTTTCGTACTCAGTACAATATATTTATTCAATGTTAAAAAATATAAAGTGAGTTTTTTCTTAAGTAAAAATGACTGCTGAACATGAGTTTTGTGTTAGATTTTCGATATATTCGTTTTTGAAAAAATGCAAACATCAACATGAAATATACGCTTGGGGGCACGATAGGTCAGTCGTTTAATTAGCCAACCCATGAGACGTTTCTGATCAGCTGATTATTTTTTCTGACGTTAAGGCTAGTTTACAGTTCGGGAAATCACGTATCACGGGATTTGCGTCGGGATTTGATCAGGGTAAATTTCCCACCGAAATTTCTCCAAACTGTCTAACCAAAAACTCTGCTGCTTCTTAAAAATACAAACAGTATCAAACTTGCAGCGAATTGCAAACCTTATAAAAATGCTCTTTTTCCCCGTCGGATACAATTTGTTGAATTGTTCTCGGCCGGATTTCAGTGTAGAGAGTTTTAAAATTCCGTGATGTTTCCCGCGGTTGGGTTTACACTTCAGGAAAACTGTCATTTTTGTGTAGAGTCATTTCCCGTCACGGGATTTGAAACTCCATTTAAAATACACAGGGATCCAAATCCCATGACATGTTTTCCGAACTGTAAACTAGCATTTACTCCGGTGGGCACGACATCCGACAGTATCGTTGATTCGATCCAACACCAAACAAATCGGACTAACGAAGAATTTTTGTCGAACGAGTTTTTCTGTTCGCAGAAGTAGACTTGTTGACAATACCCACCGCTGAATTGTCAAACAAACGTCACATGGATTGCTTAATTAAAGGTTCCTTTCGAAACATTACGTGCTCGTGTTAAAGGATGCTCGTCATCAATAAAAGCGCATCAGATATTTTGCGTGAGTCAACAATACAATAATTTGAGGTGTTGTTGAAGTAGATAATCGAATGTTCGAAAAAGAGAAGGCAAGGAACCCAAATAAATGCTCCGAAGCGCAAACGCTGTCGTTCCACAGCTAACCAACAGAGTGAACCGAAATGCACAACTTCCATTCCATACTCTGGCGACGACGAGGACACCGAAGAAGTCATTCATAAGTACAATACCAGACGCAGCTGCTGAAAACACGTTTTTCGCCATTTCCTTCCGCGGCATTATGATTTTTCACATAATTTTCCACTTCCTCATTTCATTTTAAATCAGTGCAAAAATACCATCGCACGACCTCGCCAAAGGAAACTTCAGCTGTGCCACGCCAAAAACCGTGCAAGGAAGCACTACGTGATTTTGATGAACAATAAAAGTCATGTAAAAATAGACTTTGGACAAGCTGACGATTTGGCAAATCAGCTGATATTTTGGAAGAAAAATGTTTATGAATGGAATGTCTATGAATGGTGAATTTGACAAGGAGTCCCGATGAGAAACTTATCATTCATTCAATCACACGAATGTTTCGTGCAGTTCTAGCCTTACTTAACCAGCTATAATTACAGCCGGCATGCCATAACATAATGTAAACAGAATATTGTACATTCTATTGAAAAAAGTAACAATGTACAAAATTGCAGAGATTATCGTCTCAGTGAAAATCTTTAATCAATGGAAATTTAAGAACATTTGCGTTCATTCCCACTGACCACGTTGTGTTTTCAATATTAGTATACAGAGTTTGTGCACGTCTCTCACGTTTTATCTTCGATAACTTTTGAACATAACTATGACTCCTGATAAAATTCTTTCCATTGAATACACAATCCATCCCGATCAAAATATTGTCATATGTTTCTCATTACAACAACTAGAGGCGCCACAGTAATTGTTAATTAGCGCTACAGTATTTTAAAAATTCTGAATGAAACCGATATGAGCAAAAGGAACTATAAGAAATGCTTCACTTCATTATTTGGGTGATTAAAACAAGTTCTTATCTAGCATACTCAAGATTTGCAAAAAATATGAAATACTAATTCCTACTTACATTGTTCAACGCCTGTGACATGAATTGGATACTCTCTTTACCAGGTAGCCTCGTACCATGACGACTCAATTGCCAAAGTTTAGATGGTATGCAATCTGTGATAAAAAAAAATCGGTTCTACTTTAGAACGCATGACTAATCGAATGATGGTACTTGCTTGGTACAATATGCTCGCGACTGGAAATTGGAGCACGAATTACTTCGTACGCAGTTTTCGTCGCAAAGTGTTTCGACTGGGTTCGGTCACTGTCCTGGCTGTAGCAATACGTTTCACAGCATCTTTGTTGTGCCTTGCCTAAATAAACGAACCATAGGAGGAGGCTAGTAATTAAATAACGTTGCTGTACCATCTTCGGGATTCAGAATCTGAAAAGAATATAGCAATAAGTTTTAATTAAACCTCCATAGTTCAACTATACGATTAGCAGTAAAACGATCGGTTACTCTGTGGACTTCGTATTCTACTGTTGCGTTGTACTAAACCTACCGCAAACTACACTAAAAATGACGTTTTCGGTTTTATTGAATATGCTAAGATATCAAGCTATTCAGCTATTCGGACACTGTCATTCACAGTCACTTCAATGGTCAACATAAAAACAACTGATAGTTTCAATCGGTGACATAACCCTCGCTAGACTAAACATTTAGTAGTGCTCACACTAAAACATTTTTCGCGATCGCTTGCCGGTTCCCTGTTGCTACACACGCACAAATCTTCACTTCATTCAAACTCACATATATCCATCAAAGCACAACGCCCAAACCATCAACCTGCTGGTTCGGAGTGCATATGATCACGCGTAAGAGACAATGCTGCGATTTATGATAGAAACAAATGCTAATTAAGGGTGTTGAGCCCATATTTACTCTATTACCATAGTTCATCCATTGAAACCCGTTGGCTTGATGTTCTACTTCTGTTTGACGCATTGACTGCGTTGAGTGATGTTAGGGTCCAACAATTCTAATTTTCATTATTGTATTTGCTTATGAGGAATGAAATTAGAATATTTATATACATTTAAAAATCTATTCATAAAATATTGCATTATCCTGGCTAATCGGAACAAAAAAAGGAAAGTTACCCTACACCGATGTGCCCGATTCGTAATATCTATTTGAGGTTTCGTTCAATTAAACATCCAACAATGGTAATCGCATGTAGTGTATCGGTTCTCTCATGCAGTCACCATTTCTGCCTTTAATTTTTTTTTCGCCTAACCAATTCTGGAACATTTTTCATTGCCTCTTATTAGGGTGAGATCACCGAACCGGGTCACTCGACCCATAGAAACACTATGATAACGTTTTAGTTTTTACACGATGCTACACCAGTGTAGTGTAGAAAAAAGAGATAGTCTTATTTTACCCAAGTTTGAATGAGTGTAGCACCGACTACACCGGTGTAGTGCAATGTCAAAAACGCCACAAAAAAGTGTGACAAGAAAGAATGCCACCACGCGATGAACACATCGTCTATCCAAAGCTCCACCGGTCGATTGTGTTGTTTATATTGATCTAGGCAAACTGAAACATGAGAAACCGGTTTCATACGTTGTTTTCAAACGCGTGATCATAGGAGTGATAATTGATATAGGTTTGACCCTTTTAGAACGTTTTGAAAAAAACCGGTCTTTTGGTTTTCATAAATGGCTGCTTTTCCAGGCTTTCTCGGTAGTAGTTCTATTAACGATTAACTCTTAAATGCGCAATGTTCTTTTAAAAGAACATTGTGAAAATCATCTCAAATTATCATAGTAGCATATTGAAGCTATGAGGTAATTTTCACAGAATTTGAAAAAAAAAAAATGATCTGCGGCTTTAAAGGTTAAAATTACCAAAACGATAATAATCTGAGTAATCGTTGCCTGCAATATCACAACATCAAGTTTAGTTTTCAATTTGATATCAGATATTTCGACACAGATCTTTCATTAGGGCCTAAGTCGCAATGTACTCAAATGGAGAAAAATCAGTTTCAATATTCGGCGAAGGTTTTCTAAATGTAGTTTTTATTGTAGGTATAAATTACTTTATGACCGTGTTTTTCCGGAAGCATTTTTCGTTAAACCTTATGACAATATAACAAAGAATTTAATTCCTATGTGCTTTTAGTGGGTAGAAACTAAAAAAATGCTTACGCCCAATTTGCATCCCAGTCGTGATTTCGCCCTTCAGCAACCACCATTTGCGGAAGGGCTAAACCGTGTACATAATTTTCAGAAGGGCGCGGTAAATGGGCTAAACTGACTCTGTCTTGCTGGGTAGGGCTGGGTAAATGGGCGAGCTTGACAGTATACCTTTTAATAGGGCTCAGCAAATGGGCGCATAGAAATCCAATGTAAAAGAAAGGGCGCGTGAATCTTTTCTTCAAATTTCATGAAAATATCGAAATATTCGAATGTTTATGTGCAACAACTATCGAGTAGACATGATCATAGTAGATATTGCTTATCATTTATATAACAGAATCGCCGTTTATTCTTTTATTTGTGAATAATAACCGTACGCCCGCTTCTGTCTAAAAATGTAAGTTTGGCCTTTATATTCCATATGAGAAGAAGGGCCTAAGTCGAAATCTCGAAGAAAATGCATGTTTCGCCGTTTTGTTTTCTTTAATTATACATCGAACTAAAAACCATTTTAACTAATTTTCACCTCAATCTTGTAGTATTTTTGTTGCATAATGTCGTAATAGCGAAAACGCAGTTTGTTTACATTTGCGATGTAAGCCCTAATGAAAAATCTATGTCGATTTGCTCAGGTAACGAATCAATAAAAAAATTCAACAACTGCCCGGCATATTTATAACATGGCAATCCGTTGATACAGTGTTAAGAGACGCCGAATTATCCGATCGTGTTCGTGAATTTATCGGATTAATCGGAAATACCACCACATCAAATGCTTTTGAAACTCGGCTCACCAATTATACTGCTGCGAAACATTGATCCACCGAAAATGCGTGTGCAGTGGGATTAGGCTGTAAAAAATTAATTCAAAATATTATTAAACTCATTCCGCGCAATCTAACTGACATACCTACTACAGTAAGATTCCGTTTTTGGCACTTCCGTTTTTGGCATGCTCCTATTTTGGCACACTCCGATTTTGGCAACAAATGGGTTCCGTTTTTGGCAACATTCTTGTTGTACATAAGGGATGATCCATAAATGACGTAGCATTTTTTGAGTGATTTTTAACACCCCCCTCCCCCATCGTAGCATTTCGTTACAAACCTCTAAATACCCCCAGATAATTACGTAGCTTGACGGTAATTCTCCCCCCCCCCCTTGTTCCCGAAAAATATAAAAAAAATAAAAAACGATGTTAGTTATTCCCCTTTTAAAAAGCTACGTAGCATGACATGACCCATCACATCATCACAAAATACAATACTCATCACAAGATACAATACTCCCCCTCCCCCATATAATGCTACGTCATTTATGGATGATCTCTAAAGTCTTTTAAAAATGACTTTATTTTCAAACATGGGAGTCGTATTAACCCTCAAAGGGCCAAATCATTTTTTTTCAAATTTTGTAGAAATTGTCTCATGGTTTCACTACATTACGGTGATAATTTTGAGATGTTTTTCGCAATGTTCTTTTAAAACAGTGTTATGCACTTAAGGGTTAACTATATTTTACACTATACGTGTTGTATTTAATGATCACAATAAGTATAGAAATGTATTATTTATGTATATTATAACTGGTAGCAGTGTAACTAGTGTCTGACGGAAACAATTTTTATAGTAAGCCCCACAGCCTGTGCACTTTAAGAGTCAAGTACAGAGGAATTCGCTACACTGTGTAATAAGACTAGTTCTGGAGAAAATTTTGAATAGAACCTTAGTAACATTGCGACCCTCTTTATCTTTGGATTATTACGACGTCAATACAAAACATGGCATTAATGTTTCAGTACATATCGAAAGCTGACCATGGTGCGTCCCAAAGCCGTATTTAGGAATACAAAACTGACAGCCCCCAAATAGTTTGGTTTAGCTTTATGGTGTCTTTGGCAAATTCGTTAGTTTTTTTTTGGCGATTTTTTCAAATGAATGGAATTATGGTGGTCCTTGTGGTTGAGGTGTTCAAAGTATTGAGTGTTAAGATGTGTGAAGTATTCCTGCGCAATGCCCTACAATATAATAACACAAATGAGCTGAAGCAAGTTTGCTGAATAAAGAAGACTATTTATAATGGTTAATTTGTTGATTTTTTGAAGATTTGAGGTAGGGTGGCTCTTGAAAAATAGGGTTGCTTATATGATCGTTTGATGAGTTAATTTCTCACAATTGTATTGTTCTAGATATTTTTGGCACTTTTCTTGGAGCACATTTTCACCGTAGCACTGATGTCTAATCCCTTTTGATTTTTACAGGTTTTCTTCAAACTTGAAACATTGCAATTTGATTTTCAATCTATCAATGCCATGTGGAAGATCGACGATTGGTTAGTTATAGAGGACAAAATTTATTTATTTTTTAAAAGAGCTATGTTTTTTAAACAAAATTGTTCATTAAATTTTCACGAAAGAAAATATAACAATCTCAGGAGCGAATGTCATGATAACATTTATCACACTTTGGAACTTTTTTCGAAGATTTAGGAATAAAACATTATACATTAAAATAGAACATATCTATTTTTCATAAAAAATGTCATGTAGCATGTCTCTATAAGTTATAAAGTATAAATGTCGTCAGTATATGCGTTAAAAATATCAAACAAACAACTTTGCCGAAGAAAGTTTTTTGATAGAACACCTCTGTCAAAAGATAGAACTAATCTAGATCAGTTTATACTTATCTAGATCAAAACCAAAGTTGTCAAAATAATTATCATTTCCATCTAAGATACTTTGCTAAAGACACTAATCCTCCACGATATATACCCAGGGCGCTAAAGGTTTTGAGCGTCGAAAGTAGCAATCTGCCCCACCGTACGACGTCTGAATTTGATAAAAACATGAATAACATTGAATTTGCTTATATTTTTCTTTCATTTCATTCCATTTCACATATGATTGAAAATCCTTGAAATATTTTTGAAATCGTAAATTGAAAAACTAAACTTTCAAAAAAATGTTCCATTTTTGGCACGGTTCCGCCCAGTTAAACTCATTCCGGAACCGGTTCGGATTTCTGAATGGAGTCATTATGGATTCCAAATCAAATGCAGCAACCGATTCCGACTCAATCCGGTTCAGAATCGGTTGTTACATTTGATTTGGAATCCATACTGACTCCATTCAGGGTTCCGAATCAAATTCCGAATGGTTTGACCAAGCGGTTTTGGCAACTGAAAAAATAAAATTGTTGCCAAAAACGGAATCCTACTGTATTTGAATCGATAAATAGTACCCTTAATATAGGGTGACCATACGTCCTGGTTTCCAAGGACATGTCCTGGTTTTGAATTGACTGTCCTGGTATCCTGGGAAGTCGAGGAAAATGCTTGATTTGTCCTGGTTTTTTTTCCTGTAAGCCCAATATATTTCTATCTATTCAGTCTTCGATTTTCACTATGCTCTAGATCGCAGTAACGACTGACCGCAACCATAACTGCAACGTATACTCATCCTCAATCGGAATGCGACAAACAAAACTTAATATAGTCGAATCTCCCAATTGTACCTTCCGATGGTTTTTTAATCCCCCAAGAAGAACCTCGTCAATATCGATGAAACAATGGTTATCAGCGCTTCTTCTCGGCTTAAATCGTCATTCAATCCGGGACCCGAAGAATTCCCTTTGGTACCGCTGAAAAGACACATCGGCATTTTGGTGCTTCTGCTTCTACTTGAGTTCTCTTGCTAGTGACTTTTTTCGCCTTACTGGAAATTCATTCCATAAAATGAAAAATAGCACCTAATCAGTCGCTCTGAGACTGCTTGTCAACAGTGCAGTGAATCAAACGAACGTTTCTATCTAAAGTCTGCTGTCTATATGTACCATGCCAGTACTATAAACAAGTAAAGCAATCGAATAATAAATTTCGTCCAAAGCCAGTGTGAGCAATAAAGCACCGTTACTTTCATCGATGCGATATCGATCATTCATTTCAAGATGTTTGAAACTCAACAGCAAAATTCAACAGCATATTTGCAAATACAGTTTAGACTAACGAAAGCCGTCATTATACAAGCTCACCACACTCGTTACTGATAACATTTAAAACTTTGGCTATAACGGAAAGCTACGCAATGGAAGACAACATGCCATACGTCGTTGAGCATGATAATGTTAGGACCAAGATACCCATTTATATTGACAATGATAAGATTGATATGCGTCTGCACGATCAACACCTGGGTACTATTAATAAATTTATTACAACCATCATGTCGGAAACGTAACGGTGGAATCCTTTAAGTTTGAAACCCGGAGAAAATTTATGGTATTTCCAACGGTTTTTGTTTCGTGAGAATGCGAGTGACCTATTCCTTCATATCTGAACTTTCAATTCAAAGCAAAACGCGTGACCAAATCTCAAATCACGCTGTGCACGTATGAAGGACAGACTCCTGCGTGTCCTACGTTGTTACACATGAAGACACACTACGAAAAACCTCTAACGAAGCAATATCAACTGCAAGCATACCCATCACACAGCCCTTCATCAACATCAACTAAATCACAAACCACCGGAGTTGCAGCTCAGGCACAACGAATACTGGAACAACAGAACGTACGCACAGCGTGAACGATCATTATGATGTGCCTACTACTTCCCAAACAACTGCCAGCACCACCGATAATAAAGTAAATAACAAAGAACACGGATACGCGATCGTGACCCGTAGGCCCCACAAGCAACTCAAACCAGGTAATCGTGAAAGCCCATACAACATTAACAGCGAGAATAGCATGAACGAAAACGAGAGAAACGAACCAAACATTTATTTCACCGCGACGTGCATGAATTGAATTTTGTTTTCTTTCAAGTTCACGCAGGGATGTCAATTTTTTCAAGCTCGGGCTCAAACTGATATTATTTACACCAAGCTGTCCGCCAGTGTTCACATAACAATCGATTAAATGGAGAAATTTTTGGTAACAACGGTAGGCTTTGCAACTCTCAAGTCGAGAGATAATGGTTGCCAATGGAGATTGCCAGGCATAGCGCAGGGAAGCTACTTGGGATCACTGATGTTTCTGATTTACGTCCATGTCGTGTTTTTAGTACTGAAAACTCCTCGTTGGTACTGCACAGACTATCTCAGCATTAAACGTTTGCTTATGGTGGTGTGGCAAGAACTGCCACTGTGGAATTCCGGTGAAAGACTTTCTGGCAGAGCTCTTCCTCCCAGACTCCCATAACTTTTTTACTGTCCAAGCTCTGCCTGCCAGACCCCAGAACTGCCGAAAACATGCGGAAAAGGCAATGTCGATTGAGAGGTAACGAGGGGAATCAGTACCCTTTCGACTGTCCTGGGTTTTTACTCGTCTGATATGGTCACCCTACTTAATAAAAGACTCTTACAATTATATAGATAAATAGTACCCTTAATAAAAACTACTACAAATTACCCCTTACACAAGGTGGCGAAAATTTTTTTCATATTGTGGAACAAAAAAATGGTGCGGCATCGCACCTCAATAGACCGTTTTTCAACAATATGTTTGAACATTTTATGATTTTTTATGACAAAACCGTTTCAGTGTATTTTAGATACCTACGTGCCTCAAATGATAAAAAAGATTTAATCGTACATCGACTGGTTTAGTCTGATGCAGGGTTGACTCACAGAGAACAGGCGTCCAACTCCAGCGTTAAAGGTGTGTTAAAATCGAAGACATTAGTTTGGGATATCATCACCAGGTGCGAATCACCCAAGTTTTTATATTTCTTATAGAAGAAACGTATAGAATTCGCTCAAACTTTCAAGATTTTTTCCGAGACCCGAAGGGCCGAGTGTTATATACCAATCGACTCAACTCTACGATTAGGGACAATGTCTGTGTGTATGTAATGGAAAACTCTCAGTTGTGTTTCTCAGCAAAGGCTGAACCGATCTTATCCAAACCATTTCCAAATGAAAGGCCTAACACTCATACAGAACGCCATTAATTTGTTGTTCATTCTGATGTTTAGTTTCAAAAATATGGACGCTTGAACGTGTAGAAAAAAAAGGTTTTTGCAATTTTTTTGGAAATTATTGTCGAAATTAGCTACATAGCTATACACTTTATATATCTTCAGATAGCTTATACGAATACGAACGAGCTATTGTGTGGTGAAATCGGACTATTATCAAAAGATCTTCCGGCGCCTATCACCGCTGGTAAATGGATTTGTCGGGAGTTATCAGGCCGGTTTCATCAACGGCAGATCAACAAACGACCAAATCTTTACTATACGGAAAATCCTCCAAAATGCCGTTAATACCAGGTCCCGACACATCACCTGTTCATCGACTTAAAAGCCGCATATGACACGGTGGACCGTGTGGATCTATGGAAAGCTATGGACTGATTAAGGCTACGATGGATGGTGTAAGGTGTTGTGCCGAAATTTCGGGCGGCCTCTCGGGTCCGTTTGAAACACTCAGGGGACCAAGACAAGGCGATGGGTTGTCCTGCCTGCCCGCTGTTCAATATAGCGCTGGAAGGTGTAATGCGGAGAGCGGGGTTCAACATGGGGGGCACGATTTTCACGAGATCTGGACAGTTCGTGTGCTTCTCTGACGACGTGGACATAATCGGTAGAAACAAGGAGACGGTAGCAGATCTGTATACCTGACTGAAGCGCGAATCAGCACGAGTAGCACAGAAGATAAATGTGTCTAAGACGAAGTACATGCTGGCTGGCGGAACCGATCGCGATAGGGAACGCTTGGGCAGTAGTATTACGATCGACGGCGACGAGTTCGAGGTGGTTGATGAGTTCATCTATTTAGGCTTATTGGTGACTGCGGACAATAACACCAGCCGGGAGATCAGAAGGCGTAATATCTCTGGAAGTCGTGCTTACTATGGGCTCCACAAAGCTTTTTTAGGAAGCTTCACTACCGCACGAAATGCGCCATGTACAACACACTGGTTAGACCGGTGTTTCTCTACGGGCACGAAACGTGGACAATGCTCGAGGAGGATCTGCAAGCACTCGAAGTCTTCGATAGAAGGGTGCTGAGGACGATCTTCGGTGGCGTGTGGAGGAGAAGGATGAACCACGAACTTGCACGACTCTTTAGTGAGCCAAGTATCCGGAAAGTAGCTCACGCTGGAAGAGTACGGTGGGCGGGGCATGTTGTGAGGATGCCGGACAACAATCCCACCAAGTTGGTTTTCACCTTCAACCCGGCAGGTACAAGACGGAGAGGAGCGCAGCGTTCCCGGTGGCTGGACCAAGTGGAGCAGAACCTGGCGAGTATCGGGCACCTGAGAGGTTGGAGACAAGCAGCAATTGACCGAGTGACGTGGCGGAATATTGTGGAACAGATTAAATCATGATAATATCACAGAGAACAGACGTCCATCTTCAGCATTCAACTTGTGTAAAATTTCTAACGGTTTTGAAGGTAGTTGGGATATCCAAACCAGGTGTGCTACTGTCGTCATGTTTTTTTGTGGCTAAGTTCGACAGAATTGACAGCGGTTATTCCTCTACCCAGTCAAACTAGTCTGGAACCGGTTCGGACTTCCAGCATGAATTCCAGCTCAAATGCATCAACCGCTAGAGTCGGAATCGGTTGTTTTCTTTGAGCAAGATTCCATACTGAATCCATTCAGGATTTCGAACCGGTTCCGGAATAGATTTGACGGATGGTTGGGATAGGTTGGTGTGGCGGCGCTAGTGTTTATCGTATATTAATTAAAATGTTTACATACGTTTTTTAAATATTTTTGTTCGATCATTGATGTCTGTTCTCTGTGATAATATGATGTACAATCAGGAAATATAATATATCAAAAGAGATATTTAACATTAAATACGGATGACGGATTATTACCGTTTTCCGGTACCGTAAACCGGGGTAACTTTGATCACTCGAAACATTTTTCGTAGATTGCTAATTTAGCTAGTATAGTTTACCTAATAAATGAAATTTGAAATGAGTTTTACTCTAAACTGATTTGTTACACTTTTTGAGTACATCGTTCGATTACAAATGGAATACAAAAATCCGAAATTTTATTTTATTAACCTTATTTTTACGAAGCTTCGTAAAGTGTCTAGTTCTTATATAACAAATAATTCTTATATTTTGGCAAAAATAATATATTCCAAGCGAGTTTTCGATTTTTAAGAGTTGGCTTGTTTAAAAAACTTTTTTTTTGTAAGACTAGTTCGCTATTATTTTAAATTATTTCAAGATTAATTCGCAATATTTTTTTACATTCAATACTCCATCGTGTTCAAATGGATGAAAATCTTTGTTAATTGATAAAGCACTGAAACAAAACAATTTCAGCAGTTAATAAAGTTTTCAATTCTTCAGATTTTATACTAGTTGGACTACGAATTTTGGTCACTCGAATTTTACAGTATATTGAAATACTTTCTTCAATACTAATTTACATCTATTTTACGATGAGAATCTTTTCAGAATTAGTTTAAACACACATTTCAATGGAAAACTTTGATATCAGAAACTTGATGTAGGTAAACATAAAGGTTATCAAATCCACCTCGGAATACGAAAACGGCCTTCAAATTGTAATTATTTTTGGAAAAATAGTAGTAAGCCATCACTCCGGTTTGCGGTATCTAAAAATAAGACTAAAAACAAGCAAGCAATCATCTATTATTGTCGAAACGGCTAAATTTAGGTCAATAGCACCTTCGGAGAATTTATTGGAGGTTATATGCTCTTTCTTTTGATATTGTGTGTTCACAGATTAATCCCCCTATAGGTGAGATATTTTCATTAATTTACTTTTATGTGATTGATGTCTTCAGAAAATTTATAGCTTTTTATTTTGCTGAAGACACCAAGTGTCTATGTTTTATGCTTGCAAAGTTATAACATTGATCCGTTTTAATATACTAGCCGAATTTTATTCCGATAAAATGGAAAAGGGTGATGTTTTTGTATTTCATTTTACTATCAACCACCATTAGAAATAAGCACCGAACAATTTCAAGCTGTTTATATGTACCTTGATGGCTTATTGGTGTACAAACTTTCATTTGCCAGAACCTTCTGACAGCTAACTTTCTAACTTATGACCCTCAGATCGATCTGGATTATATCTCAAAAACGAGAAGCGAAATAAATGACTCCAAGAAAGTGGAATGGAAATAAAGTCATTTTAAACTCGTCCACAAGAGACTTCTTCGAATACTGTCTACTTGAAGATTACTTTTGAGGATATATTTATTCTATTGCATCAAACCAAATTTTTGGTAGTTTGTTAAAAGATTAATTTAAGGGTTTCTTCGAAAATATGGTGAACCCTCTCTCATTCTTTCGTTTGTTTGGGTAGTTAATGTTAAAAAGTGTCCTAAATTAATAGGTACAATTAAGAGGGTCAACTGCTATAGGTGACAAAAAAGAAATGTGTTTTCTTAATGTTTGGATAGGGAATGAAAAGTCTTTGCTTTTTGAAAATGTATGTAAATTTGTAAAGCTAAAATGAAAACTATCCTTGAAAAACTTCACAAAATGGCGTAGTCAAGGACTATTACGTTGCTGTTATATCTGAATGGCGGGAATGGCGCAGTTCGTGATTCTGGTTGAAATTAATGGAACAACAAAGATTTGATTTTCAGTAACTTTTTCCGCGGTTTTCTAAAAAGTTATGTAATTTTGGCATTTTTTTTAACCGTCCCACAGAAATGGTTAAAACCAATTTTCTGGTAATATTATTTGTTAGAATCTTAAAAGGGTTATATGAAAGATCGTTGTGATATATTCTTCGACTTATCTACTCTGCTAAAAATCCAAACTTATATTTTATATATTCCAAACACATGACATGCATATGCACAAAAATGTGCTAAAATATAGATTATATTAATCACGTACATACATCTGATGTGAAATCTGATATGAAACACATTTCTATGTGGCAAACTACTATAATGTTGTATGTACGCCACATGAATTTTTAATAGTTTTCACATGATATTTATGTGTGACAGATAATATTTATGTGCCGCTACAAATTGCAAAAAATCTTGTGTGAAATCAATAGATTCAATATAGCGAATTTTATCAGTGTATTGATATAATACAAAAACTCGACTTTTTCGATCTTTTTGGCACGCAGTTAAAGTTTTCAGTACACTCTGTAATGGTGACGATTTTCCCTAAAAAATCATTAGCTAGAGTACAATGGTATCCAAAATATGCTGCTCACTGCGAATTCACTTTAAGAATAAGTCAATGTCCAAATAATCGCATTGAGGTAGCGTGTTATCAAGGGCTTCAATTTCAGTTCTTGTTCACAGATCACCATGACAATTTGAATAAATGCTATTAAGGATTTGTACTTCAAATATACGCAAATTTATTTTTTATTTTTTTGGTCTAGGACAACATATATAGTCCCTTAAGGGAATTGAGTTTTCCATTAGTAATATATTGAATGAAGAACTTAAATATTTTATTCACAAGGCATTTGCTTTCGCTTTATCTTTTATTTCATTTGATCTTCGAAATTTTTCGCAATGATGTTGTCCCATGCTAATTTGATCAATATAATATCCGAAGAGGGAATTCTAAGAGTTATAAGAAATGTCTAATCACACTGTTAGGTGGATTAAAAGCGTTTATTTAATATATTTGTTCGCTCATGGATGTCTGTTCTCTGTGGTTGACTTTTGGAATTTTGCGGCATTTCTCACGAAATTATTTTATTCATGACAAATTATGTTATAGGTGGTATATTTTGAGCCGATATTGAACGAGGACCTTGAATACTTTAACGGCAATGAAGAAAAGGATACAGAAGGCCAAGGCAGCGGTGGAGACTACTACGTCAGTACGGCGGACGATGGAAACCAGCCTGCACGCTGTACACTGGGGGAAGTTAAAGATGCCATTCAACAGCTCAAGAACAATAAAGCAGCTGGTAAGGATGGTATTGGAGCTGAACTCATCAAAATGGGCCAGGAAAGGCTGACGCTCGACAACAGACCAGATCTTCACCGTGCGGCAAATCCTCCAGAAATGCCGTGAATACCAGGTCCCAACGCACCACCTGTTTGTCGATTTCAAGGCAGCGTACAATAGCATCAATAGCACAGAACTATGAAAAATTATGAGCGAACACGGCTTCCCCGAGAAGTTCACAAGACTAATTAATGCGACGATAGAGGGGGTGCAAAATTGTGTGAGGATATCGGGTGAACTCTCAAGCCCATTCGGATCCTGCCGGGGACTAAGACAAGATGATGGTCTCTCGTGTCTGTTGTTTAACATTGCACTAGAAAGTGTTACGCGGAAAGCCGGGTTTAACAACCGAGGCACGATTTTTCATGATCCAGCCAATTTGTATGCTTTGCAGATGACATGGACCTTATTGGGAGAATATTTGAAATGGGGGCCGAGCTTTACACCCGACTGAAACCAGAAGCAGCAAAAGTTGAATTGATGGTGAGCGCGTCTAAAACAAAGTACATGCTGATAGGAGGGACAGAACGAGAAAGATCCCGCCTAGGAAGCAGTGCTACGATCGATGGGGATGTATTCGAGGTAGTGGAGGAATTCATCCGGATCTCTGCTAACGCCTGATAATAATAACAGTCGAGAAATCCGAAGACGCATCATCAACGGAAGTCGCGCCTATTATGGGCTCCAAAACAATCTGCCAAAAAATTCAGCCACGCACTAAATGTACCATGTACAGAACGCTGATAAGACCGGTGGTCCTCTACGGACACGAAATCAAGACCATGTTCGAAGAGGACCTGCAAGCACTCGGAGTCTTCGAGCGCCGTGTGCTTAGGACTATCTTTGGTGGCGTGCAGGAGAACGGTGTGCGGAGGCGAAAGATGAACCATGAGCTCGTCAGGCTCTACGGCGAAACAAGTATCCAGAAGGTGGCCAAATCCGGAAGGATACGATGAGCAGGGCACGTTGCGAGAATGCCGGACAAAACCCCTGTTAAAATTGTGTTCTGCTTAAATCCGAAATGTACAAGACGACGACGTCACAGCGGACTAGATGGGCTGATCAGGTGCAGCAAGATCTAGAAGGTATCGGACGCAACCGTGGGTGGAGAGAGGCAGCTGCGAGCCGAGTGTTATGGAGAAGAATTGTTTATCAGATTGTATCAAATTAATTGATGTAACTTCATATAAATGAAATAAAAATAATAAACGATGACCTGAGACGCTATTCACGAAACTTTCAGGATGGCTCCATCGTTATTGGGCCACATTTGAACAGCGCGGCAAGACTTCAATTTTGATTATATCACACAAGATGATTTCAGAAAGGCATATAGAACTCATTGGGAATGTCCTGATTGATTTTGGTGATAATCTGTGGGGAGAAATCTGGATTAGGAATTAATTCCTCAATATGATCAAAATCTTTTCTCGCGTATCGAAATATCGATGTCGTGGAATGACCTCCTAGCTGCCCTATGTTAAGAGCCAGAGTTTCAAATGGTGACACCCCTTTGTTCGAAAGGTCCTATTGATGTGCTCCGATTTTGATGAATTTCAGCGTTAGTTTATGCATATGTGGGATGGACTTCGGTAAAATATTAGAATCCAACTTTGTGGGGAAATGGGGTAAAACGGACATTGACAATTGAACCGAAGTAATAGGTCGAAATTTTAAAATCTCTCTAACTCTGGTTTAACTTGATGAAACCTAATTCTGTTTAGTGTTCCTGAAAGGGCTTTGGGAGGGGTTGGAAATAGGATATACATTTTTGATTTATAATTATACATTGTAAAGCAATCATATTTTACCTTGAAAAAAAAAAATAGAATTTTAGACACGATAGCTCTTTGCAACAACCTTATTGAGGGTAGGTTGGTATGGATGAATTTTAGAGTAAGCCGGTGATTATAACTTTTGGGGGAGTCTTGAAATTCGCAAAATATTACATTTTTTTAGATACTTCGTATTTTTAAAACAAAAACATGTTTTAAAAATACTCGAGGTTACTTACATATATTTTCATCAAAACTATCATTTTCAGATTCAGACCAGTTCAAAAATTTGAAAAACTGGCTCTAAAACCCAATAGAGAACAATTGGGGTACTTTGTTTCAGCATGTATTTTCAAATGGACAATTTTATACAGCACTTCAGCTCAAAACAGCAATTCAAGAAGCATGGGCATAAATCGACATGTCGGTCCTGGAATAATTGGGTAATTAAATGCCAGGACGACTAGCAGATGTTATTGAAGCTCGAGCAGGATAAACGAAGTATCAAATTTTCTATTGAAATCTGATTTGTGAATAATAATGGGTGATTCGATTTTGCACAGTATAATTATTTCGTACGAGTTTAAAAATTAATTCTTTTTAAAATAAGAAACATAACAATAGATATATCCATAGAATTTGTTTTGGTTCAAAGTTTCACACAAAAAAATATTTTACTTTGATTTGGGCCGTAGAACAATTATTTTATGATTTTTATGGTGTATACGGTATACTAATCTCGCGCACTGAATAAATACAAAAGTAACCCGGGCCTTAACAGGTTAAGCGTGTGATACTGCCTTCAAGAAGCGAAACAAGTGAGATAGACATTTGAAAGAACAATGAAAGGTATTACCTATTGTAGGTATGAAATGCTATCTAGTTATAGACTCGATGATCTAATCACAAACGGTCAATCACGCTGTTTGGAGATGGGTTGGACTGCTTTTCGCCTACGACAAGTGTGATCACCTCAGTATGCATCACGGTAGCCCGTCTTTGACTACTCAGTCTACTCACCTGATGATAGCTTTGCACTTGCAGGTAGTATGTTTGACCGGCCAGTCTTTCAAACCGATATTTATATTCTGGCTTGAACTTGAAGCGCAGAGAAGCGATAACCTGTTGCGTCGGAAGATTCCGATAAGTGTTATTTGCGCGACGCGGATGAGCAAACCATGTTACTCACACTATTTCTCTCTAACAAATGTCTGATTAATTGAAGTGAACATAAGTTAATGTAACTTTTCTTATGCTAACAGCTTCTTACAATTAGGAATCGAAGGGTCACTTAGAATAAGTGACCACCGACAATAATACAACTCCCGCGACAGTACTTTTGATACTAACACTGCTGAACTGAACTTAACGAGTAAGCAATGAGAGAATATAAAGGATAGAAAATAGATAAATCACAGCAAGCTCTCCCGCAATGAATTGAAGTTCGTTTCCACATCGAAGGTCCATTCATAAATTATGTCACGCAAAATGACCTAAAATATTTCGCTTTTCTCCTCAATAAGCATTATCAGGAAAGCATAAGTAAAAGATTTCAAAAATATATCTCGCGTTGTTATTTGTTATAATTTTCTGTTATTTGAACTACTAACAAAACCAGATTTATAACACAGATTACGACGAACATTGCATTCTTTTATAATTTTGTAATTGCATTCTGATCGGGTATAATTGTCACAATTTCAACATAAAAAATACTCATGCATCTCCCGCCCGCATTTGCTCGAAACATTTGTCATTCTCACCATGGAGATCTCGGTCAGATATCAATCAGCCAACCAATCCCTCGATCCAATTTCTTACCCCAACTAACGACAATGTGACGTGAGCGTATTTTTTGTATAAACCTCTAGGGCGTATTTATTCTACCAAACGGTGAGAGTGAGACGTGCTTTCTTTCCT
Source organism: Topomyia yanbarensis (assembly GCF_030247195.1). NCBI lineage: Eukaryota > Metazoa > Arthropoda > Insecta > Diptera > Culicidae > Topomyia > Topomyia yanbarensis. The sequence continues at coordinate 288,799,384 of NC_080672.1, forward strand.
TGTGTGAACTGCAGTGGATGAAAATGAAAATCAACTCTAACAGCAAATCGCCAGTTAGTGGTATCTCGGTTCATACAACTATATCTAGCTGAGAGATCGACAGACTTTGTTGTTATTGTTTTTAATCAGTGAGCCATCGGGCTGTCTCAACAACCAATTTCCGCCAATTTATGCTCATCTTCGAGAAGAGGGGGTCAGAGAGTTGGGGGTGAAGGGTGGACTCGACAGGTCCGGGACCCGGATTCATTAAAGGGATCCGTATTTTTATCTGAAAATAAAACTGGATGTGGGAAAGTTTAGAGGACGGTCAATTTCCTTGAAGGCTCCCTCTAAGAACTGTTGGTTTCAAAATTGTCCAATGAAGGGCGTTCGTTGGACCAACGTTGTTCGACGTCCAAATAACCGTTCAGCAGAGGTCCATCGTTGGACCAGTGTTGATCGATTTTCAAACATTTTTTTTGGCTTCTCAGTGGGCTGGATTGTCTTGTTAACCACTTAATTATTTTTGCTTTGTCTTCTGCTCGTTTTCTCTTTTGTATTTATACACTTCACTTTACTTTGACATTACTTCTGGCTTGCTTTGAAAATTCCAACTTTATTCGTCGATAGTTAAGGCCTATTTACACCCTCGGTGAAAATGAACGTAAACTCAATGCGCACCAAATTGTTTTTTCAATATCTCACTTATTAGCGCATAGAAATTGATGAAACTGGAACTAAATGATAGTACATTAATATACTAGGAGCAGATCACTCTAAGAATGTATAACAAATTTGCATCAAATTAGAAAAAATGCATTTAATTTCCATTTTTGCATCAGCTTTGCACTCCCTCGCAGAAAAGTTTGTTTAACAAACGTCCTACGCTGATCCACTTCGTTCGACGTTTTGTTAAATGTAGGGCTAGTTTTTCTGTAGGGTTTTGACGTCTTACATGAAACGCAAACAACATTGCACGCAACGCAAAAACATTGCACGCAACGCAAAATACATTATGAATTTCTATTTTGATGGAAATAAATGCATTTAATTTCGCTGATTTTTAAAAATGCATCACAAGTGATCTGCCCCTAGTTAATATACTTAGCGAATCCATGCACAATAATTCGATATAATTAAATCAATGAAATAATATTCATATTCCCCGATCATTTTAAATATTCCACGGTGAATTATGTTCGCAGTGGATGATTAACTTATTCACCGGGACGACGATGGGCGAAATTGATACGGAGTGGTGAATATAAATCGACATAGATCCATAGATCTTTCATTAGGGTTTAAATCGCAAATGTAAACAATCTGCGTTTTCGCTATTATGACATTATGCGACAAAAATACTACAAGATTGAGGTGAAAATTAGTTAAAATGGTTTTTAGTTCGATTTATAATTAAAGAAAACAAAACGGCGAAACATGCATTTTCTTCGAGATTTCGACTTCGACTCATGTCTACTCGATAGTTGTTGCACATAAACATTCGAATATTTCGATATTTTCATGAAATTTGAAGAAAAGATGCACGCGCCCTTTCATTTACATTGGGTTTCTATGCGTCCATTTGCTGAACCCTATTAAAAAGTATACTGTCAAGCTTGCCCATTATCCCAGCTCTACCCAGCAAGACAGAGTCAGTTTAGCCCATTTACCGCGCCCTTCTGAAAATTATGTACACGGTTTTGCGGTTTTGAACAAGGTAATAATATAACCGAGTATTTTAAGCAACGAAATACCTTGTTCATCCAATGACGAAGAAGATCATTGGCAGGACACTGATGACATTGGCAGGACACTGTTCATCCAATGACGAAGAAGATCATTGGCAGGACACCGATGACTTATGAGCATGTTAATAACAAAAAAAATACTTTGAATGTCGGAATATATGGAATGAACTATAATATTTCAAATGTTTATTAATTTCGCATAATAGTTTATTTTTCATGCTTCATAATACCAATAATTTATTGAAACGCTAGTCTATTTTATCCCGCATTATTCCAAGGATCCTATTAGATCCCGCTATGAATTATATATGTATCAATAGGGTATTTCTTCCTGAATATCAAAAAAATAAATTTAGCTGCTCCTCTACAAACCATAACCCCTTAAAGTTAGCACAGAAAAACCAAAAAAACAGACATGCACCCTAAAAACGAAGAGATAGCGAGTTGGTCTATTTCGCAAAAAGGTGTGTTTTGAAAGCATCAACAACTTTCTAGAACATCGAGAAACTGTAAAAAATCAAATAAAACAGTTACAAGGAAAAAACACTTTTTAAGGGGGTATTCCGACATGTACTTCAATTTCACCCAATAAGTTTTTTCACTTAACAGATAGCCATTTCGCTACTTCAACAAAGTTTCATAAAATCATTTCGTCTACAAACTTTCCATACATGACTATCAATTTTGTCAACAACTTGCAAAGTTATTTTTTTTTATCTGCGTATATACCCCCTTAAATAAATTTTTTCCAACATTATATTAAACTACTCAAAAATGAAGAAAGGTTTCGAAGACATCAAAGTGCCATAATCAATAGTTTCGTCGCAAATATCAATGTCCGGCTTTTTTTGATTCCGTCCCACTGTGCGACGTCGTCCACCGTAAATAATTGAAGGTATTCAACACGCAGAAAAAAGATTTGTAGGTTCAATAAAAATACAGATTGAATTCAATAAATAAAATTATTGGTCTGGAGACAATAAATATATTTATTGATTTCAATGAAATTTATTCATAGTTTCAATAAAAAAATTATCATTCCCTTTTTTAATAATATTTTTTGATGAAATTAAAAGAAACTTATTGGAACTTAAAATTGCATTATTGAAAGCAAAAATTTATTGTTGTTCTAAAAGAAGTTTTTTTCAAGCAAATAATTTTGTTGGTTAAAGTAATAAACAATAAATGATTGGATTCAATAACACATATTTTTGGTTTAAATATGATAAATTTTCCTGCGTGAACACATGTTCACGTTCATTTTCACCGAGGGCGTAAATAGTGCTCAAATTCGATTCCATTTTGCGCAAGAATTAGCTATCATTTCTATGTAACACTCACCTCTACGATTGTTGTAAGCGGATCGCAAAAAAGGAGCGCGCAGCAGCAAGAAAAACGCGTGTATTCTCTTCGACTCATAACAATGTAATAACGGTTTATTTAGCGGTTTCAAAATATATAAGTTCAAAGACATTAGTAGTTTGGGTAGACCGACACACTTCATTAATACACTAAATCATATCAACTCTTCTCCCTTCATTCGTAACCCAACTTTGTACCGGGAAACAAGTGCTTTTTGTTCTCTCCGGTGTGGTTTAGTTTTTTCGGTAGTACGAAGGTGCTTGCTGTGGCAGAGGCTGCAGTAAAGCATTAGTAATAAACAGTCCCGCGAGTGATAATTATTACCTGCGATATCAGTGCAGTGAAGTTACTAAACAGTTTTCTTGCCTGAAAGACGGCTTTGTTTAGACGAGCTATATCAGCTCTATTGTGTGAAGGTCACGCAGGTGACGGATAAAACAAACGAAGGATCAATTCACCTACCAGCTCGTCAGGAACCAACTGGTGAAGTGTTTTGTTTTTTACTTTTCTTATCGATTTTTTTTTCTTTTTATTGCTTTTGATTTTTTATTTTGATTTAAGTTAAACAGTGCGGTCGAGCGTGTTGCTCCCGCAACAAAATGGAACAAACAGAAGGATCACCCTCCGAAGACGAATATTATGGGGAAGAACATATATCTGATACTGAGACAGATAGTGTTATGGTCGATCCACTTCCCCCCAATGTCTCACAGCCCCCCCCCGAGTCAAGGTTTACCAGGATGGATCCGCTGGTCCTTGGGTGGTATACTTTCGGTCCAAAAATAAACCGTTAAACAGCATAACTGTTGCACGGGAGCTGACAAAACGTTACTCGGCCGTAACCGAGATTAAAAAGGTTCAGTCAGATAAACTGCGCGTAGTCGTTACTGACTTGAAACAGGCCAACGATATCGTTAGCAATAGCCTCTTCACGCTGGAGTATCGCATCTACATCCCTTCTCGTGATGTGGAGATCGACGGTGTGGTAAGTGATGCGGGTCTAACTGTAGATGATCTGATGAATGATGGGGCTGGCCGCTTTAAGGACCCTAACCTTCAATCAGTTAAGATTTTGGAGTGCAAGCAATTGCACTCAAAGTCCATCGAAGATGGTAATTACTATCCATCAGACTCGTTTCGCGTAACCTTCGCCGGATCTGCACTTCCGAGCTACGTTGAAGTGGGAGGAGCTCGTCTACCTGTACGCCTGTTTGTACCGCGGGTCATGAATTGTTCCAATTGCAAGCAGCTAGGTCACACGGCCACCTACTGTAGCAACAAGCAACGGTGCGGTAAATGTGGGGAACGCCATGCGGATGATACTTGCAGTAGGCCCGCTGAGAAGTGTGTTTACTGTGGGGAGAAACCGCATGCACTTTTGACATGCCCAACGTACAAACTTCGCGCGGAGAAACTGAAGCGATCCGCCAAAGATCGCTCCAGACGCTCTTACGCAGAAATGCTTAAAAGAGCTGTTCCACTTATCTCCGAAAACCCATTCGCTCTCTTGCCAACTGACGATAACGCCTCTAACGACCCTTGCGAGGGGCATTCTTTGGCTCCGCTTGGGAACTCTAGGAAAAGACCTAATCAAAACTCACCTGAACTTCCTCGTAAGGGTCCTAGGTTGTCCCAAACAAGGGTACAAAATAAAAATAATTCATCAACTGGAAGTGCTGGTACAAATCCGAAGATAATACCTCCTGGTTTTGGGAAATTGAGATACAACCAGGAGTTCCCAGCACTCCCCGGGGCACCAAAAATCCCAAGTGCTCCAATTTTACAGTCAGAAACTCACCCTAAAACGGGATTCCTTAAATTTTCTGACATTGTGGACTGGATATTCACAGCTTTCAACATTACCGATCCTATGAAAAGCTTGCTGGTTGCTATTCTACCAACAGTAAGAACATTTTTAAAACAGTTGACTGAACAATGGCCCCTCCTTACAGCGATCGTATCCTTCGATGGCTAACTTATTAGACGGAATCAGGGATCTGATCACTGTTTTACAGTGGAACTGCAGAAGTATTATCCCCAAAATCGATTCATTAAAACACTTGCTAAATTACAATCATTGTGATGCATTTTCCCTATGTGAAACATGGCTAACTTCTAATATAAACCTCAACTTCCACGATTTTAACATTATCCGCTTGGATCGAGAAGACTCATATGGGGGGGGGGTACTTTTAGGGATCAAAAAGTGCTACTCCTTCAATCGAATCAACCTCCCTTCGACGCCAGGCATTGAAGTTGTCGCTTGTCAAACAACAATCAAAGGCAAAGATCTTTGCATTGCTTCTATTTACATTCCTCCTAGGGCCATGATGGGATATCGAAGATTCTCCAACGTGATTGAACACCTTCCCTCGCCCCTCCTGCTTCTTGGAGACTTTAACTCTCACGGTACGGGGTGGGGCTGTCAAAACGACAATAATCGATCTTCGACAATTCAAGACCTTTGTGACAACTTCAATATTACAATTCTGAACACAGGGGAAATGACACGGATCCCTAGACCACCTGCGCAAGCAAGTGCACTGGACATATCTTTATGCTCGACATCACTACGGTTAGATTGCAAGTGGAAGGTAATATCTGATCCCCACGGTAGTGACCACTTACCAATTGTAATTGCAATCACCACTGGTTCAAGACCATCGTCACTAATCAATGTTCCCTATGACCTCACACGAAACATTGATTGGAAGAGCTACGCTGCTGCGATATCCAAAACTATCGATTCAACACAGGTACTTCCCCCGGAGGAAGAATATAAGTTTTTGTCCAACTCGATTCTCGATAGCGCGATTCAAACTCAGACGAAACGAGTACCCGACGTGAACACCCAAAAACGTTCTCCCAACCCGTGGTGGGACAAAGAGTGCTCAAACGTGTACGCGGAGAAAGCTGTCGCGTATAAAACCTTCCGGAACGACGGGTTAGTTGCTAGTTATCGAGTGTACGCGATATTAGAAAAGCGAATGAAAAATTTAATGAAAGCTAAGAAACGCAGTTACTGGCGCCGGTTTGTCGACGGGTTAACAAGAGAAACATCGATGAGCACTCTTTGGGGCACGGCCCGACGTATGCGAAACCGAAACAGTACTAACGAGAGCGTGGAATATTCAAACCGTTGGATATTCGATTTCGCCAAGAAAGTTTGTCCGGATTCCGCCCCGGCACAGAAAATCTACCGCGCCGCGTCGCCTTACAATACCGCGAACGAAACACCGTTTACGATGGTGGAGTTCTCACTTGCTCTCTTATCATGTAACAATAAAGCCCCGGGGCCAGATAGAATCAAATTCAACTTGTTGAAGAATCTGCCAGACTCTGCCAAAAGACGCTTGTTGAATTTATTTAATAGGTTTCTTGAGGGTAACATTGTCCCACATGACTGGAGACAGGTGAGGGTCATCGCCATCCAAAAACCAGGAAAACCAGCCTCCGACCACAATTCGTATCGTCCGATTGCAATGCTGTCCTGTATCCGGAAGTTATTCGAAAAAATGATCTTGTTTCGCCTCGATAATTGGGTCGAAACAAATGGCTTACTGTCAGATACACAATTTGGCTTCCGCAACGGCAAAGGGACGAACGATTGCCTTGCGTTGCTCTCAACAGAAATTCAAATGGCATATGCTAACAAAGAGCAGATGGCATCAGTATTCTTGGATATTAAGGGGGCTTTCGATTCAGTTTCGATCAACAATCTTTATGAGAAGTTGCACCAGCATGGTCTTTCGCCAATTTTAAATAACTTTTTGCTAAACCTGTTGTCTGAAAAACAAATGCATTTTTCGCATGGCGATTTCTCGACATCACGATTTAGCTACATGGGCCTTCCCCAGGGCTCATGTCTAAGCCCTCTCCTCTACAATTTTTACGTGAATGACATTGACGAATGTCTTGTCAATTCCTGCACGCTAAGGCAGCTTGCAGATGACGGTGTGGTCTCTATTACAGGTCCTAAAGCCGTCGACTTGCAAGGACCACTGCAAGATACCTTGGACAATTTGTCTGCTTGGGCTCTCCAGCTGGGTATCGAGTTCTCCACGGAGAAAACTGAGCTAGTCGTATTTTCTAGAAAGCGTGAACCAGCGCAACTACAGCTTCAATTAATGGATCAAACTATTGCTCAGGCTTCAACATTCAAATATCTCGGGGTATGGTTCGACTCTAAAGGTACCTGGGGATGTCACATTAGGTATCTGAAACAGAAGTGCCAACAAAGGATCAACTTTTTCCGTACAATAACTGGAACATGGTGGGGTGCCCATCCAGGAGACCTAATCAGGCTGTACCAAACAACGATATTATCAGTGTTGGAGTACGGATGTTTCTGCTTTCGCTCCGCTGCGAACATACATTTCATCAAACTGGAGCGAATCCAGTATCGTTGCTTGCGTATTGCCTTGGGTTGCATGCACTCGACCCATACGATGAGTCTCGAAGTGCTGGCGGGCGTTCTTCCTCTGAAAAATCGATTTTGGGACCTCTCATATCGATTACTCATTCGATGCGATATTCTGAACCCATTGGTGATTGCAAATTGCGCAAGGCTTGTCGAGCTTAATTCTCAGACCCGATTCATGTCCTTGTACTTCGATTACATGGCACAGAACATCAATTCATCTACGTATAACGTCAACCGTGCTCATCTCTTAGATACTTCTGATCACACTGTATTTTTCGATACATCCATGAAGGAAGAGATTTGTGGAATTCCGGATCATATTCGCCCACAAGTGGTCCCAAATATTTTCTATAACAAATACCATCAAGTCGACTGCGCCAAAATGTTCTACACTGACGGATCAATTCTCAACGGGTCCACAGGCTTCGGTATCTTCAACGAAAATCTTGCTGCCTCATTCAAACTCAATGATCCTGCTTCAATTTACGTCGCAGAATTAGCTGCCATTCAGTATACTCTCGGGATCATTGACACCCTGCCCTCAGACCATTATTTCATCGTTTCGGATAGTCTCAGCTCCATTGAGGCCATCCGTGCGGCGAAGCCTGGAAAGCACTCACCGTATTTCCTGGGGAAAATACGGGAAATTTGAGTGCTTTATCTGAAAAATCTTACCAGATTACCTTGGTTTGGGTCCCGTCACATTGTTCTATTGCGGGCAATGAGAAGGCGGACTCTTTAGCCAAGGTGGGCGCATTAGAAGGCGACTCTTACGAAAGACCAATTTGCTTCAACGAATTTTTCAGTATCTCTCGTCAGAGGACGCTCGATAGTTAGCAAACCTCATGGAGCAATGGGCATCTGGGACGGTGGCTACATTCCATTATCCCGAAGGTATCAACGAATGCTTGGTTTAAGGGGTTGGATGTGAACCGGGACTTTATTCGTACGATGTCAAGGATCATGTCCAACCATTACTCGTTTAACGCGCATCTCCGTCGTATAGGGCTTGCTGAAAGTAATCATTGTGTTTGTGAGAACGGCTACCACGACATCGAGCATGTTGTTTGGCTGTGCGCAGAGTACTGTGTTGCCAAGTCTCAACTAATAGATTCCCTTCGGGCCCGAGGTAGATCACCCTATGTGCCAGTCCGGGACGTCCTGGCAAGCCGTGACCACCCCTATATTTTTCTTATCTATATCTTTTTGAAAACCATTGATGTCCAAGTTTAATACATTTTCCCCTCTCTCATTCACAGTAGAATCTCACCAACCTATCCCTGTATCTACAATATGGCATTGCTTCACGAGTCTTCGGTGCATACCCTTCTTGATAACCGTCTACCCAGAACATCATGACATACCTCACATGCGGATGATATAGAGAACATCATGACAGTATCAGAGTGCCAATAATTATCCGAAATATCGACCCTCCCCTCGCCCCTGCGATTACAGGCTGGAAACTACAACACTACAACAAAATGTGCATATCCGCCACAATGATCAATCAGCAAACGACGATGTCAATTACACAATATGTATCCCACTTCCTACCTTTTTCCTTTACTTACATAAGAGGGGAGCAAGCCGCCCCTAAATACGGCTTTCCTTTCCCCCACTAACATGTGACATGTAATTAAAAAAAATGAATTATCGGCCTCGTTAAGCTAAAGCATTTGGGCCTAAATAAACGTATTTAAGATAAAAAAAAAACTCTTCTCCCTTGAGAAAATGTCCATTAATGTTTTATAAATCTAATCTATTTGGAGGTTTTCTGATTCTAGTGGATCGCCGAGATATTTCAGTGCTCCTGAAACTTGCTTCGTTTGCCTGTTCGGACTTGTTTTCCCTTGAATGTTCTGCAAAGTGGTCAGTTGATGTTTGGAAGTGTGTTGGCATTTTCATTTGGTCGTCTGTTGATCTCGTTTGTTGGTAACTGCCCTGGTTATTGTAGCCCTGTTCAGGCGGTAACTGAATTGGGGGAGGTAACAGCATATTTCTATCTCGGCTACTGCAATAAACTTCATTAGCATCGTTCAAAGCCTCCTTATCAGATGCTTCCTTCACTGGACTGGGTTGAAGTTGATCTACGTATCGTTTCCAAATGCGACCATCATCCAATTTAACTATGTAATGAAGTTTGCCCACGCGTTCCATCACTGTTCCGAATTGTCACTTCGATGAACTCAAAAAGTCACGAGCCGAAACTCGATCGTCAACACCAAAATCTCTCACTGCAATATTCCTCTCGCGATTAGAACTTGGGTTTGTATCACTTGGAATAATTAAATCGAACCGCGAATACTAGCATAGATGGAGATTCGCCGGTTGTGGGATGAATGGTACGTCGATACGCCATCAGAATTTTATACAGTTCCAGCCGGACATCCTTTCGTTCACACTTCAAAGCCTTCAGCCTGTCTTTGAAGGTTTGGACGGATCTCTCAGCCTGCCCGTTTGTAGCTGGGAGGTATGGTGCTCCCATTTTGTGTACAACGTTGTTTTTCTTTAAAAATACCTGGAATGGCTCCGATGTGAACTGTACGCCTCTATCACTCACAATTACTGATGGGACGCCATATGGTGCGAAGTATTCTTGCAAACGATCAATAGTGGTTCCAGTTGTCCTATCTGGAATGATCTTAACTTCGGGCCATTTTATGTATGCATCTACAATTACTAGAAAATTTAGTCCGAGGTCCTGCGAAATCAATGTGAAACCTTTGAAAAGGTAGCGAAGGACGTTCCCAGCACTGAATATGAACTTTAGTAGGGTTTTTACGTGTACTCGCACAGTTACTACAGTTTCTTGACATCTATTCGATATCTCGATGTATACACTCCCACCAGCAGTACGATCGCGCCAACGACTTCATCCGAGATACGCCTAAATGACCAATGTGTAGTTCCTCCAACACTCGTCTACGCAATTTGGAACGTATGTAAACGCGAATACTCTTTAGAATACAATTCTTCTGAACAGAAAACTCGCTTTAATCAATCCCAAATCTATCACGGCCGTCAACTATTCTTCCTACCTTCATCCCCTGCAACAAATTTCGGACATTCGGATCGTGTTTCGTGCAGTCCGCTAGCTCTTCGACAGTAACTGGCAACGCTTCAATTTGATTCAGCTCGATCACATCTACTTCTTCGATACGGATATTGTTAGTCTCGATGGGCAATCGAGACATACCATCCGCATTGGCATTTTCCTTGGAGCATCGATACCTTATCTCATAATCAAACGATCCGAGGAACACTGCGTAGTGCTGCATTCTCAATGCCGAGAGCATGGGGAGTCCCTTATTTGGCGATAAAATCTGAGAAACCGGTTTGTTATCTGTAAGAAGGGTAAACTTACGACCATAGAGATATTGGTAAAATTTCTTCACTCCGAAAATTATGGAGTAAGCTTCCTTGTCGACCTACGTGTAGTTCTGCTGTGACTTATTGAATGTTTGTGAAGCATACTGGATCGGCCTTTCCATTCCATCGCGGTAAACATGACTCAAGACTGCGCCGACACCATATGGAGATGCATCAGTAGCCAAGACAAGCGGAAGTTTTGGATCGTAACGAGCGAGTACTCGATCTGACTGTATATCCCTTTTCACCCAACGGAAAGCCTTTTCACACTCGATATTACACTCGAAACGACTTTGTCCTTCAACAGGTTGATAATTGGGTAAATGTCAGAGTTCAAGTTCTTTAAAAACCGACCGTAATAGTTTATGAGACCCACAAACGCACGAACTTGTTCTCGATTGCGCGGTCGTGGCATTTCCTGAATCGCATCGATTTTTTCTTCATCTTCCGATTTCCTTCTTTATCGATAACGAAACCGCAGTACTCAATTTGATAGACGAAAAACTCACACTTTGCAACATTAACGCGCATACCATACTCATTTAGTCTTCGTAACACCATTCCAAGTCGTTGCAAATGGGATTGGTCGTCCGGTCCCGTAATTTTCATGTCATCCAGAAATACTGACACGCCAGGAATATCTCGCAAAATTTGCGATATTTCGCGCTGAAATATTGCTGGGGCAGATGATACACCGTACATCAGCCGAATTGGTTGATATAAGCCTAGATGAGTATTTAACGTTTCTGCCTCAAGCAAAAACGACATAAATCATATCAACGATGAATTTAGGGGTAGGAGTTATAATAGCTTTTTTTCTAGAGTTTTCCTACTGGAGCTGTAGAGCTAGGTTCTCGGAAGGGCTCCCCGTCAGAATCACATACTACAATTTGCAGACGAGACAGGCAATGGCGCCTAATAAAACACTGCTTTAGGCCAATTGTAGCGGGCCGTGATTTTGAATGTGATATTCATTGTACGGTTCAGGTATGTGCGGGGGCAGGGACTTGCGATCGTGTGCATCATCGCGAAGGGCTCGAGCATTTGTACGTTAACGTGTTCGATCGCGTGTGTATTTGTATGTCACGTGTGCTAACGTGTATGTAACTTCGCGTGTATAAATTCTATTTTATAATCTTGTGCCTTTCGCGTGTGTCCTAGAATGATCGCGCGCGGACCGTGAATCTCATACTTGAATTTTTCGTGTACGGTTCAGATTCTAGAAGAATGTCACTAGAGTTCCCAGTCATGTCGCCATAGAACGTGTAGTCTAGTGGATATGAGCTTTATTTTTGTAAGTTGCTAGAATGAAGAGTAAAGATTTTCGGACGTGACCGATTCATGATCGCGCGTTTTTGCAGGTTCGCGTTTATAACTTCGTAAGTACTAAAACGTTCACATTATTACCGGAGTGTTACCAAGTTTGCACGATCGCGGGCGTAGGTGTGCGTAGATGATCGCGAATGGCTTAAGCCTTTGTATGTTGACGTGTTTGTCGCGTGTGCTCGTGTGTATGTGACTTCGCGTGTATGAATTCTATTTTGTAACCCTGCGGCCATTCACATATTCGAGTCTGTTCTTGAATGGCCACGCGGACCGTCATTCTGATATTTAGTTTTTTGTACGGATCACATTCTGACAGGGAGTGAGTAATCCCATATCACTAGAGTTCCCGGTCATGTCGCCATGGAACGTTTTGTCTAGTGAGTATGGGAGTTATTTTTCTTAAGCATTCAAATTTATTTTTTGTTCCTTTTTTATTAATTAATATGGACTTAGACTGTTGGTACCGAGGATAGAGACTTCCGGACGACCCCGATTCACGATTGCGCGAGCGCGGGACGTGGCTTGACGCTTGATATCGCGTTGGTAAGTTTATGAGTTCTGAGACGTTCACCTTATCATCATGTTTGGTGTTCGTAGACGTAGGTTGCTTGGAAAATCGCGAGGGGCTCTTACGCTTGTATACTGACATGATTTTGTATCATATTTGCGTGTGTTCTTGAATGGTCGCACGAACCGTGAGTCTGATATTAAATTTTCGGAACATGGTTCAGATTCTAGCAGAGAACAGGTTCCCTTATATCGCCAGAGTTCCCGGTCATGTCGCCATGAGAGTGGGTCTGGGTCAATTGGAATAAATTATGATTATTGACCATTATGCCGAATAACCGTTATGCGAAATGTCTATTATGCCAAATGGCCCGCTCCCCTAATAAGTATAGCGTATTTTCTTAATCGATCTTCCTGAAGGCAGGCATGGACATAGGCTTCTAGGATCAAGGATAGACTTCCAGAATCTATTGTGGCTTGATGATGTTTACAATACCGTCAATCCCATTAACCTGCGAGAGGGGGGTAAGAGTTATAATAGCTTTTTACACTTTTTACGTTTTATTATTAAGAAAACAATATGAACATTTATTGTTGGACATATTTTACTGAATACTTGATGCAACTTTATTACTATCTTTATTGTCAAATTAATGAATTTAGTTGCCATTATACATTCCATGCTAGTATTTGCACGTTGTCAGTCTGGAACAAATTGGTCTATTCTACATTTTTCTCATGCAAAGCTCGACGTTGAATTTGAGGTTCGTCTCGTGATACTGCCGCTTTGATCACTGAAATGTTTTCCTTTGCAAAAAAATTCAGCAAACTTTTCTCGGTGCTTTTGAAAAAGTTCCGTAGCAGTATTTTAGCAGGTACAATAACATTTGTTGTGTTAATCATTGCAGCTTGCCCTGCCGAACTGCACATTGTGCAAGGTTTTTCCGCATAATTACCCATTCTTAAATAGCGGAAGTTTATTTTGTCACGTTCGTCACAATCAAAGCTTTCATCTTCTTTAAGGCGACTTTGTACTGCACTATCCTCCTCATCTTTTTGACGCATAATTTCCTTAGCCATTTTGTATTCTATGTATTCCTCATTATCCGTGGAAAAGCAACCTGTATCAACACTCATCTCCGATGACAACGTGTCCTGAAAGAGGAATTCTTCAACGACAGTCATTTTGGAACAATATTTTAAGCACTTACTGATAGACTAGCTGTATCAACATGCATTATCCCTTCTTGGTCAATCTTTGCGGAGTCCGGACCGGAGCTCCGGTCACGATATGAAGCGGATTCAAAACATGATGGTTCTACGTCCCTGTTTGGATTCCTTCCCTCGTCGCTACATTGCGAGTTCTGTATATAGAATAAGCTGAGAAATTTTTCTTCTTCAATGTTCATGTCAATAGATAATCGGTCGTCCATTGAACCATTGAGGCATATAACGTTCGGGTTAAGTGGTTCTGCTTGAGGACTAAGCGAGACAGCATTTGTACCATAATAGGAATCCAAAAATGATTTTGCCTGTAGTTTGTCCTCGCGATTACATTTGTGGGAGGGTGTTGTTACACGGTCCATCTAAGAAAATTGTAATCAATCCTTCCTTCACTTGAGTTAAGACATATATCGACAAGTTATCGTAAATAGAAATAAGCCGAAAACGCAGCGTCTCAAAAACACTAAAACTTGAAAATTAAAATTTTCTGACATCATTCAGCATGAACTACACGCTCGTAAAAAGTTACTCAGATTCTGAGTACTTTTAACTCAGTTTTGAATGATGTTCGTAAACGTCAAAAATTGAGTTGTCATGTATAATATCTCTGAGTAACTCTGACTCTATTTTTGGGTATTACACAAGAAACCGTTTTGGAGTTACCAAACGGAAAAGCCGTTTCTCCCCAAGTTAAAAATTCCAAGCGTCATCCGCCATTTTCCATTAGTAGGTACACGCTCGTTTAGTTATCGCTCATAACTTTTTCACAAATAAAAATTTGTTCAAATATTTATAATAGTTGAAGCTAGAGTTGTAGTGTGTAAAATACATTTTAATTGAAAGAGTGGATTTGAACAACCAGCATGCAGAAGATTTCGGAAGAGGTGGATGCTGAAACTGCAATGAAGTTGCGAGGTAATATTCACGTTATATTATATATATATATATATATATATATATATATATATATATATATATATATATATATATATATATATATATATATATATATATATATATATATATATATATATATATATATATATATATATATATATATATATATATATATATATATATATATATATATATATATATATATATATATATATATATATATATATATATATATATATATATATATATATATATATATATATATATATATATATATATATATATATATATATATATATATATATATATACTGGAAAAAAGTGTAAGGTTTCAGGTTTCTCATGCCATGTGCCAAATTGTGGGAAGATGATTCCTGGACACGTGGATGAATTGAAGGAACACTTCCGGTTGGTACACAATTTGAACACCAGCAAAGCAGCCGCTCAACCTTTCCTTTGTTCAGAATGTGGTTCACTGTACCAGAGGTTTAAGAGCTTGAAACGGCACATAGAGAGTGTTCATCCACTAATTACAGAAAATTCTACAAATATTTCATACGACCATGACGCTGTTGAACAAATTCAAAATAATCATCCGGAAAATATGCTCGTAGATGATGATTATCTGTTGAGAATAACGAATACCATATTCTTTAAAACGGCGCCGTCGTTGGATGAAATTACTAAGAAAATTAGTAAATTCGCCACAGATTTGCGAAAAGATGTATCTCTTCCCGAGACAAAAATCAAAAAGTTCTTACAGATTACCTCGAATCTTATAGAAGATTACGAGTGTTACATGTTGAATCTATTCAGAGAATTTTTGAAATCGAAGTCGATCCCATTAAACGATACCGACGCTTTGAAATTTATAAACGACGCATCTTTGGATGGAATTTTTGCAGACGTAGCTTCTCCAAAAGACAACCTAGCATATTTGTCTGGAGTTGCGGGTTGTGCTGTGCCAAACCCTAGGGAAGAAGTCTTGGGAAGAACTAGAATCACTAAAACTGTCCCTGCGATTACCAAACTAGGCAAAAGAAAAAGTGTACAAATAGTGAAAGACGTTGCTCACTATATTCCACTAACCAGCATTTTAGCACTGGTTATGAAGAATCCCGGAGCTCGCAAGATGATAGCAGAAGAAGCAGTGAATGACGATATCTTGTGCGGTTTCAAAGATGGTCAACGTTTCAAAACACACCCGTTCCTGACACGGTTTCCCGATGCATTACGACTCTCGCTTCATCTGGACGATGTCGAATATCTGAACCCTTTGGGATCACGCAAATCAAAAAAAAAACTTACCAATTTCAGTGTTAAAATTGAGAATCTCCACCCCGCAATTAATTCATCCTCCAACAGGATATATCTAACGCTTACAGTTCGCTCAAGAGATGTAAAAAAATATGGCTACAATAACGTTATGAAACCGCTGATTCAAGATTTGCGTGAGCTTGAATCAGATGATGGTGTTGTAGTACAATATGGGAGTGAAAAGTTTACGATGAGGGCAGTTCTAGTGCATGTTTTGGGGGACACGCTGGCAATTCATGAAATTTTCGAGTTAATGGGGCCCCAATCAAGTCTATTCTGTAGAATGTGCTATGCGACGCGTACTGCACTTCATTGTGGAAACATTGGTGATACCTTCCCTCATCGCACTGAAGAAAGCATACAAGGTGATTTAAATGCTCTTCAAAACGGAACTAAAACACCTTCACAATGCGGAATCATTCGAAAATCAGCACTGAATGAAGTTAAATATTTCAACATAGCGGAAAATAACACGTTTGATCCAATGCATGATCTTTTGGAAGGCGTCGTCATGGTCGTAATCAAATGTGTTTTGAACGAAGCTGTAAATATCCATAAAGTGATAACGATTAGTCAAGTCAACCAAATTATACAGCATTACGAATACGGTATAACTGAATCGGCTGATAAACCTACCGCTAATTTTACTTGCGAGAAGTTAAAAGCACGTGGACATGCTATTCCTCAGTCAGCTTCGCAATGTTGGCTTCTCCTTCGAGCATTCCCTTTTATGTTCAACCAGATTCTCGGATTTAATTCAAATTTATCATCATTGCTTAGAGCTCTCATGAAAATAACTTATTATAGTTTCTCCAATAAGCTAACATTGAATCAGATTAACGATCTGGAAAACGAAATCGAATGTTTTTACAAGTTGTTCAAATCCTGCTTCCCTGCCATCAACCCTACCAATAAATTCCATCACATCTCTCATTATCCCTACATAATTCGTCAGGATGGGCCAGTTGTTAATCATAGTTGCTTACGCTTCGAAGCGAAATTCAAGGAGTCGAAATCCCAAGCGAAGACATGCAACAATTTCATCAATTTAACAAACAGCTTTGCTAAGCGCCTGAATCTAGCACAGATAACCACTATTCTTGACCATTCATACGAAATTGGTACGGTAGATATCGTTTCGTCAAAGCACATACACAAAAAATCTCTAAATAATTTACTCCTGATCCGGGATCTACCAGATTCAATCAAATATATAAACCATATGAAAATAAATAACACAAGCTTTCGGCCGGGACTGATAGCGAAATACCAAGTATGCAACGAAATGTCCTATGGTTTGATAATAGATATATTGCAATCGGATAATCAAATTGTTTGCCTAATACAGCATCTCGAATGCGAATATTGTTTACAATACAACAGTTACAAACTCAAAACTGACAGTCAAGTTATTCGCATATCACACAAGAACTTGCAAACGAAAAAAACATACAACTTATGGAGTATATACGGAGATTCAGAAGAAAACTGCTATATAAGTTTGAAATATGTAGATAGTTAGTAGGGAAATAAACTTGGAAATAAATTTATAATAAAATAAACAACAATCAAGAAGGTAGTGCAAACAACTTGAGATGTCACTTTAAACCTTTATATATACTTATTCGCTCTTTTCAGCCCAAAAAATAAACGATCAGAACCTAGTTCTGCTCAACGATGCCGACCTAGTTGAAATGGGGATAATCGAAAAAGGATCCCGTCTAACAATTCTTAACATAATAAAAAACTATAGTTCTGAAGCTAATCCGACCAAAGATAAAATTGATGAGACTTCCAATAATGTTCAAAATTTGGTAAACTTTCTACTATAATTACTGTAAGCGCTTGTCGTACTATACATATTTAACGTTTTCAGATTAACCGTTCGACATTCGAAGATGACGCAAAACTCCGAATGAAAATTTTGTATCCAATTTTGGATCAAGGGATCGTACCAGATAAGGACGGTTTAAATCATCTTACACGAGTCGCATGCAAGCAAATGGAGACTCAAATAATGGACGGTCAAAGGCAAGTAGAAAGTTTTATTTGTTACTCTACTAGTGCATCAAACTATGAACACTCCTTAAAGTGTGATAGAATGAATTGTTTACATTGAACCGCACGAGTCTCTCCGCTAGAGCAACCTTGCGGCGAAATGCGCAATGCCTATACATATTTATAGGGCTTACGGCCAATTTCTTTATCCTCGCTTAAATTTTAAACCGGGTTCACCAGTACGTTTAAACCTGGTTAAGACGTTAAGCGAGAATGAAGAAATCGACCCTTAGTAGTCCTTCGAGCAAATATGCAGGTGATCTAACACTGTCTATGAGCAGAGAAAAGCAATGCCTTTCGTTGTGAAGCTTCTATTTCAAAAAACATCGTAGTCAATCAGTATCATGCATTATTACTTCATTGAGCCTATGAAACTATGAAGTATGCATAGTAATGAAGCACGGCCAAACAACTTCACTTCTGATTATCAATGTAAAGAAATGTATGAAACACAGTACAAACTGCTAGAGGAAACCACATAGTTATCAGTTCTTCGCATCCTGATTTCAATATTGACCATTCTTTTCACATCTTCAATCTGGTTCGATTTATAAACTTCGGCATAAGAACGTACATGCGTCTTTGACGGTGGTACTTAGAAAAAGTAATTCGTCATGTTCCGGCACAAAATTATAAAGACGACCGACGACGACGAATTATAATAACTTAAACATTTAAACCAACAGAATTTAAAGGTATACAATTTCTGTTTATAGCGAGCGTGTTTATTTGTTTACATATACAGTTCAATCGTAAATCGACCAAAGGGTCTAACTAAGCCGCAATGTCGTTGAATCGAGCAACAGCGATGCCAGATTTACAGACTGTGGACAGATTTGCTGCACTGAGAAACAAAAATATGCAGAATTAGCATACTTTCATTCCCGTCTCTTTTGCTGTAATTCTCGACGAACATATGATTACGGCCTAAAAGCCAACCGTCAAAATCTACTTTGAATGGAAATTCCAGACAAACGGTTACTAGTCGAACACAGCTCACAACAGTTTATGAAAGAGAAAACTTTTCTCTTTCGTTTACTACCAACATCTGTGATTGGCGTGTAACGGTTTGTCCGGAATTTCCATTCAAAGTGGATTTTGACAGTTGGCTTTTAGGCCGTAATCATATGTTTGTCGAGAATTTTCATGCATTTTCTAGCATATACTTCTAGTAAATATTCAATTAGTGGATAGACCGAATACGTCCAATGCACAAAATTTGCAGCAGAAGAAACGAGAGGCAGATCAAAAAGTATGATATCGGTGATTAAAAAAAAGTTCTGCGTATGCCTGGTCCAGACATTTACAGACTTTTAAAACAGTAATAAACTGACCGATTTTCTTCAGAAAATAGATGTGTCCCAGCATGCAAAGAATTACGAATCAAATACCGTTCATACTTTTACCATTTAGATTTTTTTTAAGAAATTTAGAACTTAATCTTTCACGGAATCTTTTTGGTCTTTTTCGGAGTAACGAACCAATGATCTCTAAATGCGCAGGTATCCTTCTGTTGATCAACAGCATGCGGCAGCTGTTCAAATCGTAAAATTATTTCCACAACTTAGTAATACGCGAGTCACACCAACTGCTCCTGATGAGGTTTGTTATTCTATGCTTATTTAATTTCTCTAATATAATTATAATTATTTTCATGCTAGTCATTTTTCTTTTGGCGCAACGGAGGCAAGGAAAAGGGTGCTCATACTGGCATGATATTTCATCGCATCCGGAATGTCATCAAACAGCTACCTGCAGAAAAACATAAATATAATCGAGGAACTATGCCTGTAGAAGAGTCCGTTTCAACTGAACTTGTAGAGCGGGCTCAATTGCTCCGAGTAATGCTTGCATCGGCATCAGTAGCAGAACATATTTGTGATGAAATGGACCGATGCTTTCCAGTCCTCAAACTGTTATTAAAAGAAAAGAAACCCGTTAATGATATCTTGGATATGTTTCCACACCTGTGTTCATATGAAGGATTGGTGGTAACATGTTTATTTTTTATTATTTACTATTTCACTTTATGGTATTCACGGAACATATGAATATTTATATCATATCACTTTTTCTAGATTCGTCAAATGTTTGAGAGATTGTATCCTAACAGAACAGAAGGTCTCAAAATCGAGGATGTCTTCTCTCAGTGTCTATCTTATTCACCGTCCAGATTCTCTAGAGTAGAAGATGGTGAGATATAATTTTTTTTAATTTAGCCCAAAGGTCTGTCATAAAATTTTAAATTTGTAAAACTATTCACAGATCACATTCGAGGATGCTTGAGAATAATTTCTCATATGCCAATTCGCGGACAAAAAAGAACGCTGGTAGGCTGTCCAACTGTAGGCGAAGAACATTCGGCTTCAATTTTAATTCGTTGGATTGGGGTAAATGCAATATAATATACATAAGGTTAGATGTAATGATTTTATATCATCATTAGGAGTGCTTAGATACATACATGGCATCCCCCGCAACTGATTCCAAACTACACATGGTGTGCGTAGCAAGCCCGATGAAAAGAGGAAATTATGCCGTCATTTGTGAGAAAAAAGTTATATTCGAGACTAACAATTCTATTCATGCAGTGGAAATTTTATTCAAATGCCACGCAGTTCTCGGAGTGGAGGTGCCACCTAATTTTAGAATGTTTTGGGACTTTCTGGCATGTGCCATATATAATATAATTCCGCACAGTCAGAGGACAACTGTGAATAGACTCGTCCAAACTTTTATTGAAGTTTCCCGCGCACGTATTGACAACAAATAAAAGGACAACTTTTTTATACAATACTTACTAAAAACCATAAAATTTAATAAACAGAAGTTTCTTTAATTATTATTGTAAAAATATTCCATAAGAAAAGAAAGACTGCATTGTGTTGTATCCAAAACAAAATTTTGACGGCCAATTTCTTCACTGGATGTAAACCGGTTTAGTTCCAGTTCAAATGCAACAATCGATCATGAACCAATTTAAATAGGAATCGGTTGTTGCATTTCTTCTTACAGAAACCATTCAGAATTGCAAGTCATAATCCGGATGGCTCCAGTCAGTATTCCGGCTCCAGTGACACAACCTATTCTAACTAGAATCGATTGTGTCACTGGAGCCGGAATACTGACTGGAAACAGCTGCAATTCCGGCTCATTTCCGGCTCATTTCCGGCTGAACTTTACTGGGTTTTAATGAAATCCCACTGAGACGTCCAAAAAATTGTTTCAAAATCGTTCAACACGGGTCCAACGATGGACGTTCGTTGAACGGTTATTTGGACGATGCCCAAATTGGTCCAACGAACGTCCTTCATTGGACGATTTTGAAACCAACCGTTCTTAGAGGAATATTGCACTCATAAATTGGGTAATATTCTACCCAAAAACTGAGGAATTACAACTGGCTTTGTTGTCTACTCAAAAATTGGGTAAGCTTCTGCTCATAATATGAGTAAAAATCGATCAATTTTTGGTTTTGTTGAAGTTCTACTGAACCCAAAATTTGAGTAATGTTCAACTCAAAGTCTGCGTAATAATTACTTAATTTTTGGTTTTGTTAAATTTGTACTGAACTCAAAATTTGAGCAATGTTGAACTCAAAATCTGAGTACTAGTGAAGCACTTTTGGGTTTAGTGTAGATAATATTGTACTCAAAAACCGAGTAATAATTACTCAGTTTTTGGTTCAGGCTGGCTTACTCAAATTTGAGTAACTCCGGAATTACTCAATTTAAGGGTTGTTCCACTTTATCTGGAAATGGGTGGGATTAAACTCATTTTTGAGTAACTTTTTACGAGCGTGTAGTTATTCTTGTCACCTGAATCACATAACAGAATCACATTTTGGAGAAAATAACGAAGCGAACGGGAACGAGAAAAATGAAATCATTTTAAAAACCTTTCCTTGACCTGATGTACAGTGCAAACTAACAGATTTTCGTATGCAATAAAAAAACAAATTAAAAAAAACAAGCGAAATTCTTTACAAGTCAAGATGAAGAGAAAGAAAGGTGCAAACATTCGACACGACCAGCAAAGTGCAGTCGGAAATGAGTCGAAATTCCGGCTGGTTCCGTTTAGTACACGGTTAAATAAAACAACCTGCAGAATAAGTTCTTTTAACTTACTTTTGAGTTGTGCGTCGCTTTCGCACTTATTAGTGTTGTCAAAAACAAAAAGAGAGATTCGACTCAGTCGAGGTCTTCCGTGGAGGAAGGTACTTTTGAGTTGTTTGGGGTGAACTCAAAATTAGGTAAATTCAACTTAAATTTGAGTATCAAAAACCTATCAATGAGTTGTAATTTTTGCCGTGGTTAAGTGGAAACTACCTTCAACACGGTTTACCTAATTTTAAGTTCCCCCACGATACCACGAGATTGAGTCAAAGGAACTCAATTTTAGGTAGTTTTTCGTTTCCGTGTAGGTAGAAAAATAAAGCTCCACTGAAATCTGCTTGCGGAGCAACTGCGGCTATATTTGATGCGCCTTTCAGACGCCCGCAATGTGAGATTTTATTATAAGCGCGACAATAACGTAAGAACATTTTGCACAAACCAGTGTTGCCATATGTACAGACTTAGCTATAGACCACAAAAAACAGACGTTTAGACTAGAACAAAATTTCTTCAAAAACCTGTGTAAACTTTCAAATTGATAAACGTTGGAAACCCGTGTTTCACTATTGCCATCTGCGCAACCCAGGGACAACTTTACAGATAGTGCTTGTTTTATATATGTACCACCGATTTGATGGTGGCGCTAGTATGCCTTCTCTGTACGACTACCACGACCAACTACACGAAAAAGTTTCAAGAGAAAAGCGTGTTTCGTTACGTGTGTTATGAACGCCGTCAATGCGGTTAGAACTACATTAAGAGCGTATTCCAAAATGTGGATAAAGAAAACTATTATTAGAGAATAAATTTATCCCGTCAGCCAAGTTACATAAATCTTATTATAAATTTAGCTGAAAGTCGTTGTTTTTAGCAAACCGGCTCTCTTCCTTCCTAAAAATGTTTTGGTTTTCTTGTTGTGTGAAGTTTGTAATCGGTAAATCATTGGTGTCATAAATGAAATATAAATGAAAAACATTTTGGCCAATGAAAGTAAATCACCAAGCTTAACAATTCGTGAACCTGCGACATCTTGTTTCAAGTTCATTAAGAACGTCAAGAATTCTAGTATTTTGATCGGGAGAATAAACAATATATGTAAGGTTTTCTACACATTTAGCAAAATTGGTTTTGAATAGAATTTGTGTGCTTTTATCAGAATTCTGGCAGCAAACCAGTAGTGCTCGATTTCAGCAAGAATGCTATCAGGAATGTACAATTTTGTTCGACTTCGGCCAGAGTTTTGTTCGACTTTTGCAATAATTCTGTCCGGAAGATGTTGCGATGGTTTTGGTATGGATCCCTTCAGAATTATTCTGGCATTTTCCTCGGCTCTACCGATGGATTTCATGCCTTAGGAGATATTGATTAGTTTCGGAAGATTTTCGGAAATTCCATTATAAGCGGTAAGGCTTGATTTTGAAAGTCATCTTCTTGTATTTCCGAAAATCGATTTATTTTCTTTTGGATTTTTTAAATTCCAAATGGAATCTATGTTTCTGTTTAAGTATGGGAGAATGAGGTCAGTTTCTAATGTGAACAGCGAAATAAATTTGATGATAGAAATGCTTAAATTGTTTATTTTTTAGATATGGAAAATAGTAAATGGGATGCCTTTTTCAAATTTTGCTCCATTCGAGCCGCCATGACATCACCAAATCTCCACAAAATTTGCTTATGAGTTCAATATATGGGAGCTGTCAAGTTGTCCCCGGGCTGCATCTGCGCAACTGTTTGCTATACGTGTTTGACAGCTGCACTCTAACTGCATTGTATCGATCACTGCGCCATCTACAAACGTTTGCCAAGCGTGTTTCAGCCGTCTGATTAATTCGGAATCTCAGTAGCGGGAATTTACACACGATTCGAATCGAGCCTAAACGTCTGTTATCTGTGGCGATAGACTTTTCTACGGCTCGTGTACGTACTCGTCGCATGACACACATCACTAGCTGGTGGAAAATAATGAACAAAGACGGCAAAAGTAAAATGGATTGTTTTCAACCAAGAAACTGCATTAGTGTTCGTGACACTCAATAAAGGATAGGAATGAGCGATGTCGATGCTATTTTTTCAAAATCGTTTTCTTCAGCTTGAAAAATCAATTTTTTCCATCCGATCTTTTCGGTTTGATGTTTGACTGTTTATTGATTCAATAAAATCGATTTGGTGAAATCAGTTTTTCTTTCAGAATTCTCATTGAAAAAGACGCGATTTTTTCCACAATCGATCCTTTTTTAACTCGAAAAATCGATTTTTTGCATTTATTTTTCCCGGCTTGATGTTTGACAACATCGATTTTTGCGAATTAAAATGATCGATGTAGCAAAATTGATTTTATTTTTCAAAATGCCCATCACTAAAAGGAAAAGATTTGGTCTCCAATGAACACAGAGAACTGGCATTACCTAGCAGTAGGTAATCTGTGTATCTTACTTCCTTCTTGTTTTCCGATAGCGAAATAAGGGCAGCAGATTCAAATTACCGACTGGTAATATAATTTAAGTGAGTTTTTCACGTGTTAAGGAACAGAATACTTTATGGCAACACTGGTACAAACTCTCCCGTTTCCTCCCACTGAGACGTCCAAAAAATTGATTCAAAATCGTTCAACACGGGTCCAACGATGGACGTTCGTTGAACGGTTATTTGGACGATGCCCAAATTGGTCCAACGAACGTCCTTCATTGGACGATTTTGAAACCAACCGTTCTTAGAGGGCTGACCCGAGACGAATCAGTTCATCACACGCAAAAATTTATTTAATTGACCTTTCTATAGGCTAGTTTACAGTCCGGAAAACGTGTCACGGGATTTGGGTCCCTGTGTATTTTAAATGGAGCTCGGGATTTCAAATCCCGTGACGGGAAATAAGTCTACACAAAAATGACAGTTTTCCTGAAGTGTAAACCCAACCGCGGGAAACATCACGGGATTTTAAAACTCTCCACACAGAAATTCGGCCGGGAACAATTCAACACAAATTGTTTCCGACGGGGAAAATAGTATTTTTATAAAGTTTACAATTCGCTGCAAGTTGGATACTGTTTGTATTTTTAAGAAGCAGCAGAGTTTTTGGTTTGACAGTTTGGAGAGATCTCAGCGGGAAATTTTCCCTGATCAAATCCCGACGCAAATCCCGTGCGAAATCCCGTGATCCATTTCCCGAACTGTAAACTAGCCTTATTCCCGTTGAAAAAGAAAAGGCGCTGAATTATTTCGTGATGAAAACAAAATATTTTGCCGTGCAAAAATCGATTGAGGTTAGGTATTTCCTGATGAAAACAAACCAATTTCCTTTGACTTGAGTTTGCATCTGTGGTTGTAAATGAGCTGTCAGAAATCTTAATGCATCGCTAGCATACACGAAACCATAAACAAACCTACAGAATAAGTTCATTTAACTTAAATTTAGGTACTTTTGAGTTGTGTGTCGCTTTCGCACTTATTAGTGTTGTCAAAAACAAAACGAGAGATTCGACTCAGTCGAGTCCAGGTAACCTATAAGCAAGCTGAATGCGTCTTAACGGCTACTTGATAAGCACTTAAGTCGTTTTAAATGCTATTTAAAAGTCGCTTTTGGCAAAATATACGGCTACATTACTGCTGTGCTATGAAAATGCTTTTTTACTACTGTTGTGCATTCAGAATGCTGCTTACTGGCAAGAAGTTTTTAAACAGTTTTTCAAATGCTGATTAACAACAGTTATGCATAACGAATGCCAGCATACTGCAAGAAGCATCCGGAATGCAAATTTTACGCTACTTTACTGCATACACTAATGCTTGTTGGTTACCTGGGAGGTCTTCCGTGCAGTAAGGTACTTTTGAGTTGTTTGGGGTATATTCAAAATTAGGTAAATTCAACTTTAATTGAAGTAAACTAAACTCAAGGTTGAGTTATGATTTTTGCCACACCAAATTTTACCTTCCTGTACGATATCACGAGATTGAGTCAAAAGTACTCAATTTTAGGTAGTTTTTCGGTGGCGTGTACTTCTCTATCTGCCTCTCGTTTCTTCTGCTGTAAATTTTATTCAGTGGACATATTCGGTCTATCCACCAGGGATACCAGATACATTTTCAAATGTCTTCACATTAAATGTGATTAATTTTCATGACAATTTCTTCATTTCTCGAGTACTTTTTCAAGTGGACGTATGTAACATTTGGTGGAAACCGAGAAAAACGGGTTTGAAGTTTCTAGCGGGAATTTTTAAATCCCATTTCAAAATTACTGGAGAAATTCCACAATCGATTTTACATATAACATTGTTTGCCACGCCTTTTTTATGTAACGTAACATTTCTACACGTTTGATGCGTGTATCATGTAAAAACTAAGAAAATAAATTGATACGCCTTTTCGATTTCTTGACTGTATCATACACCGTCATAATCGTCGTCTTGAAATTTATGTTGTTAGATACGTCAGTCGGATTAGACTGTCATTAAATTGTGAAAACAGTTACGTCGTTTGGTTTTTGCTATTCTTTGAGCGTTAAAATTATTAAATTTAAAAAAACAGTATAAATATGAGCAAATATCTGCCACAGTTACACTAGTTGATTTGCTTGCTCAAAGTGCACAGGAATAATATCCTACTTGAATGAGTAACGTCCTCACATTCTCAACAACATAAGTGAGTTAATGATAACATGAAAACTACCTTGTATGTATCCCGAGCATAGCTGGCCGTCATACCGTAGCACTCTGGATGCACATATTCTTCCGAGAACTTAAAATCAGTTAGATGGTGTTGAGTATCGCACCTGTATCCTTCTCGTAGTAAATAATGCGGTGCTTCAGTTCGGGAATAACCATTTTCGATCTTTGGCACGGCACGAGAACAGTAAGTCAGCTTACGAACAAAGTGCATATGTTTCACTATGTGGACAATTATCAGTGGAGAGCAAAATCGTATTACCCATCCTCGCGGTCATTGGTCTTAGCACCGAACATTCGCTTCAACTCCAGCATGCATGCGTACTACTTCGGGTACTCGTACGGAAAGTACTGACGTAACTAAGCACAAAATACTTTCACTCGCGTTTGTAGAAACGTTCTTGACGTATGTCGACGTCGTGAAAAACTGTTTTTCTGCGTTACTTACGTCGAATTTGTGAGAGCGTATGTGTGCTTTCCGGACAGCTGGTCCCCGGTCAAACCATTCGGAATTTGATTCGGAATACTGAATGGAGTCAGTATGGATTCCAAATCAAATGCAACAACCGATTCTGAGTCGGAATCGCTTGTTGCATTTGATTTGGAATCCATACTGACTCCATTCAGAAATCCGAACCGGTTCCGGAATGAGTTTAACTGGGTCAATTTGACAGTTTCGTCGGTTCGTTTTCAACATGGCGCATCGGCAAAAAATCAGAAACGTGTGAACATGGAAGTTTCGTCGTTTTGTAAAAATACCCACTGAGACGTCCAAAAAATTGTTTCAAAATCGTTCAACACGGGTCCAACGATGGACGTTTGTTGAACGGTTATTTGGACGTTGTCCAAATTGGTCCAACGAACGTCCTTCATTGGACGATTTTGAAACCAACCGTTCTTAGAGGGTATCTTAAAACACTTTAAATGAGGGAATGTCATAATTATCTGAAATTAGTAGTGTTTTTGACGGCATTTGAAATCGCATACAATGAAAACCAGCTTTGTTTACATTTTGTGACTTACGTCTATTTGAAAAAGTACTCGAGATTTGTCTTCACCAACCAGGATTCTGAATCGGTTTTTGATCTTGAGCCAGAAATCAGTCAAGACCAGAGATGCCAGGTACTTTTTTCAAATGTCTGCAATAAGAATTTTAAAAGTCTGGGAAGAACAAAAAATGTCAGGAAAGCTAGTGTAACCAAAAGCCTTTATATTCAAAAATCTGCAAATATCTGCAACAAAACTAAAAAATCTGCAAATATCTGCAACCAAACTAGAAAATCTGCAAATATCTGCGTCATCGAAAAAATCTGCAGCTTAAAAGTCTGCGAATTTGCAGACTTGTCTGCAAATCTGGCATCCCTGGTCAAGACATCTGGAAAAATTTGTCTTCACACCCAGTAAAGTTCAGCCGGAAATGAACTGGAATTCTGGTTGGTTCCAGTTCGCACACGGGTTCCAGTGACACAACCGATTCTAACTAGAATCGGTTGTGTCACTGGAGCCGGAATACGACCTGGACCCAGCCAGAATTCCGGTTCATTTCCGGCTGAGCTTAACTGGGCAATAGCGGCCCTTACACGTTCAATATTTTTGTCAATACTAGAGAGTATTGATAAAAGTATTGTACGTGTAATGGGAAAAAGTTGTATTGACGATGTGGATTTCAAACGGGACTGAAATATTGTAACAATATTGTCAATACTGGTATTGACAAAAATATTGAACGTGTAAGGGCCGCTATTATTATGATAAACCTGTCTTCAACCCTTTCAAATGTCTTCAAAATGAAAACATGTCTTCAAATCTGGTATCGCTGCTATCCACTCATCGAATTCTGACTAGAAGAATATGCTAGAAAATGCATAAAAATCACAGCAGCATAAAAGAGACGGGAATAGAAAGTATGTTAACTATGCATATTTTTAATTCCCACACATCGTTTTTTTCTAGCACAATCTCGATCATTCTGCAAACTTCGCGACTGTTCAGCTGGTTCTTTTCCGTTTTTCATGTTACGCTCGTACATACCGAATGAATCAGAAACAGCATAACATATTATAGGTATATACATTTCGTTCGGAGCTGGCGAGACTTCCGAAGGACTTTCTAGTATTTTGCCTGTGGTTTGATAAAACGGATAAAACCGCGATTATCCGGCTGATATCAGCTGTAAATGGTACCAATGATTGAGAAAACCAGCGACGAATTCGATGACTTTAAACAAAAGGGACATGTGGACCGAATAAGTACAGTGACACAATCTCATATTCGTACACCTCTAGTGTATATGTTTAATATTGTTTCATAAATGTTTGCGCTATTTAATATAGGTATTGTTTTGTAAATGTGGCAGTAGAATCATCATCTGTCTTTTTTTTATCATTTGTAATCAAAAATGTGCAAGTTTCCGTACACTACACATAAAAAATCATTACTTGGTGTAAAAATGGCACAATTTCATATTCGTACACTTTTGGAAACTCAATTAATTTGTAATTTAAGACCTGTTATTTTTTTTGTTCTACTTATAAAAATGGATTTTATGACAACAAAAAAAGGTTCATTGGCACAGTTTGCTTTTCACTAGTTTTAGAAATTCCCTCAAATTAACGTAATGGTTAAAAAAAGTAAACTAACTGCCATTATGGAACGGAAACTAATTATTACTTACCAAAATGAAGCTAAATCTATTCATGAAATCTTTGAAATTGTTCAAAGGTTGTGTCCAACTATTTAACATGTCGTTAAAAACTTTGATGTGGCGAAACGTAGAACAGATATTGCGAAAAACTTGAGCCGTTAAAAAATTTACGATGAGGCATAAACGATTTTTAATTAGAAAAATTTGGGAAAATCGAGTAATTAAGGTTATATAGAAGGTAAATAAATTGAATCATAGCATTTAAGTATAAGTCTGCTCTGGTGCGGCTCGAAATGTATGGAGAACGGACAATTACAATGCTTGTGTTCTGAGCAAGAAGCTGTTCATCAATGAGAAAAACTAGTGGTCAGCATTCCAATACGATTGAAAACTGTAATTACAAACAAAAGCTACTACATTGAATATTTATTATAGAAATTTCAATTTATTTTTGAAAAAATATGTGTACTGTACGAATATGAGATTGCGTGTATATTTGACTTTCTTTAGAATTAATATTATTTTTGAAAAAATGAGCATATGTAGTACAAAGATAATTATTGCATCTTCCCTATGCTATCTAGTAAAATATTTCTACATAAATGAAATGACTCGTAAACTAATGTTTTACTTGTAAAATGCATAGAAATATTCCGCATAGCGGTGTACGAAAATGAGATTGTGTCACTGTAGATGGAGATACCCCACTGAAGCGGACCCTACACGAAACAGAAATATTGTCAATAAATATATTGACAAGACTGCTTCAATCCATCAATCCCATTTAAATTCTACAGAATCAATATTTTCAAAATGACCCTACACGAGCAGAAATATTGACAATAAATCATTTATTGATAAATATATTCTTGAAAATATTGATTCTGTAGAATTTAAATGGGATTGATGGATTGAAGCAGTTTTGTCAATATATTTATTGACAATATTTCTGTCCCGTGTAGGTTCCGCTTCACACGTTCAATATTTTCGTCAATACTAGATAGTATTGACAAAAGTATTGTACGTGTAATGGAAAAAAAAAGTATTGACGATGTGGATTTCAAATGGGATTGAAATATTGTAACAATATCGTCAATACTGGTATTGACAAAAATATTCTGTTCGTGTAGACCCGCTAATTTCTGGGAAAATCTGTTGAAATTTCACAAATATGGCAAAAGTCTGACTTGTATGTATGTTAGTTGAGAACAATCTGGAAGATTCCAGATAAATCTGGGATAATGGCAACGCTGTTTGTCGACCATACTCGACATACCGAGTAATTTTTTTTCCCCTCCGTCAGAAAATCATGCTTCCGCTCCCGGACGGAGTACAAACGAAAACATAAACAAACGTATGCATTTTGCAGAAACCAGTGTTGCTCCATGTACAGATTTTTCTACAAAGTAAAATATATTTCGAAATTTGGCACAGAATTTGTATTGAAATATCTGATGGTCAAAATACACACACAGCTACTCAAAAAGTTAGCATTTTTATACCAACGGTTTCCTCTTAAGGATCAAGAAATCCTTTTGAGCAGGTTTATCAATTGAACCCTTAGTAGTATGCGTAGAAAAAGTATTGTGTTCAGTTTTGCCACCGATTTATCCATATAAAACCTTTTCAAAACTCTAAAAGAAGAATATCAGCCGATTTATTAGATCATCACGATTAGAGTTATGCCAAACAGTTGGTGGAAAAACAATTGACCGATCGGAATGGTGTTTTTGAAAAAGTGGTTGTTATTTTTGTCACACTACCACACTGTGCTGGGCACGCCACACAACTGCGCAATGGAAAAAATCACAAGCTTTTTCAAAAGCACCATTCCGATAAGTCAACTGTTTTTTCACCCACTATTTGACATAATTTGAATCGAAATTATTTCATAAGTCGACTGATATTACTCTTTTAGAGTTTTGAAAAGGTTTTATATGGATAAACCGGTGGCAAAGCTGAACATAGATTTTGCTACGCATACTACTAAGCGTTTAATTCTTAGACATGCTCAAAAATGGTTTCTTGAGCCATAAGGACAGTAATTGTTTTTTTTTGCATACACATTCGCCGTGTAAACGAAAATTTCTAATTCAAACTTCAAAACGTCTGAATACAAAAGCAGCTGATAAGTCTTTAGAAGTATACAGAATTGGAATGGAAAAAGTATAATATAATATTATAGCACAGATTTTTGCCGAGCTAAAGTTGTAAAACGGAATTTCTCTAGCCTTTGTAGTAGTATGGATAAATTGGGATAGTGTTTTCAAAATATAAAAATGAACAGAAATAAAGTTTCTAGACATTTTCGAGTCTCAATGATACGAACAAATGACTTTTAATCAAATCGCGCTATTTTTCCAAAACAAATATCACGGGTGTTTCACGTTTTAAGGTGAAGCATTAATTATGGCAACGCTGGCATAAACCCTCCCGTTTCCCAAGTTGAATCGGTTCAACGCATCGTTTTTTCTGGCACAGTCTCGAACATTCTAGAAACTTCACGAATGTTCCTCTGGTTCATTTCCGTTTTTCATCTTTTGCACTCACACAGCACACAGCGATGCTAACGAAGCAGAGAGAGACAGCACATACACATTTCATTCAGAGCCGGCGCGGCTTTCGAAGAACTTTCTAGTATTTTGCCTGTGTTTTGATAAAAACGAGGCGGCATCAGTTCGGCAAACATCAGTCGTACAAAGACAACCAGTGTGTGCACAAGTTCTGCGAAGTGAATCTTTTCTAACGAAGCCTTTTGACTAGAAAGCGTTTTTCTTCATTGTGAAGTGTGAAAACGAATCGAAGTGGAAAAAGTTATTTTATTGGGCAAAATTCTTTGTTAAAAAGTGATATTTATTCGTCTTGGTAGAAAGCTAAAAAGAATTCATCAAGGTAAGTAGTTTTGGCTGATTTTTATGAACAAACATGCTGATCCTATGAAATATGGGTCATACATTTTAATGTTTCTAGAATGTTCAATTTTCTGTTGAATCATTTTTTTTGGTTTGCTTAGATCTGAATAAAACTTGATTCTGGTTTATTACGCGTGATTGATTTTAAAATATGAAAACTTCTAATAAGTTGAATAAAAAAATCCACGCTATCATTAATTTTTTTTTTTAAAGAAAGCGAAAAGTGGCAAGAATCTTGTAAAGTCGTACAAAGTGAATAAATCAAAGAAAACGTGCAGATTGCTGGTAGCTTTTTCATCGAGTCTTATAGGCAAACTAATTTTGAAATTTTTCTTGTGATATTTTTTAAGCAAAATGTTTCAATTTTAATTTACATGTGAACCACAATAATTTATCGTACTCATTTTTGGCAAAAGGCATGTCCATAATTGCGTTTTGACCCATTTTCTATGGGATTTCTTATGGGAATGACGCGATTATAGGCAGTATAGGATACGTACAGACCGCATAATCCTTTGAAATAGTAATTAATATGCTCATTATGAACTATTAACTACATTAAATGCCATCTTATGCCAAGTCGAGAAAAAGTATGTAACTTCTAATAACCCCACTTCCTCTTTCTATTTTTTACAGATGCCAGAAGCCGCCGGTGAGGTCGAAACCTTTGCGTTTCAGGCTGAGATCGCTCAGCTGATGTCGCTGATCATCAACACGTTCTACTCGAATAAGGAAATCTTCCTCCGTGAGCTGATCTCAAACTCTTCTGATGCTCTGGACAAGATCCGCTATGAGTCGCTGACGGATCCCTCAAAATTGGACAGCGGCAAGGAATTGTACATCAAGATCATTCCGAACAAGGAGGCCGGCACGCTGACCATCATTGATACCGGTATCGGTATGACGAAAACCGATTTGGTTAATAATCTGGGAACGATCGCCAAGTCTGGAACAAAGGCATTCATGGAAGCGTTGCAGGCCGGAGCCGACATCAGCATGATTGGTCAGTTTGGCGTTGGTTTCTACTCGGCTTACTTAATTGCTGATCGCGTTGTTGTGACTTCCAAGAGTAACGATGACGAGCAGCACGTGTGGGAATCTTCAGCTGGTGGTTCCTTCACCATTCGGCCCGATAACGGAGAACCATTGGGACGTGGTACCAAGATTGTGCTGCACATCAAGGAAGATCAGCTGGAATATCTGGAGGAAAGTAAGATCAAGTCCATCGTGAACAAGCATTCTCAATTCATTGGTTACCCGATTAAGCTGCTTGTTGAGAAGGAACGCGAAAAGGAAGTCAGCGATGATGAAGCCGAAGAAGAAAAAGAGGATAAGAAGGATGAAGATAAAAAAGATGACGAGCCAAAGATTGAGGATGTTGAAGAAGAAGAAGACAAAAAGGACAAGAAGAAGAAGACCGTCAAGGTTAAGTATACAGAGGACGAAGAACTTAACAAAACTAAACCGATCTGGACTCGTAACGCTGACGATATCTCCCAGGAAGAATACGGAGAGTTCTACAAATCGCTTACCAACGATTGGGAGGACCATCTAGCTGTGAAACATTTCTGCGTTGAAGGTCAGCTAGACTTCCGCGCTCTTTTGTTCGTTCCTCGCCGAATGCCATTCGACTTATTCGAGAACAAGAAAAAGAAGAACAACATCAAACTGTACGTGCGACGTGTCTTCATCATGGACAACTGCGAAGAGCTGATTCCAGACTACCTTAACTTCATCAAGGGTGTAGTCGATTCGGAAGATCTCCCACTGAACATTTCCCGTGAAATGTTGCAGCAGAATAAGATCCTTAAGGTTATTCGTAAGAATCTGGTCAAGAAATGTATGGAACTATTTGAGGAACTTTCCGAGGATAAAGAATCTTACAAAAAATTCTACGATCAGTTCAGCAAAAATTTGAAGCTGGGAGTCCATGAGGACAGTCAGAATCGGCAAAAGTTGGCGGATCTGTTGCGTTTCAATACATCTGCTTCGGGTGACGAATATTGCTCACTGGCTGAATATGTTGGTCGCATGAAGGAGAATCAGAAGCACATTTACTTTATTACCGGTGAAAGTATCGAACAGGTGAAAAACTCCGCATTCGTTGAACGCGTCAAGAAGCGTGGATTTGAAGTAATCTACATGACAGAAGCCATCGATGAGTACGTCATTCAGCAGCTGAAGGAATACCAGGGCAAGCAGCTAGTTTGCGTTACCAAGGAAGGTCTGGAGCTACCGGAAGACGAAGAAGAGAAAAAGAAACGCGAAGAAGATAAGGCCAAGTTTGAGAACCTTTGCAAAGTTATGAAGTCGGTCTTGGATAACAAAGTCGAAAAGGTCGTCGTCTCAAATCGTCTCGTCGATTCACCGTGTTGTATCGTCACCTCTCAATACGGTTG
This sequence comes from Topomyia yanbarensis, assembly GCF_030247195.1. Taxonomy (NCBI): domain Eukaryota; kingdom Metazoa; phylum Arthropoda; class Insecta; order Diptera; family Culicidae; genus Topomyia; species Topomyia yanbarensis. The sequence continues at coordinate 288,834,327 of NC_080672.1, forward strand.
GTCAGCAAATATGGAGCGTATCATGAAAGCTCAAGCCCTTCGTGATTCGTCAGCCATGGGTTACATGGCCGGTAAGAAGCATTTGGAAATAAACCCAGATCATTCGATCGTGGAAACTCTGCGGCAACGAGCGGATGCCGACAAGAACGATAAAGCCGTCAAGGATTTGGTCATCCTGCTCTTCGAGACTGCTTTGCTCTCTTCTGGATTCTCGCTGGACGAACCCGGAGTACACGCTTCTCGCATTTATCGTATGATAAAGCTGGGTCTCGGTATCGATGAGGACGAAACGATGAGCACCGAGGAAGCGGCTGCTCCAGCTGCGGGTGGTGATGCTCCTCCACTAGTTGACGACTCAGAGGATGCCTCGCACATGGAAGAGGTGGACTAGACTAATCTGATCTCCGTAGCTATCCTGTAACACAAAAATCTGAGGAAGTTTTTGGTTGTACTGTTTTCCATTCAGTTTTGAGGTAGATGCGATCGATTAATTTTACGTTTAGGCATTGCAAGGTTGCACCTCGTGCTAAGGTTTTATTAAGTTTGTTCCGCGTTGTAGCGGCTGCAAAGATGTACATTCTTGTCATATACTTTTACTAGTAGTAATTAATAAGCTAGAGATTGCAATCTGCTGATAGCTTTTTGGACGAACTGATTACATTTAAAATAAATATGTCATGTTCTGGTAAATGAAAAAAATCTCATATTTCTTAATTGCAAGAAAGCAAGCTGAGAATATCCCTTTTCCGCATTCTACGTCCTTGACATTTCTGCATAATGCAATTTCATCAGTTTTGGTCAATCTTCTGCTTGGCGGCAATTTTTTCAAGTTATTCAAGCCTTATTCTGCATTACCAAAGGCGTTAGTTCTCTATAAACTGTGTGCATTGTGGTGGATTGAGTTTTCGAACGATTGTGGTTCCATCGAATCGGACTCCCGTTTGATTGGCTTTTTGCCTTTCTCGTATAAAGAAAGGCTATGCAATCACTGTAAAAATTGACTTTTTAACCGAGGCTCGGAGGGCCGAGTGTCATACACCATTCGATTCAGTTCGTCGAGATCGGCAAATGTCTGTGTGTGTGTATGTATGTGTGTGTGTATGTGTGTGTGTCATTTAAACTCACACAATTTTCTCAGAGATGGCTGAACCGATTTTCGCAAACATAGTTTCATCTGAAAGGTATAACGCTCCCATAAGCTGCTATTGAATTTTTAGTTGATCCGACTTCCGGTTCCGGAGTTACGGGTTGAAGAGTGCGGTCACACAGCAAATTCCCATATAAACTGGTACCACCATGATGTTCAAATGATGAAAAACATATTAAAATTGATGTAACATTACTCTAGTTTGCGGGTCTGGATCACTAATGGTCAATCAAAGCAGCTTTGACCACATTGGTCACCTATGACGGTTCATGACGCCCCCGGGGAACCCACCAAGTTCCTAAGCTAATATCACACCCATTCCACAACGAATTCTCTACCGATTTTTACAAACTTGATTTCAAATGAAAGATACAGTAATGCCATTGACTGCTGCTGAATTTCATTCGGTTCTGACTCTTACTTCCGGAGTTACAGGGGTGTTAGTAAGGATACACTGGTATTTCCCATATAAATCGGTACAATCGTAATACCTCAGAGGCTAAAAACTATTGAAATGGTCACCAAATTACTTCTTATCGCAGATCTAGATCACTGATTTGCAATCAAACATTCTTTGAATATATTGTCCACTATCGACGATTCCGGAAGTCCGGAATTCCGGGCATATTCCACAATTAAAGTCACATCGGTTTATCGGTGATAACACAACCGATTTTCTCAAACCAAGTCTCAAATGGAAGGCAAAATATGCAGTTGAGTATTGCGTCTAGGTCCCCAACAGTCATTCAAAGTCTCTTTGGCCACACTGGCCATCATCGACGGATCCTGAAGTATCCAAATTCAGAATAACGGTTATATTGGTTTCTCGAAAATGGCTAGACCGATTTGATCAACTTAGTCTCAAATGAAAGGTGTTGCGTCCCCGGAAACTGATATTAAATTCCATCTCCATCCGACTTCCAGCTCCGGAGTTACGGGTTGTGGAGTGCGATCACATAGAAAACTCCGATTCAAACCGATACCGCGATGAATGCAAAAACGTGCTCTTATATATACTTACCAAGTGTAATAAGAATGAAAGACTTTTCCATAATGTTATATTGTACGAACCAGCTATTAAATCATAGTTTGGAGAAATGAGAAAGGCACAATTGCACCTCTAGGTGGATTAAAACAGGTTTTTTGAGAATGCAATTCATATTCGTTCTAAAAAGCTATCCATCGCAATGGAGAATAAAGGCCCATTTATACCCTCGGTGAACGTGAACTTGATAGAAATTGATGAAAATACATTGATATACTTATGGGATTTTCGATTGATTGACACCGGTGTAGTGGGTGCACTGGAACTGCACCATTTTTGCACTTTCTAGCAGAAGTGGGTGAAGTGCCTATTTTCGCCATACTAAGGAGGGCGCCCCACTGATTCATTAATTACTCGGCCTACAAACAATGGAATGCGTACAAATTGGCATCAACAGCTTTGCTTCCTTGTTTAGTAACAAGATAATAACATACATGCGCTGAAAACAGTGAAATTCTCGTGTTTGAGCGCAACGAAAACACGGCTTCAAATGGGTAGCGTGATAATAGAAACAAAGCGATAATAGGCTCATCACCCTATGTTCCATTGACACTTCTGCTAGAAAGTGCACAACCAGTGCATTCCACCACACCGGTGCACATCAATCGAAAATCCCATTAGCGAATCCATGCACAATTGTTAAGGCCTATTTACACCCTCGGTGAAAATGAACGTGAACTCGATGCGCACCAAATTGTTTTTTCCAATATCTCACTTATTAGTGCATGGAAATTGATGAATCTGGAACTAAACGATAGTACATTAATATACTTAGCGAATCCATGCACAATTATTCGATATAATTGAATCTATGCAATAATATTCATATTCCCCGATCATTTTAAATATTCCACGGTGAAATATGTCCGCAGTGGATCCCAGTAAAGTTCAGCCGGAAATGAACTGGAATTCTGGCTGGTTCCAGTTCGTATTCCGGCTCCAGTGCAACAACCGATTCTAACTAGAATCGGTTGTGTCATTGGAGCCGGAATACGAACTGGAACCAGCCAGAATTCCGGTTCATTTCCGGCTGAGCTTAACTGGGATAATTCACTTGTTCACCGGGAGTGTAAACGAGACGATGGGCGGAATTGACACGGAGTGGTGAATATAAATGTCATCGCTGTTCACGGTGAACGTTCGCCTTCGAATACTAGATTGCATTCTGACAAACTGTAAACTGCCAGGTGAGCGTGAAATCGTTGTTCGCTGATGAAACTGTTCACGACGTCATCCACCGTGAACAATGGAAGGTATTCAACACACGTTCACGTTCATTTTCACCGAGAGTCTAAATAGTGCTTTAGATGTAATTGAATCAATGCAATTCATATTCCCTGATCATTTCAACCCTTTAAGTCCTTGAAAATCAAATATTCCAGAGTGCAATTCACATTCGCAGTATATATTTCACTTGTTCACTGGGAGTGTAAACTCGACGATGAACGGAATCGATGCGGAGTGGTGAATACAAATAGGGGAAAGTGAGGCAATATCGCCATGTGGGGCGAGTTGAGCACCCCCGTTTTCCAAAAATCTATGAGCAATTTTCGATTTTTTTGTTTGCACGAATGCTCCGTCAATCACCATTACATGATGTAATACTTCAATTGCGACAAAAAACAAATCCTAAAGAACGAAAAATACAAAAATCTTATGGGATGTCAAAGAACTGAAAATATTATAAGATTCAAGCTATATGAAATAAGCAGTCACATGACGTATGTGCGCGGTAATTGAAAAATGCAAACATCTTCGGAATATTTAACGTCTTTCTAAGTATTTCAAACATAAAAATAATTTAACAAGACTTTGTAGTTCCCTCAAAAAAAAAAAAAAATGCGAAAATAGCCCTACGGCAGCAGCACACAAATCTCATATGAGTTCATGCATTAAATTCCAAAAAGTTATCCATATGTAAACGTTTTATGCCTGAAGTTACTTCGAACGATGAATAATAATATTTGCTTGAGAAAATTACTCGCAAAAATATGATTTAAACAAAATGGAAATTTGATTCTAATAGTTACGAAAATGATGTTAAAAAACTATAAGATGAATTTTATAGGCAACTACATGTCACTAAATCAATGGAAAATATGATTCTTAATAATTATAAGTGAAACAAATTTGAAATTTTGTAACAAAATATAATATTTTGCGACATGATCATATTGCCCCTTAAGATTGCTCATATTGCCCCACAAGCTTTTTACCAAGCCAAAAATCGATCATTACAAAAAACGATTATTTTCAAATATTTTTAATTTTCTTCTGCATGTTTAGTAACTGCGTGTGAAGAATATGTTTTACTGTACCAGTAGAGGGCAATTTGGGATTATTTGTATGTTTTTCTGTAGATATATTTGCCTTCAACCTTAAGGTGCTCATATTGCCTCACTTTCCCCTATCACTGTTCACGGTGAACGTTCACCTCCGATTGCAATCTGATACTGTAAACTGCCAGTTGAGCGTGAAATCGTTGTTCGCGTCTTAAATATTGTTCACGACGTCGTTCAGCGTGAACAATGGAAGGTATTCAACACATGTTCACGTTCATTTTCACGGATAGTCTAAATAGTTGCTTAAGGATGACTGTCAACGTTGTACATCGGCATAGGGATTCCAACCCCTGATTTTGGTACTTCTGTCAGGCCGATGACTATAGTTATAACCTTCCCGGATAGAATTTTACAATAGCATTTACCCTACAAACAATCATAAAACAATAAATATTATAGTTATTACTGTTTCAACGTTGTTCGATGCCAAGTTTTCACAGTAGATTTGCAATAAAATTTCATGTAACAATAAATTTCACTGTTCGGCAAAAAACTGATACAGTGCATTCACATTAAATTTTACTGTTTTCGAGAAACAAATGTATGGAGAAAAATTGATTTTTTTAATGTTAAGATACATAACCACCCCCCTTTTTCACTGTAAAAGTCTATTTTACATTGAAATTTACTGTAAAAACGTTAAAGTTTATTGTTTTTGTATTGTATCATAACACTAAAACTTACTGTAAATTATTGTAAAATTACTGTACTGTCACAGTGAAAATCATGGTTTTGTTACTGTACATTTCTATTCGGGTTATGTTGATTTGCCCCTGTTATACGACAGATCACGGGCCCTATTCTCACAGTGACGTCACTTATCGACTAGAAGGAAATGTCGTTCGATCGAAGTAGACTTCCGTGTGGTTTTGCTGTGCGTTGAATTCAATATTGCGTTGCGTTGTAACGATGCTTTTGGCGGATTGCACACTGATTTCATCATGTTTGACTGCTGATTATCTAATAAGAATTGGATCATTAAGCTATATATAGTTTTCCGTTCCATTCGATAAATTTTAGGTCCAATATACATAATATAACATTATTTCAAAAAAAAAAATTCGTTATAATACGTAAAAACGTTTTTTTTTGTTTTTTAAAATAAATATTATGTATATCAGGACAACACCCAAAATGAAAAAAACTATATGCAATGACTGGTGTTCATGTCAAATAAAAATAACCCTGCGGGAAAACCGAGAAAACATGCCTTAACCCATTATGTCCTAGCGTATGAAATTTCATACGCAAAAACAACACATTTCAGGATCATACTTGTAATACAATAAAGGCGTTTTCAAACTACTGGTCTTCTGTGAACGTTAATTAATGCCCTATAGTTTATAATGTGTATGCTCAATAATCTTTTTTTTTTATAAAATTCCATTATGTTTTCGAATGTCAAAGTTGGACAAAATTCAAACCAAAATATGAACAAAACATATTAATTTTATCTTCAAAATCATTAATTCTTGTTTCGGATTGTAAACGAATGGCCATGAGAGGTGTGAAAGATGTGGCTCAGTGCGTAAAAATGGAAGGAATTGGTGAAACAATTGAGAAAATTCTGCTGGTAGTTCAAGGTATGAAATTTCATACGCTAGGCTGAACCGATATCTTTTTTCCTAAGGCAAAATTATTTCTTCTTTAGGACCAGGAGGGGATTCACAACTTCCACGCTGATTTTAAAGTTGAAACAGTGCATTCAAGGCTAACAAATGCTTAATACGTAGCAAATCATACCTGGTTCCACCCAGAATATTTTTTATGTAAATTCTCGTAAGAAAAAGTTCTTTTTTTTTAAATAATTACAAAGTTTGAGGGAAAGATGGATTGATGCAACGAACTAATCGTGAGACAAAACGGCACGAGAGAAGTGTTAAAATCATTTAAAAAAGCTGCTAAATAAATGATCTCGCAAGGTTAAAGATATTATTCGATGTTATGCTGAATATAAAGATTTTAGCTGAATTTTCTATGTAATGATTTTTTGATACCCTATCAGCCCAGCGTATGAAATTTCATACGTTAGTTTTTTTTCGCAACAAAACGATCCAGGGTGGATATTTTATTTTTCCCATACTTTGTTTAGCATAATACGAGGGCTCACGAAGTATTGTATAAATTACCAAAAGTTTTAACATAGCTGGGTTATAATGGGTTAATTTTTTCTGACAGGGCATCATTTGTCGTGAAATCCGATATGTCAAATCCTTCCTATAGTGTCAAATTCAGACTGTCAACATATTTCTTTATTTTAAATTTTAATATTATTTTCACGTTTCCTGAGCTGGAAAAAACATTGTTACGATCACGAAAATCAACTTTATCGATGTAAGTAATAAAAAACGACTTTTTTCCCATTTAATGACCCAATTGCTTAGGAATTCATACTAATCCGAATCATATTAAAACCTCAGCAGTATGATAGCCATCATTGCAGGCCGCCCCCATCTCCATCGTTCACGGGGAAGGATAAAGGATAAGATAGACGGGAAGTGTTGATGCTCCACCTACTTAACGTATACGATATATTTATGTGGTTGAAAACTATCGAGTGATAACACGTTGTACAGACAAAGCGTTATGATAACTCGAGACGTTAGAAGTCATGGAAAGTATTTCCCATTTTCCATATCGGATTGTTTGTGAAATAGACGTATACGAACGATAATATCGAACATTGAAATGAAATACAAAGGATCGTAAATTTGATGCACGGGTTTGTTAGCAATAACGGAACTTGAAATTAGATTCATAAAAACAGACGCGGCGAATTTCCAGAACGTGATCATCGATACTAGTCAGATTAAAGTTTTATTGGGAATGATATTCATTGAGAAAAAATATTAATCGAGGATTGTATACAAATCGATCCTACAAAAAAATTAAGAAATAACTTTGAGCTGCCCGAAATAATCATTAACTGTACTGAAAGATTCACTCTGCATGACGGATGTGCGCGTCGTTTGTCCCCCTTCCCTGTCAGCATACGACCACAGATCCTATAGCCGATCTTCACTAATGCCACTCCCACACGACACGAAACTGAGACGAGCTCCAATCCGTCAACCTGTCGAAGTGGACAAAATGACGGGGTCGGGGATCCCAGTCCCGAGTTTAAAGGGGGGGGGGGGGGTAAGTTGTTCAGAATACCTTGGACTTCTATGTATTTCATCATACTACAGGAAGGATTGTAGTCTGTAGAATTGAAAATACAAAAAGGTAGGTTTCCCCATACTAATTTCCATACAAATTTCAAACGCAATGCTCTACGCCGGGTCAAAACCAATCGGCCCCAAATTTTGCACAGTTGTTTGGGACCTCAAATAGAACCAAAAACGTGCTGTGCTGAAAAAACGATCATTTTGCCCAACCCTAATATATTTATAATAAATGTATGTATGTATGTATATGTTTTTAAGGTGGTGGGCATAGCGTAGTTGGTAAATCGATTGCCTTGTACGCAGCGCATCTGGGTTCGAGTCCTGACCCCGCACATGGGGTTAGAAATTTTTCATAAGAGATTTTTTTAACCCGAAGAGGCGAATGACCTTAAGGTTAAAACCTCTACAATCGGAATTAAAAAATGCATGTTTTTTAGAGAGCAGATAAAAATTTTCAAAAACAACCTGGAAGGAAAAAATGCACAAAACCAACAACTCAGGCAAAGGCATTACTTCGGGAAGAGATTTTTTTATGTGCACAGCACACACTACTATCCAACTACTTAGTAGTTACCTGTGACTCCTTTTTAAAATAATTGATACCCTAACGAGGGTATTTTTGTTTATGCGCAAAAATTAATTTTTAACGTAAGTAAACCATTTGCATTCATAAAATGTACTTTTAGGAAAAAATTCACAATTAATTTTGTCGTGAACTTACCTTTATAATCAAAAATAAAATTCCAAAATTGAAGATTGGTCTGTGAGTTGATTCACGAGATATCATGCTCACTGGAAACGATTACAAAATATTGACGTTCAAGCACAAAAGTTACAGTTGACAGAATTTTCAATGGAAAATCATAAAACAATTTTCACAGGCGCATCAAAACATGTACTATTTTATTCTCTAAAACAATATTAGAGCAAAAATAATAATAAATTATGGTGAATGATTAGTGTAATAAGAAAGGCTATATATCACTGTTAGATGAATACAATACATTTTTTAATGTGAAATTCGGATTTAGCGACCCAAAACTTACTAAAGAAATGTATTTTTGTATCAATATTTGCATTGCATATATTTATGACTGCCTCTCTTAAGGGCTGGAACCACTGTGCATCGGTTCCTTGGTGATGAATGAACCGATTTTCTCAAATAAAGTATCAAATGGAAGGTATTATGTGCAGTTGGGTGTCCCATAACCCCTCCCCCTTTGGATAACCCTCACACCCGTATTTTCTTCATACACCGTGCATACCGAAATAAAATCTCGACAAACATATGATTACGGCCTAAAAGCCAACTGTCAAAATCCACTATTAATGGAAATTCTGGACAACCCGTTACCAGCTGAACACATTTCACAACAGTTTATGAAAGAGAAAACTTTTCTCTTTCGTTTACTACCAACATCTGTGATTGTCATGTAACGGTTTGTCCGGAATTTCCATTCAAAGTGGATTTTGACAGTTGGCTTTTAGGCCATAATCATATGTTTGTCGAGAAATAAAGAATTTCTGGCGCATCCTCCACTCTCACTCTACTAACCCCCACCTTTTCCTCTTCCAAACCCATTCCCCCAGCATTTCAAAATATTATCACATGAAGATGACATTGAACCCATGCTTATTAAGCTAATTAAATATTGTAGGGTAAGGTGGGGCAAAACCGACCATTGGGTAAACCCGACCCCCCCCCTCTGTTACCGAAAATCAGAAGCACTATGCGAACTAATTTTAATGTTGTCGTGTAGAGCATCGAAAATAACCATAATGGTGGCATTTCATTAGTCTACATTGAGATGCTCAAACGACAAAAAGTGTGTTTTTACAACTTTTGGTTTGACTTTTGTGCTTCATTGACTACACGATATTTCGGATTGTTAAAGTGATTGCATAATAAATGTAAGTGGATTTAAATTCTTTGATTAAAGTCCTACAAAGTGCATAGAATAATTCAATTCAACCTTTTTCATATTGTTTTTAATTGCATCGTAATGTAAAATGACGCGGTGGGGCAAATTTGACCACTAAATATTGGGGTAAATTCGACCGCTTTTTTGCTAAGAAAATTTTTATTTTTCCAATTGAAACATATTTTTATTGTTATTATTTATTATTTTTATGCAAAATGGCTCATAATTACAAACGAAAGACACAAAAACGTGATAATTATAGTATTGCTCCGATGCATATGGGAATATCATAACGTGCTACTGTTCGTGATTTTAGTATTCCAAGATTGACATTGAACTCCATTTTCTGCATGTTACAATTCATTAACACAACATTCATTGATTTATCATTGAAAAATCATAAAATTTGGATAATATCTGCACTAAATCAACCAAAAACATACACACTTAATTTGAATTACTGGGTACAGTAAAATTTTGCTGGGGTTTTGAACAGCAAACCGTTCGGTAATCAATTCAGTAAAACAATTCGGTTACCGACCTCTCCGCAATCCGTTCCATCCAAACGTCAAAAATACTGGTCAGTCAGCAGTTTTCTCTGAAAATGGCGACTTGGCAGATGATTTGATGTACCTGTTTTGTAAGTTTTTAACGAGGTTCGGTAATGTTGGTACAATTTTGCCGAACAATCAGTCAGTATTTTACTGGATAATTTTAATGTACCGAAAAGAACAGAAGTGCTGATAAATTCAGTTAAAATGTTGCGGGTTTCAGCAAATTATTCGCAAAATTACTGAAAATCGTTAAAAAATGAAAACTTTACTGCAAAATTTTAAACAATTTGCTGAGAGCTCAGTAAAAATTTCACTTTACTGTGCAAGTCGTCAAAAGAAATTACTGAACAACTTTTGGCTGGCTTAGTGTGTAGGGGGTCGGGTTTACGCCACCATTTTTGAAAACAGCAAAAATGAACATTTTTGTAAAACGCTTGTATCACAAGATATTCCCAAAATCCAAAAAATATTGCCCAGGCGTCTAACCTTTAATTTGGTATATAAAACGACTTGATCCGATGTAAAATGAGCATTTTACAGCCAAAACCATTTACTAGGTCGGATTTGCCCCACCTTACCCTATTATTTTATTTATGTGGTTTTTGTTTAAAGCGAAACTGAGTCAGTTCCTAACCCCAACTGCTGCCAAATTGTATGAACTGACAGCGATTGGGGCTAGAACCTGACTCAGTTTCAGGTTCAAGCGAAATCGCTTTTAGTCTGTCCGCGTCGACTTTCGTTGCAGCCGTGGAATACGTGCTAATGTCGTTTTCGATTGAGAACCTAGAAACTAACCCAGGTTAGTTACTTCAAACGAACGTTTTTAATGAAACTGAGTTGGGTTCTCGCCAAAAAGCAGTGGTGTGAGCGAACCCGAAATATATTTCAAGTTGGAACCCAACCCGGTTTTCAGTTCAGTGGCGCATAACCTAGGTTGGAAACTGGCTTCAAACAAACGGTTTGACAGCAGTTTGGTCCGAAACTGGGTTAGTTTCTGCTTCAAGCGAAAACGACATTAAGTGTAATAAGAATGTAATTGACGAATCCATGTGCAGTTGTGTTAGTGCGGTAGTTGAGATTAAATCGGGTGGATTTTTTTCTAAATGAGATTAAATCAGATGGCGAATTGAAAACATAACGTTATATGTATATTTTCTATATACATTGCAACTGTGTTGATGTCCTAGAAGTCAAATAAGTCAATAGACAGTTCCACAATTATATTGAACATAAAACAGGTTTTTAGTTTGACAATGGTTCAACTAGTAGCTGTCCAACTAAAAAGCAGTTCAGTCTTGAGTTCAGTTACAGAGTACCCCAATAAACATCTTATGATTCAAGAGCCTAACGACCTGTTCAGTTCAGGGTATCATCCAAACAATATGTGGAATCGTTGCACTATACGGGTTAAAGTACGTGTATAATATTTTTATTAGGGTAACCATCCAACGTATAACAACTATATATTATTCCCCAGAAACTGTAAATTATATGAACTATATGATATTGCGAATTTTACCCTTAGATAGACTCACAGCAAAATCATTTTGTCACACGAAAGTATACTCACACCGCATCTGCCATAGATTGATTGTTGCGGCGAAATAGTTCTAAGGACGTTCGCATTGGACGGCCAAGAAGGATTTCAGCAGGTGATTTTCCATCAGGTGCACTCCGACAGGGTGTTGATCTCCCAGTAAAGTTCAGCCGGAAATGAACTGGAATTCTGGCTGGTTCCAGTTCGTATTCCGGCTCCAGTGACACAACCGATTCTAACTATAGTTAGAATCGGTTGTGTCACTGGAGCCGGAATACAAGCTGGAACCAGCCAGAATTTCGGTTCATTTCCGGCTGAGCTTAACTGGGCTGTAGCAGCTGAGAAAGATGTCGAGTGCCTTGTCCAGGTCTTTCCCTCTTGCTTGAATTTTCTTGACAGTCCTGGTTGTTGCGGCGAGCTAAGACCGGCGACTATAACAAAAACAACACTGAACGCACTCTCTAGGATTGTGCATAAGCTGTTCGGTTTGTTTTTTGCTGTTTCCCGTGCAGTTTGCTGTGAGGATATTTCCCAGTTAAGCTCAGCCGGAAATGAATTGGAATTCCGGCTGGTTCCAGTTCGCACTCCGGCTCCAGTGACACAATTGATTCTAGTAAGAAACGGTTGTGCCAATGGAGCCGGAATTTGAGCAGAAACCAGCCAGAATTTCAGTTTAGCTCCACCTGAACTTTACTGAACCTTAATAAGCTGCTTCAAAAATTTGCACGAATGTCTTTCTACAGACGAAACGGACATTATCCCGAATTAACTTAACTTTAATTTCGGCGAGTTTTGATTCGAACCAGATATCGGGGGGCAATTATTATGGCAACACTGCTCGTTGCATCTGATGCGTGATGTGTGTGCGTTGATTACTTTAGGGCGGATATAAACAAAAGAGCGTGTGATTTTCGATCATTGATAATTAATAATCCCGTTTTCCCTTTGTCGTGCGCGGAATCTCGTCAATTTTCTATCGACTTACTAGACAGTCCGTCATGGACAGTCTATTTCCAGTGCTGATTATCTCAAAAATGTGTATTTCGTGATAGTTTTTTTTGATTTTCCTATTCGCCCGAAAGAGATATGCTAAAAACAAGTTCGTCATCAAAATTGCGGGTGCGATCAGCACTAGTAACAGGCGTGGTCAGTTGGCTTATCTTCGGTTGGAGCTTGGTGGAAGGGCAGAAGGGGTCGTTTTTTGGCTGCTACCAGCGGGATCGGTCGGGTCGGCTGGAAATTATAACCGATCATTTGGACACCTGTGTGAGTCATTGTGAGCTCCATTTTTACAGGTAAGAGAACGTGCATAGTTTCAGGAGCAGAAAATTTCTATTAGCAAGGTTCTATGTTTTAGATACGCAGCACTTTCGGATAAGCAATGTCTTTGTCTAAATGTGATTCGAACCCAAGTGATCGAGGACAAGGAATGTAACGTTTCTTGCCTTCAACCTCCAGAAAATAGCTGTGGTGGTCAAACCGCACAAAGTTTCTATGATACGGGCGTTGAAGTTGCCGGTCCTGTAAAGAATTTGAGACTTCTGGATATAGAAACAGATAGTAGTATAAAAATAGCGTGGGACCCACCCGTCGCTGATGGAGTAGTCGTGGAAGAGTACGAGATCAGTGCCAGTGCTATTTCAACCCATGCTAATTACGGATTGTATCCAGTCACCTGGACGGCTCAAAATAGTTCGCAAAGCTTTGAATTATCAAATCTGACTCCAGGGACGCGCTATAACATTACCGTTACGTCATTATCTGAGAAAGGTCGCGGAGGAATGCAATCGTTCGTAGCCGAGACTGAAATCGGCATACCGGATCCAGAGCCGGAGGAGCCATTAATACTGCGCCGATTGGATTCTACAATTCAAATCGAAATCCAGAAAGCAGTTAACAATTACGGTCCTGTGAACTACTATCGGGTGGTGGTTCACTACGTGAATGACGATTTGGTACAGCAATTTGATGAAAACTTGCTGGATACATTCCAGAAGTCGAAGGAAAAGGGGGTGCCCTATTACATAGCAGCCGAGGTTGAAATGAAAGTATGGTTATTCGTTAATCGCTTATATGCCACAAACAAAATATATTATTTAAGTATACTTTACATAGACAGAATATTTTAGTATGGTGAAAACTACACTAACTACATTTGGGCAATTGAGCTTGGATATCGGATATCAGATTAACAATGTATTTTTACAAACCTTTAGTCTGGTAATTCCAAGATCCTATTGTACATATAAACGTTTAGTTTGACTAGCATGAACTTAGGTAACCTAGAAAATTTCCTTCACATGGTGCTTTCACATGAATGGGAAAGTGACCCGCTGACTCAGCGATGTGTGATATTACTTTTTCTTCTATTGAAAATATTTTATATATTTAAGGGATGGCATTTACATTATCTAACACTTTTTCTGAATTATGTGTTAACATTCCCATTATCATATTCCAGGGCGAATCATTGCTCTTCACGGTAGGGGACGGTCGACTCTATCGTAACTATTTTAATCCGCCAATACCTCCACGTGCACACGTTCACATTTCGATCGGCATTGTAAGCATTCTACATGGAGTGATCAAGCTTCGCTACGCCACTACAACGCACGAACAGCATCAGCATCCGGACCATCACCACGTGAACTCCACTAATGTCCCTGAGCGCAACGAGGCCCTCATAACCGTGCTGACCGTAGCATGTGTGCTTTTTGGAATCGTTCTTCTAGCCAGTATTATCTTGTATATCTACCTTCGTTACAAAACCCCAACCAACGGTCGTCCTTTGTCCGATCATCATGAAATGGTTCTGCAGGGACCAATTCTGGAGGTAGAGAATAATGGTTACCTTCCCGATATCTACGAACAGCGTGGGTTTGAGGCTGAATTGCATGATATTATAGATTCTCTACCCCATCACAAAAAGCATGGACGAAAGTATCTTACATTGGAGATTAATAACATTATTGGATCGGGTAACTACGGTGATGTGCTCAAGGGCAGCCTGCAACGAGATGGTGTTGATCTTGCAGCTCAAGTTCATGTCATTTCCGATGATATGGACAAAATAGATCAAATTGCATTTTTGAACGAATTCCGACGGTTTATTAAATTGGAGAGTCATTCGAATGTGCTACAGCTTTACGGTGTCTGTGTTACTCCGGATTGGTGCTACGTACTATTTGAAGACATGCAAATCACATTAAAACAAACGCTGCTTAACGCACGGATACCAAATAACGTCAACAGTCCAAAGTTTTCCACAATTTCCGAGGAAATTTTAATCAACCTACTGTGCCTTGTCTGTGACGGAATGCAATATTTAGTTGAGAATAATGTAAGTATAGCAAAACCAGTCACTAAGAAATAGTTCTAACATATTGTATTATCCTTTTCACAGATTGTCAGCAAGAAGCTTTGCGCGCGAACCATCTACGTGAACACAAAATTCGAAGTTAAAGTAAGTGCCTTCGGATCACCATTGTATGGAGAAAATGATCAGCAGATCGAAATAATTCGTTGGAATGCTCCAGAAGTAATAAAATTCCAGAACCACACAACCAAAAGTGACGTGTGGTCATTTGGACTGCTCATATGGGAGTGTTGTTGTTTGGGGGCCACTCCGTTCGGGACAACTACTGTTGAGAATCTCTTCGCCAGCATACGCGCTGGTAATCGGCCAGAAAAACCGCTCTTCATATTTGATGATCTGTATCAGATGTGCCTTAACTGTTGGGATCTGGATGCCAGTGATCGGCCGGAGTTTGACGATATCAGCCGCTATTTGCGCCAGACTTTGCCCATGCTACGCTACATGCTATCGTTCGAACGTGATCAAAGCGTGCAGCTTCCACCGTACTTACCACACTTGGAGCTGAAACGCTGACAAGGGACAATGGAAAACTGAAATGTGTCTGTTTAGATAAGATTAACCACGTGACAATTACTTTTAAACAATCCGTCCATTTCTATTCTACTTTTCGACTGCCTTTTTAGAGTTAAGATTAGGGTAACCACAACATAATTTGTTGTATTATGGAAAATATGTGAGAGTAAAGCACCTATGTCAAATACATACAACAAATTTTTGTTTGAATTTCTACAAACTCCTACACTGCCTCAAATCGCACGGAAAACAATGCGATTAAGGGGCGTGAGCGTGCGGAGAATAGGGTCGCACTCCAACACTTCCCCTTTTAGTAGACCTGGTACGGCTCGTAGCGGATCGGTACTATTGGGCTGAACTGACAGGTTAAATAATAACACGTTTTTGGGTTGATTAAATAATAGTTTTGATTGTACGAACTACACTCGGCAAGATATTACAGAATGGCAAAAATCGACCGATCGCAGTAGACGATTCGAATGCGCGCTGAGGTGGTAATTGTTGTCGACTTCAATACTTCTCCTCAACGATTGCCAGCAACAAGACCAAGCATTGAAGAAAATTTTTACAACTTGATCCTACCCAGCAGTTTGGTAAGTGCATCAGCTACCATCTCCTCAGCAGGACAGTAGACCAGTTTCAGCACACTGTCGTCGCACAATTGCTTCACGAAATATTTCCTGGTTTCTATGTGCTTCGATCGCCGACTGATTCTTTTTGATCCAACGAACTTAATGCAGCTTTGGTTGCCCTCAAATATTATAACAGGATCTATCTGTGGTTCGCCAAAGTCTTCAAGCAGCTTTCGAAGCCAAACTGCCTCTTGAATGGCCTCGCTCAGAGCAACGTACTCAGACTCCATGAATGACAAAGTTACGCAACCTTGTAGACGACTTACCCAAGATATCGCTGCACCAGTATACAAAAAAATATTTCCGGTTGTTGACTTCCGGGTTTTGTTATCATGAGCCCAGTCCGCATCGGAATACCTGATTAGTTTTCCGGTCGTATTTCCGTACTGTAAGTGCAAGTGTTTCGTTGTCTTTAAATAACGGGCCACACGTTTGGCCGCTACCCAATTGTCCTCTCGTGGTGCACTAACATTCCTTCCGAGTATCGATGCGCTCACTGCTATGTCCGGTCTGGCACATACCGCAATGTACAACAAAGCTCCAACTAGACTCCTGTATTTGGTTGCATCCTTCAGAAGTGGACTTTTATTGTCAACCTTCGTGAACCCTTCCTCCATTGGACTTTTGGCGGCTTTAGCATCACTTAACCCAAAACGCTAGGCCACGCGATCGATGTTCGATTCGATTCGAGCGATATACTATATTTTCCATCCGTTCTGTTAACTTCCAGTCCTAAAAAGAAGCTCAGGGTCCCTATTCTCACAGTCACGTCACCCAGTGACTAGAAGAAAATTTTGCTCTAGTCACTACGTGACGTGACTGTGAGAATAGGGCCCCAGATCGCCAAGGTCCGCCATCTCAAACTCCTTCCTCAGTGATTCATAAACAATTTTTATTTCAGATTCACTCTCGCTGCCTACCAGAATATGATCCACGTATACAAGCAAGTGGACACGCTGTCCATCGATGACCTTCGTGTAAAAGCACGGATCGGCAGCACTTTGTTTGAAACCTAGCCCCAAGAGAACGGAATTTGACCGATGGTTCCAACATCGAGCCGACTGCTTCAAACCATAGATGCTCCTCCTCAAGCGACAAACCAACGACTCTTTGCCATTGATCTCGAAACCAGGTGGCTGCTTCATGTACAGCTCTTCTTCGATTTCCCCGTACAGATAGGCTTTCTTCACGTCAAAATGCTTCAGAATTAGTTTCTTTTCACTTGCGACGGCCAACAGTGTTCTCAGCGTCGTTTGCTTGGTGACAGGAGCAAATACTTCGTTGTAGTCTTGTCCAAATTTCTGACTGAAGTCCTGAGCTACCAACCGCGCCTTATATTTAACCACCTCACCTGCAGCCTTAACTTGTATACCCAACGACATCCAACAGATTTCCTGCCATCAGGTAGCTTCACGAGATCCCACGTACCATTTGCTTTGTGAGATTCCATTTCAGCTTCCATGGCACTTCTCCATTCAGTATATTTTTACCAGTCACTGCGTCCATGAAACTTGCTGGTTCTATCGGGTCGTGAAGGGATACATCACCTACAGCAAAAATCTCTTCGATTAGCCTTCTCGATACAATACCTTTATTCGACCGCGACGAACGTCGTGAAATTTCATCCAGAGGGAAACCAGAGAAGGGTGAACTCGCTTCAGATACACTCTCGTTAAACGAAGTACCTGGGCTTGGGCTCGACTCATCCCGTTCCTCAGACACAATGTTGTCATTCGTAACAACCGGCGATGTACCCGAACTCGACGTTTGTTTCGAAGTCGATTCTAGAGACAACACCACCATCTTGTCTTCTACCTGTTCAGCAGACGTTTGCCTCTTCAGCGGTCCCTGCTGTATAGTTGACGAGGAATGCTCTGCCTCAGCAACTGAAAGATCTCGTATCCGCTTCGAATCACTGGAATCACCAGACTCCAAAAATTTGACATCATGGCTGATTGTGATCCGGTCATTTTTCGGATCTAGGAAACGGTAAGCTTTTTGTCTTTCCGCGTATCCGACAAAAATCTTTTCCGCCTTCTTGTCCAGCTTCAACCGCTTTTCTTTCGGCACAGGGACGTATGCATCCGATCCGAATGTTCTCAAGTGGGCGTATGACGGCTTCTTTCCGTGCCACAGCTCGTACGGCGGCGGCAGATGTTGGTAAACGATGCTGCAAGTAGTTGGAAGTGCAGATTGCTTCACCCCAATTTCTTTTGTCGAGATCCGACTCCACCAGCAAACACCTCACCATTTCAACTATATACCGATTCTTCCGTTCCGCTTTCCCATTTTGCTGCGGCGAGTAAAGTGCTGTTTGCTGCAAAATTACACCGTTCTCCGCTAGGTACCCTTTCAACGATGCGCTGGAATACTCGCCGCCTTCTTCGGTTCTAATCACCCGCGGAGCACGTCCAAAATGGTTTTTCACTATTGCGCAATACCAAATACAAATATGGCAATACTCTCGAATCTTCTCTTCAGTGTCCGACATTGTTTTCAACAGATACATCACTGTATAGCAACTATAGTCGTCCACCATCGTCGTGTAGTACCTGTATCCAGCGATGCCAACCTTCCAGTTTAAACTGGATTCTTCCAGTTTTTTTTACTCGATCCAGTCAAACAGACAAATGTGTAAATCGTCCAGTTTTTTTAAATATTGTCCAGTTTTATCCAGTTTTTTTCCCAGAGGTGTGCGCCAAAATTATTTCCTCACTATTTGCATTACAATAGTAGTTTACTATATAAACTAGTAATAAATAATAAAATAAAATAAATGAAATTGTGAAGAGTACAACCTCTCTAGGGAACAAGGGAAATTGTTTTTCAGTAACCATATTTTGCTGCACCCTGTCGTATTTCAATACACATTAGAATTTGATATGCTATGGAGTGCAAGATTAGCAGATATTGTTAATTAAAATGAAGATTGTTTTTTTAGTCTGTTAATTACACATGGCATAGTGCGTTAGTTTGAAGGTACCAATTTTTTCGTTTAACATTTCAAATTTCTTAAAACTTGTAATGTGAAATTATCTAAAAGTTATATTTAAATAGTAGCGATCGCTTTTATACTATCTTAAACTAGAAATTCGCTGCTATATGAGAATTGTTTTCTTATTTTGTCTAATAGCTGAACGTTTTCATATTGAATGTTTGTCTTCATATTTGAGAATCCTGTTTTATTAAAAATAGATCCATTTTATTTTAAAATACTTTGCATCCCTAAACTACATTCCCTTTTGCAGGGATAAATTTAATTATTCGGGCATCCAGTTTTTTCCAGTCTTTTTTAAAGAGAGATTCCAGTTTTTTTGAAAATAAAGTTGGCAACGCTGCCTGTATCCACTAGGCGTGGCCTCCTCCATTGGACCTCCAAGATCTGAGGGCACTAAATCCCCCACTGCTTTGGATTTGCTGCTGGACTCTTTTGGAAACGGTATACGACTCATCTTTCCTTCACAGCAAATACCACAAACGGTCTGAATTTCACACTGCTTCATTTTTAGCCCGAAACCCAGTTCTTCACGGACAACCTTTGTGTCGATGTCCAAACCTTCGATGCCACAGGTGCTCGCACAGCTCCGAATGCTCAACGTTAGCCGCATATACTTGCTGAGAATAGTGCTTCAAGCGGTACAAGCCACCACTTCGTTCACCAACCAGCACAGCTTCCTGACCTTTCAGCACTTTACAACCAGCACGATCGAATAAAACATTGTACCCCAAGTCACAAATTCTCCTCACCGATAGTAGGTTGCCTGATAACTAAGGAACATGGTACACATCTTTCAAGGAAACATTCATTCGTACACCATTGCCAGTGACCGACTCAAGCTTTCCATTTCCAGCGCCGTGGGACTTAATCTTCGTTCCATCGGCTAGACAAATTTCTGGCTGCTTTGCTGAGCTTACGTCTTTCAAAAGATGTATGTAATTGATCATATGAGACGTAGCACTGGAGTCCAAGTACCACCGGTTTGCGCTAGAGTTCGTCGCAGCCATCAGACACATCTCCATTCCATCCGACACTTCAGCAGCCAGGTTCGCCTTTCCATCCACCGATTTTTTTTTCTCATGCCGCTCTTTTACTATCTTTGGACAGTCACGTCGAAAATGTCCCTCTTCCTGACAATTGTAGCATATAAGTTTCTTCTTTTTCTCCGTAGCTTTAGATTTTACACTTTGCATTACTTTCTTACGTGCACACCACTGCCGTTGCAGTCGAGCTGACGTCGGCCGTCGCCACTCTTCCCGCAGCTTGCTCTTATCTCTTTTCCGGCTTATTTTCAATAGCATTAATCAAGCTGCCATACGATGGCGGGAGGCTCGACAAAATCAGCGCCATGAAAACTCGATCCTTCAGACCTTCTCCAATCACCTCCAAACGATTTTGTCAATCGGTCATCTCGTTCAGGTGTTCGGGAAGATCGCCTTCTTCCGACAGGCGCAGAGAACACAGCTTGCGCAACACATGAAGTGTCGTCGACAAGGACGATGCCTCGTGAATTTGCTTCAACGAATCCCACATCTCCTTTGCCGTCTGCTTCCGGATGATATGAACTAGTTGACTGTCCTCCACAGCCAAGCCGATCATTTCGCGAGTTTTCCCATCTTTCGAGAACCAATCGGCCGCCGGCTCATCAGGCTTTGGATCCGTGACAAAAGTCAACAGTTCCTCCTTCACAAGAAGTAGCTCTAGCTTGAACTTCCAGATCGAGTAGTTCTGGTCATTCAGCTTCTCCAATGAAACTTTTTTGTCCGCCATTTTGTTCACTCGCGACGCAAAATAGTTTGTTCCAAAAAAAAGAATTGTCTATAATTTCTACAAATTCCGTGTTAGACTGGGTCCATAACCTATTGGGCTGAGCTAGCAGGTTAAATAATGACACGTATTTGTTTTGATTAAATAATAGTTTTGATTGTACGAACTACACTCGGCAAGACATTATTAAAGAATGGCAAAACTCGACCGATCGCAGTAGACGATGCGAATGCGCGCTGAAATATTTTTCACTCTCTCTCTTGTTCCTTTAGTTTGACAGCACGTAGTCGAGATTCCGCACGAGTGGATTCAGCCAGTTGGGGGTTCGGCCGGTGATGTGGTAATTATTGTCGACTTCAATAGGTACAAGTCGCTGTCTCGAAGAGCGACGCAGGAGCGCTTCATTTGGGTCAGGTCCCCTAACAGGAACCCGTGTACGACGTTGCTGGCAACGGTGCTCGAAGAGCTCTCGTTAGAACTCTCGTTTCGTTCAATCCTTCTGGTTCAGCTGGCGGTTGCGCTGTTACCGTGGTAGTGGCATCTTTAGGCGGCTTAATACCTCAAGCGTCTAAAAGAATATCAAGAGGAATAGTCTGCTCTGCCTGATGTGGTACTCCATTGCAGTCGTCATAGCGTTTCCGCAGCTGATTGCTGTGTTAGCGGATTATTCGTTGCCGATCCGGGAGCCACCCATTATATATGACTTCTCCTACCCGTTCCAGGATCTTCCCAGAGACCCAGCACCATTTGTTGCCTTGATGCACTTGAGCATACACTTTGTCTTGCGCGTCAAAGTTCTTCTCTTTCGCTCCATGTTTTGTGTTGAACTGTCGGTTCTGCTTGCTGTTGTTGTCCTTTATGAACTTGCTGGGTTGACGAAGTAGTTCTAAGGACGTTCGCATTGGACGGCCAAGAAGGATTCCAGCAGGTGATTTTCCATCAGACGCGCTCCGACAGGATGATGATCTGTAGCAGCTGAGAAAGATGTCGAGTGCCTCGTCCAGGTCTTCCACTCCTGCTTGAATTTTTTTGCAGTCCTTTTTAAGGTGTCAACAAAACGTTCTACCTGCCCATTGCTTTGTGGGTGAAATGGTGCCGTTTTGAGATGCATGATCCCATTTGCCTCGCAAAACTCTTCAAAGGTGCCACTGGTGAGCTGCGGGCCGTTGTCCGTCACCAAAACTTCCGGCATCCCAAATCTTCCGAATATTTTACGAAGACTCGAAACGGTAGCAGCTGTGGTAATGCGTTTTGTCGGAATGATTTCCGGCCACTTGGAGAATGAGTCCACAACTAGTAGGAAGTAGGTGTCGTTAATAGGACCGGCAAAGTCCGCGTGTACTCGCTGCCAAGGTTTCTCAGGTGTCGGCCACGATTCAAGCTTCGTCTTTGGGTCGGTCTTCGCAACTGAGGCACATTCTTGACAAGCATGCACAAGGACTGTGATTTGATCATCGATGTTTGGCCAGTACACATAATTACGTGCTAATGATCTCATACAAACGAACAAACGATACCAGGGTGCCCACTGTGTAGTTGCTCTAGGACTTTCTGTTGTAGTTTCTTCGGGATGACAATCTGTTCACCGTACATCAAAACATTTTGCGCCAAGTATAGCGAATCCCGACGCGCAAATAGCTGCTGGACCTCTGGTGTTCCGGAGCAGGGATGCCAACCTTCCAGATTTATCTGGATTCTTCCAGATTTTTAAGCGACGTCCGGACATTCAAATTTATTTTTGTCTGATCCAGATGTCAGAGAGTTTGTCCAGACTTATCCAGACAATATGAAAAATAACAAAATAAAATACAAGAAGGCTTCGTTGATTTTTTAACCACTATTTGACAATAGCTGGAAACACCACATATCAAAGTTTATTCGCTGAAAGTCAACGAAATTTTTCGAATTTTCATCGGCTGGAATTTCCGGCAATCCAAAATGTTGAAACCTCAGAAATTAAAATTTAATATGTTTCCAGATTCTTTGTGCTGAAAATCAAGCATTTGAATTAAAAATGGGCGCAACTACAGAATTTCCAGTAAATCGAGACATATTTGTTTGACAACCAAAAAAAATGTTCAAATAGAGCTCATTGATGGAACTTCCTAAAAAAATTGGCCATCCAGACAATTCCAGACTTTTTCAAAAAATATTACAGATTTTCTGGAAAAGCACTTGGCATCCCTGTTCCGGAGAGAGCTTTTGCGTCACTTGGCCATCCTTTATGTACGAGCTCCACGACTTTCTGAAACGTCCGGTCCTTGCTGGTCTCGGCGGATATCGTCTTAAACGACACAGGGAGACGCTCGATGGACTGGCAGACAATGCTGCAGATAACTGTTTTCATCTCAATCGATGCAATGATGTATTCATCGTCGGGTTTAACATGTTAATTAAACGCGAGAGAATATCTGCATGTCTGAAATGGTCAGTGGAAATGTACTCGATACGGAAGCCGTACAGAAGTATGTTTTGGGCCCAGTGTTGGAGGCGGTTTGCTGAATATGGCGGAATACCACGCTTTGAACCGAAAATCGCTAACAACGGCTTGTGATCGGTCTTCTGTGGAATTTTGTGACCGCGTACACCAAACCCAGGACTTCTTTCTCGATCTGTAGCGAGACTCGGCTGGAGTTAAACTTCGGGATGCATGATAGATGGCTTTCTCTGATCCGTCTGGAAACCGGTGTGCGACGCGGGCGCCAATTCCCACGTTTGAAGCATCTGCCGGCACAACTATTTCAAGGCGAGGATTATAATGTGTCAGCATGAGCGGTGACTGGAGGATTTCCTTAAAACGATCAAAGGAACGCCGGCAAGCATCAGACCACTGGAAACTGTTACCTTTCTTAAGCAGTTCATCCAGCGGTTGGCGAAGTGTGCGCATTTCGCGGATGTATTTCCCATAATAGTTAATCGCACCCAAGTACGATCGAAGCGTGGGAACATGATGAGATGGAGGCATGTTGACGATAACATCAACCTTGTCTGGGTCGGGGCGGATATCGTCCGTATCAAGAAGCTGGCCCAGGTACTTCACCTGACGCATAAAGAAACGTCACTTCTCGAACTTGAACGTGAATCTGTACTCTTTTAGTCCCTGCAAAACACGATACAGAATTTTCTTGTGCTCCTTGGCGGTGCGACCACCGACCAGGATGTCGTCGAGGTACGGAGATGTACATCATAATCCACTCAGCATGGCATCCATGATTTGTTAGAAAGCACCGGGGGCGCTCATGACCCCAGGGGAAAATCAGTTGAAACGATAGAGTCCCTTGTGGGTGTTGATCGTGATAAGCTTCCTACTTTCTTCGTCGACCTCGACTTGAAGGTATGCATCGGATAGGTCGATGTGGCTAAACATCTGTTTGATTCAAGCGCACTATTCAATCCAGTAGAAAAATCTGCGCAAATACGAACGGAGCGGTCTGGTTTGCGAACCACCACGATGGCTGCTGCCCAATCCACATAGGTGACTGGAGTGATGACGCCCAAATCTTCCAGTCGCTTCAGTTCATCTTCGCCATCGGCTTCCATGTTGTATGAAACTGGTCGCTTCGGTTTGAATACAGGCTGAGCGTCCGGCTTGAGAGTGAGTCGCACTTGTGTTGCAGTGCACAGACCCATACGGTTGGTAGACATAGCGGGGAACTTTGCTTTTAATTCCACTATCTGCTGATCAGATTGTTGGCTACCGACCAGCTTCCAGAAGGACGAAAATGGTACGTCCCAGAGCCCAAACTCATCCATCAGGTCGGAGCCTAAAACATTCAGAGAAAGGTCAGCACTAGAGTCTGTATACAATATATAAGTAAACAACGCCTTTGGTCAGCACAACAAATATAACAGTTACCTTTCTGTTGAGTTCCTCCGATAGTGTACGTTGCTCGGAACATGGCTTCTATGCCCAATCTGTACGATAGTGTACGTTGCTCGGAACATGGCTTCTATTCCCAATCTATCTCCTGAAGCTGTCTGCACTTGACAATCCGGTGGAGATGTCTTTGGGGCCCCGACATTGATCCAGTTTTGTTTGGATATTATGGTTATGTCTGAGCCAGAGTTCAGCTGCAGTTCAACTGGTACTCCGTTAATTGCTGTCTGCACATAACGCCGGCCGCGCTTCAAATCGCTGACTGTTACAATTTTGGCTGCATGGTTTTTGTTTTGCTGCTTCCCATTGAACGACTTTGAACGTGATTTAGGCGCGAAACAGGAACAGTAGCCCTCCTTGTGGCCAGTCCGACCACATTCACGGCATTTGTGATCCTTGAAATTGTATTGACTGGAGTAATGCATGCCACCGCAAGAGCAACACGGTGTTTTCGGCGTGTCGGATTTGTTACCGCCAAACTTCTCCGTCTTACGGCTGCTGCCGTGGGGAGAGCTCTTTCGGACGGCATGTGTTGCAACGGCGGCGGCGGAAATAGACTGACTGCCAATTAGCACTGTGTCTCGCTTCAAGTTTATTAAACTTTTGCATTCCTACACCACCTTTTCCAGTGTGATGTCATGCGTCTCATTGATTTTAGAAAGCAGGTGCAATCGTATGTCCGCGTCTTTAGATGATCTCAGGCCTCACACAAAGATTAAACACTTGAACTGGTCCTCCTTCAGCTCTTGTAGCTTGAAATCGACACAAGCTCGGTTCACTTCTCTCTTTCGCCGTCTGAAGGCACTGGTACCGGCGTTTGCTCAAATGTGTACTCCTTTGAGAGCTTCGGAAGAATGAATGAAGTGTACCTTTCATGTGCACCAGGGTTGAGTTTTCGAAGCAGCAGTCGTACCATAACGGCGTCGTCCAACTTAGTTGCGTCATTTTCGAAAAGGTCTGCATATCTGGAGAACTAGGCGTCGAAAGAACATCCCGTCTCCAGGTCGGGAACGAATTCGGTAATATTGCTCGCTAAAGAATCTAGAACCAGCTCGTTCCGACTTGTGCTCTGGACGTTGCCTTGTATGTTCGTCATTTATTCTGCCGTTCGGGCCAATAGCATATGTTGGTTGTTCAGGATCTGTAGGATTGTTTCCTTGAATGGCTGATCCGTACTGGAACCTGTTGATGATGCCGATTGTAGTGGAATTGGCGGTCCCGACATAGCGAACACGAGGTTAGCAACCGACGCGAAGTATTTCTTCCGATTTTTCGCGAGAAAAATTTCTATCGGCACGACTTTTCACAGGCTCGTCGCCACTTTGTTACGATGTGCAGGTAAACGAGGTGTTATCGTAACAAACACTTTATTAAATAAAACATTTAATCAAAAAATACACGTCTCGTGTTCAGCCGACTGTGGATGTATGACGTCTCTGCTAGACGGTGGTATCGATCACATCCGGTTGGATGACAACTGCTGCTTGACAACTGTCAGTTGACAACTGTCGGTTGACAGGCATGAGGCGTGCGGAGAATAGGGTCGCACTCACGTATATGGCATCCCTATCCCGTTTATATTGAACTGACATGAGCCAACATCTCTGCGGCACACAAATTATGGGCACCACTGACAGTTCTGATTGCTCTACTCGTTTTGCTGCAAGCTCGATACACTCTAGATAAAAACGATACGGCATGACTCGATCTTTAGATGTTTGTCATCGAGCTAAAATATTGGACAATAAATGGGAGAAAAGTGATGTTTTCGTTATGTTGATGTAAAACAAACACTTTACACCATGACACATCGATAATAAAACAAATTCGAGCATCAATAAGCCGTGTCGTATGGAATCGATTCCGTTGATTGTGGATCGACCTTAAAACGACGTTTTAGATCTTGGCTTGCAAAACATGGCGGCGTAGCAGATACCTGGTCGCACTCCAACAAGAAAGATGAGCTCCATCGGGTTATGAAATAACATGAGAACTTTATTCTTCACTTAATGACACAATTGGATCAAAGCAAATGGCTTACTGTCAGATACACAATTTGGCTTCCGCAAAGGCAAAGGGACGAACGATTGGCTTGCGTTGCTCTCAACAGAAATTCAAATGGGCTATGCTAGCAAAGAGGAGATGGCATCAGTATTCTTGGATATCAAGGGAGTTTTTGAATCAGTTTCTATCAACATTCTTTATGATAAGTTGTACCAGCGTGGTCTTTCAACAATTTTAAACAACTTTTTGCTAAATCTGTTATTTGAAAAACAAATGCATTTCTCGTATAGTGATCTATTGCCATAACGATGTAACTAGATGAGCAGGCCCGTAGCCAGGATTTTGTTTCGGGAAAGGCTTTAAAAATTATTGCATAAGGTTTTAATTCTGATGACTTGATAGTCACCAGAAACTAAATGAAATTTTGAAAAGTTCTTAATGAAATGAAAACAATTCCAAATCACACCCCATTCTAAAAATATGTTCTTTGTCACAAGAAAGGGCTTAGTACATCTACGAATTATTGATGTTGAATTTAATTTTTATTGTTTATTACAAGTTACAATTTAGTCTCGTTACAACAATGGATTTTCAGAGATCACAGAATTTTTGCGCTAACCGAATATGACAATCATTGATCGTGCTGGAAAACGTAAGGTGCTCTAAGCTAGACGTTTAAAAGGTGTAGAAGACGCTAAATCGAAATGAGAGGAAAAATATTCGTGAAATGTTGAAACGAAAAGAATATTGAAATTTGCGCAAAATCTTCTGATTTAGCAAGCAATTTGAAGATGCGGTTCAACTTCTGTTTTCTTGATCTGGCATCGTGCAACCATTACCAGTTCTAAAGCATCATACTAACACCTTTTTTGATATATTCTATTTAAATGAAACTACTTTAAAGGTTGGTTTTGCCCTGGCAGATCAGCGCACCAGTTGGGAATGATTTTTGGTGACTAATATGTGGATTAGCATCAATTGACATCTGATGAAAAGTAAGGATAAAATCAAGACAGTGCGCAGACAGAACACATTCCCCGCATACAATGAAATTGAGTGTCAATAGAAATACTGTTGCTTTAAAATGACCCGAAAACAAAAACTGTCTTCTCGGCTATATTGTCATCAGCTAATTGAAATGTTTTAGGAGATGTCTGATGTTCGTACTGTGCACTAACCTGTTACAGAAATTCAATTTGCGTGCATAATATCAGAGTTTTTGTTGGACAGTTTTTGTGCTTAGTTTTCTATAAAACTTCCACATTTTTATTATGTAATTCGTTTATATGATTCGGTTCAATGCATTAGCTAAAAGAATCCTTGGGTCTTTAATTTATTTTCATGATGTAAACAATAAAAATGATAAAACGTTCATGGTTGTCCAACAGATCTCTTGCGAGGGACTAGCGATTGGGCGTGGAGACCTTTTAACTAGGTTGGGAGATATTCTTCGTAATTAACAGCATCTTGGTGGTCGTTCATTTCTATCTCGTACACTTCCGTGTCATCATCGTGGTTACTGCCATGTCCATGTTCGCGAATATCTGATTTCATCTTTGTTTCCTGCCTTTACGAGTCACGAGAGTCGACTTCCTCAATGATGGTGCTGCCTGTTGATTTTGAGATACTAGACGCAGTTTTTATCGTCAATATTATCTGAACATCACCCACAAATTTGGTTTGTTTTTTAAGGTAATGGTACTGGAGACTATGGATGTACAAAGATGTAATGTGTACAATATTACTATCGCATTATGTACGCACTGGGTCGGGTAGGGGGAAATGGGTCACTCCACCTAGATTCTCACCACAAAAACACCATTTAATGACGGTGCAAGCAAGGGGTATCAGATCTTGTAGCCGAACATTGATTTTCTCATCGTACATATATATGTGGATCAACCTCGTGTTACAAGTTCTTTTGCAAAATGACTGGTTTCGCCTGGGCTAATTTGTTGAATGACATCAGCACTGAATGCCCGACATGATAGAACTCGTTAAAGGCGCTGCTCGTAAGCATAACCTCCAGGAAATATTTCACATCACGAATATTCGGTCTTATGCGAAAAGACCGGAAGTCAATAGCCTCTGTATATGGCTGGAGCACCACTTCTTGCTTCTGCGACTCAATCATTCGACAGATGACCACAGCAAGAATTAAATTTATTTTATTCTTCCGACGAGTCACACTATATGAACGGAACTGTTTTATCACACTCAACGTACTGAGTAGATATCGTGACCGCTGTCTTCGGTGGTTCGAAATAGCAATCTTCCTCACCATTCTCCCATTAATTTGTTGAATCCAAGCAAGAAACAAAATTTTTAAGGTATCACCGAAAAACATGTTGTTTCCTAAATTTACTTTTGAAAAATTTCGGAGGGGGGCTTTAGTCCCCTTCGCTGGCTACGTGCCTGTACATGAGCCTTCCCCAGGGCTCATATCTAAGCTCTCTTCTCTACTATTTTTACGTGAATGATATTGGCGAATGTCTTATCAATTCCTATTCGCAAAAACAGCTTACAGATGATGGTGTGGTCTCTATCACAGGTCCCAAAACCGTCGACTTGCAAGGACCACTGCAAGATACGTTGGACAATTTGTCTGATTGGGCTCTCCAGCTGGGTATCGAGTTCTCCACGGAGAAAATTGAGCTAGTCATATTTAATTTAACTGCAGCTTCAATTAATGGATCAAACTATTGCTCAGACTTCAATATTCAAATATCTCGGGGTATGGTTCGACTCTAAAGGTACCTGGGGATGTTACACTAGGTATCTGAAACAGAAGTGCCAACAAAGAATCAACTTTCTCCGTGCAATAACCGGAACGTGGCGGGGTGCCCACTAGATTGCCCAGACAAATTTTTGAATATGCAATCGGCCCACCCGTGAGTCGATTTCTAGTCCCACCAGAAGTGTCTTCTCCAAATTTGAGTCAAATCGAACAAGATTAGCTACCGGACCAACGTGCTTGAAGTTTGTATGGGATTTTTCGACAATTTACATGGAGAAAACCCACTTGCTCACATTTTCGCCGCTAGGTTGCACTGTATGCACTAGATTATCACCAAACGTGAAACTTAATTCTATTATTTACAACTTTGTCGAAGACCGTGAAGCGATCTGACTCGAACAGGAACAGTTATTAAACTTTTAACGAAGTGATGTCTGAGTTAGTTTTACAGGGGGCCTAACAGTGCTTTACGAACAAAATTGTGGTGGTTCAAAAGTCGATATTAACCTTCCGGAAGTCGCGCTAGTGCACTGAGTGCACGCTGCTCTGAAATTCTAGCGAAATCGTCTTAGCGCACAAGTGGCTGCTTGTTCACTGGGCCATTTGCGCGACTTCCGGAGGGTTAACGAACTTATTTGTTTTGCAAAGAAATGTTTGGGTTGTTAGCTGAATGGTATGCTCGGAAGAATGGTAATAAATGAGATGAGCCATATTTTGGCTGCACGCAGTTAGTTCCACATTTCACCGCATAAAGGGCGCCAACACTAACTTTATAATTGAGGGAGATAGAACGTAGGTGTTTTCTAGAAAGTTGCAGAATAGGCTTTTTGTAATAATTCTTCTGAATACGTCAATTCGCTATCCTGTGCTGCAACCGGTTTATAAGCTGTATTCTGTAAATAGCCCTCGAAACTCAGCTGATAGGCGGATTAAAATGGAATAATTTGGACCATGTCAATGTTTGCTCATCGCAACTTTTTGTGGTATGGCAGTACGTGGTGATTGAAAATGTCAGATTTACAAATTTTCGTACTACGTTTTTCTCGGTACTAATCATTTCATGTTGATTTTTTCACATTTTTCTTGGAATATGGCGCTGGTATGCGCCAAACGTTAAAAGAACTAAGACTCAATCAATAGAGCACTGATTGTTCCGTTTGATATCTAAGTTAATTCTACCGTTTTCCAGGTGTGAGGAAATGAGTGGGTCTACGTCATTGCGGATTGTGGCGAAAACGTATATGACAGCGGATATGCTCATTTCTGCAACTCCATCTACGATTTGTGCAGGTGTTCGTGCTATGCTATGCTGTGATATCTATTCTACAGATTCTTTGTCCGAAATGGCCACAAAATGTGTATAAATATAGAGATTCTTCTCTTTCTGGACATCGAATGTTAGAAGACGTTTAGATGTGTTCTCCATTGTGTCTCTAAATTTGGACTAGCGACAATCTGGTGTTTTGGTTAAGTCCCAGTTTCGGAAGAGACAAGGACGATACGCAAACTCCTCGATTTGTAGATAGTTTTTGGCTCTTTGGCATAAATGTGCTTTTTTACCAATTCTGCATACGTTGACACTTACTAAACTATCAACAGAATCTAAATAAGCCCAACCGTCCTCCAACGCAATAGAAGATGCTACCAGCAACGCCAACGCGATGACAGGAATCAAGGAAGAGTATTTCACGACCGCCATCCGCATCCCGAATTGGCGATAGTATGGACGAAAGCGATAATCAAGAAAATGGACCGAATGACCCTCAGGTGTGTTCAGCCGATGTTCAAAATGCACAACCGCCGCGGAAAAGAATCTCCGCACGCAACGGTAAATTGCGTGTGTAAAGAAGTTGAAATTTGAATTGTGAAACGCTTGTACTTGAGCGATACGAACATTCAAACCTGGCGCCTAAATTTTTGTTTTGTAAATTGCATCAATTATGCAGGCGGTGATATTAAACAAATTGTCTGACAAATTTCGCATTTCTTTTCCGACGGTTACGTTTGGAAAAAATATTGTATTTGAATGTAAATAAATGATTGTAACAATATAAAATTCGCTACTACAACACTATATACTACGGAACTACTCAACATTTTGTGGTAACTGTTACCGCCATTGTACGTGGAATTGCAGCACTGTGCCGCGAAATTGATAACACTGGGGTAGTAGTGGTTCCAAAATTTCACCGCATTAAAGTTCATCGTCGTCTGGTCGCTCATGTTGAATGACCGATCGATGATCAACACGCCCGGCTCATCGTTGGTGAATTTATCCCATTTGATGTAAACACCAACCTGGGTAGGATTTGTGTACTTGGCGAAGTTGGCCCACAGGGTCATAACGATGTCTGCCACGCGCTTATCCGCACTGTCCCACTGCATCTGATCAGCTAACATCAGCCAATACGGAAGACCCCAAAGGAAGATTAGCTCAAAATTGTGTGGTACACCCATCCACTCCGGGATGTTTTTCAAGGCCGCATCAGTCCGCGGCTTTATATCGAATCGATACACATAGGTGTCCGCTAATTGACTCATGTGCATTGCCAGTTCAATCGTGGAAGAGACATACTTTCGTTCAGTTGCGAATTCGATGTATCGTTTTCTTAATACCATTGGGTCCATGGTAGGTGGATAAGGATTGTACTGAAATTGAACCGCATCCATTACTATCTCCATGTTTCCTCCGCAAACGGTGTCGTTGAAGTCCATTTGCGACAGATCCATCATTACAGCATCGCCAAGTAATGTTTCGAACATCTCGGCTGCAATACCATTTTCCAAGATATCACCCATGGCCAGTTCCAAACCTTCTTCCATATCGGTATAGCCGATCAAGAGCGGAATTTTCCCTAACTGTCCCTGCCGCGCAAGTAATATCGGTTGCTCAGGGATGAATGGGGTGCTAGTAGCATTCAGATCTTTATCGACCACAGGTCCCCAATCTACGGTAGGGGCATTTTCGGCCAAAACTGGCCCGGGAACTCTTCGTAGACATTCGATCAAGTTGGACGTAGGTCTTCGATTGCAGCCGAATATGCTTGCAGTTTCATCCAATGCTTGTGTGTAATACTGAGGACTCTTGACCATCGAATCGGTCAGCACGCTCCCGGACATGATGATAGCTTTGTGGAAATAATCTTTCGTCCACTCTCCCGAGGTTAGTAGGAGACCAACGCAAACACCACCCGTTCCTTGTCCGATAATTGTTACAGACGCTTCATTTCCGTTGAACAACTTGATGTTTCTATTGATCCAGAAGAGTGCTGCTGCTTGATCCATCAGACCGAAGTTGCCTGGAGCCTCCCCGTCGCCTGTACTCAAAAATCCAAACATTCCTAAACGATATTGCACGGTTACGACTATTAGTTTCTGCTTGAAAACCATCTGGAACGGGTTCAGCATGAATGGTGTATCGCCATCGAAGTCGCCAGTGGGGAACATCACCAGTACCGAAAAGCCCTCTGGTGGTGTGGTAGCTGTGAAAGAGAAACAACAATGGAAACATTAATAGTTATGAATGACACGTTTTGAGTATTTAAGTGTCATTTACTGTAAATACAATGGACAATGGCAACCATGTGGAAACTTTCTACACAGACTTTAGTAAAGCATTCGAAGAATGGAAATAAGAAATGTCAAAGTATTCCAAAACGAAATCAATCCCTTCCACACATGGTGTAGCTAAAGTCTACTCCAACTAAAGGTAAAGAAATGTAACTCAATAACTTTCAGCAGAAAAACTGCGAATGTTCCCATAAGCATACACTTAGGAAACCAACTTGTAGAAAATGTAAAATTTGGGTGAGATTTAGGCGTAATCTTAGACTTCAAGATCGTATTTGTGGAGCATTACAATACATTAATAAATAAAGCAAAGGGTATGGCTGGCTTCAACGGTGTAGCCATAATTTTGAATACCGTTACACAATAAAATTATTATACAATACATACATCAGACCTATTTTGGAATATTGCAACATAGTATGGAACCCATATACTTTCTTGTACGAAGAACGCATCGAATCAGTCTAAACACAATTTCTTTTGTACGTACTTAGTAAACCAAACTGGACGACTCTTCCATCGTACAAAGCACGTTGCATGTTCATCAACATACAAACACTCAAAGAACGCCGCGAATTTCCCGTGCTTTACGTTATCAACGATATTATTTCTCAACGTGTACAATCAGCATCATTATTCTCGTAAAAAAAATGTATTTTTGACATTGAAGATGTCTTACTGCACTATTTAGGTCGGGGTGTAATTTTAAAATCTAAAATCAAACGATTTCACGTTTTTGCGTCACTATTTTGAACGCTAAAAACTTTTTTATTTACGGGTCTGGTGTTTTTGTATTTCAATAGCACACTATAGAAAACAAGCAAAAATGAATAGATCTCGGGAAACGAGAAAACTCCCATATCCCCGGCAAAGCCGTCAATAGGTAGCACCTTAGTGACTCAAACGAACACGAAAAGTTATAAATAAATGTGCCGCGTGTCTGTTTGAATCAGTTGTTTTTGCCATATAAGTAACATCGTACCAATAGCGTCTCATATGACAGATTTGAGCACTCAGCACACTTCGCTTCTATGAATGACGTCATCCTCGACTATTTAAAGAATATCATTCCTCGAGCGACTTCATTCTCCCGTCGAACGTTGGGTCGTACAGAACTGCAGTAACAATCAGGCATGTTGACAATGCGCTGCGATCGTCAGTCTTTCTTCTGACCTCGCACAAAGCAGAAGCAAAAATATCGCTACGCTATAGTTGGCTATAGGCACGAGTGAATCAAGCCAGCTTTTGTTCTATATCAGTGCACAAACAAATTGTATCATTGCCCCCGGCTGTGAAGTGAAATGAGTTTGCCAAATGAAACAAAAGTGCCCGTGCTACGGGATAACACGATTTTGATCGAATTTAATAACACTCGTGTTAGACCCGCAGTTCAGGAAGTGGAACAATTAGTTAAGGTTATAATGGAGCTTAATCTCGCTGAAGTTACGCATATTCAGCTACACCACGTTAAAAACTGTGTTTTGATCACATTTAGACGTTTAGCACAGGCAGAAAACTTCATTGCAAAGAACAACATGCAACACGAGATCGAATTTAATAACACCAGAATCAAGATCACCGCGCATATGAAAAACGACATGGTGGACGTGCGTGTCCATGATTTGGCCCCGCGCTCTAGGGAAGATTACATCAAACGAATCATGTCGCAATATGGAGAAGTGGAATCTATTACGAATGACACCTGGAGAATTTTTTCAACGGCGTTCGTATTGTGAGGATGCGAGTGACTAAACCATGACTTCGTACATGACTATCGAATGCAAATAACCGAAGGAAGGCGTGACCTATAAGCAAACAACGCTAATCACATATCCCGGGCAGACCCCTTAACATGCCAATCTTGAAAAACGGAAAAACATGCGCCGAAGCAACTAGTCAAAACGCATCTACTAAAGCCAACTCTAACAATCAGCCACCGTCCATTCGTAACCAAACGTTGTACCGAGAAACAAGTGCGTTTTGTTTTCTCCGGTGTGGTTTATTTTTTCGGCTGTACGAAGGTGCTTACTGTGGCAGAGACTATAGTAAAGCACTGCAAACAAACAGTCCCGCGAGTGATATTTATTTGCAATTTGCTACCTCACGAAACAAGTGTTGCGACATCGGTCTTGTCTGACTGCCTCAGCGAAGTAACAACATCCTACCTCGTCAAGGTCACGCATATACACACAGTGGACAGCGAGGAGTAATCCTACCTACT
Source organism: Topomyia yanbarensis (assembly GCF_030247195.1). Lineage (NCBI taxonomy): Eukaryota > Metazoa > Arthropoda > Insecta > Diptera > Culicidae > Topomyia > Topomyia yanbarensis. Next base: position 288,869,736 of record NC_080672.1, read on the forward strand.
AGCTCGCTTAGTATTACCAGCTAAGTATTTTATCGATTTTATCGATTGGGACATTTTTCTTAGGCCCCACTTCTGACATACCATGCGAGGCTCACTTGTGTGCTCACCTTTTTCATTCCTTGCTAGGCTTACTTTTGTGCTAGCCTCTACCATACCATGTGAGGCTGACTTTTGTGCTCACCCTTAACATGCCGTGTGAGACTGACTTGGATGTTCACCCTTTCACTCCTCTGCCACGCCATGAGGCATCGATAGCTAAGTCCCAACATACTACGCTACGACTCTCCCGTCTTGGCATGAGGCAGTCGACTTATACGCCTATACACTCACTCTTCTGTCTTGCTTCGGGGTGGCTGGGTTTACCCCCAGCATGAACAGACCATTCACTCCCTTTTTTGCGCTTGGCCTTTTTCGCTCCAACTAACCAATCACTAGTTAGCCGTGCCCGTCGTCTGTTGCTCGGTTCGCCAGATTACCTGTAGCCTACAGGCAATCTGGGTGGTAGCAGCCGAGACTGCGTTCCACTTCTCCACCAATTGACACATCCGCTGAATAAGGTTATCAGGGGTTGTGTCCCAGCCACAGACGTCAAGCATTGCTCTTCTTTCGACGTCGAAAAGAGGACATACGCACAGCATGTGTTCGGCAGTTTCGTCTACACCTGGGCAGTCCGGGCAGGCTGGGACCTCCGCGTGCCCGAACCTGTGGAGGTACTGTCGGAAACAGCCATGGCCTGACAGGAATTGTGTCAGGTGGAAGTGAACTTCCCCATGGGGTCTTCCCACCCAGCTCGATATGCTAGGTATCAGCCGGTGGGTCCACCTACCTTTCGAGGAGTTGTCCCACTCACGCTGCCATCTGGCGACCGACATCACCCTGGTGCGATCGCGGGCTCCTCTATTTCCACGTAGCTCGAAACACTCCTCATCTTCCCGAATGACCAGCCCGACTGGCATCATGCTCGCTATCACGCAGGATGCATCGTGTGATACCGTGCGGTAGGCAGATATCACTCTGAGGCACATCACGCGGTAGGTGCTCTCCAGTTTCTGTAGGTAACTGGTTACCCTCAGTGCTCTTGACCATGACGGGCCGCCGTACCTGAGGATAGATACGGCAACGCCTGCCAGTAACCTACGTCTACTGGCGCACACCTATGAGCTGTTGGACATCATCCTCGATAGAGCCGCAACAGCAGTCGACGCTCTCTTGCATGTATAGTCGACATGGCTGCCGAAGGTCAGCTTGTCGTCTATAATGACTCCGAGAGACTTCAGACTTCGCTGTGAAGTGATCGCGACTTCTCCCACATGGATAACTGCATGTTGTGCCGACTTGCGGTTGTTGACGATAACTACCTCCGTCTTATGATGAGCGAGCTCCAGGCCTCTCGCGCTCATCCATTCCTCTACCGTGCTGATCGCGTGTTCTGCGGTTAGTTCTACCTCAGGGATTGACTCCCCGTAGACTTCCAAGGTTACGTCGTCGGCAAAGCCGACGAACTTGACCCCAGGAGGGAACTTCAGTCTCAGAACCCCGTCATACATGAGGTTCCAAAGCACCAGGCCTAGGATCGAGCCCTGCGGGACTCCGGCGGTAATCGGAACCCTTTTCTGACAGGCATCGGTCTCGTATAGCAGTACGGGGTTCTGGAAGTAACTTTCCAGGATCCGGTACAGACCCACCGGTAGGCTAAGCCGGTGTAACGAGAGCACGATGGCATGCCAGCTTGCGCTGTTGAATGCGTTCTTCACGTCAAGTGTCACTAACGCACAGTATCGAATGCCTCGCCTTTTTCGTTGGATTGCTATCTCGGCAGTATTTACCACTGAGTTGAGAGCGTCCACTGTGGACTTACCCTTTCGAAAGCCAAACTGGTTGCTTGACAGGCCGTCCGTACCTTCCGCGTACGGGGTTAGCCTCTTGAGGAGAATCCTATCAAGCAGTTTGCCAGTCGTGTCGATCAGACAGATTGGTCTGTACGCCGATGGGTTGCCTGGCGGCTTCCCGGGCTTCGGCAACTGCACCAATTTCTGCCTTTTCCATCTATCGGGGAAACGGCACTCGTCAAGGCACCTCTGCATAGCTAGCCTGAACATGTTCGGGTTCGCTATGATCGCTGCCTTGAGAGCGCTGTTTGGAACTCCATCCGGCCCTGGAGCTTTGTTCATTGCTAGGGATTTAGCCACTGCGAGTAGTTCTTCATTCGTCACCGGAGCCACTGTTTCGGCCGTGCCCGCACTGTCTCGTAGTGCAGGTGGCCAGGGGCTTGTGGCTCGAGACGGGAAGAGTACTTCGATAATCGTCGCCAACCGGTCCGGAGACCGTTCTGGGTGTGAAGAGCCCCCTTTGGTCTTGGCCATCACTATCCTGTAGGCGTCACCCCACGGATTCGCGTTGGCACTCTCACACAGGTTGTCGAAATACGCTCTCTTGCTGCTTTTAATAGCCTTGTTAAGGGCCAATTTCGCAGCTCGAAACACTTCACGCCGGTTCTCTCTTGCATCCTCGGTGCGAGCTCTTTGCATCCTACGTCTAGCTCTGAGGCAGGCTGACCGTAGAGCTGCAATCTCGGCACTCCACCAGTATACCGGGCATCTGCCGTTTCTTGGCAGTGTTTTTCTCGGCATAGTGGCGTTGCACCCGCGTGATAGAACAGCTACCAGCGCATGCCCGCTTAGACTGTCGGTGTTGGCCTCCAGTCCCAGGGCCGCGGTGAAAGCTTCGCTATCGAAGTGATCGGACTTCCACCCGCGTACCTGACAGGGATCTCCCGAGTCAAGGTTTGCCAGGATAGATCCGCTGGTCTTTGGGTGGTATAGTTTCGGCCCAAAAATAAACCGTTAAACAGTATTACTGTTGCACGGGAGCTGACAAAACGTTACTCGGCCGTCACCGAGATTAAAAAGGTTCAGTCAGATAACTGACTTGAAACAGGCCAATGGTATCGTTAGCAATAGCCTCTTTACGCTGGAGTATCGCGTCTACATTCCTTCTCGTGATGTGGAGATCGACGGTGTGGTAAGTGATGCGGGTCTAACTGTCGATGATCTGATGAATGATGGGGTTGGCCGCTTTAAGGACCCTAATCTTCAATCAGTTAAGATTTTTGAGTGCAAGCAATTCGACAGTCATCGCTCCAAACGCTCTTACGCAGAAATGCTTAAAAGAGCTGTTCCACTTATCTCTAAAAACCCATACGCTCTCTTGCCAACTGACGATAACGCCTCTAACGACCCTTGCGAGGGGCATTCTTTGGCTCCACTTGGAAACACTAGGAAAAGACCTAGTCCAAACTCACCCGAACTTCCACTTAAGGGTCTTAGATTGTCACAAACAAGGGTACAAAATAAAAATGATCCATCAACTGGAAGTGCTGCTACAAATCCGAAGATAATACCTCCTAGTTTTGAGAAATTGAGATACAACCAGGAGTTCCCAGCACTCCCCGGGGCACCGAATACCCCAAGTGCTCCCATTTTACAGTCAGAAACTCAACCTAAAACGGGATTCCTTAAATTTTCTGACATTGCGGACTGGATATTCACAGCTTTCAACATTACCGATCCTCTGAAAAGTTTGCTGGTTGCTATTCTACCAACAGTAAAACAGTTGACTGAACAATGGCCCCTCCTTGCAGCGATCGTATCCTTCGATGGCTAACTTATTAAACGGAATCACGGATCAAATCACTGTCTTACAGTGGAACTACAGAAGTATTATCCCCAAAATTTAACCATTAAAACACTTGCTAGATTACAATCATTGTGAAGCCTTTTCCCTATGTGGAACATGGCTTACTTCTAATATAAACCTCAATTTCCACGATTTTAACATTATCCGCTTGGATCGAGTAGACTCATATAAAGGGGTACTTTTAGGGATCAAAAAGTGATACTCCTTCAATCAATACAATCAATCTCCCTTCGACACCAGACATTGAAGTTGTTGCTTGTCAAACCACAATCAAAGGCAATAATCTTTGAATTGCTTCTATTTACATTCCTCCTAGCGCCATGATGGGATATCGAAGATTCTCCAACGTGATTGAACACCTTCCCTCGCCCCGCCTGCTTCTTGGAGACTTTAACTCTCACGGTACAGGGTGGGGATGTCTGTACGACGATAATCGATCCTCAACAATTCAAGACCTTTGTGACAACTTCAATATGACAATATGACACAGGGGAAATGACACGGATTCCTAGACCACCAGCGCAAGCAAGTGCACTGGACATATCTCTATGCTCGACATCACTGCGGTTAGATTGCAAGTGGAAGGTAATATCTGATTCCCACGGTAGTGACCACCTGCCGATTGTAATTGCAATCACCACTCGTTCAAAATCTTCCAAACCAATCAATGTTCCCTATAACCTCACACGAAACATTGATTGGAAGAGCTACGCTGCTGCGATATCAAATACTATCGATTCGACACAGGTACTTCCCTTGGAGGAAGAGTATAATTTTTTGCCCAACTCGATTCTCAATACCACGATTCAAGCTCAGATGAAACAGGTACCCGGCGTGAACACTCAAAAATGTTCTCCCAACCCGTGGTGGGACAAAGAGTGCTCTGATGTATACGCGGAGAAGGCTGCGGCGTATAAAGCCTTCCGGAACGAAAGGTTAGTTGCTAGCTATCGACTGTACGCGATATTAGATAAGCGAATGAAAAATTTAATGAAAGCCAAGAAACGCAGTTATTGGCGCCGGTTTGTCGACGGGTTAACAAGAGAAACATCGATTAGCACTCTTTGGGGCACGACCCAACGTACACACTTAGTTTTTATTACTGGGTACAGTAAAAATTTGCTGGGGTTTTGAACAGCAAAACGTTCGGTAATCACCCCAGTAAAACAATTTCCTTACCGACTTCTCAGCAATAATAAAATAAACTTAATGTCAAAATAAACCGATAATTCAGTAAAATTTTGAAATCTTTTTCGGTGAATCTCTAATGACAGAAAAATGAAATGCTGGCTTGCTCAGTAACAATAATAAGTTAAATGTCAAAATAAACTGTTTAGTCAGTAAACTTTTGAGTTATTTTTCGGTAAATTCCAGATGACAACAACAAAAAAGTACTGACTTGCTCAGTAATTCGAAACCGATTTTACTGTTTATTCAGTTAATTATAGTGGAAAAGAGCTATTAAAAAATAGGAATTGTCTCAGGTTTTAAATGAAGTTTGGTTGAATTTAAGCTAGATTTATTTTAAAAGATTTATTATTACTTGTAATCATATGTGTTTTGAGTTTAATCTACTCCAAACTTCTCTGGAATTTTTCTCCGGTTGTAGTAAAATTGTTCACTCGCAGTAATGAACTCAAAATAAAAGAAAAAAATTGTTTGTCGCTGGGCCGACAAGTTGCTTTGAAAACAATAATCGTTTGACAAAGCAATTCGAAACAATAACGAAAATTACGTTCGATGGTTATTTCCGTGCTTTTCCAAGCGACAATGCCAATTCCGCCATCGTCGGGAAACTCTCCCCGAATGTAGAGCATAGGATTGTCTTCCATTGTTTGTGGAATTGGATCATCAGCCTAAAATAAATATTGTGCAAAATTACATTATTTAAATCTATTATTTAAAAAAATACTTGTATCCATTCCACGATTCCCATCAACGGATTGTCTTTTGAATGGCTTGTGTTACGATTTCTCTTCATTCCCCGACTAGGGTTTTTCAAGCGAATGATTCCCAGTGTTCTGATATCATCTGTTATAAATAAGAATATATTAATTAATGACATCTCATTGCATGTAAATAAATATTACTATTCGTAATATGTTTCAACAAATCTGGATAGGCACGCAGAACTTTTGCTTGCATCAAATCGAATTCCGTCCAAAAATCAGGTGCGTTCGGAAACATGCGTTGGAAATCAAGTGTTATCTGAAATATAACAATAACTATTCGTCATTGTGTTTATTTATATAATATAAACTAACCATTTCTCCATCAAAGCTAGCAGTCACAGGATATTCCCGCAAATATTGATCGAAAAAACCGTTCTTACGGTACACATTACGATCGGCGAATGTTTCAGCCCACAATTCCATTATTCGTGCTCGTGTATTTGGACCAGGGTAAATGAATTTTAGTTCAGTAGTCTGTGGGCATGAAGAAAGAAAATAATATTGGACCATATTTGAATTCAATTGATTTACCATATCTTGAATATTAACTGCGTCATCAACAATAATATCCTTTTGCATCCTATGCTCAGTTGTTGCTGACTGCTCGAGAACATTCTTGGTTCTTTGGATGATTCGGTCATTCGATTTACGCACGAGGTATTCCAAATGGTAATGGATTCTTCCGGTATGGCGATTTTTTCCTCGAGCATGCGCATGAAACCATAAAGCTTGCGGTATGTCGGGAGTAGACGAACGCAATTGTGGATATGATTCGACTAGAGATAAAGCCGTCATGTTTTTGTAGAATGACGATGGTCTTCTGTAAAGATATATTATTTCATGATGATTGAATATGATTGGTGATTGATTTTTAAAAGCTTACACTCCATAATTTGCTCTTAGAAATTCACACAGAACTTTATTAATTTTTGAAAGGGTTCTATCATCTGCTTTCCCAGCGCTCTTTAAAGTTTCCATCACAGCCCTGCCATCACACGTTTTCTTGAATACTTTGTCGATGTTGATAACCTGGGAAACAAAAAAACCCGTTGAATATATACTGTGAAACAAAAATAAACTTTTTTACCTTTTCAACTTTGATTCCTCTGTAGGGATTATTTTGGTCTTCAGTTTCCATCCTTGTTTTCGCTCTTGATTCGCTCTCTTCATCTGTATCATCACTGTCGTTCTCTAATTCTCTTAGTTCTCCAATTTTTATTTCATCGATCACTTCTTCAACAATAGGCTCGATCATTAGTTTTTTCTGAATTCGTTGGATTGCCTTGATCAGTTTAGTTTTCATTTGTAAACGTAAAAAGTCTTGCTCGTTCAGTTCCATAAAAATATTTATATCGTCTATTCCCTCTGACACTAGAAAAGAAAGCAAACGTACGTGTCAATCGAGTTTAACAATTAAAGGGTTTATTATGTCGTTCTTGTTAGTTTGACATTTAAACCCAAACACTCAAAAATGAGGCATATGTACACCTTTCTTTTCCGTATCGGGGTCAGCACAGCCTTCCTAGTCAAAACATCCGGCCCTTATTTCAGAATTCTGTCAGATTTCCAACTCAAATGTACCCACCCTATATTCGTAGCAAACGGAAAGTTATGGCGGGTAGCCTAGAACAAAGTTTCAATTAGTCTATCAATCGTCGGCGGCCATTGAAACCCGCCTAGTCGCCTTTTCGTTCACTGGGTTTGACTCAAAATCAAAACCCGACTGTGCTCGAATCGGTTGCTTTAATTTCGAAAGAATTCTGACAGAATTCTGCATCAGATTCCCGATGAATTCTGGCTGTCATAACTCACAATATAAGAACAAAAACATCACTTTTGTTTATGTTACTAACCGCTAAGAAGAAAATTGGAAAGACTCACCAAATCTATAGTTATTGTAAAGTTGTAACCTAGTAATCTTGATTAAATAGACGCCGGGATATATATTTAGTTTTACTATGATAAGGGCTCCAAAATGAAAACGTCGTGTGCTGAAATATCTCATCGATGTGAGCAAACTGTTGAGTCAGTAAAACTTCAACTTCATAGGCCTGTAAGAATTCGTCGTATGCCACTGTATCGCATAATTTCAACAAACAATGGACCTCATTATCGGCTTCGACTAATTCCTGAATAACTCCGAATGACGGGAAAAGCATATTTTGATGAGACTTTATAGCAACTATTAGATTCTTGCGGAATTCTATCCCATTGATTTCGACGGCGCTCAGACAATTGATTATTTGATGTTCTTCCAGATAATAGTTGCTCAGTGTATCCTCTTGCTGGATCTTCAAATTCTGTTTGAAAATAAGCTTATTCCGAAAAGGATTATCGAGCAAATCTACAACCATAGCGAAACTTTGTCGTTCTGCTAAACTTTGCTAATATTCTTAAAATTTCGACAATTGCCAGCTTGACGTTTGGCAGGTTTATTTTTCTGTTCAAATGGCATACAATTGAATTGTACAGCACTACCACTTTGTCTTATACATTCCGAATAATGTTGCAAATGATGTAGTTTATTTATCCGTCTTTTGAAATTCTCGCAAAAAATATCGCTGTACAGACGAATATGTTCATCGAGCCAAATCAACATATTTTCAGTCACAACCGGAGATAATAAAATTCTTGTGATGTTGATCAAATGACCGATCATTGTTATCAGCGTACAATTCTCAGACACTATGTGACCAAATAGAAATGGAAATGATCTCAAAAGCAATAGGTTCTGCGCTGCGGTCTGTTTTAATCTATGAACACCCGGTGACTTTAACATGTCGTTAGTGAAATTACCCATCGGACGATTTTTACGATCCGCGTACCCATAGTTGAACGTGTTTATTCTGTTATTAATGAACTCTTTGGAAAATCCGAAATCTTTGTCTCTATAATATCGACTAAGAACCAACTGGAGTGTCACAGGAATAACGCCTTCGGCCAAATCGTGCATTGGATCTAGTGTCCAGTTTTTTGTAATATGGTAATTTTCAAGTGTATTCAGCAAGCATCCATCTTTTCGCAAACCGCATTCAGATGGATTTAGTTCACCGGCCTGTACTGCTTCCAAGTTTTTGTTATACCATTGAAGAGTTCTCAAGGGAAATTTTTTGGTTACATCTTCTTTAAAAATTGGGCGTGATATTGTGCATATCCGACAAAAAAAATTGGCGCTTGGGCTTAACAAGCCAAACACGTCATGAACTGCTAGAGAATCACCAATAAACATCGTAACCAGGGCACGCAGAACAAACTTTTCTGATCCATAATAAAGAGTAACTCCATGCTCAAGCTTTTTGAGATCAGCTACTAATGGTTCCAAAATCTTGTTGAAACCCTTTTGCTTTGTGATTGTGGATAGTACATACATAAGAGGGAATATTGTTTTAGGTGAACTATTCCACTTCGCAGGAAAATTTTGCACTTTAAAACAAAAATTTGAGATTTTGTTCTTTCCTGCACGTGAGCTCAGAGCGTTTCCCAATTCAACGTCGTCTTGGTATAACGTAAGTCTAATTGCATCTGGATTTTGTTTGAAATAATCATTAGACATAAATTGTTTCCCAGTTGCATACGAACTGTATTCTCTCATACCCATTTTCTCGGAAGATTCGCTTGCGTGAAGAAGCTTTCGGTTGTGTGCATTACGAAAAATTAGTTTAAGTGTATCTATTATAGGTATATACGTAAAGGTCTCGTAGCATGTTGTTAGTTTTGGAGCACTATTTTTATAGCGAATAGCGTTGCGTGTTCCGACACACTTCGGTACAGGTATGGGAACTTCTACAGCTAGTTTTTCCAGAAAAATTTTCTGTCGAGAATATGTTTGAACATCACTCAAAAGATCAACATTTCTGAACATGTTGAAAAATATTTGGGTGGTTTTGCTTCTGACGTCTATCCCATTGGCAACCAAGAATGACCTGGTTTGTTTTTCATAATATTCCGAAAGCTTCCCAACAGTGTTTTCACATATTTTCACCGTTTCTCTGATTTTACAGTGCGGCAAGCTAGCATCTGCTGTGAGTTTGCAGATACTTAAAGAAACGGTTTTTTTGATCTCCTCCAAAGTTGTGAGAGAAGAGAAATCTTCCTTTTCTTCAGCGGTTTGTGTCTCATAACTTTGTTCGTCAAGATCCGGTAATTGACAATTCTCTACGTCATGGCAAATGGATCGTTGAGGGTGTTTGTTTTTTATATGGCGCTTCAAACTGGAGAAGTTTTGATACGTCATCCGGCATTGAGCAAATGTACAATCAAATAAATAAAAATCAGTTCGAAAATCTTTTCTCGTAATGTGCCAAGATACATGACGGCTTAGTCCGTTTATGTAACCGGGAACATAACGTCTACAGAAAAAGCATTTTATTGAATCATTCGTATCCGCCATTTTTTTGAATCTCCAATCTAAGAATGTGAAAGAATTGTAATGAAAAAAAGTACTTACAAAATAAATCTTCAACACCCGCATCTTCTGCACTGAGTGTTTGAATAATTTGATCCATTTCTCACCTTCGAGGTATAAAAAACACTCAAGAATACGCTTAAACTTGTTTAACACCCCAAGCGCGTCGCGAGTTTTTCCTTAAAATGGCGACTGAAAAAATTTGACATTTGCGGTAATAGGTTTGTAAAAGTTTACGGAGTACAGTAATTTGAAATCGCTTTGCTGAACAGTCAGTTCAATTTTACTGAGCAGTATTCTTCTACTGAAAAAAAAAAGATTTTGACAAATTCAGTTAAAACCAAAGCGGAGTTCAGCAATCGCTTGGGGAAATTACCGACAGTCGTTAAGAATTACAAATTGTTCTGTATTTTTTTAATCTGATTGCTGAAATCTCCGTAAAAATATTGTTTTACTGTTCAGCACCTCAAAAAAAATTACCGAACGACTTTTGGCTGGTTAAGTGTGTATGCGAAACCGAAACAGTACTAACGAGAGCATGGAATATTCAAACTGTTGGATATTCGATTTCGCCAAGAAGGTTTGTCCGGATTCCACCCCGGCACAAAAAATCTATTGCGCCGCGTCACCTCACAATACCGCGAACAAAACACCGGCGGGCATCCTTCCACTAAAAATCGATTTTGGGATCTCTCATATGGATTGCTCATTCGATGCGATATTTTGAACCCATTGGTGATTGCAAATTGTGAAAGGCTTGTCGAGCTTAATTCTCAGACCCGATTCATGTCCTTGTACTTCGATTACATGGCACATAGCATCAATTCATCTTCGTATAACGTTAACCGTGCTCATCTCTTAGATACTTCTGATACAACTGTATTTTTCGACACATCCACGAAGGAAGAGATTTGTGGAATTCCGGATCACATTCGCCCACAAGTTGTCCGAAATATTTTCTATAATAAATACCATCAAGTCGACTGCGGCAAAATGTTCTACACTGATGGTGCAATTCTCGACGGGGCCACAGACTTCGATATCTTCAACGAAAATCTTACTGCCTCATTCAAACTCAATGATCCTGCTTCAATTTACGTCGCAGAATTAGCTACCATTTCAAATGGCTACCATTCAGTATATCATTGACACCCTGTCCGCAGACCATTACTTTATCGTTTCGGACAGTCTCAGCTCCATTGAGGCCATCCGTGCGACGAAGCCTGGGAAGCAGTCACAGTATTTCCACGAGAAAATACGGGAATATCTGAGTGCGTTATCTGAAAATTTTTACCAGATTACCTTGGTTTGGGTCCCGTCACATTGTTCTATTGCGGGCAATGAGAAGGCGGACTCTTTAGCCAAGGTGGGCGCATTCGAAGGCGACACATACCAAAGACCAATTTGCCTCAATGATTTTTTTAGTATCTCTCATCAGAGGACGCTCGAGAGTTGGACTTCATGGAGCAATGAGCATCTGGGACGGTGGCTACATTCCCTTATCCCGAAGATATCAACGAATGCTTGGTTTAAGGGCTTGGATGTAAACCGGGACTTTATTCGTACGATGTCAAGACTCATGTCCAACCATTACACGTTTGATGCGCATCTCCGTCGTATAGGGCTTGCTGACAGTAATCATTGTGTTTGTGAGAATAGCTATCACGACATCGAGTATGTTGTTTGGCTGTGCGCAGAGTACTGTGTTGCCAGGTCCCAACTAATAGATTCCCTTCGGGCCTGACGTAGATCACCCTATGTTCCAGTGCGGGACGTCCTGGCAAGCCATGACCACCCCAACATTTTTATTATCTACATCTTTTTCAAAACTATTGATGACCGAGTTGAATGCATTTTCCTCTCTCATTCACAGTAGAACCTCGTCAACCTCTCCCTGTATCTACAATAGGGCATTGCTTCACGAGTCTACGATGCATACCCTTCTTGGTAACCGTCCATCCAGAACATAATGACACACGTCACAAGAACATCATGACAGTATCGGAGTTCCAATAATCATCCAACCAACGACAATGTCAATTTACAAAATTTTACAATATGTATCCCACTTCCTACCTTTTTCCTTCACTAACATAAGAGGGGAGCAAGTCGCCCCTAAATACGGTTTTCTCTTCCTCCACTAACACGTGCCATGTACCTTTAAAAAATGAATTATCGGCCTCGTTTAGCTACCGCATTTGGGCCTAAATGAACATAGTTATATGAAAAAAATAAATAAACATGTCCAGAAAACAACATAATTTCAGGAAGTTGATCACGGTTATCGTAAATTGATTAATTCGCGAAATCTTGATTTTTTTCATGAATTTATGAATGGATTGTTTTCCGTGCATATTTATTAAGAGCACAGGTGCTCACTTGCAATTGATATGCAAGTTGTGTACAATTGGAAAACATCTTATTTAAATAGCAAACTTTATTCTGGTTGAAATAATCTCACATAATCTCGTAGTGTGAACCGTCTTTTGTTTCGACATAATGAGGTATCTCTTATGCTAAGTTCCTTGAAACTTCAAGAGTGATTTTCCCATAGATTTTGCAGTCACTTTCTAGCGGGTACATAACGATTGGATGCATAATAATGAGAAATTCATTTTACTGTGTATTAATCCTGAATTAAATGGCCAAAAAATGCGGTATCAAGGTAGTTTTAAGGTAGATGAAAATACACCGCAATCATTTTTCAAGGTCTATGAAATTAGTTTTATAGCGTAGCTTCCTCAATGAAAAACTGTTCCAATAACAATTTTAACCTTTGGCACATTCTTCCGCTTTCCATACTAGCAGACATTTATGAGAGGACCTTCACCAACCACCATCATCATCGGAACAATTTGGTATGGTAAACTATGCAGCACTATGAATATTAAAGAAATGAAACAATTTATGAGGCGATGTGAATCGGCGGCGTCTTTACCTCCGCGAGGTATGCATAAACCACAAAAACTAGCTACCCGTACAAAAAAAAACTACACGAGTAAAACAAAACAACCCTTGGAAAACGGGACGACCCCAGTCAAGAACGGTTTCCAATGTGGCGAGAAGGCCACCGCCCAGGAAATACTAATGAAACAAAGAATCTAGTAAAAGAATTCTTCGCCATAGAAAATCGATATGCAAATTGCTGTGAATACACCCCATTCCAGAAATAACACGCAATCTCTGGATGTCGTGTAGGGTTCAGCTCATCGAGTGAAGACTTCCAACTTATGGTTGAGAGCGTATATGTAATTACGGAAGCACGACTTTTTAGTTGCTACTACTCTGTCTCATTTTTCTCAGCCTAATTTTGGAAAGATTTCCAATCGACAGTTTCATAAACTATGAGCTCAACTACAATTAGGTGTTATTACCGTTAATGATACTAACAGCCCAAATAGTTTTTTAATTGAGCTGTTGACTCAGCGCTTATCGTGTGGCCTTAAACTAAATGGGTTGCGACGGGTTTCACTGGAAATTTCCTTGCATCACTCATTACAATAAAATTCGCGCGTGGGCCACGTGACGTGCGGTCTGTATCACCCTTCCACAAATTCATAATGCTACCGTCAGACCCATTAATCGACCGTTGCGTGACCATTCTAATTACAACTGCTGCGTGTGTTATTCTTAAGACTGTGAAGTGACCAACCCCCGGCCAACCACCTAGGGATATCGTATCCCAAAGTCGTTCAGTTCAATTTACAACAGACCGTTTTTCCTCGGTATGTCCGACTTAGTCGGGCTCATGTCCTGTTAACCTGACGTGTGGAAAACATATAGTTCGAGCCTCCGCTAATACCAAAAGGCATTTAACTGACTTACTGCGATAAGCTCTGATCTGGCTAATACCGTCTCCTTATTCTTAATTTTAGGCCTATGATTCGTCTGGTTCAAGAGAATATAATATGTCATTCCTATAATACTAATAGCAGCAACCTGCAAAAAATAGTGAACAGAGACAGCCTATAAAACTTGGTATTGATGACTTAGACGCTGCCATTCGCCGAAGAAACTGTCACACATACGAACACAGAGGCAGTTTTCGTTTTGACGCATGTTTGGACCTTCCTATATGAGGTTGTCGTTGTTCACAAACCTGACAAAAACAACAAAGGATAGTTTTATACAATTGGAAAGAAAGGCAAAATAGAACTTTGCATACCTGGTTTTCTCAATTTTTAAACTTTAATATACGAAAATTTACACAAAGCCTACTTACATGAGCCAAATGTTGAATCTTGTGATTGTTGAATCTTTCAAAAAAAGCTCAACAAACAAATGATTACGGCGAAAAGCCAACTGTCAAAATTCTTTTTGTAGGGGAATTCTGAACAAACTGTTACTAGCCGTTAGCAGTTCACAGCAGTTAATGAAAGAGAAAACTTGCACTCAAAGCGAATTTTAATAGTTGGCTTTTACGCTCTAATCATATGTTTGTCGAAAAATGACATAAACGGTTGGATTGGAGCTCACCAAGTATTTTAATACAAGAATGATGTAACAAGAGCTTGTGCACCGTGGAGCTTACTGCCATTAGAGTAGTTATCAGACAATTACGTCAGCATCTGGGGTCATTAACATTGCTATAGTTTTTTAAACCTACTTCACTGTTAGAGGATTGTGTAAGGATGATTTAACCCTTAATGCGCAATGTTGTTTTAAAACTACATTGCGAAAACCATCTCAAAATTATCATAGTAACGTATTGAAGCTCTAAGACAATTTTCAAAAGATTTGAAAAAATTGGTTTGTCCCTTTAAGGGTTAATGATGCACTGAAAATAACACATTTTTTTAAATTTCTGTTTCTCCTCGGAATAAATCAAATGCCTTGTTCTACGGTAGATTTTTGTAAATATGGTCGATGTCAACTGGACTGTCAACAATTTCATTTACTTCATTTGAGAAGATAGTAGATAGATTCCAAAATTATTTATGTTTATGGATAGCCCACCCTCGTTGGTAAAATTGAGCTTATTCCTGGTATTCTACAGGTTGTTGCCACAGTCAAACAGACAAAAATCAATGTTCTTTAAATAACTTTGTGACGATTGCATATTCCAGTAACTTGGATAAGATCGTGAATAAAAAATTCAGTTATAGTAGCAGCATAGGGTAATTTGGGGAGAGATGCCGCACATTTCTTAAAATCGATCCTGCATCGAAGTAAACCATTCAATATTTGATAAAATCATTTTTATCAATTGCGACAAGTTTCGAAAATACTGTGAAATGGTTTTTTTTATGAAAAAAAATAATCTAATTTCCTTGAACATTTTTTAATAAAAAGGTCATTGCGGGAGAGATGCCGCATGTGCGGGTGAGATATCGCATATGCGGGAGAGATGCCGCACCATGGTCACAAACTGAAAAATGGCGAACAAAAGTATTTTTAGCTATCATTGATGTTTTGTGATAGGGGTCTTCAGCTGATTTTCATGAAGTTTGATTACACCTATAAATCGGCCAGCACCATCATTTTTCTTAAAGGGGTAATACCATTTCTAGAAACATTTTTTATTCAACATTTTAAAAATATTTTATTTTTGCAACCTTGTATAACGGCTAAGTTGGAGTAACTTAATCAAGCGTACTGTTTATTTATATGTTTGTACGAGCGATATATTGGTAGGGGTTCCTTAAAAGCAGTTTTTGGTTGTTTCTTCCAACAATGTATTTATATAACTTTGGTTTGTTCTTGAAAGATTCATTTTAAAAAGCATCAATTCAATACGTTCACGAAAATTAGTGCCTGAAACTTTAAAGAATAAACCGAGGTAACTAATACTTAGATATATATCGCCCGTTCAAATATATAGATAAATAGACTCATATTCCTATATGTCACTGTGTTAGGTCCTTTAGTAAGTTGATATACCTTATTAATAAACTATACCTGACGCAAATTATCATTTAATGACATTTCGAGGTGAAAAAATACATTTTAGCTACGTATCCTCCGCCATCGAGTGCGGCATCTCACCTGAAATTTTGATGCGGCATCTCTCCCAATTGCCGAGATACCGCACGACGACATTTTCCTCTGAAATTATGGATGACAGTGCTCATGATCAGAATGCCTTCTGGAAGGTCCCAGCTACTCAACCGATACATGATTTACCAAGAAAAAAAATCGAACGATTTTAAAAAACGAAACGAAAAACTTTCGGCACTCCGTGATGCAACTGGACGCACATAATCATTAATAAAAAAATTGTAAGTTAATAATAAGGATTATTTTACATCTCCAGTGTTGTAATTCTTCAAAAGACAAGCTAACAAAATCATATTACCGTATAAAAGTGTCCTTATATACGAGATATAGAAAGTGCGGCATCTCTCCTGATGCGGCATCTCTCCCGAAATTACCCTATCAAAAAAAAATCGAATTATGTGTGCTTCTAGAGGAGCCCCTCGAAGGAAAGCTGAACTTGTTAGACTCAAAAAGAGCTTGGAATCGCAGACGGAGAGACGGATCGGACGCATTCATATTGACTAGCAAAGGTTGCAGAAATGCTCTTCGATCATCTGGGCGAAGTGGTTGGGAAAACCTCTGTACAAATGTCACAAATCTCATCGAAAAAAGTGTTTCGTTCGCCGTACCGCGAGGGGACACGGCGCAGTAGATTGGCGAAATCGAATATCCAACGGTTTCAATATTCTACGCTCTCGTTAGTACTGTTTCGGTTTCGCATAGGCCAGGTAGTGCTCCAAAGAGTGGTTATCGATGTTTATCTCATTAATCCATCAACGAACTGGCGCCAGTAACTACGTGTCTTGGTTTTCGCGAAACTATTCATTCGCGTTTCTAACGCCGCGTACTGTCGATGGCTAGCGGGTAACCCGTCATCCCGGAAGATCTTATACGCAGCCTTCCTCGTGTATACGTTTGAGCACTTTCTGATCCACTATGGGTTGGAAGACAGTCCGCGTATAGTACGCGTTTAGTCTGAGTTTGAATCGCGGTGTCGAGAATCAAGCTAGCCAAAAACCCGTATTCTTCCTCCGAAAGAAGCTTTAGTGTGAACTCGATTTTGCCGGACTTCGCGGACGCGTAGCTCTTCCAATCAATATTTTGTGTAAGGTCATACTAAACAGTGATTGTATTCGGTGAGCCTGAACCGTTAGCAATAGTAATTACGATTGGCAGTTGGTTGCTGCCTTGGGGATCTGGGATTGCCATCCGTATGCAATCTAACCGTAGCGATGTCGAGCAGAGAGACAAGTCTAAGACGCTCGGGCGCGCTGGAAGACCCGGAATCCGTGTTCAAACTGGGCACATTGAAGTTGTCAATGTGTGAGGTAGATTGATTATCATCATGAAGGCAACCCCATGACAGAAAGATATAAAGTTATGGAAATTCGGTACACAATATAAGTGAATTTTATTAATCCAGCGCTGGTTTCTGGTTGAGATATGGGAGCACTTGGGATTTTAATGTTGCAAGAAGTACTGGGAAGGGACATATTCTGGCCTTTACAACGAAGCTTACGAGAGGAAATGTTCCTTTCTTTTCTATTACTTTCATGCGCAACAGAAGATGTTCCTCCTAGGGGTTCATAAGAGTCGCCTTCATCAGTAGTCAATACGGTGTGGATATTCGTAGAGACGGGTTTCGTAGTTATCTTTAGCATTTATGCAAAAAGTCGGGGTGGGAACGCTTCAGCTTTTCCTCACGCTGTTTGTATGCGGGACATGTCGGAGGGTCATATGGATTTCCCCCACAGTAAACACACTTTTCGATATCCCTTCCATAGAAGTCATACACATGATTCCCATAGCTTTTCCCACAACGAACCTTATCGATACAATGGGTGGCTATGAGTCCCAGTTGTTTGCAATTAGCTCATGACCCGCTGCACAAAAAGGGGAACAGGCAGACGGACTAATGCAAACGCTTGCAGTATAGTATATTCAGAGGCCTTTAAAACAGCCAACCCCGGATTTCAACAGATCCGAGCAATTTAAACTCGAATCGGAGATAACCTCGTCTACTTTAACCTGATTAGCTGGTATATATACTCCGTACTGATTCGTAAAAGGCCCGTAGCCATTATTTGACTGCCATCGGGTACAACTTGTTTCGACAATTTGCCGTTGTTCGAACGAAGAACAATTTCGCTGCGCTGCCTTCACCGGGACGCCTGTTATACCGTACTACGGAAGCCCCCGAGCGCTCCGACGCAGTCGTGCTACCAGCCAGTGACCAGTTCAGTCGTCCCGGCCCTGCGTTCGGAGGTCGTGAGGGGGTCTTCTGAACTCCCTTCTCAGGCAAGTATTTTGCTTTAAATGACGATCCGCTCCCTGAAAACCTTTTGGTTTCTAGCATGCCATCGAGTACATCACGTCATTTCAACATGTCGGCACGATTGCTACGTGGCGCTGACGATTTGCGGTTATACTACCAAAACGTCAGAGGGCTAAGGACGAAAATCGAGGACTTGTACTTGGCTGCTCTTGACGGCGACTACGATATTTTCGCTCTGACGGAAACTTGGCTTGATGATCGTATTACATCGATGTAGCTCTTCGGGGATTCTTATGGGGTTTATCGTGCGGATCGAAGCGCACCTAACAGTGTTCATGGTCGCGGCGGGGGAGTTTTGATCGCTGTTTTTTCCGCACTAGCTTCCTGTGAATTTGGTGTGGATAGTTCATCAAGCATGGAAGCTGTTTGGACGAAGATTACTACCCGATCAGAAAGAAATAACAAAATTATTACAGACTGAGTTACTTTGTTATGATAACAAGTTGTGTTATAAATTTGGTCTCGTTAGTTGGTAAAATAACAGAAAACATAACAGAAATTCTTCTAGTATATATCAAAAATATGACAACCTGTGATAGGCTTCTATCAGAATTATAACAAAATTTGTTATGTTCTCCCACGGCCAATATAGCTTTTATTACCTATTGTATAGTATCAACGAATTTAGCGTGCAAGTCTAAAAATAGAATAAAATAGAAAAATATAGTATATATTAAGGCGCTTTTCGGTTGGAAGCAAAAAGCTTCATGTAGCAAAAAAGCTTTCCATAGTTTTGTCAAATGATTGCATACATGCTGGCTGATTGTTATTATGAATAGAATATATGACACGCTGATTGTTATTAGTGGATATAGCGATTTGAACATGGGTATTCTGAGTTTTATGAGGATGTTTCCTGCATGAACCAACGACGTTGCTTTCGACCGATGTTTAATGTTAGCATAATATTCTACGCATTCATTGAACTTTGCCAAAGCCAAATGACTGTTTGTTTTCCTTGTATAATACGCTTTGTTTTCATACAGTTTTGCTCACTACTACAGCTGCCTATATTACGATAGACTGAATAGCTTTATAATATCTTTTCAGATTAGGAAAGTGGGGCTATTTTTAGTTTCTGAATAGTGCGCTTCGGTGCTTCTCTTGTACGTTAACATGATTTACATGATTTTTAGGAATAATGTCGATGCGATATGGTAACATTTAGCGGATAATTTACCTACATTATTATAAATAGATTCAAAGAAACAAATACCAAAGTTTTGAGGCTTGCATTTTGAGATTTCAAGTAAAGTCGCTTTTGGGGTTTTGTTATTGGAATTTTTAAAATGGGGAAGATTAAACAAACCAGTACAATTATCTCACATCTAATAAATTCTCAGAAATACAATTTTTTATAATAGTTCAATCTATCAACTACGAATATTATAACAGATAATCATAAAGTTCGAGAAATTGTTGAGGATTCTTCGGTGTGACAAATTTTAGAATATTTCATGTTTTCTAAAATACATTTTCTTTTCTAAATTTAAGGTTTAATAGTTTTAAGTTTAAATAGTTTTAAGGAGAAAATTATTCAATATTTTTACATTAAAGTTTTCAGCTATTTCAAGCACTATCTAAAACACATATTGAAATTGTAACAGCAAACAATAATACCAGCTGGGATATGTATTTATTCAGAGATTTCTAGGCCATTTTGAAATATTGATAGCTTTATGCAGCATACTCACAAATATAAATCTTTCAACAATTTGAACAGGTCGCATTATTACTTTTTTAACTTTCTACAAAATGAATCAAGTATCTTGATTATTACGAAAATTTGTTAGTTCGATGTTTTTTTAAGACGAACGAAGCACCATCGAATACAACGGAAACATTAGTACAAACGCGCATTCAAAGTAATTGTCAGTTCATTGTAAATGTCAAACTGTCTTAGGTGGAATGAAAAGATACAACAATCTCAAACTTAAACATTTTTATGCGGGGGTTGAAATAAAAGAAATTACAATGCTTTGGTAATTCGGAGAACGCACAAAATCAGATACCCACAAACTAGACAAGTTTCGGTTGTTTATGAAAAACCCGCATAAATTGAAAAAAATCGGACTGAAGATCCTCGAAGATCCTCAAAATTCATAACGGTATTGTGAAAATCAGTATATATCAAACAGTTTTTTAAGTTCTGGAAATTCGTTTTCGCAATATACACAATTAATTAAAAGAAAAAAAATTATAGAATCATTTGACTAAACCATAGTTTAAAAATGCTTTTTTATTTGAATCCGCGTTTCTTTATTTTATCTGGAGTGCTTGATACTTCCTGCATCTTCTTTAAAATAAGTTTTATATGAAAATTATATTCTTTAGAATAGCTTGTTAATAACTTTGCGACTCCAAAACTTTTTGAATAAAGGCTTCAACATTGAAATCATAAGCCACATATTCGAAATTGCGTGTCAGACGAGTGTCTCACAAAAACGTAATCTCTTAATCAAAATGCAACCAAGTAAGTTAAACACCTTATTTTCAAGTTTTCCGACCTCTTGCATCTAAAATTTATCTATTCTCGTGGAACTTTGAATGTCCATGTGGAAAACGCAAATATATGGAAATCAATAAAAATTTCGAAAATTTGCTTTAAAAAGTTGAATAAATACGCATAAAAAGAGGCTTCAGCGTATTAGCAAATAGACGATCATTGGTGTAATATAACAATCATTCACAGTTGATCGATCGATTTGTTTATTGGGGCTTTAACCGACTGGACATTTGCCCGCTTTACAGTTTACAGTTAGCGTTCAAAGATAATTGTTAAAGAATATGTAATATATTATAACATCATCGTTATATGCGTACATTAAAATCATATTAGCAGTTCAATGATATCACCAGAAGATATAATCTTGATATAAGTTTGCTTGCCTTGCTGATAGGGATATCACAAAAATAACACAGTGAGTAATAAATATCAACATGAGATATAAATTTGATAGCTTTTTGTTATGTCGTTCTGATCGGGTACGCTGACGAAGAACTACTCTATTGGAGCTGTTTACATTCATCCAGAAAAGCGACTTGACTGCACTATTACGCAGCTCCAACTAGACTCTATAGAACACACTTCTTCTCAGGCAGATGTAAACGATGTGATAATAGTTCTTGGTGATTTCAACCAATCAGGACTGATGTGGGTTTCTTCTGGACGTGGATACGCTTACCCTAACCCATTATCATAGACAACAAATTCTGCCAGCCGCTTACTTCTGGACGGGATGGCTTTTCACGGACTAAATCAAGTAAGTACGATTTCCAACCATCAATCCCGTTTTGTTGACCTTGTGTTCGTCAGTGAGAATGCTTATCCATTTCCATCATTAGTTCACCACAATATGAAGAAGCTTTAGCTGCGAATCGTCGTAATTTTCGCAATACTGGTTTAGTAGCTCTAAGTCGCACCCTATCGCTGATTGACTGGAGTGTACTACTTGATCAAGTTGAAACGCATCCGTGCCAAAGCTCTACGTGCGTACACAAATCGTCGATGCCCTATTCTCAAGCGCTTTTTCGCACTTGCCAGCAATGAGTACCACTGTTACAATAAATTGCTGTACAAAGGATATGTGAACCGCATCCAACAAAACTTACGACGAAATCCGAAGGGACTCTGGGTTTTTGTTAAAACGAAGAGAAAGAAAACGGGTCTTTCGTCTAGGATGGTCTACAATGGCGATGTAGCGACTACAACGGCGGCAAAATTCTTCCTATTTTCCAACTACTTCTCAAGTACCTTCACGACTGATGTGCCATCTGCCATAGAGCTCGAAAACGCGACCCGTGATCAGACTTGTTATAAACACTTCAACACACAATGAGAGCTGATATCCCTCCCTCAGGATTAGGTAGAAAAGAATGATGCAACGGGAGCGTCTCTACCGTTTTGTGTGAGGACCCGAAAAATGAGAGAGTTCCTCTCTTGCTCAACGAAATGATGTGGAAAAATATTTTATTACGCATGGGATATTTGCTCCGTGGAGGAGAGTGGGCTACACCTCATGATGATTCAAGAGGAGTTTGTGATGTCCTCACACGCCTTGTGAGGAGGTAATGATTAGTTGCTATGAGGTTTTGTTATATGGGTTTGATGCGTGTGCAAAGTTTATTTCTGATAGGGTGAAGTGCCTATTTTCACCATACTAAGGAGGGCGCCGCACTGATTCATTAATTACTCGGCCTACAAACAATGGAATGCGAACAAATTGGCATCAACAGCTTTGCTTCGTTGTTAAGTACCAAGATAATAACATACATGCACTGAAAACAGCGAAATTCTCGTGTTTGAACGCAATGAAAACACGAACCGAGTGCCTCTATTGTTGCGCTACCATTTGGCTCAATGCGTTAAACAAAGATGGCAGACACTGCTCTAACCAACGGCTTCTAATGGGTAGCGTGATAATAGAAACATAGCGATAATGGGCTCATCACCCTATATATTTTTGTTTTTGAAATGAATGTATAGTTAAGCGTTGCATGAAGCAATTCAACTGTTTAAATATATACATAGTTTTCAAATATGTATAGGGTCATGAGCCTCTTTTCGCCCTAGCTCTTAACACATTTGAAACCATTTGTTAGAGTAGCGTTTGCCATATATTTGTACTATCTTTTGACTTAAATGGTAGTGCGATATTTTGGGCACCAGATTAGAGTTTTCGTTGCACTCAAACAGAAGTATTCCACCATTCTCGGGCCATTTATTATTTTACTAGTGGTTCTTAGGAACGAAGCCAACGTGTTGGTGCCAATTTATAGAAATTTCATCGATTGTAGGGCTCGTAAGTGATAAAATAGTACAGTACCCTCCTTAAGGGGCCATAATTTGCCAAGCGATATATTATTAAAATATAATACTCGTTTAGGAAGAAGTAGTTAGGTATCAAAAATTGCTACGTTTTTTGACGTATGGCACCTAGGGTTCGTCGCGGTTGCGGTAATTATTTTTTTTCGCGTGCGTCCATTGTTTTTTTCGCGTGCGTCCATTGTTTGTCCAACTGGGAACATTTTCTACCAAATTATCAAATAATATTTTTCAGTTAGGAGTATTTTGTAACTTTTTGAAAGTAAAGCTTTCGAAGTTAGTGTAGGGCATTTGCGATTTTTTGTGTTTCTCAAAGTCTCCCTCAAGGTCTTCCTTCATATTGTGACAAGTCAAAGTTAGCCCAGATGTCAAATTTTGCATAGTTTGGACAGTTTTTGTCTTAATTGAAAATTTACCTCGAAACTTTAACGTAGGGGTTTTTACATAGAATCTGTATACAAAGTTTGAAAGAAATCGGTTAAGTAGTTTTTGAATGGCAGGTAACACCGCAAATCATGTTTTTTCAGAGACGTTCTACAAAAAGCTTCGTCACCGAGTCGTTTGTCGATATTTTTGCATGGAAAAATTACAGCATGTTATTGAAATGATACATTATAATGTACAAAAGTTTTGATCAGTTCACTTCACTCAAAGTTTAAAAAAATCGAGAAAAAGTGTTTTTTCACGCCAAAACCCTCACCCCTCTTAATAAAACTTGCAAAGTTGAATATTTTCATAAAAGTTACATTCTGAGGAGTCCGTCAAAGATAATTTTCGTGTAAATAAGAATAACATTTTGCTATATATGGCTACTCAAAACAAATGAATAATTTTTCAGCACAATTTTTAAAATACATGATTTTTACCGCATTACCGCGCAGTGCGGTGCGGTAAATGCAATGCGGTTGCGGTAAGCAGTGCGGTTTTATTATTTTTTTTGCGGTTGCGGTGCGGACTATCCATTTACCGCCCACATCCGCACCGCGACGAATCCTAATGGCACCCATAGCTAAGCTAAAACGTGACACACATGTTTCTATTGAAGCAAACCGTTTATTCGTTACGCACTGTCCAGGAGGATTAAGAATTTGTTACCAAAATTTCATCATAACTCATTGCACGGTGCTATAGTGATTTTTTAACTTTTCAAGTGAACTAGCATAGGTTATAGTGCAACACAAAATGTTTTGAAAAATGTTGCATACTCCCAAATTGATTTATAACAGAATTAAATGTTCTTCCGAATTCTTATTAGAACCATAACGTGCCTTGGAAGAATGTTGAACCATTTGCATATTTGTCATGAAAAAAATGCAAAACATGACAATTTTCTTATTATTGTCGCAATTTAGCACAATATTTCATTCATAACAGAATAATACAGCATACCTTTGGAAAGGTGCAGTTGTTCTCTTTAGAACTTTCTAGAAATCGGCTAAGTCTGAACAACGTAACTAATGTTTTGGTGCCAAAGGTCTCAGAAAATGTTTTTTTCTATAAGTGAAGATGATAAGGAGTAATGAGAGCAGCCTTTATTTTTTCAAATTTTTCATTGCACTTTGAAGGCAATACATTCGTTAAAAAATCGGTTAACATGTTATTTAAAAAATAATAATGATGTTGTAAAGCACTCCCGTAGGTACCTGGGCAATTATGTGAGAAAGAACTCTGCGAAATTTTTAAACGATTAGTATAGGAGGTTTTAAGTTAGTGTGTACACCGCATTTTTTCGAGTTTCCTCCTGAAAATTCAATGCCACTCACCCAATTTTTAATACTTTGCAATGAAAATTTACAAATGTCAATCAATCTGTTTAAAACATTATTTCTCTTCTAGGGGGATTATTTAGTGAAATCAGTATCAAAATAAGAAGCTTCATCTTCTGCTCCGAATATAGGGAAAAGAGGTAAACCTCTTACAAACCTATAACTAAACTATTTATGGAGAAGCGTTTCGAGTTCGAAAACAAAATTTGTGAATCTGATTGAATTGGTATGAAAGCTGTAAAATGTTCGTATTTAAGCGCAACGAAAACTCGAATCGAGTGTTCCAATTATTGCCTTACCTTTTAAACCAATGCGTTGAACAAAGATGGGAAAAACTGCTCTAACCAACGGCTACAAATTAGTAGGGTGATAATTGAAACAGGCCGAAAATAGGCTCATTACCCTAGCGTTGAAAGATAATCAGAATAGCATAAAATTTTCGACTATATATAATTTTAAATATTGCTGTCGATAATTATCTCATTTTAAAAATGTATTGCCCATTGGAAATTAATCCGCACAAACTTTCTACTTTGACATTTAGTAATAAATAAACACAAACAACTATTTTTTTAAAACTTCATTACTTGGAAACTAACCGGCCAAAACAATCTATAATAGAGATAAAAACGAAACTATTTGATAAAAACATTTTTTTTTAAATTTTATTGAGAAAGAACGCTAGAATAGAATCGAATATTTTGCACCCATTTTACTTGGAAGCGATTTCATGTTGTATTAGATTTCAAAATCAAAATATTTATCTTCTATTATGGTGTTAGTGAGTTTGACGAATAGGATTGATTTTAAATTTTCCGAGCTTAGTGTTTTCTGATCGTTAGTATTTTACCAAGGCCAATGAATCCTCGCTCAATTGAAACCTGTGTACAAGAAGTGCTCAAGGCCGTTTGCCACAGTAGAGTCAAAACTGGGTCCTCCAGCCTCTTACATTCCCACCACATGATGATATCCATATTCCACGAAGCACTGATCTACACCACGAAAATTATACTTATATCCCCATCCTACGCAGCAGACAAAATTCCATTAAAACAAGAGAGGGAAACAATCACTCTCGCGCTCCACACTCTCAGCATTTTGGAAGAGGGATTCCAACCCATCTTCAATCAGTTTTGCGCTCTCGCCTCTCCTGTGTGATGCACATAACATCCTCTAATCATTGAACAAGTCATCACCTCTGATGATGAGTTTGCTTGTTGAGTGGGAGAAGAGTTTTTTTCTGCTATTGGAGAGGTGTGTGAAGTCCTCCTCAGAATATTGATACCTCACCTCATTTTGGCATCATGAGTGATGCTCCAGCAAGCCTGCCCGTGATGTTCCCATTGGTGCAGTGGATATGGATGCATTCACTATTTCAGTACAATCGGTTCTCTCTGCAATACGGAAAACAAAATCGTCTTATGCTCCAGGACAAAGTGCTATGCCGTCTGCTGTTCTGAAAAAAATGTTCCGATATTTTAGCGATCCCACTGACGCACCTTTTCAATGTGTCGCTTCAGCAGCAAAATTACCCGATAATTGGAAGTTTTCAGTTATTTCCGGTACACAAGAAAAATGACAAAAGCAGCATAGTGAACTACCGGGGAATCACTTCGCTGAGAGTTGAGTCAAAAATCTTCGAATCGCTTATCAACGAGGTGCTGTTTTTTGCTAGTAAACATTACATAAATCCTTGTCAGCACTAGAGATGGGCGAAACAGTTCACTTCGAAGAGCCATTCCCGACTGAACAGTTCTGTAAAAAGAACTAGTTCAGATGAACCGTTCTTCCGTTCAGCTGATATTTTACTTGTATCTAGCGAATGTCTCTCAAAACATTCGATTCTTGGAGAGGAACCAAACAGATGCTGCCCAAACTATTATACCCCTGTATGCTTAACAAGTTCATCAAGGGTAGCGATTTCTTCATGATGTATAACTAGAGAAATAGAGAATGTGATGAGTCGTTCGCTTGTGAGTCGTTCTTCGCCGGTTCCATTCAGGGAGAGCATAGAGAGCGGTTTGTGGGACGGCAAGTCGGTTCATTTTCATTCGTTCGCCTAAAAATCGGTCCGAGAAATTCGTCAAACGGCTTTGGGTCAGGTTCAGTTCATTCGCTTTGAAGATAATTGAGAACTACCGTTCTTTTAAAAAGAACTTCCTTTCGATCATTCTCTTCGAAGAACCAGTTCACTTGAACCGTTCGCGAACGAATGGCCCATCTCTAGTCAGCACGGATTCTTCCCTGGTCGATCGGTAGAGATGAATTTAGTTAGCTTCACATCGTTTTGCATTGAAAACATATCCAGGAAATTCCAGGTGGACACGGTCTACACAGATCTTAAGGCCGCTTTCAACACAGTTAACCATGAGATACTGCTTGCAAAGCTTGATAAACTAGGATGTACCTCGCGATTCTGCCACTGGCTTCGATCCTACCTTGTTCACCGCGAGTGCGTCGTGCAAATTGGTGACAACGTGTCTGAATCCTTTTGTAATAATTCCGGAGTTCCCCAAGATAGTACACTGGGTCCATTACTATTTTCATTGTTCGTGAATGATGCGGTCTTTGGTCTAATGCGTGGAGGGAAACTGTTTTTCGCCGATGACTTGAAGATATTTCTTGTGATAAGGAATGAAGCCAATTGCCGTTAGTTACAGTCTATCATTGATACATTTTACAATTGGTGTCAAAGAAACATGTTGATCCTTTGTGTTACGAAATGTTTTGTCATCAGTTTTCATCGTACAAGGGACATGCTAAATTTTAACTACAACATTGCCGGAACTCATCTGAAATGCGTTGACCACGTAAAAGATCTAGGTGTTATTCTCGATGAAAGGCTAACTTATACCAATCGCCTGTCAGCGACTATCGACAAAGCAAATCGACTTCTAGGTTTTATGTTCAAAATTTCCAGTGAATTCCGGGATCCTCTGTGTTTCAAGGTTTTTTATTGCTCACTGGTGCGCTCGCAGTTGGAATTTGCAAACATCGTTTGGTGCCCTTATCATGCAACGTAAAGTAAAAGGATTGAAGCTGTCCACCGCAAATTTATACGATATGCTTTACGTCAATTGCCTTGGAATGACCCGTTGAACCTGCCACCATATGAAAACCGTTGCAGACTATTAGGACTACATACTTTGCAACAACGTACACATGCTTCGCAGGCCATTTTCATATCAAAGCTTCTGTTGGCTGAGTATGATGTTCCCGATCTCCTTGGACAAATCAACCTCTACACCCTAACCCGTGTTCTTCGCCCTCGGACATTATAACACATCGAAATGCGAAACACTAACTACGCTAGTAATAGTCCGATTTTAGCGATGGTTCGTCGCTTCAACGAGCTTGCCGAGCACTTTGACCTCAATTATAATTAAGCACAATTTCGTCACCGTACAAAAATACAAATACAAATATTGGCGGTAATTAACTAAGATAACGGCATCTAGGTAGCTACGAAAAAACATACTGCTGAAAGCGGATAGCTAGCTTTGCTTTATAACGCTAAATTGCACGGACTGGAAAAACGTCTCCGAATGTTGCTGAACGAAATGATTGTTTCAGTTTGGCTAAACATTAGACAAATATCCATCTAGATTTTATAAAGATGGACCAATATTACGAAAATATCGGCAAATGTGCTTAATCCAGAGCAAATGGCATAGGAGAACATGGGTAGACTTGACCAAGCGCGAGATTCAACAATTACCAATAACTTGTTCTATTTGGTTCTTATTTTTTTTTAAAGTTTGGAGTGAACAATCCTTTCCTCATAGAAAATATTGCGTAATTCATAAATTTGCGTTAAATGATGTAAAATGAAAAAAAAACCATAAACAAATGTTTTGAAAAAGTAAATAAACAACTTTGCCAAAAAATATGAATACACATAATACTTTTGCACATTCAATTTCAACATGTTTTGAGGGATTAAAAACTTTTTTAGAGATTTACGTAGGTTTAACTGAAAACCTGGTCAAGTCTCTCCATGTTCCCCTATACTGCATTGTCGCCGAAACTTCGCAATTCGATCGTACTTCGTTATTTTTTCTGACATTCACTAATGTGATTATAAATCCCGAAATTGTTTGAAAAATAATTTCCTCGCTTTTCGTGGAGTTAATCGGAGTAAAAAGTCAGTCTGTACCACAATACTTTCCACTTGAAACCTTTAAACAAGATGCTCTGCGCGTTTGAATACAAAAAATTTCTTATCGTTTGATCTGGTAAATCCATCTTGTCCAGACTTTTACTAGAGGACATTAGTGTTATTTTACGATTGACGGATGACATTTGAATGATTTGAAACCGATGATGTACTAAATCGGGCTTTGTAATTTTGGGTAGGAAAGGTTTTTTGCAATTATTTCGGTGTTTTAATAATTGAAGACCAAAAAAATTAAAAATGTTCAAGTTTTGGAAAATGGCTTCATGAAAACCGAAAAATCTCATATTTTACATTTTTAAGTCAATTCGTTGATTAGTTTTTAAGTTATCGCGTTTTCGCCAATTTGAAAAATGCGGTTTCGAGAAAAACGCTATCAAAGGGTGTCCCACATCAAATTGCATCACGGCTGCAATGTAACTGTAGAATGTAACGCATTGGGTATTTCCCCTTGAAAATTTGAGTAGAAGTAGTCTAGAGTGTGTTGTTTACACTGTATTTTTATCGCTGTCAGTTTTTCGAAAATTGTTTTTGATAGATTGAAATCAGCGTATAATACATCAAATACGCGCGAGGAATGCATTAGAGATGGGCGGGTACGGGTATTTTTACCCGATACCCGACCCGTACCCGTATGAATCTGGGCGGGTTCGGGTTTTGTTACCACCGGGTACGAGTCGGGTCGGGTACATTAAAAAATATTTATTCCGGGTACGGGTCGGGTCGGGTTTTTTTCGAAAAATTGCGCACTTACCCGTTTTTTCCGCCAAAATCAAAAAATGATAACTTATCCTCGTAGAAAAATATTAAAACAGGCATAATTTTTCTTTTTGACATACATTCGTCCTATAGATGATTGTGTATCGAGAGAACGGGACTATCTATAGATTTTGAACTGGAAATTCATCATTTAGAAAATTTCGTTTAAAATTAAGTAAGTATAGGAACTTGGTGATTTTCACCCAATCACACTTTCGGTCGAAAATAAGCTTTTCAACTTGAACGTTTTCGTATGGGACCATTCATAAATTACGTAACGCAAAAATTGCCCAAAATTGACTTCCCCCTCTCCCCATGCAACAAAAATTCACAAATTTCTCTATACCCCCCTTCCCTTATTACGTAACAAATTTCGGAATTTTTTGTTTTCTTCACTGAAAATATGTTACGTAACGATCTAGCACACTCCCCCTCCCCCATATGTCACAACATGTCACAATTTGTTGTACCCCTTCCCCCTAAAAGCGTAACGTAATTTATGAATGTTCCCTATGTGTTGAATTAAATATTCTCAGAAAGCCATGCATAACGTCACGAAAAGCGGTCAAAAAGCTTTTGCTTCAGCATCGTTCAAAAACGATGTTGAAAAATCCTTTTTCAAATCGTCCATTGTCTCGACGCACAAGCTCAACCTTCTCATATTCACATGAATGGCTCCCAAAATGAACAGCAGCTGATGCTCAAACGTGATTTTGCTGGAGCTTTTAAGGGTCTTGTACCAGATATAATGACGCTAGTTTTAGAAGGTTAACAAAGTCATGGATGTTTTAAATACATTTGTAAAAAAAGATAATGAAAGAAAAATCAATCTCAACTCGTGATCATTGAATCACGCGCACGCATTTTACCAATGCGGACTGGGATTCTTTTCCATTCTGGCGGGGCGTTTTCAGCATCCTTGATAATACCAGAGGTTCGTTTGGTATGACCCTTCAAATACCCTTGTCGACCAAAAAATGCCATTATTCCATTATTGAATGTGAAATGATACCGAAAATTATTGGCTGAAATATTTTATATAAAGGCTAATCGTAGGTTTAAAATTTATGTGAGGAGATTCTCTCTCACATAAGATTTTAAAAGACTTTGTTATGAATTGTTACTAAAAAGAATAATTTTTCAATAAATTACTGTTTTTGTTTTTGGTCGATCTTAACCCTAAATTGTTGGTATTTAATCCGAACACGTTGTACATTTTTGTTATGGGCACATCAATACCGTTCGAATGGTGGGTCGATTATGTTGGTCGGAAGATTTATTCTCGTTTGTTTTGTAAAAATCATGGGTGACAGTTTTTGAACGTAATAAACGCATTTCCTTAATTTTGTGAGTTTGTGTTATTTCCGGTGAGTTTTATTATATTACGTGAATGATAATACTTTTCAATACTGCACAATCTACTTTAATAAAAGAGTTGAAATATGAAAAATCCGCCAACTAACACCGTACTTCCCTACTCAAATAGGTTAAATTTATTTACTGAAAATCGGGTTCGGGTCGGACATGGTTTTTAATTTATTTTAATTTGGGTTCGGGTCGGATTCGGGTCGGGTACGGGTCAGGTACGGGCCGGGTACGGGTCGGGTTCGGGCTCTGATTTTTTTTACAGGCCCGGGTATGAGTCGGGTACGGGTTTTGTATATTTACAAAATCCGGGTACGGATCGGGTTCGGGTAAGCTTACAAAAATAATATTCGGGTTTGGTTCGGGTCCGAATACGAAAAAATCCATACCCGCCCATCTCTAGAAAGCATGATTATTTAAAACAAAAGAAGTTCAGCGTGACCACCGAGATTGCGGTAGACTATTCTAGAGATTCAATATTAACAATTAAGCGAATACAAAAGAAGTCGATATGTTTGTCCACTACACCAGACGCCCCTTGAATATATTCTGGTGCTGAAGGATCTCTGTCCGATTGCGCTCATTGCTTATATCCGACTTTTTCTTTCTAACATATTTAAGAGGGTATTACAAAGCAAGTTCTATCGTTGCAACTTTTATTTTCGGTCGCTAGAACCCTTATATACTGAGATATTTTTCCACTTTTTTCGTGTTATTGCTAAAGAAGGTCTGAAGCTTTCTTGAATTTACTAAACAGTATTGATTCAGACACATTTCAAGTCATACATTACCTACAATTGTAACGGAATATAGATCCACAAGAATGAAAAAAGTGTCTTTATTTCTAGGGGTTTCAACTTTAAGTCTTACGAACAAACTTAGATACGGTTTACGGGTCCCGGGCCCTGTGGGCCATATTGCTGGCTACGTCCTTGGCTTATGGCAAACGAATTTCATTACACTATTCACCTTTTTGAGTATATTCTGGTTGCAACGCTTCAAATCATAATTGAAAACGATAACAACGCTCTATTTAAGTAGGTATGATCAAATCAATTCAATGACCATCATTTTATGAATTGAATGTGACAATTATTCAATACTAGGTTTGGACGTTTTAATTAGCTCCATAGCATACGTAAAACGAATCGTTACTGTTTGATGCTAATTCGTATACCAAACGAAGCTCCTACAATGCTCCGGCTTGCAGAGCTTGAACTTGATTTTCCTTGATTTTGTTTGAGACTATTTCGGGAACATTTATGTTGCCAACGGCAGAGGCAATCATCTGACCTTGAAGACGTTGACCAGCGGTGACCGGAGCAGCAAACAACCTTCACCTCAGCAATAGCGACCATTATGGAAAAACTGCTGTGTCTTGGTTTTTGTTGTTTCATAAATTAGTTTCAATCCTATTGTCCATCAAGGGAACATGCATAAATGCTAATGAATATCACGATAAGGCTAACATTCGGACATTGATACCGGTCCCGATTTGCTGGGGAAATCCGTTCTTTATATTGTTTTTTACCGAAAGAAATTGATGGAGATGATTTGGATTTCTTGGTAGGAAATTTGACTATTTGTGGCAAAGCACATGTTCAAGCTTTGATCATTAACAATTCCTGTTGTCGGTAGGATCGTAACATTAGCCATGTAATTGTCCTGTTTTCACTAGGGTGTGTCACATCTTCAAATTTAGTGAATATCTTAAACGTCGCTTTGTGTGCCAGAGTTTACGGGTTTAAATCCGAATAGGGTAAAGTGCCTATTTCTCGTATAAGAGAGGGTGCCTCACTATTTCAATAATTACTCGGCTCACAATCAATGGAATGCGTATTAATTAGCATCATCGGCTTTGCTTCGTTGTTAAGAACCAATATAATAACACAAATGCTCTGAAAACAATGAAATTCTCGTGTTTGTCCGCAACGAAATCTCGAATCGAGTACCCCATTTGTTGCCATACCATTTAGCCAAATGCATTGAACAAAGATGGCCGACACTGCTCTAACCAACGCACAGTGGCCGTATCCATTTCTGCTATCAGTTTTGAAATTCGATAATTATTTTTTCGACTATATCTATAAACCCATTTTAATGCGTTAATCGTTAAAGGGTTAATATACACGTTAATAATAGTAACCAATCAAATCGGATAGCAGAACCAAACCAAACTGGTTAAAATCACTAATATATCAGTAATATGATATTATTTAGGCAACCAATTTGTAAGAAGATTTATAAACTTCATATGAGTATTTTTAAAAAAACAGAGATATAAAAACTCCGGCGCAAAATTGCTCAAAATATACCCTGTATACCTTGAAACTATACAAAATTTAATTTGAGATTCATGATAAGTGACCCATGAGAAACCATCTCAAAAATTGTATGTCGTATAAAGGTAAATTTCTGATATGGAATTCAATTTCTCAATTGCTTTTTCTTGATGCAGAGCAAACGTAAATGATTTCTGCACAAAAAGTTTACATTTATAGTTTAGTACATTTATTCATCTTTCCAAAGAACCTAAAACTACTCCAATCGGGCGTGCAGTTCTTAAGATATCGTCATCACTCGCTTCAACGACATGTTAAAAATTCATTTTTCATCCGCTTATCGGAAAATTTAATTCTATTAAAACTGAGAGAAAAATTACCACTGTGCCACTGTGCAACGGCTTCAAATGGGTGGGGTGATAACAGAAATATGAAGAACATAGTCTCATTACCCTATATTGTTTTTTATCCAAAATCGGATGGGTGTCGTTTTTCATTTTCGCGAAAATTAAAAGTTGGGGACGCCCTCCAGTAAACCGAGTATCTAAATAGAAGGTCAAAATTCTACTACTACTAGATGGGTATCTAGTCTATTCAGTGTGGGTGAAGTATTTTCCATGGACACATGAAGTTATTCCAGCAGAACACGTTCGATTATCGATAACGTGGTGGCTGGACAGAGTGAAGTTCAACTCTTATTAGAGGAAAACAAACAAATTGAAAGTTTTAACCACCAGAGAACGCAATGCGAAACGCACAGTCGTGATGTCTATCAGTAAAACTTTCAAAAAGTTACTAATTGAATTATACTTGTTGAGCTTTTAGTAACGATAAGTGCCTATACAGTCTTCATTCTCATCGTACTGGAATTGATATTGTATTTGGCGAAGGAGATGCCATAAAGTGAAGTTTTGAAAACAAAATCGATACCACGAAAACTAAGTTCCTCTATGGCAACCCGATTGCCACGAAGAGGGTATGTTTGCACTATAAACCCATATTATCGTCAAAGTCGATAGTCGAGAGCAGGTTGTTTGTTTGCTGACAATTCTGACAGGCTAATAGAATGCGTTCTGTACGTTGGCACAATATGGCATGAAGGTAGGGGTTATTCTTCTATTACGGAACGTAATGCTTTCGTAAAGAGGTCAAGGTTTTGTTACATGAAGGAGACTATCACAATATATCAACTCATTGATAAAACATTGTTCGAAGCTTCATTTTTTAATAGTAGCTAGTTTGAGGCTGTAGTAAACTATTCCCATATCGAGACAAACACGAGTTCCAAATATGTGCACAAAAATGACGTTTGTTCAATTTTTTATTTTCTACAGTTTTTTTCTGGAAACGTGTAAATATTCGATTAACATATGTTACCAACCACCCTCGCACTCAATTTAGCATACGTTCATATTTGTTAGCAAGATCCGTTTACCGATTTCTGGAAGTCTGCTAACGGATTGTGGCACCGTGGTGCACCGGCTAGTGGCAAGTTGCTACTTACTGATGTCATTTAAAAACGACTGTTACATTTCTTACACACCAAATTTGAAGATCGCGAAAAACTAATAACCAATTCCTAAAATTCTGATGTCGTTTTTCATTGAAAACACCAGGATTGCACTGGTTTTGCGCTTTTTGGCATAAGTGGGAATTAAACACATCTAGTTGCTTACTCTTCTGCTATGCAATACCAGTGCAATCCACTACCCGGGGTTTTCATTGAAAGACCCCTAGTCTACTCTCTACCTCTGCTGCAGTTAAGCGGACCCTACACGAGCAGAAATATTGACAATAAATCATATATTGCTCAATATATTAATGGTGATTTTGAAATTATTGATTCTGTAGAATTAAAATGGGATTGAAGCAGTCTTGTATATTTATCGACAATATTCCTGTCTCATGTAGGGTCCGTTTTAGACCTACAATCGAGCAAAGTGAACAACAGACCTATCGATCTAGTATGCATTGTTTCGAGAACAAAGGTAAGATCGAATTATTCTTGTCATCATTAGTAAAGTTGACGAAAAAGCTCTACTCCGACCCAACACCGCGGTAGTTGACTTTAAATTTTATTTAATA
This sequence comes from Topomyia yanbarensis, assembly GCF_030247195.1. Lineage (NCBI taxonomy): Eukaryota > Metazoa > Arthropoda > Insecta > Diptera > Culicidae > Topomyia > Topomyia yanbarensis. The sequence goes on from NC_080672.1 coordinate 288,905,356, forward strand.
CGACCGAGTTTTTGTGAAGTGGAATACCTTCTGAAGGTAAAAATGCAACTAAGGCTTACGAAATTTTTGTATCTTCAGTATTATCATCTTCGCAATGCAGTGTTAATGATTCAACACGTTAGTACGTAGCAAAGATGAGATCGACGCAGCGGTCACTGACTCGAGATTGGTGGGCGTAGATCTACTCAAGCATGAAGTTGGCTGTTTCAAGAACCCCAGCGAAGATTTTAAATGGCAAAAGCTTGGTGTGGCCAACGCGCAAGGAATCTTTAGGATGCCCCTTGCATTAGGAATGTTGAAAAGCCTGCCTGCTTTGGGGAGAGTCCACTTGATTTACGATTCCCCGCGAGCAAACAGTTCCCGGCGAATCTGAAACGTCAACTTTGCAGGGGGAAGTCTTTTTCAGAAAAACTGCAGAAATCTACACAAAATATGCTGTCTTGGCTCGGGAAGAGTGCGACTCTGAGATTATTTGAAACAAAACCTAAACGAACAGCTTCTGATCTTAGTAATTCGTAGTCCGGCGAGGAGTTTCCAGTGCTTCCAGGAACACCAAAAATCGTAATCAAAGATTCAACTTAGTGCAAGAATGGGTGTGCTTGTTGAGCACCGATCACTTTGTGTTATTACGGGGACTTAAATTATCAAAGTATGGCATAGAGATGTCTTCTCCATTTTTTATTTCGAGAGCAATGTTAATCTTTGGGTCATTCACCCCTTTTTACGGTTAGAAAAATCTCTCTAGTAAAATCTCTATTCTAGTAAAATCTGGGATTCGATCCCAGGTGAGCTACGTACAAGGCAATCAATTTACCAACCAGGCTATGCTCGATTCATTTCTTCTCGATGAACACAATATATACGCGAACGGATTATTTCTCGATGAAGTTTAGTAAGTGGCTTTTACTGCCCTTGAACGTGGTCTGTCCCATGTATGTTTTTATGAACGAACGATAAATTTTGCAGTAGCTTTCGCTATTTTTCGATTTGAATCGTTTACATTGGAAATTTCCTGGTCGCGAAACTCAAATATCTTCGTCATTATTGTTTATCTACTTTTCAGTTGAGAACATAATTCATTGTGAATAAATCTCAATGGACTGACAGGGCCGTAAAGTAGTCTTCTGGTGCCTTTGGTGGAGTCTCGGTTTTGCGCCCCTTCAGTGATCAAATTAGCTTTCTTTTTCAGTTAGCCTAAGCCTGGTGCCCTTGACGGGGGCCAATCCGGCCAAGCGTACGCTAAACATGTTATCCACAAAAGGAACGATTTGGAGTGAATTATAGGACGGTAGTTACTGTCCGAACTTGATGCCCGCAGTCGTGACAACATTTGGTTTCAAGAAGATGGCGCCACGTGTCACATTCTTAATGTAACAATGGAATTATTGCGTAAGAATTTCAGTGAATATTTAATTTATTGCTGTGGACCTGTCAATTGGCCGTCTAGGCCGTACGATATCACGCTTCCAGACTTTTTTTATGGGGCTATGTGAAGTCAAAAGTCTATGTGGATAAATCTGCAGCGATTGAAAGTCAACATTACTGCAGCAATTAGTCTTATACCACTTGAGCTACCGAAAAAAAGTCGCAAAGACAGAACTTGCTTCGTAAAATCCGTTTCAAATAATATAAAAATCGGAAATAAACTTCAAGCAAAAAAATCGGACAGAAATCCTCCAGCATAAGAATCGCTTAAATAGTTCACACCCTTAAAACTCGGGAAGGTTGAATTACCGGTATAAAAACCGGTTAAAAATAAATATATCGTACGCATGAGCATCCGTATATCGTGATGTTCAAGAGTAAAAGTCGGCTAAAAATAACTACTGAGGAATTCCACGATGATCCGTCCGAAAATATATAAAATCGCGACCGACCATCTTAGATTCCTATGAAACTTTACACGTTTCACCGGCATGGAGGACTAAAAATTTTTCACAATCAGTAAGATTATTTTGACTAAGGAGTAATTTATTAAAAGGGCGTAATCATTTCTACGTGCAATTTTTTTTTTGTTCGATTATTGTATTTTATACAGCACAACTTTCTGAGAACGAGTTTCAGGGAATAAATATTTATGTACGAAAAAATATGCGCTGAAAAAAACGTTGTGTCGTTTTTCACAAGAACAAAAATTCGTGTTAATAATTTAAATTGCCAAAAAATCAATTTTTTCTAATTTTTTATATTATGTCAACAAAAAGAAGAAAAGAGAAAAGAAACATTTTGAATGTGATTGTATGATAGAGAACTTATCGGTAAAGAAGTTTTTCTAACAATAACTTTACACATGTTCTTAAATTTCATACCAGTTGACATATAAAACTGTAATTTTATTACAGAATATAATCCTGTGAATCATTTTAAATCAAAATGCATTTACCCAAAATTTTCCAAAATGCGATAGTTTATGAGATATTTGGAATTTTGTTCCAACAAAAACAGTTAATTCGTGTGATTATGGTCTTGTTGAAACTTATTCGCGTTACCCCATCATAAAATGTCAAAAATCAAATTTTTATCGTTTTAAAGATGTAAAAGAAACTTTTTCAGTGTATTTGGGTCATAAGGAAACTTTCAATAAAAAAGTTTTCTTAACAACAATTTTTGACATATTATTATAATACATACCATTTTTTGAATATAGTTCTAATCGCTGTTTTAAATCAAAATGCTTTACGTCTATGTTATTCAACAATTCATTCTGAACATTTCATCCAAAGGTACCAAGTCTCTACAATGGCGATATTCTCATTTATTTAAGTTTAAAGTATCGGTGTCGTGCTGTACTGACAGTGTTGGAAGAAACAATAAATTTCTGCATTTGGATTGAACCATAAGTTTTAAAATAACTATTTTTTGAAAACTCGTAGCAAGTTACCGTCTTCGACAAAGTTGTTAACCAAGGTGTTCAATAGTTTAATAAAACTGGTTTTTTATATTGAATGAAATAGCGATCTTTATTAACGTAAATGCAAAATAATTGATTTCCCCATATAAAATCCCATACAAACTTTGAACGCAATGCGCACACCCGGGAAGCAACCGACCGCTCCCAAACTTTGCACAGGCATTTGGGACCACAAAAGGAACTCAAAAAGTGCTGTGCTGAAAAATGTCATATTCGTGCCACTCTACTGCACACCTCAAAGAGTACAAATAAAGAGTCTTTTTAGTGCGAATCTTGGATCCACGTGCACGGAAGCATAGAAGGCAACCAAAAAACAATTTGAAAACATTTTCCGATCAATCTTTACCTGAATTGTAGTTTGATTCGCCTTCCTACTTGCTTGCCAGTGAAGGGAGGCACAAAAAAGTGGCTCTTCAGGGTGACTCTTTTCACGAAACTGTGCAGCTCTCGGTGCACAAATCTTTCTCTTTTTCGTTCTCAAGTTTCTCTTTGTGCGGTCGTTCTGCACATCGCAGTGTTTTTGTGCTGCTTTTTTTCATCGGTGTATTTCGCGCTTTATGCACATTGTGTGAGCAAATAACAAGCCTGCATGCATCAATGTTTGACTGGAACTGTTTTTTGGTCAAACCGTTTAACTGTTATGTGTCCAACAAAAAACACCTTTAACAGGCCAACGTGGGTACCCGGGTACCCACAAATTGAAATGCTCATAACTATGGTTTTCTTTATTCGATTTGGACAATTTTAGATTTTTTGGATTCTGGAACTCGTCCACTTTTTGATTTATAAAATTGAACCGGATGAATGGATCTGGTGCTTGGTAATCCGGATTTTCCGGGGTAATGTTCTAGTACTAGGGCATAATTTGTAAATTTTACTAACGTCCTAGCAATATGAGTATCAAAACTCTTCAAATTGTCTCGGAAGTTCGTTATTTATTGTTACGGGACCCTATGGCAATTTAGAAAATGGAATTGGAATGGAATGGCCACTCACGGCCCCACGGTAACCTGCTCCGTAATGTCCGTTCCGGGGTCAAATCACCAAATGGCTCCAAAACCACGAGATACAGCCTACTGATGCAATTCCAAGAATTTTGATACCCATATTGCTAGTATTCCATTGAAGTTCACAAATAGTATCCGAGTACTGGAACCTGCTTCCGAAAATCCGGATTCCCGGAAACCGAATGAAGTAAACCGATTAATTTTTACCAAGTCCAAAAGCGGATGAGTTCCTGAATCCAAAACACCCAAAAGCATCAAAATCGGTTGGAAATTACCTTAGTTATTGGTATTTCAGTTTTGTGGGTACCCACGTCGGCCTGTTACGTAGTAAAACAATTCATGAGCCCCTCCTAACTCTCCCTTACTATATCAACAATATTATTAACCCAAAAGCTTGACATAGTGAAGTTCTATGATGTCACAAAGTTTCAATTTCCAGCTATGGATAAAACATACGAATTTCATGAATTGAAACCTAAAAAGGTACCCATCAGGTACCGCGTCGGATACATAACGGTTAAAGAAGTAAAACGAATATCGATCACTTTATATTCTATAAAGTGATAGTAAGACATGCAAGACAAATAACTTATATAGCCAATTTATTTTATTTTAAAGCATTGTGTTCGATTAAATTGGATTAATATACTTTTTCCTAATAATCAAGACGCATAAAACGAAATTCTTTGCGTGAAACTTCAGTCAAATTAATGCTGGTTTCGGTAAATTCAGACAGAAATAACAACTGAATTTAAGATTACGTACCACTAGTTTGTATACAACAACAAAACTTCAGGAATCCTCTAAAAGAAGCAACACGCTAGATTCCATTGAGAAGCCCCAAACTTTGTTTCAAAACCAAGCAACTTAGGTCCAATAATAGACACCTGCTGAATGATCTGTTGGGCGTCACCCAACGTTGGTCCAACAAAGGACCAACATCGGTCGAAAAGACTGTTTAGCGCATCTAAGAATTCAAAATGTTTGAAAATAGCCTGTTCTTAAAGAGATTAAAAAGATTCGATTTTTTTCTGTAAACTGATACGATAATAGACCGACTCCGAAGAGTTTATATCATACAGTCTTCAATGCATAATGGAGCTGCCAAAATTGGTCCTTGTATTCATTCTAAAAATTACAGAGAAAATAACAGATTTTAAATTTTTGTTCTTCCAGTAATTATAGCTGGCGTCTACAGAAAATTATAATTTGTAGACCATTGAATGGGTGCATAAAATTTTATAGCACACTGCATTGAATAGAAATATTTGTTGATTAAATGAAATTTCTTTATTTTCCCAAATTATTGTATTTTTTACGAGAGTTTCAAATTTTGTGTTTCCAGGCATTGTACCTGAAATCAATTTCTATCGATTTTTGTATTTAAATATTGAGATAGGAAAAAAGGTTTTTTTTTGTTAAAAATGAAATTTCTGTATTTCTACGCATTTTGGTGAATTTATTTTGAGATCATGAAATTCTGGTCTTCCAGAAACTGTAGTTAGTATCAATTGTAATTGATTGTTGTGCGAAAATATGTAAATCTTCGCATCGAATTCAAACTTATATCACAGACTAACAGATATAACACTATGAGGGAATTCCCTCAAAAAACATCGATCCGACAATTTTCCCAGAACACTAGCTCCACCTTTTATTCACAGCCCCAAACACTCATTTACTGCTGGGTTACCCCTCAGGTTTGGGAACAATTTTTCACTAGTGGTCTATCCCCCATATGCTTGTTCATATGTCAGTGGCGCCATAATTTCAAATTTGGCCACAGTCCCAACTACAAATATATTTAAAATGACCGTTAAAGCGGGCGAAGCTTTGTTTTTGAGTGTTATGTCTGTTAGTCTGCTAAATAAGTAAAATTTCTGTACTTCTACGAAATTTTCATTATTTTTTAGGAAATATTTATTCTTTCAGAAACTGTAGTTGGTATCAAATAATAAATTATAGATGTGTAATGTAGTTTGAGAAAAAATAATGTGCGGAGAATCGAAACAATTTCTTCGGATGGTTGGACTACGGATAATGGAGTCATTTTCTACGGATAATCGAGTCTTCGGATAATCGAGACTACGGATAATCGAGTATGGCCTGTATTTAAAAGAATTTGTTTTCAAACAATAAGTAACGAAAATCGTTTTTTTGGAGTGAAAATAAAGTTTACGCGATTTATTTCATTTTTTATTTTGTTTGCTAGTTTAAATAAATATCACGATGAATCAACATGTAGTACTTTCCTACCTTATGCGATCTAAGTTTCACTCTACCTTTCCAGCCGATTTGATGAATAAAAATTACAAGTGTTGCTCTAAGCAGCGTAAAACCAACGTCGTTGATAAAACCGTGTGATGATAGAAAAATAGTTGACCAAAGCGGATCATGGGATTTTGCAGAAATTGTCTTTTTACAGGTTTAAAATAAAAAAAGCAAATGCATTTGTGTAAGTAAAACTTGAGATATTTCTGCGTGGTATACGAATCTTAAGCACAGCCGTTTTTATTTTCAGTCTTTAAAGTTTAATTCAAGCTTTTGGATTACATGTGCATGATTATACAGCATTAAAATTGTTTTACAACCGCGACACCGAAAAGTCCAACTGAGTTAAATTATCCTTGCTGCGAAACACTGTAGTAAATGCGCATGGAATAATTTGATAGAGAAGGGCCAATAATCAACAAGGTGTGTCCATGTTTCATGCTACAGAGGGAACGATAACTTGAGTAAAAAGTTAAAATAGGTGGTGATACGTCTCGCCTACTCCTCCTAGAGAACTTTCGTGTTCATGACCTATACATATAGCAGTAGTAGGTAGGTACAACAAATTTGGTGCTGAATTAAAAATGCTAACCTTTGTAAGTGTAACACGTTCTTCTGTTATGTGGAACAAACTGTCGAGAAAAGTGGGACGAACAATTTGTTGTTGTGTGACTTCAAAAGCTCGTGTTGCTTGTGATTGCATGCATGATAAGTGTGATTTACGTTTGCAGTCACGTCATACACACCATCGTAGTATATTCTTTATAATTTATCTTTCAATAATGGGGAGAAGAGTATTTCTATATATTATACTAAATACGAGAATTCTAAATTTTTGAATGTTTTCGAGTGGGAGTGTCTGAACTATTTCTTTTGGTTGAGATTTCGAACTCTAAAAAAACCGCCGGTCAGCGTTCATGTTCTATATACCTATACATAATTACCCTACTTGAGAGTAGTTTGTAAAAGCATTTAAATACGTCGAAAGGCTCACTGAGTCCGGGCAAACATTTATTTCCTACCTTATTCTGATTACTTCCTCTCAAGGAAAAACCATGCTGCGTTGGAAGTGTTTTGAATATAGCCCATGTATCATTGCAGCCAGCAAAGGCATTAATTTGGTTTATACGACGAGTCAATACTGCACTTCACCAACTAATCAAAAATGAATCACGAAGCTTTAAATGTCAGATGGTAAAATGCACTCATTTTTGATATCGTGTAATGCTAATAATAGATCTGTATAGTGCTGATATTGTAACATTTAACTGGCTGCAATGGCTGATCATTATTTGCTATGTTTCATTGGCATGCTAATACTATGACTGTATATGTAGATGTATAATACTATGACTGCATATTGTTTTATTTTTTTGATGGACCACTGGTAGTTTGGGCGAATTGAATAAAAAGTAGGCCTTCAGGTTGTATGGGGAAAACCACGTATACGGCACCCCTATCTCATTTGTATTGAACTGACATAAGTCAACATCTCAGCGGGCACACAAATTAAGGGCCCCACTGACAGTTAAAATTGTTCTGCTTGTTTTGCTCGAAGCTCGATTTTCACCAGTCAGGTACCGTACGGCATGACTCAATTTTTAAACATTTGTTAAAAAGCGAAAATATTGGATAACTAATTGAAGAAATGTGTTGTTTTGGGCATGTCAGTGAATAACAAAAACTTTTCACCTTGGTGCACCAACAAATTAAACGAACTCGACTATCCCAAATGGTGCCGAATGTATTGATTCTGTTTATTGTGGATCGACCCTCACGCGACGTTTTAGATGTTGGCATAGAAATCATGGCGGCGCACAGAGGAGTAACTAGAACAAATTCTTGGCCAATAACCAAAAAATTTTTTTTTTCGATTTTTTATTTAGTTATATTTTTTTTAGATACCCAAAAGCATACTGCATATTGTGGCAAAATGAAGAGTTTGCCAAAAATTGCTAAAGATTTTTTGCATGGATGCAAATTGGTGATATTTTAAGGGGTTTTTATTCATTTTTTATTATATATCCAGCAAAATCTCTTTCTAATGATGATGACTGTATTAAACAAGACAATATTACAACAAACGTAATTGAACACAACTATTTGTGTAATCTCAGCTTAAAAATAATCGAAAATAGTAGTGTTTCTGTGTATTGGACCAACTTTAGAAACACCCTTTTTAAACATTTTATTCCAAATTTGAATGATAAAAAAGTTACATTATACGGCAAGATCCGGCAAAGTTGCTGAAACAACATTACAAAACAAGATTCCGGCTATCCGAAAAACATTCAATCTCTTCCGATCTTTTCCGATCCACAAATTCCAAGCGATTTGAAAATATTGATATTTCCACTAATTTGAGGTACGTCAAAATGTTGTAGGGCCAAATACTATGTTTGGCAAAATGTATATCTATGAATATGTGCACAGGTATCCCTTTTCTTCTCCCTTTTCCACTGACCAAATGTTCATGCATCGGGAAAAACAAATGTATTCACAAAGATCACCTCGAAAATACTAGTATTCGGAAGGATCTAGAAAAATGACCTCGGCACTGGTAGGTGGACAGATGCCAAATTGTCCCAAAAACTAGTTATTTTCTATTTTTAGTTCATATTAAGGCATAATAACGGCAATAGCTGCAATAAATAGTGTTGGCCACGATTCGATCCCAGTTACTCCTCTGTGCGGCGTAGCAGATACCTGGGGAAAACCATCAAAATGCATGAAGAAAAATCTTAGTTCTAGAATTCAGCACCAGGTGGCTCAGAATCAAAGAACTGCAAGGGACGAACCCTGGTTGTTATTCGCTTCTTCGTGAAAAGAACCATTGAAGTTTTGCTTGGGATAACTGATAATTTAACTTGTCGGCACCACTGCTCGACAGCTCCTTATACCTGTTGCATTAAGTCAATGATTGTTCCGATGCAAAATCCAGTAATTAGTATTTGGTAATCGTCAGCAAACCCGTAGGTTGGAAATCCAAGCTCAATGAGTTTCTTCAACAAGCCGTCGGCTACCAAGTTCCATAACAAAGGTGATAGAGCGCCTCCCTGAGGACAACCGCAAATACTCAACTTCCGTATCTCATCCTGTCGCAGTGACGAGCAAAGCGGTTACTAAGCATTTCGTTTATCCAACCCGAGATACATGCAGATATCCCATGACCGCGCGTCGCTTCCAGAATAGACTGGAAGGACACATTGTCAAAAGCACCCGCAATATCTAGGAATATACCCAAGCTAGATTGCTTGAGCGAGAAGGCTTTCTCAATGTTGTAAAGTGATCGTGGATTTCCCACACTGATATGAGTCAAACCACGTCAAGTGGTCCTCGAAAAATCCACAAAATCACCGATTTTCATGAAAAATATTTTTTTGTGTAGGGAACATGGAGTGTAACTTTTGGAATAAATATTTCGTTAAAACTCCTTTTTTTGGTTAAGTTATGGGCTTTCAAACTTTGAAAAACGATAAAATTGCATTTTTTTAAATTTGTTATTTCTTTAAAACTACTTTAGATAATTGATTGAAATTTTGCACACTTCTAGAATGATATCTATACTGTCATATGGATATTTTGGAGATATTTTTTTTAGGAACAGCATTTTACATACATTTTTAATAAACTATTTATTTTTTTTGTGTTTTCGGCGCTCAAACTTATCAAAAAATATGTCAACTGACGCGGAAAACATTCACCTTCAATAACCTGTAAAGATATTTTTGTCCTTTTGTTCCAATCCAGAGATATAGAATTTTTTGACACGCGACGCGCTTTTCCAATGTGCCGCGCAATTCGATGCTGCCTACGACAACTCATTGGCCGCAGCCCACGTGAACGCGATCAACGGGCATGTAAGTTTGAACAGCGTTTAGCTCCTTGTCTCATGCCTCGGACGTGTTCAAACATGTATAAGTATAGTTTAGCACCACGCCATTTATATTGTTTTGCACGTGGCAACTTCTATCATTGAGACCTTCGCCAGTTATATTGTTTAACACGTTGAAATATCTATTGTTAGTCTACCTTGAGTACGGAAAACACCTTTGAACTTTGTGGGATAATTTGAGTTTCGATAATTTCACAAATATGGTTCAGCCGAATACATGCTGCAATCCACTAGGAAGAAAATCTCACAGCTTTGTACGTTATAATTTATTCTTAATAACTGCTAAGTGGAATAAAAAGTTAAAACCGTACGTTGGCAAATACGTTTGTAAGTCATGTCGACGGAAGATGTACGAAGAAGATTGTGTTATTGAAAGTGTTGCGAGTTTAAAACATTCAAACTTACAGTAAGTGTACTATGATTTTATATTATATAATTTGTATCATATTTATTACAATTTTAAAACCACTTGATTTTTTATAATTATTTAAATGAACACTTTGCATTTATTTATTTCGTTGGAAAAAACCTGATCCTGTAATTTTTTGCTGTTTTCACCTTTAATAATGCATCTAAACGTTACTCACATTTTTAACGAAAGTATACGTGTTAAATTAAATGTTTGTCCTAGCAAACAGTATTTGTTAAAGAAAACTTGTTTTTCTTTCTTTTTATAGTGCTGATAAAGGAGAATCATGTGAAGTTTCGTCCGATTCAAGCGACGATTCCGATAATGGTTCGAATTATGAAAACAAGTGCATCGACGATTCTTAAAAATTAGATAAAATTAATGATATTTTGCAACAACTTGGTGAACCGAAAATAAACAAAAAACGTTTTTCAAAATTTTGTAATAGAACTATAAGAGAAATTGTTGCAGAGATTGTTCAAATGAATAAAACAGTGAAAAATTTTGAAGTAAATAGCCAAGTAGGAAGAAACAGTTTGGATACAAGTTTTGTGGAAAACATAAGTAATGCCCTGCGTGGTAAACAAAATGCCAAAGATAAAATTCAAATTTTGACAACAGTTCCAGATAATTGGACTACAAAAGAAATGTGTGAAACATTTTCTGTTTCAAAACGAATGGCAAGAATATCGAAAAAATTGAAAAAAGAAAAGGGGTTTGCATCCGTGCCTGCGGCGAAGCGCGGGAAAAGAATTCCCTACTCAACAGTGGAAAAAGTGCAAAATTTCTACTTATCAGATTTTTCTAGCAGACTTTTACCGGGAATAAAAGACTGTAAAACAATTATTAAACATGGAAAAAGGATAAAGACTCAAAAACGACTTTTATTATATAATTTGATGGATTTACACGAACATTTTAAGATGGAATATTCTAATATAACGAAGAGCTTATCAAAATTTCAAGATCTTAGACCACCTGAATGCATTCTGGCTGACAAAAACGGTACGCACAATGTTTGCGTTTGCAAGATACATCAAAATGTAGCACTGAAAATATATGGAATGAAGCAAGTATTCCAAAAATGCAAGGTAACCTTCAATGACTCCGTGAGTGAATACATTAGGCAATCAGTATGCGAACACTCAACGTCCAATTGTTTTTTGGGAAATTGCGAAAAATGTCATGGCTCTGCAGCTGTTATCGAAAAATTGGAACGAAAATTGACTGAAAACAACGTCACAGAACTTACATTCAGCCAATGGATCACCACTGACAGGTAATAAGCACATTTTAGTTTGAAAACTCTATTTGTTAATAACCCATTTTCACAGATGTGATATAGTGCAATCGACACAACCAACAGCGATATATTTGGAAGAACTGAAGAATGATTTGGCTTCTTTGTTGAAGCATGATTTTTTATCGAAAACACAAGCAACCTACCTCGTTGAAAAAAAAATTCTGTGAGTGAGGGCGAATTTGTTGTCACGTTGGATTTCGCGGAAAATTATACATTCCAAGTCCAAGACGCAATCCAAGCCCATCACTGGTCAAATAGTCAAGCAACTATTCACCCATACGTAGTTTATTATTGTGTCGACGGCAAACAGAATCACTTGTGCTTTGTAATTATATCGGAGAAACTGACTCATGATGCACAGTCAGTACATTTGTTTAATACAAGACTTGTGAAGTATTTGTAAAAGCAAATTTGGATCCAGGAACATCAAAAAAATTCACTATTTCTCGGATGGAGCTGCATCGCAATACAAGAATAAGTTTAATTTTCAAAATTTATATTACCACAAAAAAGATTTTGGTATAGAAGCCGAATGGAACTTTTTTGCAACATCTTATGGTAAGGGAGCATGCAACGTGTTGCTGGGGATCATATAGTTAATGCTCGTATTCTTTTTGAATGGGCAAAAGATGCTTTCAAAACAATAGATTTCGATTTTTGCACTCAAGTGGATCATGATGCTCATGAAAAAAAATTTAGTGTGCTTAGTAGTGCTACTTAGTAATATTCTCAATATTCAAACTAAAATAAAATGAGTTAAACAAAAATGACCTCTGAGATTTTTTCATAAAACATACTATCAATTGTGGTCTTTCGAAAGCAAAAAGAAGAGATCAATTTCACTTGCTCCATTTTAAGATATCAACATTTGAAAAGGTTGTGTTTTTTTGCTAAAAATGCTCATAACTTTTGAACTAAATGAGCTATCTCAAATATGTCTACATAAATAATTTTCGTCTCAATAAGCTCTAAAAGTTTTGTGAAGACGCTATTGACGGAAAAAAAATATTTAAAAAGTTATAACGAAAAAACTGATTTTGTTAGGGATACCCTATCACACAACATTTTAATAGCTGTAAAATTAAAACCATTAAAGTTACAAATATGACGTCCTCAGCAAAGTTGCTTAAAAAAGGTTGTGCTACAATTTTGCGGAACACTTCATTGTTCTATCTCTTCTTATTTCGAAAATAATTTTCAGATCGTACAAACCATAAGGACCACCCTAATGTCACCCACCTCAAAAGATGCCTCAATTGACACAGATTATTTGTTCCGAAGACATGAAATCTCTAGAGCCAGTAGTTTAGTCACAAATGTTTTTGTCATCCTAAATTCTGGATTCGGACCACTGTGCATTGTTGATTAGAAAACAGGTACATTTCATTTCCCACATAAATTGCGCACAGACTAGAGGACACCATACAAGTTGGGATGTTATCGCATATAGTGAGCCATATCAGGTTTAAATGGGACATGATCATTTGATTCCCACGATTTGCGAAGAAATCACCGAGTTACCACCAGTCGAGAGTCTCAGCAAACCCCCAGCCAACAAAAATTCGGCAAAATTAAGCGGATCATCGGCAAAAACTTCGGTGCGGTGAGTGAACGTTCCGCTGCGTAATGCAGCACACTGGGGAGTTCGCCCAGCTCTTCCCAGGCTCCGTTCGCCATTGAGAATATTTTAAACTCCCTCAACAATTTTACCATGACACTATGGAATTGGGGTTCCCTGTTGGTGGGTTTTTACCACCGGAACAGGTCGTTCGTAGTGTAATTCTTAGCCGATTGAAACAACCACTACCGACACTACATGGCTTATCTAGGCTGTTCGTAGAAAGAAGCTGACATTGAAGGACAGCTTCCATGGATGGCCGGAACCAAAATATCTCCATTCAAATATTAAGGTTATTTGCTTTAAAAAGAGGTATGAATTGTAATTTTCTGATTGTTACTTCAAAAGTTATAGCATTTAATATAATTTTCCCATAGTACCAATTTCAAAAATTTCAAGCAATGTGGGCGGGGGTCTAGAGTTGTCCATATGATGTGAAATTTGGCAACTGAGCTTACGTTGACATTTGTCACAATATGAGAGGGGGGGGGGGCTTTGAAAATTCATAAAAAAATGTTTTGCAATGTCCTAGTGAAGAACGATATTTGGGAGCAAAAGAAAAAGATCAAAAATCCACCACATGATCGTCATGATAGATGAAAAAATTTCATGGTTGGATGGCCTTGACTTATTCACAGACGCGACTGTGATAATTATCGAGACTTAGCGCCCTTCAATACCACTAATACGCTACTTTTCCGTGTCTATTTAGCAATGGGTTACGAGAAGATCGACGACCCTAAAACCATACCACTTGCGAACTCATAATCAGATTGAAAGATGAATTGAAGCAACGTTAAGATACGGTTATAAAGAAACGAATTCATAATGAGATTTTTCATAAATTGAAAAAGTAACTTTTTGGTGAAAATTGACATATCGTCCTGAAGAAATAGATATCATGAAATGAAATTAATTGATTAAAAATATAGAATAAAAGCTCTATTTTAAAAATTAAATCCTGCAGTGGAAAAAGTAAGTATAAAATAATAAAAATCCATCGACCGCTAGCAAAGATGTTTTCTTAACATCTTTTTCTTTAACTATAATTTACGACATTTACGATCTAAAATCTATTGCTAAATCATGGTAAGGTAGAAATAAAAAAATGTAGTTTGTAAATAATTTGATCTGATTGCGCAAATTCAGGAAAAAAAAATTTCTCCTAATGATTTTCTCATAGATTTTTTCACCTGTTGAGTTCAGCTTACAGTATTTTTCTATCGATTTTTTTATTTCGTTTATTTGACACGGCTCATAGCGGTAGCTTAACGGAGCCAAGGATCTTTTATGTGTTTACAATATGTAAAAAATAAAAATAAAAACAAATATTATTGTTTGTCCGTTGGATCTCGTGCGCGCAACTTTTTATTGCGAGCGGAGACCTTCTTTCGCGGCTCGCCTACTGCGTCATGGGGACCGTTTAATTCTCTCCTGTCCTCTGTATCAAGGTCATCATCGTTAAAAGTGCCTTGGTGCTCGCGAGCAGATGTTCTTTCCTGCTTCTTGCACTTACGGGTGACCAATGTAAATCCGTCGTCATTCTTATTATCTTCATCACCGATGTTACTTACAGTTGTTTCAGGGGTGCTGGATGCTGCTTTGGCAGTTGTCAATATGGACTGAACAGCTGCCACAAATTTGGCAACCGTTTGTGGTTCAGGTATTGGTATTGAAAATTCTTTTTTGGGTTGGTTTTCCGTGGATTCGTTGGCAATCGGTAGCGATACATTCTCCTCTGTATCTTCCGCGCAAGGTTGTCCGTGGTGTGCTGTCTGATTACAAAACTTACACGTAGGAGTTTGCCCCTCATGGGTGCATAACGTAGTTTGATGAATAGTAGCTTCGTGGGTTTTAAGTTTTATAGTCAAGTGGGAGGGGATAGGTCTTTCGAGCCAACAAGAACACCGTTAGGTGTACCCGGGAAGAAATTTCTCCACGTATCACGTGTAACGGATTCTACTTCTCCGTATTGCGACATGTATTTTGCGATTAGATCAGGAGGGGTACGTGGTGATAGGTCATGTAATTTTACATCTACATAGTCTTTTTCTATATACACGGGAATCTTAATTCCAGCTTTATCACTTTCAGCCATGTGCTTCAAGTTGTTCTGCAAAACGAAACGTTCGGCTTGTGCTAACGTGTTGAATGATATGAGCACTACATTGCGAAGATGATGATACTGTAGATACATAACCTCCTTGAGCTTTAGCTGCATCTTCATTTTCAGCAGGTATTCCACTTCACGAAAACTCAATCTTATTGAACAGAATTTAAAATCAACGACCGCTGTGTTGGGTCGGAGCAGAGATTTTTCGTCAACTTTACTCATGATGGCAAGAATAAATTAAAAGTTTCCTTTGTTCTCGAGACAATGCGCACTAGATCGAGAGGTTGCTAGTTGTTGTTCACTTGGTTCGATTGTACGTCTGACTTGGGCAGAAGTAGAAAATAGACTTATTTTTTTTGTTTATTTGTTTATTGCTTATTTTAGAAACATTTTATTGAAGCTTTCATTAGTTTTGGATTTTCAAAGCCAGGCCTAAAAGCATGAAAGTATGGTCAGGATCTGATTGAATTCAACGGATTCTCGCGACAACTGTCAAATTTTACATCGATGGAAGTCATGGAGATGTTTGCTGTGATCTGGCAGGAAATCTGCAGTTATGGCCTTAGGATTCCGATTTTTATCACAATCAACAATATGAACCGAGTTATACATTAACGAATGTCGGAAAACGTGGATTGGTTCATTAGGTCACATCTGGTCCTACCAAATTTTGACAAGATTTGGCAAGAATCCACTAGAGTAAGAAGTGCGCAACAGCGTACCACGATGATGACGACATCAGCCGTGAGAATGAGATGAGCTCTCGGGACTAAACTGCCCGAAATCCTCCTGAATCGACATTTATACACTTTATAAATATATTTTGACTAAAGATGCTATTTCAATCACCACATACTGGTTAAAAAGCAGCCTGCGATGTTGAGCAGCATTGATAAAACGTATTAAGCCCAAATTTTAAATTTCCATTCGAGAGGATAAAATCCGCAAAACCCACAATCAGTACCGTCTTTCCGCATGGGCACACTGGGCCAGAGCCAAGGGCCCCGCGATTTTGGGGGCCCCGCACTGAGGATGGATATAAATCCATACTAACGTCTGTCTTCGAAAAAAAAGGTACGCTTGAATATTTGTAACTCTTCAGTGCGTTGCTAAAATGTCAGAAATTTGAATTTGTGGTTTACATTTTGAAGTCTATACTGGCATTGCTTCATTAATATCTCTATGCATCATATCAATGAATCGGTAGCAAAGCAGCCCGGAATCGCACATTGATTCGTATTCCATGTGGTCAAACCATCAAAAAGCATCAGACAACCAAGCAGAATTATCCTACTAGCGACAGGAAACGCATCAGGTCAGGATAACATTGAACCAATTCAACATTTTCACAAACATTCAAGTTTAAATTTGTTGAATTATTTAACAAAAAAAACCTTCTTCGACAAAAAATTTGTACACGCCGAAATATTGCTAAGAACCGCTATTTCTATTCCTACAGCGAGGATAGAACACGAATGAACCTCAAGACGATATGCGCGCTTAGAATCAACATTATATGGATTGATTTCAAAGGTGACAAGACTCGGCGAAGTGGGAAGTTCAATGGAAAAGAATATGTGGCTTTTTCGGAAGTTGGATGTCGACTCTGACCATTTTCATCACATCAGGAATGTTGTATTTCTCACAATCAAGAAGTTCTAAACGGGACAATGTTAATGCGTACTATTTTAACTCTCGTAGTTTCAAAACTAAAAACTAGTTATCCTAACATTCAAATTTATTGTCTGCAATTTTGGACCTAACATCGCGATCAAGATGGCTGTCATACGCTAATAAGAAGAATTCGAAACGTTAAATTCAATTTATCATGCACGGCCAAATGGTGTACTTGACTATTATTTCTTGGCAAATGCATTTCCAATTTTAGTTAGTTCAGTTTGAAGCAAGAGAATATCGTTTCTTATAGATTGGGCACTCTGTAGTTTTAGATCTAGAAGAGAAGAACTCCGGAAAAATAACAAAAAAATACAACAAAAAAAGAACAACAAATACTTCTTTATTTTGTTAGCATTGTAAGAATTAGAATGTGTGATGCTTTACTTTACTTAATCTCCTAAAATATCAACGTCCGTCCATATACGACGTTTGACAGCTATAGTCTCGATGTTAAAATGTTCAGATTGAAAATGTGAAAACCGTACTATTACCCTATGAATAGGAAATTTCGCGCTGTGTTTACGAACGCCACCTAAACGCATCACGAAATACAAAGGTTTTTTAGTGGTCAAGCCAACTTTCAAATGCTGGGCGCGAACTCGCCATACTTCAGCATTCCCCTTGACTAAAGCACTCTTCATTCTCAAACAACGTCATGCAACTATGAAAGTCAGATTACCGCATGTTAATTCTGTCAGGTTTCTGCTATATTATGCAACTGCTATTAAGAGCAGCGTTACACAATATTTTTTTATTTATAACCTTCAAATTTCCTTTTATCTTTTCAATGGCTTTTACAATATGTCTTGTTTTAGAATTCTTTGATTGCAACACAATTCTTCTCTGTCATATTCCGCTTTATCATTTTAACCCTTTCATGCCCAACTTTTTTCAAGTGCATGTAGGTTTTCAAAACTATTTTTACTTGTAAACGATGGGGTCAAGCAACAAGCAAGCCTTTTTTCATAAAGTTAGGTGCTTTCCTTGCAGTGCTAGAAGCTGCTCAATTTTCACCTTCAAATGCTAAATATAATTCTCTTAAAACATTTACAATAATCCAATTGCGTGGAAAACGTAGCCAAAGACTAAATTGATAGGTTTTATCAGTTTTTACTACTATTGCAACATAGCGAAGATATATGAAAAATTCATTTTCAGTCGTTAACGTAAACTGTCTCTGGCAGCACTGCTTCATTGGAATCCAATCAGACTAATTGCAATAACTTCAGTTCTAGAGCTGATCCTTGTAACTGTTAATGCTCAAATGAAAGGCAATAGTCACATTTATGAGCCTTACTTATTTTTGTGTGAAAATCTTGCCTCAATCAAAAGTTATAGCTGTTTAAAAACGTTGTTGTCCACAAACAACATGGACATAACTGGGTTAAACGCTATTAGCTTTAGCTTAGGGTGTCCGGGATTTTCTTTTGGAAATTCTGTGCATGATAGAGTCACTTGCTAATAAATTTTCAGATCATCTCAGACCGTTATGCGTGTATAATGCCACCTGGCGGTAGAATCTATAACTATATATTATTTTGATGGTTTGTTGGCACACTAGGCTCAAATTTGAAAGTCTGGCTTGAAAAACCATGCTAATATACATTTATTTACACCTGTTCAGTGATAGGGGCCCCTTAATTCAATAGTGCCCAGGGGCCCCGAATGGTCTTAAGACGGCCCTGCCCACAATGTATCCTTAAACTACAATAAATAGTAACATTTTCTTCTATTTTCTAGCAGGGCTTCAATTCGTTTCTTGCAGGATACATACGTAAAAAACAAGTTTCAAAAATTGTCCGGTTAGTTTATACGAAACACAATTTTTATTATTCGCAAAAGATTTTAATGCATGAAATAGTTTACGAGTTATCAGTGATTGAAAAATAATCGATTTTATAAATTTCAAATGTTCAAAAATCATAACTTGAAAAAAATATTGCAGAAAAAATCATTGATTGTTTTGCGCTAGAGTGCGCGAGAATTTTTTTCGGAGCACATATTTGAAAATTTGGGTTGTAAATCTGACATGGAATGACCCAACATTAAGTTAATTTTAATGCCTCATTTAAATAAAACAAAAATACTTCACCTTTTGCGTCGAACCAGTTTCTGTGTTAAGGAAATAAATAAATAACGTGAATCTCAATAACTAAGTAAAACACTTGAATGCGCCAGTAGTTGAGTGGTAAGCGTATTATTAGTGCAATATTTGATTAGTTCAGGTATCTGAAAATGACACTTGCTTCTCTCTGGCTTAACACGCACCAGACGATTAAAAGGTGCATCATTGAAAAATAATTAGAGCATCACTCAAACCTTCTGTATACTGTATTTTTAGTCTCGATAAAACAAAACACATTTGTTATGTCGAAAAAAATGAAGGAATCGTTTGTTTCAAGCAAAAAAATACTATAGAAATCTGTTTAATAGAATGCCAAACTACTCACAATCCGGTATGTATATGTTCAGAAACAAACAGTCCTCATCGTACTGCATCTCGCCTTCGTCCGCTGACTGGATCAGCTCCATAAATAGTTGATTGTGTCGTCTGTGAGTGCTTCGCGGCGATGGCCAGCACTGTTTCTCAAACGTGGAAGCATTCTTGACGCCCTCCCAGCTGGGAAGATTATCGACGACCGGTCGCGAGAAACGCTTCTCTCCAGTAGGCGCCTGTGCATAAGGTATCCCAAGATACCCGATCACTCTTTGGGTTCTGAACATTTTCACAAATGTGGCCATCGCTGTTCCCTGATCAGGGATATCCACCTTCGGTGGATCCCTGGCCACACACTGTTGAATCAAGACTAATGCCAGAACCGCCAAATTTAATCGATTATTCGTCATTGCTTTTTCTACAGTTGAACCGTTTCAATCTGATTTTCATATGCACACACACAAAATTCAAAATTTTGATTCACTGTTCTACTCTTCGGCTCTGATTATGGCTTTGGTCATAATCGAATTCGTCCAGAAATTGGAACAACAGCACCGAGTAACATGAAGCACGGCACCCGAAGCGAGAAACAGACTGGTAACCTAAAAACAATACTGGAGCAGTAATCCTATGGTTTGCTGGAATTGATCCACTACACAATTGGCGGGAACTAGGGGACTTGCACAGGTCTGCTCCTGGTCGGACCGAGCGTTCAGCGTTGAATGAAAAGCCCGACGGCACGGAATTTCGAGTCGTCTAAGACTGTAAAGGAGTGATTGTGGAATATAAAAAAAAAGAAATGAAAAACCTAGCCAGAGTCACGCGAAGGAGCAAGCGACCCTAGCTTCGGGAAAATGTATGCTGTTCAGATTTTCGTGTAGGCAAAATACGGCATTTGGATGTGTTAGGCGTACTGCCATGCTTTTTCGTCGCTCACTCTGCTAGGATATGAGTGTTGCTTTGAGGTGGGGTTAGGTGGAGGATATCGTAGAGTCGTGTCACTGAACGGATTTTTTACCATTAAGAATAGTACATTGACGATTTGATTTTACAAACCTGGAATAATCTTTGAATGGTATAAGTAAAATTGAATTATATGATGTGAAGTACACATACACGAAAGAACACCTCTGTTTTACGGTTGTTATTTTTGTTCGAATGTATTAGCATCTTTGTGGGGGGGTGGGTAAGGGTTGGGTATTGCTTCTCTTATCTTCCGGCCATCACATCACATGATTTGGTTTTCTAAGTATGCATAACAAACATAAAGATGTGACACAAGGTGCTTAAAATGCACAAACATCCTGTCAATCCTATTTTCAATTGGATTGTCTGCTCTAGAGATATTACCAAGGGCCGTTCATAAATGATGTCGCGTATTGATAGCTGGAGAAAAACCATGAATTATCGAGAGAAATACTAAAAATTTGAGACGTACTTGTGGAGCGGGGATATAAAACCAACAACAATTTTTAGACTTTTTTTCTGCGAGACATTGTTTATGAATAGACCCCAAACAAACAATACTCCATAACGAATATCACGTAACATCGATGACAGAGCAATGGGATTAAGGCCAAGCTCCCCCAGGGTCGTGCAAAACTGAGAAGCAACATCAATTTCTGTTTTAGAGAACAGACTTCCATCTCAAGCGTAAAAGTTGAGTTAAAGGCACATTAGGCAGGCCATTTTTGCAACATCACTCGATCTCAAAGAGCGCCGGACTGAACAAGTTTCCTAAAAACAACACCTGTAAAATTTGATGCCGATCTAAGAAAAATTAATGAGCCCGAATGTGGATTGAAGTGAGCTAAAGGCAATTTTTGAAAATTTTGCATTTTCTCACTTTTGACGTAGGACTACGTCTTTGTTCTCGATATGGGGGTGCACGTTGCAAATTCAACAAAAATGGTATGTAACGAAAAGTGGTCCAATTTTAAACGCTTATCATTCAGCCATCTTACGGTAAATTTTCATTTTTTTTGCGCGTATCGCTCAGAAATACTTCTAAGAATAGATTCCAATAGATAAACCCAAAGACTTTTGATATCATGGCATTAAAATTTTAAATAATGTTCAACATAGTTAAAATACCACGCATTTGCACACAGAAGGCTGCGCTTCCCTAGTCTGGCACGGCAGATTTATGTACCTAACGCGCAACGCTTCTATGAATGACGTCACCATCGACTATTTAAAGAGCAGATTTGGTCGGGCAAGCTCAGTTAACTCTTGGACAGCAGGCAGAGCAGAGCACTGCGCTGCATGCTCCCACAGCCAGTGTAGCAGAGGTTAGCGTCGTGGTACTAGTTGTCTCTTTCGCACCACCCATCAGCACCAGCGTTGACTGATTTTGCTTGGTGCGTATCTTCCATTCGTGTACGGACACGATGTACTGGCACAGCTTTTTGATACAAGCACGGTACACCGTTCGCTTGGGTTTATTGTTTGAGGCGAATGTGTAGGTATATCCAAGTGTTGCGTGTATGATAGAAATCTGAGCTTTCGTTGCGCGAAGCGAAAGCTTTCGGTTTTTCTTTGCGTTGTCGTCTCCATGACAGGCTAAGGAGACGAAAACTTTCTTAGCGACAAATTCATGCGAATGGATAGAAGAAAGTGCAACGAAGGTTTATTATTTACGTTTCATCAACTTATTGATTCCACGAGATTCATTTCCACTCAACCTCCCATCCCACTTTGATTCTACCAATACATAGGTACTACAAAGCCTATTTATGAATGGATGCACTGTTACTCAAAAAATCGCTGCAAAAAATGCATCTAAGTCCTTCCATAAAACTATTTTCGATTCTTGTATATGTTTTGCTTCGATATATGATTAAGACCACTGCATTCGCTACATTTATGTGTATTTTAGGAAAATTACAATAACGGCAAAATAAAACTATAAAGCTTGTCCTATACCAGAACTGTGACTGTATTGTCTAAAACATGATTTTTAAGCATCGGTCTGGTTGTTTACCGCACACAATAGAAAACTTTTTAAAATATTAAGCAGTTCCAGATATTAGTTCGGTTTTCCATCGCAGTTTACTGTCTGCTTTCTTTAATCGGATTCGATAGCTCATTGTAAATAAAATTACCTGATGAGCAAGACGGTTTGATTCATGAAGTGAATTGTATAAAGAAATGTTTGATTAATTATTAATCCAAAAGTAATAAGAAATTAAATATTTCACATATTGCAGTCCTACGTCTGCAATTCGTACAACCCCATAGGGCTGTCCCTTGTAGTTTTTCCTTATATAAACTATTTTAAAACTCGGCTTCGATTTGTTAATGCCGTTCTGGTAATGCGGATTCCAAACAACAGAACAATATTCCAATGTTGAGCAAACCAACGCGCAATAGAGTGATTTTTAATCAGTATACGTCCCTAAAAATTTTTGCTATTCGGAAGATGAACACAAACTGTCTAGAAGCCTTATCCACGATGTATGTGGTTTGAACGTTAGGGTCAAATCCATGATGACTCCAAGATCCTTGATGTGAGAGTGTCTTGGAATGCTCGTGTCGAAGAAATGGTAGTTAAACTGAGTCGGATGGCGTTTCCGCGTGAATGTAACGATGGAGTATTTAATCGGGTTCAAAGCGATTCTGTTTTGATCATACCACACATGTAAAGCATTGGTTTTATCCCAGATTTGTTGAAAAAATTTCATGTCGTTGGCGAAATAAAGGCGGGTCCTTGTAAGGTGATATTGGCGTCATTAAAGTAGAGGAGGAATATTACTGGCCCGAGATGGCTTCCTTGTGGGATGCCGGACGTAGCAAAGAATGATGCAGATAGACAGTACTTAATGCTGATTTGAAGGTGCCTTCCATCGGGGTAGGAACGAAACCATCGCAGGAGTTGTTCATGAATATCGAGTTTACGCTTCATGGTTTATTTATATTGTGAACGAGAGCAGGTTGGCCGCTGTCGATCGTTCGGATTGTTTTGATACAATACTTAAACACGAGATTTGTTTCTTTTTGTGAACTGGACACATGTGTGCTATGTTCCAGCAGGAAGAAAATGTTCAAGTAGTGAGTGATAGCACGAAGACTCGCCGAAGTGGTTCAAGAAGCCGTCGAAGTCGAGGAACGCCATCTGGACCCGGAGAAGTAGATGCTTTCAGCTTGGAATTTACTGCAAGAATAGTAGCATTAACGAGACGCAAATTCGGTTGGTGGTTTATCCTAGAGGAGGAAGGATTCCCAATATTTGCAACCAACTTCACGTAATTAGGTTAGGAATTTTTTTCAAGCCAGTTTTGTATTGTATATTTATTGGGGCTTTATCCTGGTCGGTCATTCGCCCTCGATTCAAGGCAACATCTCCTCCTGTTAAAATTGAAACAACCCAATGCAAGAGCATGAGAGGCATGGGCCTAGAAGCGGCTGAGCCCACCATTTAATGATTTTAAAATAATTTATATAAGAAAAAAGTGAAAAAATGAAAAATTCTAATAAAATTGCATTTGGTTCACTTCAATTCATTTTCGGGTCCATTAATTTTTTATGGATCGGTTTCAAATGTTACAGGTGTTTTTGTTAGGTTAAAAGGAAACTTTTGATATTACTTTCTTCATTTTTAATAACAAATTGCGGCCAGGCTAAGGTACATCCAAAGGTAATTGAGATGTTACTACCGATGGTGGTTCTGTCGTCATTCCGTTTATAACTCACGCAGTTACTGAATTGATATCCAAGTGATCGTTATAATTATGTGTATGCCAGTATGGTGGTCGTAATGGTCTAGCAAATATTTGTTCAAATGACTAAACAAGCATTTTAAACTTGTTTGTTCGAAACTGGATATCTGTTCTCTATGACTTAGTTCTAACAAATATAATCTTAAATTATTTCTTATTATCAAGCAAAACAAACATAGTACTAGGTAATCACCACCAAACTATAGGAAGAATCAATGGTGAAATTGGTATTGCACACCAAAATTTATCACAATCTGACTTTAGGTCAGAGATCTTGTTCCACTATACTTACACACGATTCCACAATTTCCCACATTCGTTGGCTAAATGAAGTGCACTTGACAAACAAAATCCAAGCGAGAACACGCCAATTGTTTGAAAAAACAATTTTAAGCTTAAGCCAAACATGAACCGCCATGTTTGAAAAACGCAAAAAACAACCACGTCTATTTCAGCCGTCAGAAAATTTGTCTAAGTATTGAAATTGCCTTGAAAACGCAGTCGCAAATTGCATTTGTTCCTAGGGGTAATTAGCATAGGTGAGTTAAGTCAAACGTCAAACTGTTTAAATCGCTTGACCATGTTCGTCCGCATTTGTTTTGACTGGGGTGAAACACAGATAAATCTGTGCACCTGACATCCCTGATTTCTCACTTCCCTGCGACCTCTGACATTCGAATCAAGATAGGGAACCAAACACAGGTATACGTAAAGTGCCCTGCGGTGCTTACACCTAGCATGGACATTCTGGGGTGGGCACAAAAGGCCCTTTTAGGCCTCGGATCCCTTCCACGCATTTAGCTGCGAAAGGGTTTTCAGATATGGGCAAATGATTCAGGAAATTATGTACCGCCAATATATAAGGCCATAAGGAAGTTACTCTTTTATTATTTCGATTATAGTTTTAACTTGTGGGTCATTCGCCTCTTTTGACACTGAAAATGTCTTACTGCAATACCTGGGGCAGCGTGTCATTCTAAAATCTAAAATCAAACGATGTCAGTTTTTTGCGTCACAATTTTAAACGTTAATAATTTTGTTATTTATGAACGGATTACCGTCTGGTTATCACCAAACAATTCGGAATTAACTGAAATTATGTGTTATTGCTATACTGTTTTTATATTTTTATAGTACACTATTGAAAAACAAGCAAAAATGAATAGATCTCGGAAATCGTGAAAACTACCATACATCACTCAATCTATCCCGGGCAGAGCCGTCAATGGGGAGCACCTAAGCAACTCAATCAGAAACAGGAGGCTATTTATAGGGGTACCGCGTTTTCGTTTGCGTCAGTCGTTGCTCGATTTTCGCACGAGTAGGACCTGGACAACGAACTTATTCGTGCATGCAGTTTAAAATCTCACAGCGGGGTGAAGAGCACACAATAAACGTATACACGATGATTTTCGTGCGTCAAATAATCGTTTCATGAAAATAAAAATGATTTATGGAAAATTTAATTGGAAAATAATATTTAATATTTCGTTGCAGATCCAAATATCTAATTTATAGAGAGCATGGGCTTACTCTCAGTAGAGCGCTGAGAATATCGATTATGTTTCACAAAGTTGCTAGTTGTAAACGATTAATACCAAGAGAAAATTGATTATTTGACACAATCGATTAGATTAAAAGCATATCAGAGAGCATGGTGTTGTACTAGAATTTGCTATTGTCGGAGGGCAAATCATAAATTATGTTTACGGAATGGATGTATAACAAATTTTAACATATAGAATCGGGGAGTAAACTAGTTTGTGCCGTAACCTGTTTTTACTGAAGACACACACAAAACTGCATTTTCAATGTCATTGTAGTTGTGCCCTGTACACAACCCTTTAATTTTTTTCGGGTTAGAAAATCTTTAACTCTATGTTCGGGGTTGAGAATCGAACCTAGATGAACAATGTACAATGTACAAATTTTTCTCCTCAGGGAGAAATGTAGCATAGTGCAGATACCTTTGGTTTGGTTGATCCACTTTGTTGCAGTAATGCAGTTCAAACATAGATATGGGCTACTATCTAGTTGTAGTCGACAGACTCATGCCGATAGTGAATTGTATGGCAGACTAGCGTAAGAAAGACATAATCCGGAGTTCCGAAAGTAATAATGCCAGTAGGAAAAACGTGCAACAGACAGGTAAATAATTTCTGCAATTTTTAATTATTTTTAGTTATAATTTCAAGGCGGAGTCAGTGGTTGAAAGGTAAATATGTCTGCTCCTCACCCCCGTGGGTCTGGGTTCAATCCCAGCCGAGGTCGTTGAGATTCTCTGAGGTAAATAGTCTGTGGTCCTGTCTTCATTTGGAATGTAAGTAAAGCCGTTGGACTTGGTCCATGTGCAGATAGGTGCATATCCAGAGTCCGGATGGTGTGGAGTCATCTCTCTGATGTCGCTGATAGACACTGATTGCAGACAGAAGCCGATGGAAAAAACGTGAAAAAAATGAAAGTTCAAGTAGATGATTATAATAATTATATTATATTATATTATTATATTATAATTATTATAATTATAAATGAATTCGATTTAAATTTCCAGGTAATTCGATGAAAACACAAAATTGCAATCACAACTGTATTTACACATTCTTTCGTCAGCGTCCCCATAAATAAGCCGCTAACTTCGTCCAGTACGTGAACCCCCGTTCTTTGCCACTATAACGTTTTTCGCGTGCTTAGAGCTCACCCAGTCGGAAAGGAAACTAGCGCCCGAATTAGCATATTTGCGATACGATCACTTTCGAACAAAGGGGAAAAACGAGAGTGAAACAAATACCTACATACACAAATACGTTCATGTTGGGACAACTAGTTAGACAATACATAGAAAGGTGGAGGAAAACTTCGAAATCACAACAAACTTTGAGCGCGATGCAATAGCAAGGTAAATAAACATGCAGACCGGACTACCGGTAATGGTTGGCGCGGACGACAACGGAAAAACGGCACCCAGGACGACGACATCCCATCAGTCAAGGATTTTTTCTGTGGTTTTACGACTTTTGTCGATTTTTGTGCTTTCAGGCTGGGGGCCATATTTTCAGTTACGTAGGCACATTCCTCGGGTTTCCCCGTGTACATCATTCGGTATGTAGAGAGTTATCAGTAGAGGAAATTGAAGTAAAAGTAGGAGAATGGTACTTTGATCTAGAGGAGAGGATGACAGAAAAACGTAAGGCCTAATTGAAAACTCCTTGATTTTTAACTATAATAGCATCTTACATTAAACTGTAATTAAAATAGAGACTAAATACGTAATTCATCATCTCATTGTAGCGTACACATACAGTGTGTGGTAAGTAAAGGGTGTTAGCCAAGTCATATCGTGCCACCGTAAAACTTTGCGAAAAGCCAACTCAAAGGACGACGCAACGTTTGTTGTGTTTCTTACCGACATGTTATGTGAATCCCCCATCGAGCGTATGTTGTGATTTTTTAAATATCGTAAGCGAAAACAAAAGGGGTCCACCATTCTGCTTCTATTAGAGAGGTCATTGTGCCAATTTATTCCAACCGGGTGGGGTGAAAACGTACATACACTACTTGCTCGGAAAATTAATGGCTGGACATGGTGGAAGACGACATTAGCGACGGGAATGTAAATTTTCCTTTTTACTGTTGTGGTATTTTGCATAAATGAAATCCATTTTGCGTAAATGCTTTGACTTGTCGGTTATGCTAAGCAACGGAATTGAACTTTTTCACTTGTCACTTGAGAATTATGAGTTTCATGTATAACTAAATGAAATTATTATTATTATTATTATTTATTTATTGGGCTTTAACCACACAGGGTCATTCGCCGTCAGAAAGGAGATAGTTGTAATACATATCACTGATTTAGTTTTTCTTCTTTGAGATCAATTGGCTATTGAATTGATGAGGTGTTGAGCTCCGGAGTGAAGGCAGCTTGCCAGGGCCGAGGGAGAGCCTCCCCAGCGCCCGGTTTTGGTATGTCAGTGGACCCACTGAACGATGGTGGTGGGTGACTTGTTTATTTGCGGTTAGACGAGAGACCTCCCCAGCATCCGGTTTGGATGTGGCGGGAGGCCCGTTGAGCGTTCCTGATTGATGAGTTGGCAGATTGTCGCTGTCGAAGGGCCGCGGGAGAACCTCCTCAGCACCCGGTCCGGGTGTGGCGAAGGGCCCCACTGGGCGTTAATAGCAATTGGGCTGATGAATTGCGGTTGTAGAAGGGCCTGGCTGAGGGCCCACTGGGCGGTGGTGGTAGTTGGGCTGACGGGTTGCCATTGTAGAAGGGCCGCGAGAGAACCTCCCCAGCACCCGGTCCAAGTGTGGCGGAGGGCCCGCAGGGCGGTGGTAGTAATAGTGCTGACGGATTGCAGTTGTAGAAGGGCCGCGGGAGAACCTCCCCAGCACCCGGTCCGGGCGGTGGCGGAGGGCCCGCTGGGCGGTGGTGGTAGTTGGGCTGACGGGTTGCCATTGTAGAAGGGCCGCGGGAGAACCTCCCCAGCACCCGGTCTGAGTGTGGCGAAGGGCCCGCAGGGCGGTGGTAGTAATAGTGCTGACGGATTGCAGTTGTAGAAGGGCCGCGAGAGAACCTCCCCGGCACCCGGTCCGAGTGTGGCAGAGGGCCCGCTGGACGGTGGTAGTAATTGGGCTGGCAGATTGCGGTTGTAGGAGAGCCGCGGGAAAACCTCCCCAGCACCCGGTCCGGGCGGTGGCGGAGGGCCCGCTGGGCGATGGTAGTAGTTGGGCTGACGGGTTGCCATTGTAGAAGGGCCGCGGGAGAACCTCCCCAGCACCCGGTCCGGGCGGTGGCGGAGGGCCCGCTGGGCGGTGGTAGTAGTTGGTCTGACGGATTGCGGTTGTAGAAGGGCCGCGGGAGAACCTCCCCGGCACCCGGTCCGGGTGTGGCGGAGGGCCCGCTGAGCAGTAGTGGTAGTGGTTGCAGTAGAGGATGGTGTGGAGTTGGCCGGTTCGCGGTCTGTCTCAGATGGATTCGAAAAGATTGGCATCTTTCAGGAAGGCAAGTAGTGCCTCTTCGTGCACTGGGTCGTTTGCCAGTGTTTCTCGAATCGAGGAGGGCAAGTTGTGATGTCGTCGTAGGTTGTCGAACTCCCTGCTGTTTATTAGTAGATGCTCCACCGTGAGTCTAGTGCTGCAAGATGTACATATTGGAGGATCGACGCGGGTAATGGTGTGGGCGTGGGTGAGCCTCGTATGACCCACGCGGAGGCGGGATAGCGCTCTTTGTTCGACTCGGTTTTCGCGGTCTGTCCACTTTTCGAGGTCTCCCTTTACCTTTTAAGGGTAGCCTCGGAGAGTCCTCCAGTGAGTGATGAAGTGCTCAGAGGTCTTCGCCTTGAATTCCCTGATGATGTCGGATGACGGTACCTCATTAGAGAACAGGGCGCGAGAGCGTCGGCCGAGCGCGGCCAAGTGGTCAGCATCCTCATTACCGCGGATTCCGCTGTGTCCGGGTACCCAGCATATGGTAGTTAATGAGTCACAGGATTGTTCTATGGCTTGGACATAGGGGTGCTTGGACTCCCCTGATTCCAGCGCTTTGATGACTGAGAGGGAATCGGTGAAGATCACTGTGGGTGTGTCTTTAGGTTTGTTGGTAACCGCAATGACGATGGCGGCGGCTTCCGCGGAGAACACGGAACACACGGAGAGTAGACGACGGGCAAGGCCCGCTCCGATTCCGCTCACACCCGCGCCCACCGCCTCGCCAAGTTTCGAGCCGTCGGTGTAGATGTGCAGATGGTTTGAGTATTTTTGATCGACCATGGCTCGTCTTAGAACGGCTACTGCCACTGCCCACCGACAGGGAAGGACGCCGGTTTCGACGCAGGCAGCTTCGGCGGGGGTGCTTGGCAGCAGGTTTGAGGCTGATCTGATTGCTCCATGATACAGCGGTGCGAGGGTATCGATTAAACCCTCCCAGTTACGACTGGTTATTTCAAGGCCATAGAACAGACGACTGTGGATGAGGGCCTTTTTTTTTTTTTTTACAATGGAGAAGACCTTTATGTCCTAGCCCAGTACACGTGCTAACGGTAGGGTCCAATCTACCACACGGGGTGCACTGGGGGCGTGTCGGACTCGAATGGTGACCAGCCATTAATACCGACTAAACTCCATTGGGCTCCGCCATCATTCCTCCCAGGAACTACCTCTCGGTATTACTTCTGGGGGGATGGCTGTACTAAGTGTACTCATTCACTCTCACTCACGCGATCATACATCCTGTATGAGGCTTACTTGGGTGCTCTCCCAATCACACTTTGATTCACTCTCAAACACTCCCACATGAGGCTGACTTTTGTGCTCACCTTTTACGTTCCATGCGAGGCTGACTTGTGTGCTCACCTTACTCATTCCTTGCTAGGCTTACTTTTGTGCTCGCCCTACCCATCCATGTGAGGCTGACTTGGGTGCTCACCCTATCACCTGATTCACTCTCAAACGTGCCACTCTATTGTACCTTTGTCACTCCCTCTGGCATCCCATGTGGGACATTTTTCTTAGGCCCCACTTCTGACATACCATGCGAGGCTGACTTTTGTGCTCACCTTTTTCATTCCTTGCTAGGCTGACTTTTGTGCTAGCCTCTACCAATCTGTGAGGCTGACTTTTATGCTCACCCTTAACATGCAATGTGAGACTGACTTGGATGCTCACCCTTTCACTCCTCTGCCACGCCATGAGGCATCGATAGCTTAGTTCCAACATACTACGCTACGACCCTGGATGAGGGCCTGGCTGATGTTAAGTGCGCTTTGCCTATTCCACCTTGGGTGTCTCGAGCTGATGGTGCGGACAAGACGTTTCCTGCTTTCGCAATCCTTTTTCACCCGTCGAAAGTGTGGAAGGAAAGTCATCTTACGGTCGATTATCACGCCAAGGATTTTTGGCTCTTTACGGAATGGTATTACTGTTCCAGCGAGTTTGACCGGCCGGTCGGTGGCTAAGTGGTAAGAGTTGCAACAGTGTGAAATAGCGCATTTTGGGGCGGAGATGCTGAAACCGACCGAGTTGGCCCACCGACCAACGGCGTTTACGGCAGCCTGCAGCTTCAATCTGGTGCGGCCGGTCGTTTTCCCGATCGCTACGAGAATCACATCGTCTGCGTAGATGAATACGAATATGCCTTTCGGGAGCGTGGCAAAGAGGGAGTTCATGCTGACTAGGAATAGTGTCACTGCCAGCGCCGATCCTTGGGGTACCCCGTTTGCCTCCCAAAATAGGTCCGATTGGTTTCCTCCGATACCCACCCTGAAGCTTCGATCGCTAAGGTGTTGTTTTATGAAGCAGCCGAGGTTTCCGCGGATGCCCCATTGATGCAGCTGGCGAAGCACTCCTTCGCGCCATACCGTGTTGTATGCCTTGGCGAGATCAAGGATGGCAATGTCCGCATGAAGGTCGTTGGCTATGGCGTCGCTTAAAGTTTCGCCGAGGCAGCCTAAATGAACACTTGTACCGAGTCCCTTTCGGAAAGCGAACTGCCGACGATCAAGAAGATCTTGTTCCTCGAGGAGGGTTAACAGGCGTCTGTTCACCATTTTTTCCATCGTTTTCCCAATGCAGGGGAGGAGACTGATGGGTCGGAAGTCATTCGGGCTTCTGGTTCCTTCGCATTTCTTCGGGATGGGGATCATGAGGGCGGTTCTCCAGTTGTCTGGTAGAGGCTCGCCTCCCCAGATCCTGTTGAATCCGTCTAGTAGCGCTCGCTTGGCAACTGGAGGTAGATGTCTTAACAGGGGATAACCGACGTCGTCGAGTCCGGCAGAGTTGCCTTTTGCTGTGCTTAGTGCAGTGGCAAGTTCCACCCCGGAGAAAGGTATGTTGTAATTTTGACTCGCATCTGGCGTGAAGATTGTAGGAGTAGCTTCTGTGGCCGTCTTCGTTTTGAGAAAGAAGGGTGGGAGGGAAGAGTCCCCCGAGATCAATGCGAAGTGCTTCCCGATTTCGTTTGCAATTTCGGAAGGTTCAACTGTCGTGGTACCATTGAGCGATAGTGCAAAACCGTTTTGTCTTCTTTTGCCACTAAGGGCATTTACCCTTCTCCAAAGTTCCGCGGTCGACGATTCGGAACTTATCCCGCCCAGGAAGGCTGTCCAGCTGGCCTCCTTGGCTTTCGCGATGGCTTGCCTGGCCTGATTCCTAAAATGTCGAAAAACCGCCGATCGCTCATCCCATTGATGATGGTCAGGGGGAGTATTTTTAAGAACTCGAAGAGCTTTTCGTCGTTCTTTAATTGCCTTCGCTACTTCTGGGTTCCACCAGTGAACCGACCGATTTGGCGGTGCTCCGCTAGTTTGCGGGATGCATGATTTTGCGGCCTGAGTGATAACTTCTACGAGTTCCTCTGGGGAGTAATTGCGGTCTCGATCGAGGGCGTCCGAAATGTTGTCTTCGTAGGTGGGCCAATCCGCTCGATCGTAGATCCAACGGCGGCGTCGCGACGTTAATGGGGGCAATCGACCATGAGAGATTGTGATAGGAAGATGATCACTGTTCCCGATATCGGCTAGGACCGACCATCCGCAGGCTCCGGCGATGGAGCTAGAGCATATAGTTAAGTCTATGGCGGATGTGGCTCGGCCCCGGAGAAAGGTTATACTGCCATCGTTTAGCGTCACGGCATCGCTATCTTCAACTGCGTCGATAATGGCGTTGCCACGATGGCAACACCTTTTTGATCCCCACACTGTGTGATGCGCGTTGAAGTCACCCATTAGTATGAACGGGGTCTGCAGTTGCTTGAACAGATTCCGCAATTTGTTTCCGACGTCTTTTACTTCTTGGGGGACGTATATGGATGCCACCGTGCATTTTATGGGAAAATTGATCTTTCTGGCGACGACGATCAGGTCGGTGTCCAGTTTTACCAGCTCGGACGGAAGGTCAGCTCTGGTTCCTAGGCCGACCGTCTGGTAGATGTTCGATCCTTTAGCTGAATCCCAGGTGTAACGGTGCCCGAACCACGGTGATGGATCCGTGTCACCTTTTATGTGTGTCTCTTGGATAGCGAGACAGATGGGCGCTGAGCGAGCAATCATGTGTTGGAGGTCACCTAGGTTTGTTCTCAGGCCGTTGGTGTTCCACTGGATGGCCAAGGTGTAGTTTGTTCGTACGGGTAGAGGGTCAGAGCTATGGTTGGGACCACGATTCCTCGCCGGTCGGCTGCTGGGCCTTGTCGAAGTTGGTAGAACGGGCGGTGGGGGAACCGCCGGTGTTTTGCTTATAGGGAGCGTTTGGCCTGTTTGTGCTTTTGTGGAAAGGGTAGAGGCGACAGCAATTGGGATCTGGTGAGTTATAGTATGGTGGGAACTTACCCGGGAGGGACCCGGGTTCCCCGCGCCGGCAACCGTCGGGGACTCTTCGGATGTCTCCGGCACTTCCCGAGTCGGGGGCGGCGCGTGGAGGTGGGCTTTTTTGGTGCACGATGAGCAAGTTGTGTTGTAGGTGGATTGAAGTCTGTTGCTTTCTTTGGTAACGCTGGCGTTCTGCAATGATGCGGCTGATTTTGTACCGTGGAACTCTGTAGAGGAGAAGAGTGCGACAGATGGATCCGGTCGGGTTATGGGGTTGGTAGAGCTTACCCGAGGAAGCCCCGGGTTCCCCGCGCCGGCAACCGTCGGGGACTCATCGGATGTTTCCGGCACCTCCCGAGTCGGGGGCGGCGCGAGGAGGGGGGCTTTTTTAATGTATGCGTTTTTGTTGTTATTGCTGATCTGGTGTGAATCCAAACAAACGGATTCTGCTGACGAACTAGTGGAACAGGTATTGATGTTCCGTTGCGGCTCGTTCGAATCGCTGTTCCCGTAGTGAAACCGTACTGGGTGCCACGAGCATCCGGCTATAGGGCTTGGGTGGCGGGGATAACGGTTGATGTTGCTGTGGTCTAGGGTTTTGGGGGTGGAGTCCAAGTTGTTGAGTTCTTTGTGTGCTATTGATCGTGTTGGCGTGTCGGGCGAGTGATTGTAGTTCAGGGTATCGATGGTTGACGGCCGGGTGCCGTCTGGTAGGTGTTGGCTGGAAGGGTTTAGGGGCAGTCGGTTGTTTGCTGTTGCATTTAGTCTAAAAGTACTTGCCTGGGTAAAACCCGGGCCCGCGTCAACAGCCGCCGGGGGTGCATCGGGAGGACCCGGAACGTCCCCGGTCGGGGTCGACGCGGGAGGGTTGTTTGTTTTGTTTCGGCTGTTGAATTTAATTGCTTTTGTTGTTTGCTGACTGCCGGGTTAGGCGTTTGCGAGTTGTTGTGTTTATTCCGAGATGGTGAATGGGTTGTCAGGGTCCGATGAGGGTACATGATTTAGGTTATTCAGTGATGCTGTTGAGCTGGAGCGGGACCAAGACATTGCGGAGTCATTGTTGGGTGTTAGCAGAGTCATGTCGGGAGTTGCTTTGGAGTTGGGGCTTCTGGATTTATCAGTGCCACTTTTTCGGGAGTCTTTTTCTTCTTGGCGATTGGATCTTCTAGGTTCGGACAGGCTGAATGGGCCGATAGAAGTACCCGCTACGGAGGTTGGTTCAATAAACTTGCCCTTTTTGGCTTTCGTTCCCATAAAAGCGTTTTCGTTGGTGTTCTCCGAGAGGTGAGCGGACTGATGTTTGTAGAGCTCGGTTACAGCTTGTCGGAGTTTGGCTATTTCGGCGGAGGCTGCTTGCAGCTGTTTGGCCTGCTTGGCACAGTGTTCCTTAAGAATATTGATTACCTGGTCTTTATTGTCTTCCGCGCTTTGAGCTTTGCTTTCCTTCAGGGTTGCTAGTTCTTTTTGTAGCTGGGCTATGATTGTGTCCTTTTCGTCGTCCTTGGTGTTTCCTTTGATGGTACTGGCATAGGTTGGGATTTGCGATCGTTTGGTTATTAGGGCTCTGGCTTCGAGATAGGTGATGTTGTTGGCGATTTTTGCTTTGGTGATCATTTCCTCCTCAATGAATTTGGGACACTCCCGGCTACGTGTCGAGTGTCCTTGTCCGCAGTTGATACAGAGGCTTGGGTTGACACAGGGGTTTTCCTTTGATGTTTCGTGTTGTTGGCTGCAGTTCAGGCAGGCGGCGGGGTTGGGGCAGAAACGACTGCCGTGCCCAAAGTGCCCGCACTTGAAGCACATCATCGGCAGTGGGTAGTACGGGCGAATACTGGTGCGCAGTAGACCAATATACACGTGCTCCGGAAGGATGGAACCAGAGAATGATAGGATAACCAGTGGTGTGTTGGTCGGTTTTTTGTCGACCATTTTTGTAATTCTCCGAACGTTCGTGACCCCCTGAGTCTTCAGCTCTTCCAGAAGTCTAGCTTCTTCCACGTCTTTTGTGTCGGGATCGTAGATAACGCCTTGTACTATGTTGAGTGTTGGGTGGGGGATGATCTCCACCTTTTGTCCGCCTATGAGCTGGTTCATTTTCTGTAGTGCTATATAGGTTTTCTTGGATCGGGTTCTCAATACGTATCTGTATCCCTTTGCCTCTTTTGTTGCGCTCACCAGGTTTCTGGGGTCAGTCTCAAGCACTGCCTGTACCGATTTCAGGATAAGGAAGGGATCGGCGGGGAGACGTTGTTCCGTGTTTCCTGGCTCGTCGATTGCCCTTAATAGTAGGGTCTGTTGGTCGATTATGTCTCCGGAGTTCATGTAGCCGGGGAGAGATCGACTAAGGGGTGGTTCCCCGCCCCAATCGGGGGGAGGGGGGCGCGGCATTTTGTTATTGTTGGTGGGATTCGTCACAAAACTCTCGTATAAGTCACTACACACGCGAGTACCGGTTCGACTCGAGGGTTCGCTGCTTCACACTCATACAAATCGCCGACGCTCGGCAATTTAATGGGGGCGCAAGTTTTTAACTAGGTTTGAAAATTAGATTTGGTGGAGACGCAAGTTTTTCACTTAGTTTGAATATTTGGTTTGGTGGAGGCGCGGTCGCGTTTATCGATTTGAAGTTGATGTTTCGGTGGAGGCGCGAGTTGTTTACCTACTTGTGAGTCTGCGCTCCTGTTACCTGGTACAACTTTCGATGTCCAATTTTCTCGCGGAAATGCCGTAGTAGGCTTGGAATTTTGCTAAATTGGGTCGGGAGTGACCCTTTGGCGGCTCCGCGGCCCCTTGGGGTGGGACGGACCCGTAGGGAAGCGACTTTCGCTGCACTTGATATTCGCACTACTGATCGGGAGAATTAACACTGCACTCGCGTGAACTATCGCTGGGGTAGCGGAATACGATTGGAGCCGGATGGCTGAGGCCGAGATTGAAAGAAAGATCCGGGTGGCGTAGGCCGAGCACTTATTTTCCAGGCAATCACGGGCCAGAACGAGAAAAAGATAAACTCAACCGATCACTCCGAGTGATTGGTACGATCTGATATAAATGAAATTCTCGAGTCGCGCAATACTGCAATACTCGAAAAATTACATGAACATTTTGTATGAATGATCATAATTTTTTATCTATTCAAAATGTTTATTTGTCAGGATGTTTGTGAGTAGTTCTATTTATACATAACATGAGACAAGCAGGTTATAAAGGCTGCCCACTCCAAAATCCTGAGATAGTTATAGGGTTGATACTCAGCCAAACTACTGCCAAATTCGACTATTTTTTCTCTTGACTAATACAAGTAGGGTGATGAGTCCATTATCGCTATGTTTCTATTATCACGCTACCCATTTGAAACCGTTGGTTAGAGCAGTGTCTGCCATCTTTGTTCAACGCATTGAGTCAAATGGTAGCGCAACAATGGGGGCACTCGATTCGTGTTTTCGTTGCGCTCAAACACAAGAATTTCACTGTTTTCAGCGCATGTATGTTATTATCTTGGTACTTAACAACGAAGCAAAGCTGTTGATGCCAGTTTTTACGCATTCCATTGTTTGTAGGCCGAGTATTTAATGATTCAGTGAGGCGCCCTCCTTAGTATGGTGAAAATAGGCACTTCACCCTACATCAAATGCATATCGTAAATATTGTTTTCGCAAGAGATTTTAGTTTTAAAAATGGCATCGTATCGTAGTCAGCACGCAGAAAGGCTATTTCGCGATAAAACATATTTTTCTTTTTTTTCTAGAGTTGTCCTACTGGAGCTGTAGAGCTAGGTTCTCGGAAGGGATCCCCATCAGAATCACATACTACAATTTGCAGACGATACAGGCGAATGGCGCCCACTGAAGCACTGTTTTAGGCCAATTGTAGCGGGCCGTGATTTTGAATGTGATATTCATTGTACGGTTCAGGTATGTGGTGTAGGGATTCGCGATAGCGTGCATCATCGCGAAGGGCTCGAGCATTTGTACGTTAACGTGTTCGATCGCGTGTGCGTTTGTATGTCGCGTGTGCTAACGTGTATGTAACTTCGCGTGTATACATTCTATTTTATAACCGTGTACCTTTCGCATATTCGCATGTGTTCTAGAATGATCGCGCGCGGACCGTGAATCTGATACTTCATTTTTCGTGTTCGGTTCAGATTCTAGAAAAAAGTGGGTTCTTCCATCTCACTAGAGTTCCCAGTCATGTCGCAGTAGAACGTGTGGTCTAGTGGATACGAGCTTTATTTTTTATTGGTCCAACTGGATATATGGACCTAAGTTGCTAGAATGAAGAGTAAAGATTTCCAGACGTGACCGATTCATGACCTCGCGCGTTTACAAGTTCGCGTTGATCGCGGGCATAGATGTGCGTGGATGATCGCGAAGGGCTTAAGCGTTCGCGTGTGCTCGCGTGTATGTGAGTCACAGGCATGGGAAAATTCGTTCACTCGCGCGACTGTTGCTAACTGTGGATCACAAAGTAGTCAAAATTTTGTCCTCACTATTTAACCATAATCAACGCACGAAGGGAGAAGTCTAATAACTTCAGAGCAGGTCACTAGATGGGCAAACTGGGAATCAAAAGTGAAGCTTAAAAATTTAAGAGCAGCGTCAATTCTTCGCTCGTGAATGTTTGTCACGTAGCTTCGCGAAGCTCACAAAGGTTTCTTCATGCATGATTAAAACATAGTACCTATTTTTGCACTGGATTTTTTGCTGACAGATCGCGTTATGGGTAGTTTTGTGATACATTACTAGCAATTTGATCTAATGAAGTTCCTTTCGGCCTATTTGTTAGCAGTGCATTGTTGCAAATTTTTAAAATCATTGATTATCAGCTAGTTTTAAAATGGTATATGGTTTTCCAAGTATTAATTATATTGTGCGAATATGAAAATGAAATAAAACTGTATAATGAAAATCCTATGCAAACCGCGAACCGCTCGAGAAGAGCTTCGCGAACGAAGCCATCCGCGTTGGGGAAGGAAAGAATTAATACACAACTGATGTGGTTCTTCGTTGGTTGTTATAGCTTTGAATCGCATGTGTCCGTAACGACAGGTTGCTAGGTATCATTTTCGAAGCTAACAGAATGCATCACAACTGAAGAAAGCTTGCTTGCGAAGCGCGAACGATCGGTTCACGATGCGATTTTTCCCATGCTTGTATGTGACTTCGTTTGTATAAATTCGATTTTGAAACCCTGCGGCCATTCACATATTCGCGGACCGTCATTCATTTAGTTTTCGGTATACT
The DNA here is from genome assembly GCF_030247195.1 of Topomyia yanbarensis. Classification (NCBI taxonomy): domain Eukaryota; kingdom Metazoa; phylum Arthropoda; class Insecta; order Diptera; family Culicidae; genus Topomyia; species Topomyia yanbarensis. The sequence continues at coordinate 288,944,260 of NC_080672.1, forward strand.
GATCACATTCTGTCAGGAAGTGAGTTACCCCATATCACTAGAGTTCCGGGTCATGTCGCCATGGAATGTTTTGTCTAGTGGATATGGGAGTTATTTTGACGTAGGACTTACGTCTTTCTTTACTATACTGGGTGTCATTTCAAAATTTTCAAAACGGATGCGTTACGTACACTTTGAACCTTAATAACTTTTCTCCTACTAAAGGAATTACTAATATTGTTTCATAAATCGAAAGGAAAACGTTCAACGCTTGCTATTGATACCTTGCTTGCTATGTAAAACTTGTTTAAAAAGTTCAAAACTACTTTTAATGCGAATCAACATTAATGCTAGAACCTATAAATATGGGTGTCACAGTTTTTCTTAAAGCCAGACGTGTCTAAGCCACAGAGCAGAACACACGTACGTGTGCTGCTCAACGAGAAGCTGCATTTGGACTACCAACCAAATCATAGCTACTGCCTTATCGCTGCCAACCAAGAACTGTCCTCGCCCTGCGTGAAATTCATCGCTCTCAGAAGTGGACAGAGTTACTAATTCGCAAGCTGCTCTTCCAGTGCCTAGTTCGTGAGATTGCACAGCATTTCAAAACCGATCTACTCTTCCGGAGCTCAGCCGTAATGGCTCTCTAAGAAGCCAGCGAGGCCTGCCTGGTTAGTTTATTGGAAGATACCAATCTGTGCGATATCCATACCAAGCGAATAATCATCATACCGAGCGGGAAACGGCGAAATAATATTCACAACAAACGGTTCTTATTAGGACCACAAAATCGTTCTCAGAAGAATTACAATTGAAATTTCCATTTCGTGCTTTGGAAAATAACTTCCCTCTTATCGGGTTAGTTATTTTCAATAATAATATCCGAAAAATGCACGATAAAACTAATAAACTGACCAATTGGACGGAAGCAAGAAAATACCTACAAAAATTTGAGTCAGAAAAGTGACATTGACGGAAAAATGCTTCGATCGTGTCTAAGTGTTTGGCAGCTGAAGTTTTCGATTTGTTTTCCAACGTCAATTATTTGCGCTGTGCTGTACGGAACAAACAGATTTTTGCGCGATTCGTTGGGAAATAATCAAAACAATTGTGTAGTAGATTCCGTAGATTTTACCGTAAATTTTGATAGATTTTGTAAAAGCATTAATTAGCCTGCTTTGATTGGTGGTTTTTGCAAATCTTTCAGGAACATTAGTGAATGTGGCAACACTGCTACTAAGCGAAAGCCACACGAAAAAGAATGATGAAAATATTTTTATTTGTCGCACAAAAGGATGGATTTCCATCTGCACTAAGAAGTTTATAAAAGAGATCGCATTGCGATATACAATGCTCATTCGATGTGAGCTGCGAAAGGGGAATGTTCGTGTATGTACGCAGCAGAAGCGAATTCGGGCAAGGTTCGAATCGTTAGAAAGGATTCTCGTCTGGTATCACCAAAAATAGTTATCTGCAAACCGTTCTTTTTAGGATGAAAACATAATGGAGAAAGAATTGAATTAGAAAGTTCTATTTAATAACTTGGATTGAGTTTGCGCCTGTCAATTCTTCTGTACATGTACCAGTGATTCATATAAGCAAATGTTTATCAAATTAATCTACCAACCCGAAGGTTTTTGCAAGTTCTAGAAAATCAGTGAATGTGGCAATCTCATTTGACATGAAATTTCCAGTAAACATTCATTCAAAAAGTGCATTGGCTCAAATTATCCATGGATGTCACATGATATGCCCAACTTTAGTCCTACGTCAACACCGCGGTTATGTCCCAGACATTACCCACTCCTAGTTTTTTTTTCTTTAGTTTCAATTTTTTTATTAATTAATATGGACCTAGACTGCTGGTACCGAGGATAGAGACTTCCGGACGATCTCGATTCATGGTGGCGTGAGCGCGGGAGTTTGCTGAGCCGTTCACCTTATCACCGGGGTGTAATCATGTTTGCGAGTTCGTGGGCGTAAGTTGCTTGGAAAACCGCGAGGGGCTCTAACGTTTGTACGCTGACGTGATTTTGTAATATATTTGCGTGTGTTCCTGAATGGTCGCGCGAACCGTGCGTCTGATATCAAATTTTCGGTGTGCGGTTAAAACTCTGGCAGAGATTGGGATCCCTTATATCGATAGGGATCCTGGTCATGTCGCCATGAGACGTGTGTCTAATAGGTATGAGCGTATTTTCTTAATTGGTCCAGCTGAAGGCATGGACTCAGGCTTCTAGGATCAAAGACAGATTTCCGGACGTGACCGATTCGTAATCGCGTGCGCGAGGACATTTTTGTAGGTTCCCGCTTGAGACCGCGTTTGAGAATGTGTGAGTGTTATGACGTTCACTATCACCATCTTTGCTGACCCAGCTGAAGGCGGGTGTAGAATGGCAGTATATGACTCTAAAAGAAGAAATAAAGAACAATATATGAGAGACGTAACAGATAAGACAGGTACACGATATAGATGAAGATATGATCATCACATGAAAGACATACATTAGTACTTAAAACACTACTAATACTAGAATAGCCAACAACCACACATAGCACATCATTTCTGAATTATTTATTTTTTACTGGTTGTTTGAATCTCCTAAAACTCAATTCGTTTTTCACTAAAAATTACATATTTTTGCTACGCGTGTAACGGAAATAAAAATAGAATTTGATCCTTATATTGCTGTTTTCAGTTTTGTAGGACTATAAGTAAGTTTTTGCCTTCGATTTTTGCTAAAAATGTATTTTATTACAATTCTTATCTGGGCTACTGAGAAAATCTCTAAATAAGATTAGGTGAAGAAAAATCATTACCCTTACAATTGTGTGTTCGATTAGCCAAATCGGTTTTCCACAATTCTATAAAAACCACTGAATAACTCCAAAAATTGATTTTAAAAATTTTAAAATGTATAGCTTAAAAACATTGCGTTGAAAATTAAATTATTTATTAATTTGGGTGTAGTCTGTCACACTCTTAACGAAAGTACGAGAAGGAACCAAGTTTTTTTGTAAACAAGTATTAACATAGTGTTACTATGTTTTAATTGCCGTAAGGTTCTACTGTATCGATTTTGTTGGCTATTTTCGGCAAATTTGAGACTAAGAGAAACGAAAGCAATGAAATTGAAAGACGGATAGGTATTCTAGAGCGAATCAGTTATAAACTTAGAGCGGAAAACTAGGACTAGGCAGGCTCATATGGACATGATCGAAAGGAAATGTGAAGAATTCTTTGCCTTCTGCTAAGTAGGGATTGGGCGTTGCACCCAAGTTCTACCGGTAGAACATAACTCATCATCATGTTTTACCGCCGATGCCGAAAATAGCCAACAAAATCGATACAAGTATCTATAGTATAAACTGACCATCAGCACAGAGTAATAGCTTTATATTCCACTGTTCAATTGATATATTTACACGGTGAGAAATGCAGATCCTGATTCAAACTGACCATTCAAATATTATGTATTCAATCGATAATGGATATCCTGACGAATAAATTGACAGTTGGATTACAGCGCATGCGCTATACTGTGATATATTTGAAAGCATCCTTCCTTTGAAAACCAATCTTAAATGAACTCTCAGTAGGATGCACTGATAGTAAAAGAGCATATAACATTAAACTTGCTTGATGATAGCAATCGAGTTGAGAGTGTTCATTCTTACTCTTTTATAGTACTTATTCATTGTTCTCATGTCCATATTTCAAGTGCAACAGTAGTATATTCCTTTATTAATTCGTACACAGTGTGTGACCTCATTTTAGGGTTTTATTAATTACATTCGGAGAAGATAAATAAGAGCAGGATCTGAGTGCGCTGAACATCACAGTTATAAAAGTATCACATCAGTCTTTTGTGCCAAAATATTATTACATCAGTGCTTGTGATTTTAACAGAATGATGAAAAAATGTCAATTACAATAGCAATTGTATTTATGGGATTTTTCGAAGCTAGTAAGCCTACCAAAGTACGAATATCGATACAAAATGCAAAACATTTTACATTGCAGGTCGATCGCAGTACCTAACCAACACTGTACATAAGACCCCCGCTGCAGCGGAGAAGATAAATGACCTCTGGTGCTTTTCCTGCAACGCGACCGAGGATGGCGAGGCGTGCATCGAACTATCCGGAAATAACTCGTCCTTTATGAAAAAGTGCTTTGCAGACGAGTTCATCTGCATGGTGAGTGAATGGAAAGTGTTGGAGGGTCGGGGAGAGGGTGGCATGCTAAGAGTGCTATTTTTAGACTTGTCTGCCACGGTATAGTAACTGTGAAGCTCGGATAACCTATTTTTGACATTGTGTTGTATACGTATACGACAGGAAATGTGCAATATTCGTTGTTTTGAAGAACAGATTTAAAAAACAGCATCTATCCATTCGCACCGCAACCGCGCGGGAACTATCACATACACACATATTATTATGCGGTGTGATAAGACGTTTCTACCGCTAATGCAGTGCGGAAAAGCGATATTTTCGCAACCCCACTTTTTAATTTTCATGTTATGTAAATGTATATAATTGATAAGCGAAAGAGTGTGTTCCTTCTACCTGATCAATTTGGGAAATACCAGATTCGGGTTCTCTAACTCACGGAAGGACATACTTAAAATGCTGATGTCGTAAGACGTCCGTGTGGCTTTCTGTGTCCACTATGTTACCATCCGAAGCCATCAACAGTGGAGGGTACACAAATTAGTACTCGTCAACCACGTCTTTTTCGGGTAGAGAGTTTATGTAACGGTTGGACGCCGAATTGACAACGTTCTCTCATCTCTGAATAGAATAACCGAGTTTTTCGCTTGAGTGAGTTCAAAATCTAGGTACAGTGCTCGACGCGTTGCTCCAGGATGCAGTTGGCTATGTGCGTTATTTCGTGCGTTCGATTTAGCCCTTCGATCCTCTGTTCAGCACCGTCTTTACACATGGCCACACTGCACAGTTGTCTGAAACCCTAAAAACGAGAACTTAATTCACTAGAGGCCAAACTATCGAATATATTCACAGGGTGTCTTTGGAAGAATTGTTCGTATGAATATTCCCAACTTGCTATGGCTTACTATGATCGAACTAAAAGAATAACTTTTTATACTGACGAGGTAGAAAGTTGTTGTCTTCGACAAAGTTTTAGAAATTCTCATAGTGAAGAATTTTGTTGAAGAACTTGAGCTTGTAAAACTATAGGTTATCGATCTATAAGACGTTTTCTACGGCAACCCCCTTAAATCTAGTTTTTTTCATATAACTTTTTTCATTGTGACTTCGTTCAAACTACGTTCAAGACAAATATGTAGATATCAAAACTACATAATATTGTCGAAGACTGTATGTAAAAATACTTCTTCGTTTCAAAGTTATTGAAGATTTTTACATTTTGTTGCACCAACTTCAACTAAGTATAAGAAAGAAAGGTGCAAACCAAAATGTTTTTTTCTTAACTATCTAAACTATGCACAATAAATCTAAGAAGGTTTGGTGCGTCGCACTCTAGAACCCTATGAATAGAGTAAGCTTACTTTATCATGTTTATTGACTTTTTCCATACAAAATTTTTGTCCATTTTTTTTGCCCAATTTTTTTAAATTCTTGGTTTGATATTCAAGTACAAGTATTATTTTCACTTATAACTGAATATTTCAGATTTTGTAAACGTGGGTGCAAAAATGAGAATTTTTTAATATCATTGGAGCTAATATATACTCAAATAGACATGTCATAATGAATTTAATGCTTACAAAAGGATGGCATACCATTAATTATTAATTTTACGGAAAAAATCTGGAAATTTTTTTTTGCTGATTTTTGTATGGAAAAAGTCAAAAAACATGATAAAGTAAGCTTACCCTATTCATAGGGTTCTAGAGTGCCTCGCACCAAACCTTCTTAGATTTATTGTGCATAGCTTAGATAGTTAAAAAAAAGTGCCTGTTCGTACATTTTGGTTTGTACCTTTCTCTCTTATACGTAGTTGAAGTTGGTATAAAAAAATGTAAAATTCTTCAATAACTTTGAAACCAATGAGTATTTTTACATACAGTCTTCGACAATATTATGTAGTTTTGATACCTACACATTTGTTTTGCATAAAGTTTTCACGAAAGGTCACAATGGAAAGTTATATTAAAAAACTAGATTTAAGAGGGTTGCCATAGAAAACGCATTACAGACCGATAACCTATAGTTTTACAAGCTCAAATTCTTCTACAAAATTCTTCACTATGAGAATTTTTAAAACTTTGTCGAAGACAATAATTTTCTACCTCGTCAGTATAAAGGGGGGGGGGGGGTTACATACAAAGTTGAGGGGGAAAAGTATACTAAGTTAGAGATTTTTTAAAGAGTTACATGCAAATTTTGTTGAATAAACGAAAAACAATTTGTTGGTAGTACTATCGAAAAAAATAAAAACAATTTGCTTTAAAAAATTATTAAAAGTTATCGGAGTAATGGCCCCTCCCCCGAAGTGCATTTTTTCGCAGAGGCTTGCGGTGAACACTGCCTGATGAACCACTCAACTGAAATCAAAAAAGTATATAAATATATAAGAAAAATGTAGTGTGGTGTATTTTAACGGTTCGGGTTGCAAAAAATTAAAAAAAAATTGTTCCAATAAAAACTAGTTGACAAAAAGTCGATGTTTGATGTGTTCAAAATTTGAAACAAAAATTCATTGCAAGGAATAGATTTTTTTGGATTAAAAATGAACCGTTCGAGTACACGAAAATGTAAATACAAAAAAAATTAAAAGAATTATGGAAAATCGGTTGAGTAGTTTTTGAGACATCCAGAAACTCCATTCTGCGATAATGTATGTATGTTGAGATATGTTCAAAGTTTTGTATTAGCTTAAATCGTGGATGGAACCAGTGCGCTCCGAACGGCTGTAGCTTGAAATCTCGTGTTTCGATTGAATATACACGCAGGCTCTAAGAAAAGGAGTTAACCAAACCTTTTTTGCGAGCTATCACATTTCTGGGGTCAGTTTCAATACTGCTCTAAATTAGTGTCGTATTTTGATAAGAGAGAATGTCGAAACACGGAAATTCCATAACATACAGATTGTTAATCTGATCACCTCATTGTAGGTCAAGCAATTCTCCTATACAACGCACACCAGCAACTCGAACGTATCGGAACCGAAGCTGTGGTCACTTGAGCGAAAGTGCATCAACACATGCGAACCGGGATGCATAATCATAGGCGAACGAACCAAATTATACGCGTGCACCAGTTGCTGTAGCGGCGCGCTATGTAACATTGGCAAGGCCTGCTCGACCAATGCCTACGCACAGTCCTCCAGACTCTGGTTGATGGCGTTGGCTAGTGCCCTGGCGGGAGTATGTATCAAGCTGCAGTTTATCCCCAACAGTTTTTTAAGATAAGACGAAAAACAGCCCGTTTCTCCATTACAACATTCTTGCCAAATAGTGTATAGATAAAGCTTTAGGAAACTATTTAAATAAATTGAATTCGATTGAAGAATGCACATTTAATGATTACGGAAATCAGTAAATCACAAACCGTTCAAATACTTCTTGCACCCACAAACTTCTTTTAGAATAACAATTTCAATCCATTTGATCATCTCCTTGATCTATGCCGTTTTCCATTTGTTTTGACAGCTTTCAATACTCATCACATATAAGCAGTGACAGTTCTATGTGCGTATCTTCTTAGAAACTTGAGTAAATACTAAAATAATAAATCACGGGCCAAATACGATGTAAGAGTTGAAAGGGAAAATATTATTAAAATAGAAGAAAAACGCAAAATAGGCTGTCAATTTGTATATTTATTTCCAGCACTAAAAATGCAAATAAGAATGGTGATGTGTATGCAGTTTATTTCCGATGTAGCTTATTGAATTCAATAAAGTTTTATCAAAACATTATCGCTTATGTAGTATTTATTATCGATATAATATAAAACCTTAAAATTTTTATGTTATTTGTCATATATAGGTACTGGGGTTGTGAACAGGAATCTCTTCGATAAATAAATCAGTGAAACATTTTATTTTCAAATGATTTAGAAATACGTTAATTTTTCAACGGAATGCGTGAACACCAAGAAGTTTAATTGACTGATTGTAAAGCACTTAAGAAGAAAGAATATAATGTTTGTAGTATACATTACGGTGAAAAATTTGCATTTCCTTCCGCGATCTACGTTCCGGCCGGCACCGGTATTGATCACACTTGAGGATTACCAGGAGTTGCACATTGAAAGACGTTTCGCTACCTCCAAGCATAATTATCTATTTATTCCCTGTACAACTTCAGCTAGTCCAGATCGATAACGGAGTAGCAGCCATAAGCCATATATATATATATATATATATATATATATATATATATATATATATATATATATATATATATATATATATATATATATATATATATATATATATATATATATATATATATATATATATATATATATATATATATATATATATATATATATATATATATATGTATATATATATATATATATATATATATATATATATATATATATATATATATATATATATATATATATATATATATATATATATATATATATATATATACTCTGTCGTAACGCCCCCATAAAAATATCCCCGATTTTCCCATCAACTAGTTCGGTTTGCGTCGACACAATCGGCTGACTATACAACCAACCAATCGGTGGATTTTTGCACCGATTCTTATAAAGTACTAGCTAATACCCATCGCGCGTTGCTGCGACTTTCAACGAAATAGGAGGAAAACACAATTTGTTCTGAAGTGCCATCTGGCGAACAGATAATCCCCAACCAATAGCACACAAACACGCTCCATAACAAATGCCTACTATGTACAAATTTTTACGGCAATCGGTTAAGCCGTTTGGGAGTCCATAAATCATATACATACAAACCTTGACTTTTATATATATAGATAGATAGATAGATAGATAGATAGATAGATAGATAGATAGATAGATAGATAGATAGATAGATAGATAGATAGATAGATAGATAATAGATAGATAGATAGATAGATAGATAGATAGATAGATAGATAGATAGATAGATAGATAGATAGATAGATAGATAGATAGATAGATAGATAGATAGATAGATAGATAGATAGATAGATAGATAGATAGATAGATAGATAGATAGATAGATAGATAGATAGATAGATAGATAGATAGATAGATAGATAGATAGATAGATAGATAGATAGATAGATAGATAGATAGATAGATAGATAGATAGATAGATAGATAGATAGATAGATAGATAGATAGATAGATAGATAGATAGATAGATAGATAGATAGATAGATAGATAGATAGATAGATAGATAGATAGATAGATAGATAGATAGATAGATAGATAGATAGATAGATAGATAGATAGATAGATAGATAGATAGATAGATAGATAGATAGATAGATAGATAGATAGATAGATAGATAGATAGATAGATAGATAGATAGATAGATAGATAGATAGATAGATAGATAGATAGATAGATAGATAGATAGATAGATAGATAGATAGATAGATAGATAGATAGATAGATAGATAGATAGATAGATAGATAGATAGATAGATAGATAGATAGATAGATAGATAGATAGATAGATAGATAGATAGATAGATAGATAGATAGATAGATAGATAGATAGATAGATAGATAGATAGATAGATAGATAGATAGATAGATAGATAGATAGATAGATAGATAGATAGATAGATAGATAGATAGATAGATAGATAGATAGATAGATAGATAGATAGATAGATAGATAGATAGATAGATAGATAGATAGATAGATAGATAGATAGATAGATAGATAGATAGATAGATAGATAGATAGATAGATAGATAGATAGATAGATAGATAGATAGATAGATAGATAGATAGATAGATAGATAGATAGATAGATAGATAGATAGATAGATAGATTGATAGATAGATAGATAGATAGATAGATAGATAGATAGATAGATAGATAGATAGATAGATAGATAGATAGATAGATAGATAGATAGATAGATAGATAGATAGATAGATAGATAGATAGATAGATAGATAGATAGATAGATAGATAGATAGATAGATAGATAGATAGATAGATAGATAGATAGATAGATAGATAGATAGATAGATAGATAGATAGATAGATAGATAGATAGATAGATAGATAGATAGATAGATAGATAGATAGATAGATAGATAGTTAGATAGATAGATAGATAGATAGATAGATAGATAGATAGATAGATAGATAGATAGATAGATAGATAGATAGATAGATAGATAGATAGATAGATAGATAGATAGATAGATAGATAGATAGATAGATAGATAGATAGATAGATAGATAGATAGAAAGATAGATAGACTTGGCAATCTGTAACTGTATTAGTTTGCTCAACGATTTGTTTTCCTCCATCTATCATAATGTTCAGATAGGGGGAGGAAAACAAATCGAAAATAGGTTTTTGGTCGGATTTTTTGCATGATGAATCCCGACTAACCGGTATTCTGCATCTCTGGAATAAGTTTCACAATGACAGTGCATTTAAACACCATCAGTAATAGGGGGAACGGATCTTAAATGCCCCCCTTAAGCAGAAATAGCTGTATATCAACTTTGGGCACTAAGATCTCTGCAGCAACAGCCCGGTCAGCGTGGCAAGCAGAAAGTTAGCAAAAGTTGAGCAAAGCGAAATTGATGCTGGCAGAGTTTCTGCGAGAATTTTGCGCGATTTGTGCGAGAATTCTGGCAACGAATTCGCTCAAATGCAACAACCGTTTCTGACAGAAGCGGTTAAACCAACCGATGCTGCTCACTTTTATCCAGAATCCAGGAAGAAATGTTGGAAATGCAAAATGTTCTGCCACATCTTTGTTAGATTTTTTGCCCGATTCGTGCTAAATTCTACCAGGTAGGAATTGCCAGGATCGTTGCACAGTTTATGTTCGAGTTATGCCAGGGTTTTGCTCGGTTCCTGTCAAAATTTGCCAGAAAACGCGAGCGAAACCGAGTTCGCCCTAGCTCAACTAACCCGACAGGATACGCGCAGAAATCTGACAGCGCTGCCAAACCAAGACTTACAGAAATTTAGCAGAGAGGTCTCTGCCAGAAAATTTGCTCTCTGGGATGATATGTGTAAGAAATGTCTCATCTCACTGATAGGTGGATTAAATCGGTTTTTGCCTTTCTCATATAGAAAGGTTATGCAATCACTCTGAAAAACGTCAACCTAATCCCAGCCCGGAGGGCCGAGTGTCATATCCCATTCGACTCAGTTCGTCGAAATCGGAAAAAGTCTGTATGTGTGTATGTGTGTGTATGTATGTGCGTATGTGTCAAATAATGTCACTCATTTTTCTCAGAGATGGCTGGACAGATTTGCCCAGACTTAGTCTCAAATGAAAGGTACAACCTTTCCATCGGCTGCTATTGAATTTTGGATCGATCGGAATTCTGGTTCCGGAATTACGGGTTTCAGAGTGCGGCCACACAGAAATTTCTCATATAAACTATAGGAAGAATTAAAAATAGCATTTTTATTTTTGATGCTAAATGTGTTCAAGGTGCATGAAACGTCGACATTTGATGCAAACTCGAAAAAAAATTTGACGACGATTCACTTTTTTGGATTTTGGCACATTTTTACCTTTCTCATATAGAAAGGTTATGCAATCACTCTGAAAAACGGCAACCTAATCCCGGCCGGAGGGCCAAACTTTTTTTTCGACTCGCATAAGGTTTCTGGATTTTAACAGGGGCGTAGTTGATGGTTTACAGAGAGGGGTTACACCCCCCCCCCTCTACTGTTCACTCCCCTCCTTTAAAAATCTCCTTAAATCACCCCTCAGACCACCACCCCATCCAGCCCTCATACCCCTCCATTTCAACCCCATCATCTTTAAACCACCACTATATCACAATGCATACCAATTTAAGCTGGGGAGTCGTTCGTTCATGGGACTTTCGCTCTCCTCACATACCCACCCCCACATGACAAAATGAGTTAGCAAGCAGATAACATTGATCTAATGCTGATTAGGCTAATGAAGTATGATATTTTTAATGTAGAATACATTTAAGGTTTCAATATAGGGGTCCCGTTTCAAAATATCGGCTGCGGCGCCGCGTCAGATTTTGAACGTTAATAACTTTTATCATACTTAACAGAATGATTTGATTTTTAGGCCAATTTGTTGCAAATATGTTCCTCTATGCTGTATTAAAATTTGAAGTATGTATAACATGTACTAATAACAAAAAAAATGTGTTTTGAAAAATCTTTCGAAAACGACTCGGAAAAGTGAAAATTTTCAGCCCATCCCGCACAGAGCCGTCGTTATGGTAGACCAACCGAACAATAAAATAATGAAAAGTTTATATATAGGTCCACTACATGTTTGTTTGTATGGTTATTCGCATTGGGTTGCTTGACGAGAGCAGTTGGTGGGGGAAAGACGGCATATTCCTTTGGTTAGGCCATTAGAAGCCGGACGGAAAGGAAAGGCTCATGCACGGCACGAGAACGAGCGAGAAA